>NC_142169.1:37175124-37805124 GCF_029865625.1 Vigna umbellata
AGCAACCCTATTATTGTTTTATTATGGCTACTAAAGTTTGACTTTTGATGCACCACACAGGTCGTTAGGGGCCCGTAGCTGAAAGAACTGCAAAACAATTTGAGAATATCCCAGATTCCTTTGATGGTCTTTCCTATTATTTATATCCGCTTGTGATAACATTTCGTAAATTTTTGTTCATGCTAAATGGGACATTGGCAAATTCTTATTTTGATAGATTTTATAATGCGAACCTTGGTTCAAGGTTGGATACATTGGAAACCCTAATGATGAAGGAAGTGAATTATGAAAGGTTTGAGTTTATATTGGCCGCACTTCAAAGTCCAGCTATGTAAAAAACTGGATTCTTATATAGTGTTTACTGAAATAATGTCACACATAAAGGTGGAACAGGAACGATCGAGCATGGTAAGTTAAGCAGGGAGGAATACTGTGATGTATCTGAAAACCGAACTTCAGGTCTGAGCATTGAGACAAGAATTATGATATATGATATATTTCAAAACTATGAAACGATGAAGATGAAAAATGGTGATTTTGTGTGATTTAGTGATTTATCTTCACAGTAGACTGAGGGATGAGAGACAGAAGGGTGATAAAATGAATTTTGTGTACATAGATGAGGTGCAAGATCTCACAATGGCTCGATTGCTTTATTTGGATATATTTAGATCAAGATTCACAGGGTTTTCTGCTAAGGACTGAAGCAACTAGATGTTGCTGTTACTCGTACGAGGAGTAGACTTTGGATTTATGAGGATACAGAAGAGTTCTCTACACCTAAGTTTGAGTATTCGAAAATGAAGAATCTTGTCCAATTCCTATAGCTGAACTGTGTCACATCGAATAGGTCCATTATTTCATGTGTTGATTATTGAGGATATGCAAGCAGCTTTCATAGATGAGGAAAGCTTTTTTTATTGTAAAATCCTTTATCGTGCAAGATTTACCAAATTTCTATCATGTATGAATCTAAGAAGACAACAAGTAAACAATGGACCTCTAATATTGTTTTGCTTATAAATCTTATTTTTCTTTGACTGGACTCTAAGTAGGGCACGTGCACTAACCTAAGCACCTAACACGCTTGCCCCTAAAATCAAAACGAGAATCGACCACTATTCCTAATTTGTCAAATTGTGATGTAAAACCACCTACTTCCACTATATATGATAATATTTATTTAATATCTATTTCATTTAAATTGGTTTTTAAAATATATCTTTCAAACAAATATTTTCCAGATTTAGAAATCAATTACTATTCAGATTTAAAAAATTTAACATTTAGATAAATATTCTATTATATTAGATTATATGAATTGAATAAAATAACAAATTCCTCTATACAAAACATCTCTCATATCTCATATTTACAAAACTTCTAAAAGTTTCCAACAATATCTATATATATATATATATATAGATTACTCAATTGCACCACCTTGCCATCTTCAATTGCAAACAAGATGACTTTTGATGCAGTCTTTCTCAGAGAACTTGGTGTTGGGGTTCTCATCTTCTTGTTATCACGCTTTTTCATTAGATCAATCGTCAGAAATTCTGTACATCTACCTCCAGGCCCAAGAGGATGGCCAATTCTTGGTGTTCTACCACTTTTGGGTAGCATGCCTCATGTCACACTCACAAACATGGCCAAGAAATATGGACCTGTCATGTTCCTGAAAATGGGAACTTGTGACACTGTGGTAGCCTCAAGCCCGGATGCAGCCCAAGCATTCCTCAAGGCCTTGGACCATAATTTCCTAAACAGACCCACTATTGCTGGGGCAACCCACTTAGGGTACAATGCACAAGACCTAGTTTTTGCAAACTATGGACCCAAATGGAAGCTCCTCAGAAAGCTAGCCAACCAGCACATGCTTGGTGGGAGGGCCCTTAATGATTGGGCACATGTGAGAGCAAGTGAGGTGAAACACATGCTAAAAGCCATGTATGAGTGTGCCAAAGAAGGGGAATTAGTAGTGGTGGGTGATTTGTTGAGTTGTGCAATCACTAATATGGTGAGCCAAGTTGTAATTAGCCAGAGAATATTTTCAAACAAAGGGTTGGAGTCTAAGGAATTTAAGGAGATGGTGGTGGAATTCATGATAATTTCTGGTGTGAACATTGGTGATTTTGTACCTTGCATTGCTTGGATGGACTTCCTAGGTGTGGTGGGAAAGATGAAAAGGCTACATAAGAAGTTTGATGTGTTTTTGAGCAAGATTATTGAGGAGCATATGAAGTCTTCTCATGAACGTATAGGGAAGCCAGATTTTCTTGATGTTGTGATGAAAAATCTTGAAGATCCTTCTCAAGAAAGATTGAGTTTCTCCAACATCAAGGCTCTATTATTGGTACATGTCTCTTTCTTTTACATCTCTAATGCTTTACTTTTCCTTTTTTTAATTACCTATGAAAAAGTCAAAGTTTATTGATAGAAGTTTAAATATATTTTTAAACCTTGCAAAGTTTATTACTAAAATAAATAATTACTAATATGTCTATATTAAATTATAATAAAAGACCTTACATTAAATTAAAAAATAATTGAAAATTGTATTTAAAAGTGAATTTTTGTGTTGTGAGTAAAATAATGGTTTGTTTGGGAACTTGAAGTTTTGTTACCAATTTAATCTCATTTAGTAGAAAAAAAAAGTATTTAAACAGTCTTAAACCTTAATTTCTAAACAATACGAGACTACTACATCTGATAGAAACACCAACCCATATATATATATATATATATATATATATCGGAATCAACAATATTCAAACATAGTTTCTACTTTTTTACATATATAGTTTATATATATATATATAAATATGAGTTTGGTTACCTTATTATAATTTTATTAATATATATTTTCTTGATAAAAAAAATCAATCATAACATATTTGACATAAATTATCTTTGGTTATCGAGTTAAAATAAAATATATACTTGAAAAGCTTATAATAGGTGTCATGGATTACAAAAAGATAGGGCAAATGATTAATGTATATTCAAAATGAGAATTTATGTAATCAAATTTCTGATATTATATTAAGAAGAAAAAAATTGAATGAAGAGGTATTATTTAAAAAGTTTGAATGAAAATAAGTTTGAATAAAGTCTTTACCAATTAATGTTCTGCCTGGGAAAACAATGATTTGGATTAAATTGTTATTAGATAAGAAGTGAATTGAGATTTTGGATGTTCTACTCTTTTTCAAGTCTCTTTTTTTATGGAATGTAATATTTGTGTTAGAGTTAAAGAAGATGAGCCCTTAAAGTGTTAATCCTGTTTTCGTTTTCTTTTTTTTTATTAATATTGTGTATATGAGTTGAGATAACCCTATTACTTCATTAATTTACATTTTTTTTGCTAATAAAAATACATATTATTTAAAAATTTAATAATTATATAACAGCAAAATATATTAACAAATTGAATATAAAAAAACAAAAATAATTGATTATATATAATATTTAAAATATCTGAAAGTTAAATTATTTATTATATAAAATACTTATAATATATAATAATTATATTCGATTTTAATAATTTTTGAATGAGATGATTCACTGTACAAAGTTTATGGTGTGTATGGTTGTTTCCAATAAAGTTATTAAGCAAACGTGTCTAAAAATATTTTTTATTGAAAATGTTGGATTGGCAAGATATTGATTTGAATTAACCTCAGCATACATAAGCACAAATGTACATCATGATTTTGTTTGTCGTTAGCTGTGACTTTGTTTTTTTTTTTCTAATCATAAGATGTATGTTTTGGTGTGAAGAATCTGTTCACAGCAGGCACAGACACATCAACTAGCATCATAGAATGGGCATTAGCTGAAATGTTAAAAAACCCTAATATTTTGATTAGGGCACAAAAAGAGCTGGATGAAGTAATAGGAAGGCAAAGAGTCCTTGTTGAATCCGACCTACCCAAATTACCATACCTTGAAGCAATCTGCAAGGAGACATATAGGATGCATCCGTCTACACCCCTCAGTGTTCCTAGGATGGCAACTGAAGCATGCAATGTTAATGGGTACTACATCCCCAAGAACACAAGGCTGAATGTCAACATATGGGCAATAGGGAGAGACCCCAATGTGTGGTCAAACCCATTAGAGTTCAATCCAGAGAGGTTTCTCAGAGGGAAGAGTGCAAAAGTTGATCCTACTGGAGTTCATTTTGAGTTAATTCCCTTTGGAGCTGGAAGGAGGATTTGTGCAGGCTATAGAATGGCTATTGTGGTGATTCAGTACATTTTGGGCACTTTGGTGCATTCTTTTGAGTGGAAGTTACCTAATGGTCAAGAGTTAAGCATGGATGAGGCCTTTGGACTCACTTTGCAAAAGGCAGTGCCTCTCTCAGCCATCATTAGCCCTCGTTTGCTCTCAGATGCTTATGTTTGATACCCTCCGTAAGATGTCTCTCTTTATATATGTATTTATATTTCATCTCTTGGACCATTTAATAAAGTTACAAATGTTGTATGAAGTTACTTAAGGTTGAGAATCAGAATGTATGATACCTCCATATATGCAAAACATTACTCTCTTTATATATGTACTTATATTTCTACTCAGACATTTGGAACATTTCATAAAGTTACAACAGACGTTATATGAAGTTACTGTTAGAAAAATGACACTTAAAATTATCTGCTTTTATGTGTTTTCATTTCACGTGAATATTACAATTTAAAGGACAAACATGTGGGCTTTCATCTTCTAGCCATAATTTCTGTACAAAATACAATACTATAATGACTATAATTATAAAAACATAACATCCTAACTATTTTGGGTAAGTTCGAGTCACTTCAAACACATGCACAATTTTTTCTGAGATATCGTTTGGTAGTTGTTTTTCTAATCCTTGTCTTCACTTCATCGTTCGGAGGTGTACCTGCCAAAGGTTCTCCGATGCTTAAGTTAGTGAGATGTCTGTACGGGAGTTCAGTGTAATGGTATTAAATGCATAGTAAATGTGATCACCTACCTCTTACCTTTGACCTATATTTATAGTTTTTTTGCATGGGCTTGAGATTAGTGAAACCTTAATCACGACCCAATCTCAACCCAATACCTCTAATTACCATTTACCTTAATCTTTGTAGAAAAACCTGTGTATTGACTAAGGTCGGACATCTCTACTGCTGGTTGTTCGGTCTTGCCTACTGTTTTTGCCACGTTCAGTCGCTACTTAACTATTTCCTGTTCTCTAAGGTCGTCTAGCTTGCTAGGTGTGGGGTAAATGTATGGTCGTCTGGGCCATACAATACACTAACTTTGTGACTCTTGCTCTCTGAATACATTAAACACTACCACTCATAATAATTGTCTAATAACTCCTAAATTTGTTCCAATAAAACTCTCTCATCAACTTAAATTTTTACTTCCTTCATCCCAATCAACTTCCTGTATTCATGGAACAATACCACAGGAAGTGGCTTTGTGTACCTGTGAGCAATATACTCTCTAGTTCCCACATGTTCTAACTCCACACTTCCTTCCTTTATTTTTTTCCCTAAAAAAATGAAATTGGACATCAATGTGTTTGCTTATTTCATGATTGACCAAGTTCTTTGCTAGCTTAATGGCTAACCTGTCGTCCACTCAGATCACAATATTCTCTTCTTGCTTCATCTCTAGTGTGCTTAGTAGATTTCTAAGCAAAACAACATGACACACACTCTAAGACACTACAACGTACTCAGCCTCACAGGTTGATAATTGTTAACACATCAGCAAGTGTACCGAATCGTATCAAGTAATATAAAATGGTAAGACCAAGTATCGTATCCCAAAAGACTCACGGCACTAGACAGTCATGTAATACGTTAACTAATTAAGACTTAAGAACAATTTCATTTGTTCAGAATGAAAAAGTGCAAAAAAAGTAAATATGAATGCAATTTAATCAATTGGGACAAGACACAAAAGTGTGAATGGATGATTTTGATAATATGAGATGAGTATGTTGTTGGGGTTTATATTTCACCATCCTTACTCTCATGCATATAAGAATTCATCTTCTTCATTCAATTGTTAATGTCACTATCTAAATTACTTAAAACCCGATCCCTCGACGAAGAAAGCCTATCCTTAATTATTAGACCACAATCCCTTGCATCCCTAATAATTAATTTTTCATTACGAACAATAGCTCAAGACAACCAAACCTCCTATCCCCATCACTAGGCAATATTGCTTTTGGGAGAAATTCTTTAGATTGTGGTTTCTAGGTATTTCCCAATAACAAAGAAGACCATAAAATCATGCCATGAATGATCAAAACATAACAAGCATAGAGCAAAGGAGAAAATCCCTAACAATTAATGAAAAATCATATAATAATTTAGAACAAATTCAAATACATGAGAGTAGGTTACATCTTCCCCAATATCAAATGAGTTTAGTTCTCCATAATCATGGAGAAACTAGGTGTGCAATGGAATGAAAGTGATAGAAAAACCCTAGAAACTGAAGAGGAGAGCTCCCGCATCCAATTCTGCCTCCAGAGAGTGAAAAAATGTGTTTCCGCGTCTCTGCTGCCCAAAGATATCAACCCTATTTGTGGATGCACCTTCACTGAAGGTTTGAGAAACAAAAGCCATTTCAGGATCAACTAATTGATTATACAAACACGGTAATCAATTTGTTTTTCAAATAACTTTTGAAAACCAGCTTTAGTGCTAATTGTTAGAAATAATGAGACTTGTTTCTCAACACCAAGAGGGAGGCGGGGGAGGGGGCGGTGAATTGGTGTTTTTTTAAAAACTTGCACTTTTTATATCTTTTTCGCAAAGTATAAAGTTCTTAAAACCTTTCTTGTGTAGTAAGCAAATATGTGTGCAATGAAACAGTAAATGCAAATGTAAAGAGATAAATGAGAGAAATTCAAACATAGTTTTTATCTTGGTTCGACCTCAATGCCTACATCCAGTCACCCTTCCAATCAACCACTGATTGAAGGATATTTCACTATAATGATTGGAGAATTACACCAAAAAGTAAACACATTTCCTACTCAAACAATCAAATATAGAAACAATTACACCTAGAAACACAACACCCCACGGTCTTGTTGCAGAAACCCTTTGAAAATGCCCTCTTAAAGTCAAGAGCACATCACTCTTCTTCCTGATGCGCACGTCCAGGGAAACAGCAAGTCAAAGATTGCAAATCTTCTCTCCTGATCAATACAGATGCACCTTCAGTCGTACTAATGTGATCAGTCAATGTAATCCACAAAGATGCCTCACAAGAATTCTTCAAGATTCTTCAAACTCTTCACGTTCTTGATTCTTGGAGTGTATTGAGTAATATGTAAACTTTCTAATATCAAAACAATCAAGTATGAAAATGTTAGAATGATCAAAAGTTACAGAAATTCAAACAATGCGTCAATATATAGTTTTCATCAGTTCTGATGCAAAATAATCGATTAGGTTAGTAGTGTAATCGGTTACATAAAAATTGTTGTAACAATATTACAACTAACTCAGCTCTTAATTGAATGTACAATTAATGTAGTCAATTTGCATTAAATTCTTGGTCAAACATATTTAAAAATATGACCGTTATAGCAATTAAGACAAGCATGAAATCAGTTTTCAAAGCTTAACATACTTAATTGAATATACAACACATGTAATCGATTAAGCTTAACACTTAAACACATTTTGAAAACTTTTTCTTCCCAAAAACTCATCACAACACATTTGAAAAAGATATTTGTAAACACACAAATTTTAAACGATTCAACACCTAATGTAATCGATTCAAACTAGTTGTTTTGCCATAGTTCAAAACATAAGTTGTCTGATGACCTTAATTGATTACTACAACACTATAATCGATTATGTCATGCAGATGTGCTTTTGTGCTTGTGGTTTTCAATACACATAAACATACAATGTGCATACACAGATATAATCACATCATAATCACAATAGCATGCATAAACCACACAGTATGTCGAACATATGCATTTGTGACAGTATATGCATTTATCACAATAAGCATGTACAAATTCACATATGTATAACAACACAAAAAAACTTTTTTGTTGTGACATTACAACATTCATGTGTTGTTGCTATTAATGTGTTGCCATCATAAAAAACAACATAATAGAGATTGGGTTCAGCTATCACATTGCTCCCCCTATGAACACCAACAATAGCAGTTTCACTGCACCAGATTTTTTTCACTCAAACAGATTTGGATAGCACAATTTGAAGGCAAACAAGTGCAATTCAAATGGTTTTAGGTGTTGAACGATAGAAGGAGCACAAAAGGAACCTAACAAAGGAACTACAATGGATTAAACAAGCAAGAAAACTGAAATCACAGATTAACTTCCAAGTTTCAGCAAACTGTTTGATAAAATGCAAAAGTGTTGGATAAAATGTCCCAATGAAGTGCTTTTTATGACTTTATTACACTTCTTTTTCTGATTTTTGGGCTTCAAAACTGGATTTCACGGTTTTTAATTGCTTTTTATGACTTGATTACACTTCTTTGATCATGTAATTTCGTTTGGAAACACTAAATCATCTTTTTTCCAATCCATAATTGGAAATTAAACAATGCAAAATTTCAAACAACACTTGGAAATAATTTTGCACCAGAAAAATGGTTCTAATGTGGTGGTTTAACCCAAAATTGCTTGGAAGTGATTCGGCTGCTAAATTGAGGTATCAAACAACTTTGTATCATCATTTTAAAGATGTTCAAACATTGAAACAACTTAGAAACATATTGCAATACCAAATCACTGGTTCACTTCCATTTTAAAGCACATTTTGATGGTTTAAAAGGCAAATTTGCATATATGTTGGAAAATGACCAAATGAATAGTGCAAACAACTTTGAAATGGCAATTTAAACTTGCTCAAACGTTGGAAATGCACAAAAACAGCAAGATTCAACAATTCACTCTTGTTATAGCCTATTATGCAACAAAAATGCACCAAAATTACCACCATAAATCAGATTTTAATGAATCAAAATTGGACAGCAATTGCAATGACTCGAAGAAAGCCTAACACACTAGATCTAGCTGAAGATAAGCAGCTAGAGGATGTTAAACACATAATACACATTCAAGGATAGCAAGCACGGTGAAAAAGCTTGACAAAAACATTGGATAGCAAGTGTTACTGGTTTTAAGGCAACCAAGCTATGCTAAATGCATTTCCTTGCTTTTAATGGATACCAGAAATGAAACTTTCTGCAGATTTTATGAAAACAGAATCAAGTTCAAACACTTTAGTTCATATCACCAAGGCTAGAACATTGCCTCATTGCCTCATCTAGTTGATATATGCCTACACATGCATATGAACTCACTTTAAAACGAAAATCAAAGCTGGAACAGATCAAACCAATTGAAAATAGAAGCAACACTACATCAAGATGCATATAACTAGACAAATTGGATTTTTAGATTTAGGCTGAACTGAATGAAAAACTAATGAAATTCATCGTTTAAAATGTCAAAAAAACATGTAGGAATATTGGAAACACAATCACAACCATAGGAAACATGAAATCAAGCCAAACAGAATTGAAAAAAAATTCAAAAGCAGTGACAATATGGAACAACACAACAAGGAAGTCAAAAACTAGATGAAAGAATGGCTTAGCTCTTGAAGAATTGCGTGGATGTGCTGGCTCTGACTACCAAATGATGGAAGCAAGTTCAAGCTTCATGCTAGAACAACTTCAAATCGTAGAAGGAGGCATCGGAATGGATTGGATGCATGTGAAATTGGTGCACGCAAGGTGCTTATGAAATGGTTCTGTAAATGACGGGTAAGTGTTTGAGTTCTCTAAGCTCAGAAGGTCTTCCAACAGGGAAGGAAGCTAGAGGAGAGTGTCATGAATTGCCACACAACAAGTGATCCAAGAGTATAAAGGTCTGGAGTAAACTCAACAGCAATTCATTTATACTTCAAAGATGATTTTTACAAAGGAGGGGTCCTCTCTTTTATAGGTGAAGAGAGACCTCCATTTCTAAGTTGATTTTCATTTACACATAAAAAAGGAAGTGTACTGGAGAAGCTAAATCACTTGGAGCCCACGTTTCACCCAAGCACACATTAAAAACATGTTAAATGAGAAAGTTGGTCTGAGATGGTTGGGTGCATGGTGGTTCAGGCTGGGCACTGACGTGAACCTGGAAGGCAACCTGGCTTTGATTTTCCAATCTGGAAGCTATGTGCTACAATCTGTACAAAACTCTTTTTCCTCCATCTTTTGATTCCTTTGCTTTCTTTAGCTTGGCAAGCCTCCTAAGTTGATTATGGTCTCCAACCTTTATTTAGGTCCTACAAAATAGTACAAATGTATTTAGGAAAGAGAATCCTTATAAGACTTAGAGAAAAAGATTAAAAAAAAACTTTAAAATTTCTTGTTTCCTTTCTTAGCCTTAGGTTAAATTGCTACTTCTTTCGATGAATTCCCTAAAGGAGTTTTCATCAACTTAACTATTTTATAATATTAAAAATATGATATATCCTATCGTAGGTCAACATTACGAAAATTGGGATATTACAAATATAATTTATAGATATTGTTTAAAATATATTTAACTTCTGTATTCTAAAACTTTAATTTTTTTAGTATTTTAATCTCGTTTTTTTCACCCATATATTATTTTTAATCAAATAAGAGGTAAATTCTATTTTATTAAAAATATAATACAAAAATAGTCATTGTTTTATTAAAAAACAATATAAAAAGGTGGGTTGCTTTCAAAATTAAAATAGTTGTAATTCTAATTTTATTAGAAAGTTAATAGAATTTGAATGAAATATTTTTTCTTTATTTACTAACGTTATAAAGTTAATGTGCCATTTTTTTATTCATTTTCTAAGAATTTGCTATAATTATTTTAAATTAAAAATGAAATAATTGAATTGTTTGAGTAAATTTTTTATAATTATTTTAGTTAAGAAATGGGAAAAATGAACCATATATTTAATTTTTTAAATAGTTTACAACAATGTCAAAATATTTAAATACAATATTTATTTTCTTTTTTAAATTTCATAAATATATTTTAATAAATTTGGATTTGAATTATTGAATTATAGATCAAATAAGTAATTATAATGTGCATTGAAAATAAATTATAAATAATAATGAATTGAAGATATTATATTTAAAATTTCTAGATCATGATAAAAATGTTATGTCCAAAAAATGATCAGGTATCATAGATTTTCTCATCTGCAAAAGAAACATATGACCAAGACAATTTGGGAAGCATGCCAAGTTTTTTAACACATGAGTAAAAGATTTAATACATGTTGCATGATTTGGTCATATACTCACGTTCACAAATATCGATATCAATCATACTTGAGCATTGTCTAAATGGAGAACGAAGGTGACTTAGAGGATGTCACATTGCAATTAGGTCTACCCATTGATGGAGAAATGGTCACTAGAGTGATTAGTGGTGACAAGGTGTCATTTTGTGCACAATTATTGGAATAGATACCTTTCTCAAATGTTATTGAAAAGGAAATACAATAAAATTATCCTAGTTGAACAACAACTTCCAATAGTTACCCGATGATTCAATCGGTAATGTGCTCCCTCAGCATGCATAAGTACATATTTTGAAACTCATAACACTTACTTACGCTAGATACATTAATGAGCAGAGTTCATCTAATGTATCTTTTATTATTGGTTGACTTAAACTTTGTTTCAAATTATAGCTAAGGTTTCGTTGTGTTGGCTTGTCTTTATCATGTTTTGGATCACGAAATAGACTTTAGCCAAGACAACATTAGAGGTTGTGTGGTACCAATGTTGAGCTTGGGAACACGTTAAATGTCTTTCTTCATCTATTAACCCATAAATTGTTGAAGACATTATTGCTGCAAGACTTGATTTTCCGCTTACGAAAAGGTACACATATTTATCTTTTATCTACAAAATTACCTATGCAATAATATAAGTTTGACTAAATTTTAACTTTTCCGATTTAAATGAAATGTGGGGTTGTGCATCGACACAAAGGCAACATCTTCTTACAAGTACAATGTCTCTAATATGAAAGTTGTTAGACGAGTTATATCCCAAATATGTTCTTAATTATTGAAATCATGCTTACATTGAATCTTAATAACATTTTTTTCTTATACTATCGATAATTTTTATAGTTCTTATGGACTCTTTAGAGTAGGGACGACATCACACCATTGATTATTGTTGAGGCTTCTCCAATTAGTTGAGTTGTAGTTTCTCTTATTTGTGTTTGCCATAGTAGAATTTCATCATACTAATTGAGTAATGTACTAATTTGGGTTTCAACAAATATTCTAATTGACTTATTAAACTTAGATCAACTTCACAAAGAAGATATGAGAGGTAGAACAAACAAATATTGACTAGATTACCACCAAAAGTGGATAGCAATATGGAATGATCAATATAATGATCTCATCCAAGGTACTCAATTTAGTGATAATGGTCATTTGCATGACACCACAACATATATGTAATGATTCATTAATCATATTATTCGTTATACATTGCCTTCACAATCAATCTTGGCTTGGTTGACGATGTAAGTTCACTTCCTAAAAGATTTGATCATGTTTTTTTATTGATTTATAATTTTTCATTCTCTTCTCACAATACAACATGTCATGAGAGCCTCATCAATCCAACCTATCAACATGTTGATTTCTCTTCCTATGGTCAACAATTTAATGAGCACAGAGTTGGTTAATATGGTCTACAACAAGCTCCCATGTCTACATACATGGATAATCATCAACACATGTCTTTCCAATCTCTATACTAAGAGGTTTTGTATAGTTCTTAATCAATCATATATTTTTTTTAGTCCACCAAATATGTTCAGAATTAGTGTATTCACCCTTCCATTTGTATACAATATCATATCATCCATGCAATATTATGGGCCAATAACGCCTTCCTAAGGACCCAATAATAAATGTGGAAGCAATGAAGACCAAGCCAATAATGATGATCCACTTCCACCTCTTATGAGCTTCACCTTCAATGAAGGACTTAGAAGATAAACAAGAAGACCAACATGTGACACGTCACCTCATAGATATATTATTTCCCAATATGTAATAATGTTGATATTATAATTTAATTACAATTTTCATTATTAACTTATCTCTTTTTTTCTAATTTTGTAGTCAAATTTAGAACTTCCTTTCTTCCCACTATCCCACAAAATAATAAACCAAATAATAATCTATAAGTATATAAAACTAAACTATGCAATTTCTATGTTATTTATATACCTTATGCCAATATTTGATTAATGAATATTACTTATAATAAATCATGTTAACATATACCATTTTCTTGAAAAACAAATGTTACGACATGTGTTATGATTGAAGGGAAGGGAGTTAACCTCTATTTATTTGGTAAAATAATTAATATTTATTATTATAAATTTGACTTGTTTTTTGACCATTGGAAAATTTCCAATGATTATTATATATCCCTAGGAAAAGGTGAAGGTCTATGTTACACAATTCTTTTATAAAGCATATTATTGACTCTCTTTACACTCTTAAGAAAACCTTCTGGCATTAGTCTTAAAAGGTAGGTCAATAATAATCCTTCAAAGTATCTAAAAAGCCATGTTTCTTGCTCTTAAATGTACTATGAAAAAATCTTTATTCGATATTGCTATTTAGTATAGAAAGTATAGAATAATAACATTTTTCATACTTTATATGTGTAATTATAGCATTTAGAAGAATGTCCTAAGATAATTACTAAATAATCAACATCATCCATGTTGGTTTACTGATCCAATGTGGAACATGTTTGTATAGTCCTAACTTTGAGAAGTTGGGTTTCTTGAGTTAGTATCTAATGTGGCCTTGATATTTATGCTAGTTAACAAAGATAACATGTCACCTTTATAATTTTTCTCTTCTAGGACATGGTCGATGTTAAATTCATTAAAGACATCTCTCAACTTTTTTTATAATATGATAATACATTGTAGTAGATGTTCCTTAACTTGAAACTCTCCTTTAACTTGTCCACTACCTCTTTTTTTATGAATCACTTACGTTCAATGTCCATAGTTCATGTTTGTCCCCAAGTTGTGAGCTCAAATAGTAGTCATACAAAAGTCGTTCTTTCACAATACTAAAAATTTCAAATCATAACAAAAACTGAGACAAATCAAAGTAGAAAATCATCATTTTTTTTAACAAATTTTGGCTTTTGCAAGACTTGCGTAATTGGGAGTCAATTTTGACTACTAGTTGAAAGCCCTGAAAATAGTGTTTGGTTTGTCTTACTAACCTGACCATAGTGGAAATTACAACCTCAATGACTTTATGTCATGTCATTGAAGGGTTAAGAGTCTTACTTATGAAATAAATTGAATTTTGTTTCCTATCTTCCTTATGCTTGAGGGTTAATCTTATAGTTGTTTTGTTCATGATAAAATACAATAAGAAGATTGAGTTTGCTCATGGAGTAATAAGCACTAGTAGAAAGGCAATGTCTCACTTGATTTGCTAAAATACTATCTCACTTTTTTAATCTCACTCAAACTTGGTGCTTTGAGTAGTTTGAAAAATAATTTTTCCTTCTTAGTTAACTTTGGAAGAAAACTACTTAAAGATACTAGTTTCCTATTTATTTGTTGGAACTCTTTGATATTATAGGGGTTACACATGGAAAAAATAACTTCACACTTATATGGATTTGCCTAATCCTTCTTTAGATTATAAAAAAAAGTCAACGAACTATTCAACATTGAACACACACTTCTCAAGATCCCAACACATGTGTTTTTTGTCCTTAGTGAAGACTTTCTTGAGGTAGTGGACATCAATATTATCCAATTTCAAAACCTTCTCATTGTCATACATCACTAGAATGTCTCGAACTGTATTTTTGAAGATTTTATCTAAGTTGCTCCAAAACTCTTAATTAAAGGTTACCTTGTCAAAATAGTTGACCCTTTCATTAATAAACATAATTTTGTCCTTGTCTAAGTGATATATTCTACTTTGGTTGTGCCTAGAGTTTGCATCCAAAACATTGAGTATCTCAAAGCTAAATGCATTGTCCATAAAGGATATGAGTCCTTTAATAATGTTTTACTATGGTTGGTATAGTCAATGAACATCCATTTTTTATCACCTCTTCACCAATGCAAAATTGAAAAGCCACGTAGTGTAGGTAACATCTTGTATGAAGTCGATTTTCAAAAGCTTATGAAGTTTTTGCTTAACTACTTTTGGTTTGGCTCTTGATATGATAAAAAACTTGTGAATGAAATTGGGATAAATTCCTAATATGTCACTTACACTCCATTCAAAAAAGTCGATGTTTTGGGTGAGAATGTCTTATAATTACTTTCATATAAAATTATTAGTAGTTCAACCAACCAATGTGAGTACATTGACCTTGGATTAATCTGAGGTAAAATTTATACATATGTTTGTTAAAGGAGTGATGATTCTTGTTGAACTTTTCTTTCAAATACAAGCCAACTTCTTTATATCTAATTCATGATCCTCATAGGCATTATTTTAACATGTTTACTATGCTGTAGTGGTTGCAATTCTTCTTCCGATATGTTATTTGTCATTTACATGGATCCTTTATGGGCTTACCACCAACTGTCGACAATGATTTTGTTCTTTTAACCTTTACATTATTCAAAAGTGTATGTTGAGAATTTAATCTACGAGCATAACTATTTTTGTCTTTTTAAGATTAAATGAGTATGATGATTGTCTTTTCATTGCTTAAGAACTTCATAGCCACGTGCTATGGACATAAAGGTCCTGAGCTTATTTAGTAAGTATCAAAACCATAAGCCAATAACTTACCTATCTAATATGTATTAAATCATAAGTCACTAATTTGCCTTAGTAGTACCAAAAGTAGTGAGAAAATCTATATATTTCTTTATGTGCACAATTTCATTGGTTAATCTAAGTAAGGGATTCGCATATGATTTAATGAAATAAAAAGCTAAGTGAAGTTTAAGAAAAAGTTACCAATAAAGTACATAAGTTAAGGTACTCTAACTTATGAGTGTCTTTTGTACTCCTTAATTTGCAATATTGATTATGATGATAATTAAATCATCTAGTTGTTGTTGTCAAAGTTATTGATAAATTAATTTATTGATAAATTGGGAAAAATCCAAGTTATCTTTCAAACATCTCTCGTGAAAGTAGTTATGCGTTGCAAACTTGCAATTAGACAATGGATAATCTTCAAAATTGCACCATTATGAGTTTAATGTAACCCAACAACTAAATTTCGTAACACCATTCAAGATTCTTCAAAGTTAAATTATTATTGAATGTAAGCACAAGTGCTATCAAAATTGATAATGAATGGCAATGAAAGATGTAAGATTTACTATCTCATCTCCATTTGTTAAAGTATGTATCAAATTTATGTTGTATCTTCATCAACAAATATACCGTACTAACTTCTTTACTATATGTAAATATTAATTAAATATTCCCTTTTAACCAAAATGAAAACCATAACAAAAATCATATTAAATTATCGAGTATTCAAATATAAAAAATGATACATGTCTTTTTTTTCCTTTATTATCAAATATCAAGAAAAAAACTATAATATATAAATATCAACAATTGAGTAAACATCAAATAATTATAGAAAAATATGTTTGTTATAAAAATAAATTACAAAATTAAATATTAAAGAAAAGGTTAATATTAATTATTTAAATTATTAAATAAATTAAAAGTATTTTGATAAGATCAAATTATTAAAACAAATATGAAGACAAGTACTATGATAGATATGTATGTACTCATTTTTATCCCTACATCCAATTTAAAACATTGAATATTACTCTTATCCAATCAATATAAGTATTTTCTATCCTATTCAAAACAAATTTTGACAATACCTAATATTAAGACAAATATGTATTTTTTTTTTAATTCACATTCTCATTCTCAAATAAATAATTAAATATTACTCATATTCATAATAAGTTAATATAAGAATTTTTCATTAATGAAACAAATTCAAACTATACATACGGATTCATTAAACAAGTGAATACTTCTAATCTACTTGTTTAGGTAAAACCTTAAAACTTTTTGGTTATAGATATAATCTTAACTAATCCCGACTCAATAAGAGGTTATAGATATAATGATTCCGTATTACTCTAGAAGTTCTACACGGAAAATCAATTAAAAACTTCACATGATAAAAGTGGACAATAAGTCTTTGATGATATCCTCACACAAAAAATTGCTAAGCAGAATATTATCTCACGGTCATGGACTGCTTCTAGCAAGGATGAAATTTAATTTGATAAAAAAAATCATGTTAAAGAAACATTGAATCCTGAAAGCAACCAACAACTTTGCAAACAAATATCGCATTCAAACTTGATAGCCAAGTCTAATGATCGGCAACACACTAGCACAAAAACAGAGTAAATGGTCTTGCATCTAAGCAGTGATTTTCATGTGGTCATTTCAGTTAAACATTATCACCAGAGTTTCATGAAGCTAAATGGAGATGTAAATTTCCTTACACTTGTTCACAGAAAATAAAACAGCACAAAACTGAAGGGGTAAAGATTAGGGGGGAGGGGGAGAAAAAATGAGTTTTAATAAAATGTTGAGCCAAAAATATTATACAGAACAACAAAGATAAACATGTAGCACGGTACCAAATCTTCTCTAGCCATCGCTTGAATCATGTCCTTGGCGAATAACAGTCATTCAAAACAGCATTAAACCATTGACAGTTCTAGGCTTCTAGTCAGCTTTGTAAATTATGAGAACATCCTGAGGAAGTTGTTTGCATAAGCCATTGGTTTGACATCAGGGTGTGACTGCAATTTCAATATAGTAAACAGACAGAAGAAATGAATGTCAACCCCAATATAGGAATACAGATTGGAAGAAATGCAATCATATTGCACCATACTATTTCTTAAATAAAACAATGAACGAACATATTTATTTATTCGTATTATTTTTTAGCACAAAACAAGACATAGCTTAGTATAGCATGGTCTAAAGCACAAAAGATACTAACCACTGCTGAGAATGTGACAATGTTAGGTTTCAAATCTGGTGCTTCAAACCGAATAAAGGCACCTTTGTTACCCATCTGCAGCATGCAACAAAAATCAACGTTATGTAGATTTTAACACCAAGATCAAAATATACTCAGAAATTAATATAAGAAGGCCAATGACACTGCACACTATCCATGCAAACATGTACAAAAGCAAGGTGGGTAATATGGTTTTCATTAACACATTTAATGTGATTGGAAAAGAATCCTGGTCAATCATGCAACGTGCTTAATTGCCTCTCTTCTAGAGCTTGTCTCGTTATGTTTACATACTCAAGCACAGGTTAAAGAATGAGTCTACACAAATTATTATAGATAAAGGCAGATTACAACAAAAAAAGTCTCTTTCCATGAAATGGGATTGGGATCCACAAAATCTTCTTAGACAATCATGTAAGCAAATAGCTAAACTTACTTAGAAATGAATGTAGAAAAAAGGGATTTGATTACCTGGTCACAGTAATTTGGAGCAGAAAAGACAGTTATGAGTTTACCATCATGTTCAATCTCGTAACCCTCATCCTTTACTTCATGAGATCTCACAACTAAATCTGCAAATTGGTAACTTATGTGAAGCCACTGACAGGAGAACAAATAAACTTTAGGAAAGTATCTGCCTAATGGAAAACACACCTAAATTATTTTCCTGCAAAAACTGTTCTGTAACATCTGGACCAAAAGAAAGACCCACACCACGCTTGCTTGGGCCCCTTCCAGGGAGAGGTTGTGGATCACTCCAAAGAATTTCACACATCAGCCCTACACATACCAATCATAGGTGCAAATAAAACTACAATACTCGGTGAAAAAACCAGAGGGATTTTAGTCGGTGAAGTGCACGAACTGAAAGTTTAGAGTGATTAAGGTATTGCTAAGATCAATTAAAGGAAAAAAAAAGTAAGCATCTAACCTTCTTCAGGAGGTTCACAGAATCGATTAATTGATCGGATGTCAGAGAGTTTGACCCCGTCAACACTGAAAAGACCTCCATGAACTACGAAAACTTTCTCATTTATCACATGAGCCAGTGGTAAAAAGCAGAATACTTCCGCAAAGAGTTCGACAAAAGTATCATTCAACTTTGAGCGCACCTCACCCTCAAAACCATATATCTTGTTCATGCTCTTGCTCTCGTGATTTCCTCTGGCTAAATATATGGCTGAAAATTACATGGCAACAAAACAAGTTACCATATTGCATGAACAAAAATATTCCTCCCTTAAACAAGTGAATTTTACAAAGTGAGGAAAGCAGTAAATGAATGCCCACACACAAACAACATGATACAATTCACTTGAAACAATAAAAGTAAATATTGCATTTTAAAGAGGCTAAATTTCCTGAGGAATTGTAATGGATTTCAATTTAAGTTGTCATGAACAAAAAAAACCGTTTTTTATTCTAAAAGATCATAAAAAGTATCTAATCAGGTTCTTAAGCGATCATATATTTATGATGTCTCCGAAAAACAAGATAACAAAACTAACTCAAAAATCTAGGCTTTACCTGATGGAGACAGGCACTTAAATGCAAACAAGGTCAGGATAACTTCCAATGAAAAAGATCCCCTATCCACAAAGTCACCGTTAAATAGATACGGATTCTCTTCTGAAGGAAGTCCATTAAGCTCAAAAATATTCAAAAGATCATAGAACTGCAGAAATCAAGGTGGAAAGAATCAATTTGCAAGGTTAATTATAGGGGGGAAATACGATAATACAAAAGCCAAGCAGCATGATGCAATTGGGTAAAAAAGACTTCACATTACATTCAAGTTAGTTTGAAAGAAATTAAACTGGAGAAAAGACATTTATAAATTAAATACATTACAATTACAGGAGGACCTTTTTATGAGAGTCAAACTTTATTTTTTCTGCATCGCTATGATTACTAAAAGTTACCTAGGAAACACAATGCTAAGCAAAGTCAAGGCTGGCTTTTAAGAAAAATGGGCTACAGTTTTCTCCCTCAATTGTCACTTTTTCAAAGTTCCTTCCTTTCAGGAGTCTATTTTTTTATTAAAAAAATCACCTCTTAGAATTATACAACCCCCTTACTTAGTGCCAACACTGCAATGGGAATTATTCGCCTATAGACAGTAAATCATGATATTTTAGTGTGACTTGTTAAATTTCAAACTCCAGAGTGTTCTTTCTCCCTGCCTGCATCCAATAGAAAGGGAAGATGCTTTATTTCACAACAGTGGGGAATGGTTAGTTTTTATTTTCACAGCTTTTTTCAGTTTATGATGTTTACAAATGCAAACTATTAACAATTTTAGCTTCCAATACCATTTCCAAGGTTTTGGTAAGACATGGCAAAGGCCCTGTAATGGAGTGCACTAGAGCCAGTGGGCTTCAAATTGGTGATTATGTTTAGAAATAGGAACGAATGCCTGAATTTTAAAAGACGTGCTTTTGCAGTCTTTTAAAATGGGTTTCTTGATCCAGTTGCTTATCATATGAAATAAAACCATTATTTCAATTGGGTTTCTTGATCAAACGTTCAAAGAAGGATCCCGTTTTTCTTCTGTATTATTTACTTATCCCTTCTCTCAAAGAAATGTTCTGTATTATTTACTTATTCCTTCTCTCAAAGAAAGATTTCCTATCCCATGTTTCTGTGATTCTTTCTATTTTCCCATCTAATAGCATTCCCTAAAAAAATATAAGGGTTTTATATCCAATATGGTAGATAAAGTCCCTCCTGAACAATGGAGCAAAATTAACACAACTAAATAAATAATTGGCAGGCTCAAAAATAGCTACCCAATTCCTCCACATAAGGGTCAGGGAATCTTAGTCCATGAAAATATGGGAGGAAAATGAAACAGAGGATATAATAACAATCCTAAGTCTTAAATGTCAAACTATCAGAAGATATCACGAAGATATAAGCAACAATTCGTTTTTCCATATTAAAAAGTCACCAATCAACTACTTCAGATTTAAACAAGAGAGAAAAATATGTTTTGAGGGCTTAATGAATCCCTCTCATAGTCCTCTATTTATGTACATGAAAAGCTGATACAATAGGAATATTAAACATCAAAGCACCGTCCTAAACTACTTCGACAGAGTTAGGTACATAGGTTATCTAACACACAACCCCCTACCTTAGACGTAATGATTACATAGATTTACTACATAGATTTACTAATTATTTCAACACAACTTCAGCAGATCTAAAGTTCAAAATCAAGAATGTGACTCAAATAACATCATAGACAGTTCAAAGATTATAATAAACCAATTACCTGACCATGCACATCACCACAAACAGTAAAACGTTTGCCATTAGGAACATGTATGTCAACAAGAGAAGGCAAAGATTGCAAAATTTCTCTTGTTTGCAATACAATCTGGAATGCATACCTAAAAAATTGGAGGACAAGAGAGAAGACACTTCAATAACTCATCAAGAAACAAAAAGAGAAACAATGGTTTTCTTCCTTCAGTACCGTTTATGTAAGAACTTCTGGTTCTTGAAATCTTCCATCATTTTTTTCACAAAATCCAAAGTAACAACATCCCCCTCTATTCTTGCTCCTGAATATTGTGGCTCGACATCTAGCATTAAAACGAAACACCAAATTTGATCATTTCCATGAGTAAAATTATATGCAACAGTAGAACTTGGAATAATAATATGATCACAAAAAGAGGCCATTAATTTTAATGACCACAGACAATACAAAATTAAGTGTTCATCTTTCGTGCTAATGTGTGTTGTTCATGGTCCTTGTGATTAACAACTCCCAATAAAAAGTAGAGGGTATTGGACCAGGAAATTACAATATCTCTACCAAACCCAGAGGCATCTATAAAATGCATACACTTTGAAATACAAAAAGTTTGTAGATGTTGATCCAGGTAGCAATTGAACACCCCAAAAGGAAAAAATAATTCAACCAGGGTTGCAAGCAACTGAAAATAGTAAAAATAAGTATAAAATGTATATTATTATTCATTAGTCAGTTTAGGGGGGTGACTTAACCTCCTTTTTAGCACCTCTTACAGTTTCAATAAAAATGTATTATGCTTATTGGAAAAAATAACAAATTGAAAATCAGCACAAAAGAATGAAACTAGATTAGTATAAGAAAGCCTAAGAAGGGTAATAATTACACTTTAAGGAACTAGTATATTAGAGACATAAGAGAATATTTATGATTAATTAGTTTTAGGTATATTCATTTATGTATAAAAATACAGTATAATGAATTATGTTGCATTGTAAAGAACGAAACAATTTACTTTCCAATGCGTTTATAAATAATGATTCCATCTGACTTAAATTGAAATTCAGATTTTTAAAGTTCATTGTATGCTTAATTAGTTTAAGGTATTAAATAATGTTAAGCTAAGGCTGGGTCATGCAAAGGACTCCTACATGTACCAGTATTGTGGCCACTCCACCAATAAGCCCCGAGGAGCAACAGCAAACCAACCACAATTGCAATTACTATTGTGGTCTTTGATGTCCTGAACAACATCACCGCTGCTGCCATAACTGCTACCACTGCTGCTATGGCCACTTCGGTTGGCACCGAAGAATTGCGGCCCTTTCCTATAATGATACAATATATAGAAAGAGTGATGATTTATAGAAAGTTGGACAAACATTCATTAAAGACAGGAATAAAATATCCCTAGATTATGAAAAGGGATTTGTGAGAGAAAGAAGGATGATTAAGGAATAGACGGAAGCTAGAAAGTATTAACTACTGATTTGGGTTGAGGAAGGAAAAAATAATGTGCATGAACCAAGAGGTGAAAAGGGTATGACCACCTACATAGTGTGATCATTTTCTGAATTTTCCATTACTTCTAAAGACATGTTCCTCAAACACGTCACTCAAGACGAATGACAAATTCCTGTTTTTAAGTCTTCTAGATTACCAATGAAAAAGGAAGGAGGTGGAAGGAAGAAACATGAGGTAGATCGGTATAGCTGAAAATAGGAAGGGAAAATAAAAATTTATTTGAATTGGCAAGAAATGTTCCATTCTAGCTCATATAATGATTAACCAAATTATTTACTTACAGTTAACTAAGTATAAAAAAATTGACAGATTATTTTTTAAATTAGTTTGATACTTAATTACATCTTTGAAATAACATTGCACCAAATTTTGGACTTATAGTTCTGAAGGTTGGAGAGGAAAGTTTAAGCACTTGATGGTGCATCATCTTGATATTTAAATATGCATTTCTTTGTAATACTGAGATGAGATTATATTACACTATTTTGCCCTTCCTCTCTGTCAACGTCACACTTCATGTTTTTCTCAATAAGATTGAAAACAAATTCCATGAGGATGTATATAATCAATCGACAATCCCAAAGTTCATAGCAAAACAATCCATTAAACATCTCTCAGAACTATCCAAGAACACCAACGTCATCACTATTTATTCAAAAAAACAGTACCGGTAGCCAAAATAAATTTCACTTTAAAGAGTGGACGAAACAAGATAGTGATCAGCATCTTACTATATGAAAATAACAGTGTTCAGCGAAGGAAATCCCATCAACAACACAATTAAATGAAGAGAAAACTGAGAACAATATCCAATCAAATAATTTAATGAAAAACTGAAAATCTCATGCATAACTTAATTATTGAAGTGATATGATAGGATATAATAAGATAGGTTTTAATGGGTAATAGGGGCAGGACAGAGAAAAGAATTTTAGGAATGAATTGTTGTTGGGTAGTTAGAAGTGGGTGACCTTTATAAGAAGGCAAGGGGGGTCTGGTAGAGAGTAGTTTTTGGATTTGTGAATTGTTAGACTGAACATTGTCCAGTGGAGGGAGGAAGGCTCCCTTGGGGATGCCTACTTGTATTTTTCCATACTTCACAGAGTTAATACTACGTATACATATACATTCACTTTGGCTGTTTGAGTATTGTGGTGAGGAGAGTGTTATAGATCTGGTTTCTTGAATAAAGAAACCTAACATGATACTTGCTTCTTTTTTTCACATTATTACATTAAGAATATTTTAGGATCCAATTGCAAGGTAATGGACTTGAATCCCATATTGGAATATGTGATTATAGAGGGGGACTTTATAAGACCTTGGGATCTCCAACTACAACATCTAGCACTTGTGGTGGGGTTCTCCCAAGGTTCTTATCAAGAAACCATAATCGTACAAAACATGTGTGTATATATGAAAGAAGGTTAATATAAGGTAAGGTATTCACTGCAGCATTATACTAGAGCTTTCAAATAATAAAAACAAAAACTACAGTTAGTCTTATAGGGTCATGTTATATAGTATTTATTTGAAGCTTTACAAAATTAAAGTTGCAATAATACCTTTAGAATACACACATCCAGAATAAACAAAAGTTAGAAATGACAGAATGACAAACATAAGTATAAAATTAAGATACTAGCTTAAGAAATTATATTCAAAATACTACCTATTGTATGGAAATCTATCGATTCAGCTATTGAACGCCTTTCAGACTCAGGTGCAGCAATTGCTTCTTCAAATTTAAGCTTCATAACTGCCTTTTCACATTCCTTCAGTTTCTTTGTTGCATCAGGATCATTTGGACACATTTTCTTGACCTATTCAATAAAAATCTATTAAATATAAGACATTTTCATATTGAAACAAGTATGTGTTACAGAACAATAAGAGGGAAGTAGGTAGCCAGTTATTTGAAGGAATGTAAAAGCTTAAAAGTAGAAGTTGCAACATTCAAGCTGATATTAAACGACAAGAACTGTCAGCTTCAGCCTACAAAGATGACTTTTATGTCAGAATATTTCAATGAGGTTGCATACCAAGAAAATTTTCATATTCTAAAATTTCAATAAAAAATTGGAAACTGCCAAGTTTTTATTTTAAAAGAGTTAGAAGCAAGACAACAGCTTCTATTGGCACAAGGGCTTGGTAAAACGGAGAGAATTGTAATCATCGATTGTGTAAATTGCAGAGCCCATTACATGATGCAGCTGCAAATGTGCAACATTTCAGTTGCAGTTGCCCCTGAAACAGTATCAGGCTGCAAGTACAGACCACATTGGCCCACATTAGCCAGCACCTACCACAACTGCAACACAACCATAGCCAAAATT
This sequence comes from Vigna umbellata, assembly GCF_029865625.1. NCBI lineage: Eukaryota > Viridiplantae > Streptophyta > Magnoliopsida > Fabales > Fabaceae > Vigna > Vigna umbellata. The sequence goes on from NC_142169.1 coordinate 37,200,367, forward strand.
CAAAACCTAAGTAGTAATCTATTTCAAGACATAAGAGTCTAAAACAAAAAAAAAAACATTACTTACAGAGAATCTCAACTCAACAAATCTATTATCAGTAAAGAGAACAGGGAAGGTGCTTCACAACCTTCAATTTGTCCCAAAGATTTTTATCAAAGTTAAAATTTTTTTATGGAGTCAAAATGATTTGAATAAAAGAAACAAATATGCCTAAATATCTATATTAATGTGTCTCATGTCTCCACATTGTCCCCTTATTCCATCATTATACTACCCTACTTTTCTTCTAAACTACCACCAATGTCTTTGTTTTCTTTATGTTTCTATCTCTCACATAGTTGGGTGTACCAAGCTCTCCAGCTTGGACAACATTTGCAGTTTTTATTAGAGGGATAACAACCACTTCAAAATATAAATAGTTATGCATGTTTTCAAAGAGTATGTAATTATTGTATGCGCTAGAAGAATTTACAGGGTAACCTACAGATTAATAAACAATTAACAGTTAGAAATTTAAATTACTGTAAAAGCATCCTTCATTTTCTAGCACGTAGACATGATATGATGTAGTACTATTTGCTATATGAATAAATGTTGTAAATTTTATAGTGGACAATACAAGACAGCAATACAATTTGGTGGCCACCTTCACATTCTACTTACTACGTATTTGCAGATTTACTTTTAAAGGGTTTTGTTTTTAAATTTCACAAATTTCTCATATAATTAATTTGTGAATATCATTTCCTAAACAGATTTCAAGTGTGCATACTTTTGTCTTACATTCATTAGAAATTTAGAATTGTTGAGCTATCATAAAAGGGAATACAGGGGTACCCAAGAATTCAGTATGGATTCAAACTGGGAGGAAGCACGTCCATCAAAGTTAAGAACAATATTTCGCTTTTATTCTCTTTTTTCCCTTCCTTTTATAGTGATGTTACCCATTTTCTAGAATGATATGACTGGTATTAGGACAAAAAGAGTACATTCAGAATATAATAATACCTATTTCTCGTTCCAGCTTTTAGCAACTGGAACACTGGATTTGAAGAAGAAAATACAGAAATGGCGGAGAGAAATGTGGTTAGTTCAGAGGGAATCTAACAAGATGGAGAATGAAGGAATTAGAGTATTAACAAAAAAGGAAGCCCGATAAAATTGCACCAAGGAGTTCAGAGGCTGGGCTGAGCTGCAGCATCTCATCAAATCATTGCAGCTGTCATATTTATTTGATGCTAAGAACTCTCTTCACAACTTCTGTTATCTACGCTGTGATGTGAGATCCCCACTCCTGTTGGACATATTCAGAACTACTGGTTGAATATGAGCTCCCTTCTGTAAGTGCTGTGCAACCTCAGCTACTGTGATATCCATCTAAACCTAGTCAATTGCCTGAGTACTGCATTTATTTTTTGGTGTTTTGTTTTGGCACTGTTTGGGTGAGTGGTTATATTGCCTCTGAGGGACTGAGACTGATGCCTGATTTGCTAGTGGTAATTTTAATGTTACTTTGCTTATTTATGTTAGTTTATATATCATTGAAATATGTTAAAATGTAGTTTGAACATATCCTCTCTGAAGATTTGGTCTTTAACCAAGTCAAATAGCATTGTGCTGCCCAACTAGTGGTATAAGGCTTTTGTTATAGTAGTAGTAGTGTAATTTTGTTCTTAGAATGTGAACTTTTAAACATAATTCAACCTCACAAAACCAATTCATAAGATGAGATTTACACCTAGTTATACACTATAATTTTGGTCACATCTCTAATCAATATAGAATCTCCAACAATTGCATATTAGTGGGATCCAATGAACCATATTATGATCTCTTGTTTTACTTGTATATCTCCCCACCATTCTTTCAATTCTAGTTCTAAGTGGAATATATATATAGATATTAACAATATTTCCTGCAATATCTCTTTTTCTCTTTTTACCTTCTGCATCTTTTTGCAACTGTTGTAACCCATATTCTAAACAAGTGCAATTGATATCAAGCAGGAACTATCACAGAATATATATTCAATGAAAAATACCCATCTTTTAAAGACTAATATTAGTACGGTTTCATCAAATCTACTAAATTTTTTGCTACTTTTTTTTCATCTCTGAATTCTCTTTGGTATTCTTATCTACATGACTATTTAATGGAATGTGAATATTAATCTATCAATATTTTGCAATGCAGCTGACCTTCTAATATGAACACGTTATTTTCCAACTAAGCTCCTTCATTCGAATATTTTACAGATATCAAACACAGTTACCTGCTGAAAATCTTTCAGTGCTTCCTTGAATTTTCCCAGCCCAATATAAGCAGCACCTCGCCTGTAATAACCCTATAACAATAAACCATAATCAGGACATGTCTTTTATTAACGATAACTAAATATAGGAAAGCCTCTAATGTTTTAGGATTCAGAGCACCTTTGAATATTTAGGATCAACTTCAATAGCTTTTGAGGCATCTTGTATTGCACTACCATATTCCTCAAGCCGAAGATGAGCAAAGGCACGATTAGAATAGTAAACTGCAATTCCACCGTTTAGCTCAATTGCTTGAGTATATAGATCAATGGCTTGGGAGTATTTTCGAGCTGAAAAAGGGATTCACACGTTCAGCAAGCATTAGCAAATAAATGTGTTAAACCAGTGACAACTAATGACCTTATCAAAATTTATTTAGATTCAATAATTCAGATATTACCACAAATTTCACTGCAATGATGAAGAAAGTAAATTAACCACAGCACAGAGAAATTGCATTAATTACCATTGAAAGCTTCATTGGCAAGGGTTTTAAGTTCTTCAGCCTTTGAAATGTTAGATTTTTCAGTTTCCATTTCAGTTCAGACTTGTAACTTTAGTTGTATATGGCTGAAATTCAGAACCCAACAGAATCAGTCTGCTCACTTCTTTTCTCCACAATGATTGACCTGCTACAATCAAACAAATAAAAGATATCAGTATATTACAATAGTAGTAACTGACACTGTAATACTCAGCTTGCAAAGAACTATATCAAAATGCCAAAGCCTCATACTTTATTTTTGTAGGATTTGGTAGAGTGTTGCAAATATTGACAAAACAGAAGTAAATACATGTATCAATAACACAAATCTAAAGCTTCTCACTTTCCTAACTTATTATGGCTAATTGCAATCTCCTTACTCATTATAAAAACCAGTTTTAAATACAAACAAACCAAATGTGAACTTCCACCCACATGATCTTTGTGTCTCCAACTAACTTAACTTAAATCACATTTCTAACACTATCTGTCAATAAATTTCTGTCACCACCACTATCATCAACCTCTCAATCACCACTTCAAACACAATTCCCTCGTTGTTATAATCACTCTTTCCATTCCCAAAACCAAGCCCGGAACAATTAATTCTCCAAAAGAAAAGGGTTTCAAATGTCACGCCCCCAACAAATACTAAACTCCCAAAACAACAAATTACAGGGAAAAGGTCAGAACTTGATAAAAGGGAATCCTTATTTCTTTTTAATTTAGTTAAACACGCACACACAATCATGAGCATCATACAATAAAAAAATAAAATAAACTCCCCTAAGGTGTAACCTTAGGTACCATACATGTATTGATAACTAAGCTGTGAAGATTAATAAAAAATATTGAAGAAAAAAATATATTGATTGTAGAAATTGTTATAAAATGTTGAAATAAGTGGGAGAAAGCTAACTAGAAAGAATAGAGAGGTAGTTGGAGAAACAACACAGGGATAGGAAGACGAAAGACGAAAATAGGGAAAAAAGAAAAATTAAAAGGATCTGGGGATGGATTAATTGCATAAACCAAAGAGAAAAGAAAAATAAAATATAATAGAAAGAGAAAAGAAGAAGGAGTGACGTACGATGAGGAGTTTCTTTGTTGCTTTGTTTGTATGAGGGAGTGGAGGCTGGAAGAACAGTGAACAAAGTGTGGAGATTATGAGACACAGCACAACACAACACAAAACAAAGGTCTCTATTTCATACACAAACACTTTCTCTCTCTACCTACCCACCCTAATCATCAAGACTCTTGAACCCTTTCTATAACCTCAAACTTACACATAATTTACAATATTTTTTAAAGTTTTATTTTTTAACAAAACGGCCATGGTTAATTCTAACCTAGATCCTTTTATATATATTTTAAGTAGTTGAAGAAGAATTAAGAATTAATAACAAAAAAAACCACTTTGTGCATATGAACTTTTTAATAAAATAAATAAAAATAATTACTGATGAAAATGAAATATTTTGTGTCTCTTTCTTTGTATCTTTTAACCAAACAATATTAGCAACAATTGTACAAAGAAATTAATAATTTGTAGTATACTGTTTTAAATTTATATAGTTAGTTTTATTTATAACCTCAAATATAAATAAAAAATGGGGTATCTAGATAAAAAAAAATGTTCATTATATATCATGAGTGAAAAGGAAATATTGTGTCCCTGTATCTTTTAAACAAACTATATTAACAGCTGTTGTTGTATGAGTGTTTATATAGTCTCACATTTGAATTTTTTTTATTTTTTAATTAGTCATAGTTATTTAAAATAGTTGACACTTTGTATTATACTGTAATATTGAGAAAATGCGAATTATTTATAATGCGTTAGACAGATGAAGTTTTTATACAGTTTCACATTTAAATATATTTTGTAAGGGGAAGATAAATAGAATTATGAAACTATATTGAACAATCATGGGATTGCATGATATATAATATGATCTAAACAATCAGAATAATATATATATATATATATATATATATATATATATATATATATTATTATTATGCAAGACTATGGGTGTGTTCACTTGGGGTAATTGGAGGAGATGATTTGGAGGAGTGGATTTGAGGGGATTTGAGGGTAAATTTTTTTGTGTTTACTTGAGTGGATTTGAAAGTAATTTAGAGTGGACTTAGAAGTAAAGTTTGTGAGAATTAGTGTAAGATTTGATTGATGTGACATTTGTAATTGGTAAAAATTAAAGATTATCAAAATATCCCTAATTATAAAAGTAATATAAAATGATAATTGTTAATGTTATATATAATTGTAAAAATGTTTATAAGGAGAAAAAAATAATAAAAATTAATTTTTAAAATATAAAAAAATGGTAATTGAGTAAATTAAAATAATAATAATAATTATTATTATTATTAATATTATTATTATTATTATTTTATTTTTTATTCATCTCTGTAAATCCATTACATGTGCAACTGTATGTGCAGGTTAAAAATGAGAATGGGTGATTAATCCTGCAAATCTGCACAGGTGAGGGAAGATTAGAAAATTTGTTTCTCCCGCGAATCCGCGCTTCCAATTACTCGCAAATCAGTTAAAGTAAACATGCAATTCATTCCAAATCTATCTTCGATAATTAGCTGTAACAGTGTCTTCCATGCGAACACATCATATGTGATGATAAGATATATCTTAATTGAGTTCATACATAATTTTGGAAGAAAAATATGTTTATGATATTGTGTTTCTTTTTTCTGAAGTTTTTTTTTATGTATTTTTAAGTTGATAAAATAAATTTTAAAAATTAAATGATGATTTTGTTTTTAATTTTGAGATGGTGATAAAATATCACTAAATATTTGTGTTGAAACGTATAAAAATTTAGAATTAAATGTTGAAAGATTAAATTGATTTATTTGAAAGTATGATGATAAAAAAACAGGATTGAAAAAGAAATACAGAAAAAAAAAAGTTTTTCTTCCATTTTAAAAATATTAATATTTAAATTTATAATGGCAAATATTGGAAAAATAGGTTAAGAAATTGATTTAAAAACTATCTAACTATAGAAAATATCCTAAAAATATAGTTGAAGAATTAAAAGTCCTTCACTTTGAAGAATGACAACTAAACTCTTTGGTTTAACTAGATTAGTGAGAGGAAAGTTGATTTAATTATATATATATATATAGGGGTTTGCTAACGCGCGTACGCCTGTTTTTCAGTTGGTACATTTTAGCAATGTGTACCGGGTTTTAGTAGACAAAAATATCCTTATATATCATGATTCTAAGTTTTAAGGTTAAGGGTATTTTAATAATTTTCATTCTCAAAACTAAAAAAAAAAAGAAACCCCCAAACTCTTACTCACCTCTCTCATTCCTCTCAACCCTTTCTTTTTTCTCTTTCTCACTCCAATCTTTTCTCTGTCATCCCTACTATAGCCCCAATTGAAAAAAAATCAGAAACACTTGCTGTTAAACAATCTTACAAAAAAATGACTTTATAATGAGTTTTCATCTTATAATTTTTGTCTTATCTAATTTTATCCAATTTTCACAAGCATAAAGGAATTGGTAATTGACCTGGAAAAAATCAGAAATACTCGTTGTTAAACAATTTCTTACAAAAAATGATTTTATAATGAGTTTTTATTTTATAATTTTTGTCTTATCTAATTTTATCTAATTTTCACAAGCATAATGACATCAAAGGAATTGGTAATTGGCCTGGAAAAAAATCAGAAACACTCAATTATTAAACAATTTCTTACAAAAAATGACTTTATAATGAGTTTTCATTTTATAATTTTTGTCGTATATAATTTTATCTAATTTTCACAAGCATAATGACATCCGAAAGAATTGGTAATTGGCCTAGAGGGTTTTTTTTAAAGATGATGATTCAACAAATACAGATGATGAAATTAGAGAGGTTAGTGAAGATGGTGAAATTGAAGAGATCTTGAATGAACTTTTGCCTTGAAGGTGAATATGTCAATGACTACAGTAGGAATGACAGAGAAAAAGTTGGAGTGAGAGAGATGAAAGAGAAAGGATTGAGAGGAATGACAGAGGTCAGTAAGGGTTTGGGGTTTTTTTTTTTTTTTAAGTTTTGAGAATGAAAATTATTAAAATACCCTTAACCTTAAAACTTGGAATCCATAATATATAAGGGTATTTTTGTCTACTAAAATCCGGTACACATTGCTAAAATGTACCAACTGAAAAACAGACGTACGCGCGTTAGCAAACCCCATATATATATATATATAGATGTATATATATATATATATATGTATATGTATATATATATATATGTATATGTATATATACATATATATATGTACATATATATATATGTATATATACATATATGTATATATACATATATGTATATATACATATATGTATATATACATATATGTATATATATATATATATATATATATATGTATGTATGTATAACTATGTTAAAAATGATTTTTTTTAACAAAAGTTTTAAAAGAGATAAATAAAAAGAAAATTTGAAATTTAACCTTTTCAAATATTAAAATTGTTTCTTATAGATAAGTTAATTTATAATTTTTCTTTAATTATTTTAAAATTTAGTTATAAATTAATTTTATTTTTAATGTTATTTTTCTTCTATAACTCTCCCGTGGTTTCTGTCAGAACAAACACCTATATAGACGTCTGGTTGTGCCAGAACAGACGTCTATATGGCTGAACGGGATGTTTAGGGTTTACGGGGTTTGGACGTCGGTTTGTGCACTGCCAGACGTCTATAGACGTCCGTTTGTGCACTAACCGACGTCTACTGGGCGTTTTTTTTTTAAATGATTTTATTTTTGCATTAAAACCACACTTGAAAAGCAGAAAATTGTCCCAGAACAATATATAGTATAGTATATTTGCGTTTCATATAAAGAAAGTTCTACTTAATATACAAAATAATCCAATACCAAAACTATCAATATATAAACTTATAAAACTAAAATTAATCATTGTTCAACAACAAATAAAATTGTTCCTAACTCCATCTTTGCAGAAGATAAGTTGTCCACTCCTGTCTTATTTGCCTAATCGTTTCCTCTGGTATAGGAGATGTTAACTTGAAGCACTGCAAAATTGAAGAAAGATTCATTATGGTTTCATATATGTTTAAAGCTGAATTTGATTTGTAATGTCTTCAAGGTATGCATCATTACCTCATTCCAATCATCTGTAATGGCAGCTCGAATGATGGTCTTAATCCAGCACATGACATAGAAGCCACATTCCCACGAATCCTGCTGCTGGTTACACTAAAATGATGCACTAAATCGTCAATAATTTAGATAATTCAATAACATACAAAATGAATTATAACTATAAATGACAATCAAGCTTTGGATATAAAATTTGAACTAGTTGACCTTGAGATTTACCAATAACTCTGTACAGATTAAAAACACAAAGTAAAATTATCATAACTATATTGATCATAAAAGTTTAAGGTGAACATCAAATTCAAAGTCATTTTTGGAGAAACACTTACCCTTGAAGCATGGTCCTCAAGTCATTTCTCATCTTCCTGTGCAACGAACAAAACCATATAATTTTACATTGTTTGGGAATGATGACCATCAGCTGCCAGTGCGACTTATCACGAAGGACAAATAGTTATTTAACTAAGTAATTAAGGAAACTTTAATAATGAACTTTTACATATAACAACACCTACCCATCAATGTATGGCACAAGGTATACGTCTCTTTTTGACTCATCCATCCATGTTTGCAAATAATGTTGTCTGTTCGCAAGTGTGTTACCAGAAGGTTGAATGGTCTAAGGTTCAACAAATCCGTACATGGAAGACCGACCTTGGTCTACAACGATTGTGTCCATGTACCTAAATGATCAAAGTTAAGTTGTTAGAAAGTATAGGAATCAAAGAAAAAGACATATGGAAGACAAAATTAACTATCTTACATGCACCACAGTTGAATGATGGAAATATTCAACATCCTGTCTCCCCCAATCACCTCCAATGCATCAGGCAATGTGATATATACTGGCACATGGGGGGTAGACCAAATACTCTCAATCCTAGTATAGTTCTAATGGTGCTCTCTTCAACCTGAGTAATCTTGTCATTAGCTTTGATAGAGGATCATCCTCTGCTTCAGCCATGTCATCATCTTCATGTATGACTTTTTCATGAATTGACTGCTTCTGAGGACGTGTGAACTGAAGATAACAATTTCATCAAAGAGTTATCAACAAATATTTTTAAACTTAACATAAAAATACTAATAACAAAGACATTATACTTGTGGAGTAGCGATGTGTGACATGATCAATGCTCGAGGCCAGGCTATAAATGAGCCTATGGCCTCCCCCACAAAATTAATTTCAGGAGTAGGTACAGGCACCTGAGCCTAGGGATCCCGAATCTCGTCAATCATCACACGCACGTGGTGGGGTAATATGGGAACACCATGAATAGTGACCCCTCCCTCAAGCACTCGTCCGATAGCCACAATGCGTGGGGGATCCCCATCAACCAACAGCTCATATTGACCGTTGTACTGAGACGGTTCAACAACAGAGCATGATCCTCTAGTGCTGACACGAGGTGGCGTGGGAGTTTCACCAGGCCCCGTGTTGCCCTCCGTCATGGAATGCAGCTTCTTTTCAAGCACTCTTTGTATTTCTTTTTGTTCTTATAGCTGCTCCATGAATCGTTGCTCCATTGATCTCATGCTTTGGTTGAGTCTTTCCTCCCACTGAAGATCCATCTGCCTAAGTGCCTCTTGACTCATTGATTGAGTGGTTTTTTGTGTGTGGCCAAAGTAGTCACGAAGACCAATTGCCCCAGGAACTCCACGTACACGTCCTGGGTGCTCGGGTCTTTCGATGGCCGTTGTTAGAATGTCGTCCCTACCTTGGCACACAAATGTTCCCTGAGTCTGCTGCTCAACCAACTCATCCTGCACATACAAAAACGAAGATACTTAGAAGACATGTTGTGATAGATACACAATCAAACAATGTTTAGAATTTGAACTTACAATTCTTTGTGAGATCAAAGCTGCTGAGGAAGATGTCATGTTGATAAATGTAAACTTTACTTGTATTTGTTACTTAAAATGTTGTGCTTTTGAGTAGTTTAAGTGTTTATTCTCATGAAAAGTATATAAATGTTGATGTAAGTATAGTTTTGAATGTTTAAATGTGTATTGATGCTTTTGTATGTTTATATCCAAGAATAAGGATTGGATAATATCAAAGACTTGGAGTGCATCACTCGCCCAGCGAGCCTGCACCAGTCGCCCAGCGAGAGTACACCAGTCGCCCAGCAAGAAGAGGCCCTCGCCCAGCGAGTGGAGGCTTGTCGCCCAGCGAGAATTCACTTAAGGTCCTTCCCTTTAAAATGTCGCGAAACTGAACCAGAGAGAGGGGGGAGACAGTGGGAATGTTGCAGCTCGCGTCTAGCTCGTGTATGGGTGCTTCCAAGGTGCAAAACCACCACTTTCTACCATCCAATCCATCAATTATTACTTTTGAGATGCATATGTGTAGCTAAAACTCCATTTCACTGGGGTTGAGAGTAAACTTCTGAAACTCTTTGTAATCTATCTATTAATACATGATCTTGTATGAATTTTGTGTTCTATCTTGATTATTCATGCCTACGATGGAAATCTGAGCTAATTGAACGGTTAAATCATTGGAAAATGCATGAGACCGCAGACCTAGGATAGAACAACTAAGGGATTTCAATTCTAGACATAGGTTGGAACTTTTAGTCATCTGTGACATTGTGTTTAAGGCAAATCTGAGATCTGAATTTGCTAAGGGATTAGTGATTTAGTTTGAATGGTTCAGAAATTGTCATCTGAGGAATTAGAGGCTTGTATGCGCCTAGGATGTCGATGCTTAATTTTGAGGAACTGTGTTAGTAGAAAATTATATGAGTGATGAACTTGAATGTCAACCCAGTGAACCTAAATTCGACTGTTTTTACCACTTTTTAAATATGTATGCTAATCTTAATTGTGTTATAAAAATACGTTTAATAATCGCTAAATTAGTAAACTTTAACAATCAGTGAATCTAAACAAATCTCTTGGAAAACGATATTCGGACTTACCGGTTTATTACTTGAACGATTCAGTACGCTTGTCGAGGTCTCAACACATGTTCCCATCAGTTTTAGTCCGAGTAGCCTTCCACAGCTCGTACCTAGCAGGTGCAGGTGCTAGGTCCGGCGTCTCAAGTCCCAAGGCATCCGCTCTAGACTTTCTAAGTTTTTTTTCCAGTTTTGCATAACCACCTCGTGCTAACAAGTGTGGTGCATCGTTTAGCCGTTGTCTTTCTTGGGCGGCTAACCTTTTACCCTGTGAAACCATGTACATAAATAAGTGTAAAATCATAAGAACTCAATGAAAGGTTTTAAGTTGTTAAGAAACAGACCTTCCATTCCTCAATCTCTCTAGATACACAAAACTGTATCCAGTCCTCCTCTGTGAAGGTATACTGTTGACATGGATTTTGATCTTGTCTGTGTCCAAAGACATATAGTCGTGTCAGCCTTGTCTTGAAATGCCTCCATCTTATCGCTATATGCGATAACACTTTCTTTCTAATTTGTATCGTGTTTGGAATATCATAATGTTGCTGTTTAAAACAGAACACATGTTATTGATTTTAAAAGATGAAAGAAATAAGTATATCAACAGTGTTGTAAGTAAACATACCTGAATATCTTGCCATAAGAGGTTCTTGTCGACCTCTGGGACGTCATCCCAAGTTGCATGAAGGATAGAGACATGGCTTTTTGCTAACTTACCCAGATAACTCCTAAACCTATCAGCATTTGGCCCTGATGCCTGACCTGATCTGGGGTCAATCTCAACATGTCTCCTCTGCCCATCAACGCGTCCGACTGTCACATTTGCCAATGTGTGACGCCTCGACCACGTCTGGTCTGTCCCGATCCTGAGTTTGAGGCCGACATACCTGAAAAATTATACAAGGTTAGTAATAATTCAATTTTGATGAACATAAATATAAAGTCAATAATTAACTATCACAACCTATTAAGATATTGTTTTCTCCTAAATCCCTTCATTGTGATCACTACGAATTGCCTGGATGACATCGGCAACGTCATCAACTAGGTCTTCAATGGGTCTAGATGCAACAAATGTTGTCTCAAGTATATCAAGAGAATCGTCATCATTATGTCCATGCATGTTTTTTCCTTCTAAAACCACTGACCATTTTTTTTTCGCTGGATCATTTACGTAAAATATTTGTCTTGCTTGACTAGCCATGATAAATGGTTCATCAATGTAATTCATCTTGTTCAAGTCTACCAATGTGAAACCAAAGTCACCTGTCATGACACCAGAATTTATATCAACCCATTTACACTTGAAAACCGGGACTCTAAAAGTGACATAATCAACTTCCCATATTTCTTGTATTATTCCAAAATAACTCATGGATGCTGTGATTGGATTTTTGTCTTTAGAACTAGCAAAGTGGACAACCTCAGCTTGTAGTGTGACGCCACTATTTTGAACTCTACTTTTGTCATCTTCTACCTTTGTCTGAAAAGAAATATTGTTTATATAGTACCCACCATATGTAATGACATATGCGTTCGGTCCACGAGATAACCTCAATAAACTTTCAGAAACATCTGGAGTCGCATAAATCTTTTCTTAAACCATTGTAAGAAAGTTTTGACATGTTCACTAAGATGCCATTTTTCACTCATTATTGGGTTTGCTGCCTTTATTTCATTAACGTGGTCAGAAATGTAAGGAATCACATCAACAATGTTGTTTAAGATGTACAAATGAGCTTGGTCAACTTCTTTTCTGCTAACACTTTGAATTCTCACACCTCAAACACCCTTACCTTCACATTTTCCTTCATGTCTACTCTTGGGAAGACCAACTAGTTCACAAGATGGCATATAACTTGAACAAAATTCAATGGCTTCCTCTGCAATGTATCGCTCTATGATTGAAGCTTCTGGTCTATACTGATTCTTGACATATCCCTTTAAGATCTTCATGTATCTTTCAACTGGATACATCCATGAAGACCGGCCCACATATTCGAATTTCTCTGACTAGATGAACAATCAAATGTACCATGATACCAAAAAAAGAAGGTGGAAAATACATCTCCAATTGACACAGTAGTCTTATTCCTTCATTTTCCAATTCATCTAAACCTCGAGGGTCAACAACTTTCTTGCAAATGGCATTAAAGAAAAAACTCAGGCGTGTTAGAATACCCCTAACAGAATGAGGTAATATGCCTCGAATAACAACAGGTAACAATTGTTGCATCAATACATGACAATCATGGGACTTGAAACCAACTAACTTTAACTCTTGCATAGAAACAAGGTTACTAATATTTGAAGAATAACCTTGTGGAACCTTCACACTTCTTAAATAGTTACAAAAACTTTGTTTTTCTTTTTTAGAAAGTGTGTGACAGGCTGGGGGCAGATAGGTGCGTCTTCCTATTATCTGTGGATGTAACTCGGATCGGATTCCCATGTCAGCCAAATCTTGTCGTGCTTTTATTCCGTCTTTGCTCTTCCCTTTGACGTTTAATAAAGTTCGATGACACTGTCACAAACATTTTTTTCAACGTGCATCACATCAATACAATGTCTAACATCAAGGTGACACCAATATGGAAGCGTAAAAAATATTGATCGTTTCTTCCAAATGTTTTTTGCAAGGGTACTTTTATGATATTTTCCAAACACAATGTCAATGTTTTTGACTTCGTTGTATACCTCTTCACCATTCTGGGGTATGCACACAACCTCATCCTCAGCACTTCCATTAAATGCTTTTTCAATCTACGATAAGGGTGATTATGAGGAAGGAATTTTCGATGTCTTGTATATACCGTCTTCTGTCCATGCTTCAATTGAAGGTAGCTAGTGTTTTCTTCACATATGGGACATGCAAAATGACCTTTAACACTATAACCGCTCAAGTTTCCATACGCTGGGAAATCATTTATAGTGCATAACAACATTGGACGCAAACGGAACTGTTCCTGAACATGTGAATCAAACACGTCCACCCCTTCTTCCCACAACAATTTCAAATCATCAATTAAAGGTTTTAAGTAAACATCAATGTCATTTCCAGGTTGTCTAGGACCCGATATCATTATGGACAACATCACATATTTTCTCTTCATGCACAACATAGGAGAAAGATTGTAAATCATCAACATAACTGGCCATGAACTATGTTTGCTACTTAAGTTTCCATACAGATTCATATCATCAGTTGCAAGTGCAAGTCTTAAGTTTCTTGGATCTGCACCAAACTCCGGAAATTTTTCATCAATCTTTTTCCATTGGGGTGAATCAGCAGGGTGTCGAAGAACATTATCGCACTTTCTTTCGTATAAGTGGCATTTAAGGTTCTTTGCATCTTCTTTAACAGAGAACATACGTTTGAACCTAGGTATTATAGGCAAATAGCACATCACCTTAGCAGGTGCACCATCATTACCTTCATCGGTAGTGTTTCTATCATATTTCTTTTTAAAACGGGATAAACCACATGTTGGACAATACTTTAGCGAAGCAAACTCCTTTGTGTACAAAATACAATCATTAGGACAAGCATGTATCTTTTGATATTCAAGACCCATTGGACATAAAAAAAATTTTGCCTCGTAATTACGAATAGGCAGAGTATTATTTTCTGGAAGCATCTCCTTCAACAACTCCAACAACTCGGTGAAACTTTTATCGGTCCATCCATTCCTTGCTTTTAAACTAAACAACTTTAAAGTTGCAGACAGACTGGTAAAGTTCGAGCATCCGGGGAACAACATTTGCTCTGAATCATTTTTTAGAGAATCATACAAATTAGATCTTCCAAAATTATCTTCACCGACATCACGTATCATGTCCTCTAAATGATCACTCATCCATTCTTCCACATAATTCGTTCCTCATGACGTGGTAGGCTGGTCCAATACTTCTCCATGCCAAGTCCAAATGGTATAAGTCCTCATGATGCCGAACATGAATCGATGGTCACACACATTGCCTAAGTCTTGCCGTATTTGATTAAGACAACGCACACAAGGACAAAATTATGTCCCGTTCACAGACTTAGTATTTTGTTCAACGTATTGCAAGAACTCCGAAACACCCTTATCATATTCTTCACTGATGCGACGTTCATTCATCCATCTTCGATCCATTCTATGTTCGTGAAATCATCAGTTTAAGTTTTTAACTCTCACAAGGTTAGGCCCTACCCATTCAAAAATAATAATTTTCATAATTCGCTAAGACACGTGCATTGAAGTCTATATGATAAATTTGATAAAATTTCGGGAGCATTTCGCATTGGTCTCCGAAATACACGAAATGAGAGTAGTCATGACCACAATCAAATATGCATCCAGAGAACAACACAAATACTGAACCAAAAGTTTATCAATCTTATCCATAGACTCCAACTCAGATGTTATTGCAAATTATGAAAATTAATTTTCTCAAACTGTCCAATCGGACAATTCAAAATTTAACACAAACGATTAAAAGATTAATCGTTTGTGTTAAATTTCAAACGGGAACTAAGGGTCACTCAATGATTTGATACTTATAATCTAACATGAAAATTATAATAACACAACTAATACATGCATATTCAAAAGCCAATAACACATGCAGACCTTAAAGTCAAAAACATGCATACACAAAAACCCTATAAAAATATTATTAATGAAGAAACTAACCTGAAGAGCATATTCGAAATGAAAATGGAGGGAAATGGAGGAGTGCACGACCTAAATCGTAGGCCAAAAAACGCCGCCCAAGAACACGCAACAAACGTCACCAAAACGCACCGAAAACGATTTTTAATCGGTCCAAATGAAAGATATTTCATCACTGAACAATTTAATCGGAATAAAAGTAAGATTAAATGGTCCAAAAAAGATAAAAACCAACCTGGAAATGCAAGGCGCAGAGGGAAAACGCGAGGAAGACGATGAACAGTGAGCGTAACTACTCGCGGGTTCGCGTTTTGGTATATATGCCCTTAGATGTCCGTTGTTGGGAGGCCCCGATGTCTATAGTAGTATAGACATCGTGGTAGTCACTAATATGACGTCTTCTGGTTTTAAATATTGAAATTCGCAGGGGATTTTAAACGTCTGTTAGAGGGGGCCGGACGTCTATAATATTATAGACGTCCGGCCCCCTCCAGAACGGACGTCTAAGAGGCTGACAGGGTAGTTGAAGAGTTAATTGCGTTCAGCCTCTTAGACGTCCGTTCTGGAGGGGGCCGAACGTCTATAATATTATAGACGTTCGGACTCCTCTAACGGACGTTTAAAAGGCTGAAGCAACCAACTCTTCAACTCCCCCGTCAGCCTTTTAAACGTCCGTTAGAGGGGCCAGACGTCTATAATATTATAAACTTCTGGCCCCCTCCAGAACAGACGTCTAAGAGGCTGACAGGGTAGTTGAAGAGCTAATTGCGTTCGGCCTCTTAGACGTCCGTTCTGGAGGGGGCCGGACGTCTATAATATTATAGATGTCCGGCCCCCTCTAATGGACGTTTGAAAGGCTGAAGCAATCAACTCTTCAACTCCCCCGTCAGCCTTTTAAACGTCCGTTAGAGGGGGTCGGGCGTCTATATTATTATAGACGTCCGGCCCCCTCCAGAACGGACGTCTAAGAGGTTGACAGGGTAGTTGAAGAGTTCAATGCTTCAGCTTTTTAAACGTCTGTGAGAGCGGGACGATTATAGACGTCGGAGCCCCTACAAGACAAACGTCTACACACTCACTTATTTACATTTATGCCACCGGTCAATTATTTACATTGGGGTTTTGGCGGACCGACGTCTATTGGGTGACGTTAAAGGTCAATTATGCACTAGTGTGATCTCTTAATTACTGGAAGTAGTGAGGAGCTAATCTCTAATTTCAAAGTCCAAATGCTAAAGGAGTTTGAGATGAGTGATTTGGGAAGGCTTAGCTACTTTCTTAGGATCAAATTCACTAAGACTGAGTGTGGAATTGTGAGGCATCAGTAAAGGTATGTTTTAGACTTGTTAAAAAGGTTTAACATGTTAAACTGTAATGCTGCCAACACTCCAACAGAAGTGGGATTAAGGTTGGAAAAGGAGCCATAGGAGGAAGTTGTAGATCCTACAACTTATAGGAAAATTGTTGGAACCTGAGATATCTCTGTAACACTAGACCATATTTGAGCTATAGTGTTGGAGTGATAAGTAGGTCCATGGAATGCCCAAGGATATCACACATAAATGCAACCAAACGTATTTTAAGGTATCTACAGGGAACACACTCCTATGGGATACTCTTAATGATGACGGACCATCTAAGATTCACATAGGACCTCTTACAAGAGCCATGTCAAAAAAGATTCAAGAAGAAGAAGGATCACCTGACACCTTACTCCTATGGAGAATTACTTACTAAAATTCTTCTTCTCTTTGCTAAATACATTTGTACTAGTTTATAGGACCTAAATAAAGGTTGGAGACCATGCATAATCAACTTAGAAAGCTTGGCAAGCTAAAGGAAGCAAAGGAATCAAAAGATGGAGGAAAAAAGTGTTGTACAGATTGGACCACTTAGCTTCACGATTAGAAAACCAAAGCCAACATGCCTTCCGGATTCTCGCCAACGCTCAACCTGAACCACCATGCGCCCAACCATCTCGGACCAGCTTTTCACGTTTAACATGTTTGTAATGTGTGCTTGGCTGAAACGTGCACTCCAAGCTCCTTAACTTCTCCAGCACATTTTCCTCTTTATGTATAGACAAAATACAACTCAGAAATGGAGGTTTCTCTTCACCTATAAAAGAGATGATCTCTCCTTTGTAAAATCCAACTTTGAAGTAGATTGAATTGCTATTGAGATTTCTCCAGACTCTATACTCTTGGTTCAACTCTTGTGTGTCTATCCAACACACTCTCCTCTAGCTTCCTTCCCTTTTGGAAGGCCTTCTAAGCTTAGAAAGACCTCAAACACTCACCATATACTCACTGAACCTTCCATAGAACACCTTGTGTGCATCAATCCTATATGCTTTATCTCAATCCGCTGCCACATTCTGCGACGCGGTTCTATAAGAGCTAAGCCACTCTCACTTTAGTTTCTTAGTTTTGCGTTGTGTTGTTCAAACTCTGTCACTTTTTATTTTCTTTTCCATCTCTGTCTGGCTCAATTTCATATTTTCCTGTATTGTGCTTGTGTTTCCAATATTGATACATGTTTGTTACACATTTTAATCGATGAATATCCTTAGTTTGTGTTCAATTCAACTTTAAAATCACAAAATCAAGTTTGTCCAATCATTTGCATACTGATGCAATGTTGCTTTTGTGTTCATGTGGTTTAATTTGTTCCAGTTGTGTTTTTCGTTTTAAAATGAGTTCATATGCATTTGTATCCATATATCAACCATATGAGGCAATGAGACAATGTTCTAGACTTGGTGATATAAGCTAAAGCATTCAAACTTGTTTCTGTTTTCAAAAATCTACATAAAAATGCATTTCTAGTTCAAGGTTCTTCAATCTATTTCAAGTTAGTTTTGTTAGTTATGTTGTTTGGAACTACTTTGTTTGATGTTATTGAACATGGCTAAAGGTATGGCAAACCATATTAAGCAATGAAATGCAATATGCATAGCTTAGTTGCTAAAAAATCCTTAGCATGTGCTATCCAAATTTTTCTGTGTGTCACATCCTCTAGATGCTTACCTTCAGTTAGATCTAGAGTTTTAGGCTTTCTTAGTGTCATTGCAACTTCTGTCCAGCTTTGATTCTTTCAAATCTTATTTCTAGTGATGTTTTTGGTACATTTTGGCTACACAATAGGCTATAGCAAGAGTGATTTGTTGAATCTTGTTGTTTTTGTGCATTTACAACTTTTGAGCAAGCTTAAATTGCCATTTCAAAATTGTTCATTTGGTCATTTTCTAGCCTATATGCAGATTTGCCTTTTAAACCATCAAAATATGCTTTAAAATGGAAGTGAACCAGTGATTTGGTATTGCAATATGTTTTTAAGTTGTTTGAGTGATTGAAAATCTTTAAAATGATGATACAAAGTTGTTTGATATCTCACATTAGCTACCGAATCACTTCTAAGCAATTTTGGGTTTAAAACCACCAAATTAGGATCATTTTTCTGGTGTAGAACCATTTTCCAAGTGCTGTTTGAAATTTTGCTTTGCTAATTTCTAATTCTGGATTGGCAAAAGCTAGTTTGGTGTTTCCAAATGAAATTACATGATCCAAAAAGTATATTCAAGTCATAAAAAGCAATTAAAAACCAAGCAATGCAGTTTTGAAGCCCAATAATTAGAAAACCAAAAATCTAAAACTCATTGGGGCATTTTATCAAACAATTTTGCATTTTATCAAACAATTTTCCTGAACTTGGAAATTAATTTGTGATTTTGATTTTCTTTCTTTTTTAATCCATTCTAGTGCCTTTCTTAGGTTCCTTTTGTGTCCCTCCTATTGTTCAACACCTAAAACCAATTGAATTCCACTTGTTTGACTTCAATCTATGTTGTCCAAATCTGTTAGTGTGTGAAACAATCCTGGTGCAGAAAACTGGTTTTGTTTGGAAATGTTTGGCTTATTATAATGGTGTAGTGATGTTTTCTTGAGGTATCCAAGTTGCATAACCCTTTCTCCAATAGGGTAGCATATTAGGAAGTGGAGAGAGTTGAATTGGCACACAAAAACGTTGATCTATGAGCTACCATCTCACATAGTCCAGCAATATTTCAATCATTTGCACCACATTGAGACCAACCTGTTTTGAAGTGCAAAGCTCCATCCAGTCAAATTTTTTTTTTCTTGTTTAAGCATTAATTCAAGTGTAGTTCAAACTAAATATCACGGAACCTTTAAGTTTTAAATTGTTTTGGTTTGCAACTTAAGTGTCTTGGGAAAATGCTCTTCAAGTAATTCCAAGTGTACAATTGAACATTGTAATACTCTAGTTTATGCTTCTCAGTGTGAAAGTGTGTCAAGGGGCTCCATGTGTCACTTGCACTTTCACTTAGGACCGTCTAGCATTTACATTTCCATTTACCATGCTTTCTTTCAAATTGCTTGAATGCCTTTTATGTTTTAAGTCTCTATGATATATAGGTGCGCATTGCATTTAGATAATCCTTCATTTGGTTTCTAGGATCATTTCTGTTGAGATTGTTGATAGGGGGAGCACAGGTTTAGCTTAACCCACAATCTTAGTGATATATGAGTTTTTGATGATGACAACACATAATTAATAACACATGTGTATTCTGTGTTACATGTTATAAGCTTTTCTTTAATGTGTTAAATCTGTTAAAGCATATTTGAGAACATGTTTGTGTTGTTCATTGTATATCACTCTGTTAAATGTGATTTTATATGTGTATGCATGACATATGTTTTTGGAAAAGGAAAATCACAAGCATAATGGTTGAACTTTAAAATGTGTGGCAAAACAATAGTTTTAAGTCGATTACATTATGGGGTGAATCGATTAAAACTCGTGTGTTTGCAGAAATTCTTTTGAAGTGTGCTGTGAGATTTTTCAAAGAGAAAAGTTTTTCAAAACTATGCAAAAGGATTTCACTTAATCGAATGCATGCTCTCTATATTCGAATAAGTTAGTTGATGTTTTGAAAAATTGTTAAATGCTTGTAACAACTAACATAACGATCGTATTTTTAAATATGTTGACAAAGCATTAAATGATAGTCGATTGCATTAATTGTACACTCAATTATTTGTTTGATTGCTGCTAAATCTATTATAACTAATTGTTATATTTGATTACGTTAGTAGCTCAATCGATTAAAATGCGTCTGATATGTGTTATACTATACATTGATGCAGATTTGAATTTTGTAAGAACTTTTGTGATTCTAAAAAATTCATATCCTTTACAGAAAGTTGTGATCTTACAAAAAGAGAGGAAAAGCTCCCCGTTATCCAATAAAGACCTAAAATTCCCAATAATAAACCAAAATCCCCTACACGATTTGTTACAAATGCTTTTTTACAACCATTTGCCGCAATAGGGCGAGTGAACCAAAAGCGTATTAATAAATAAGAACACATTCCAATTAATTACCAAAAAAAAAATTTTGTATCAAATTTGAACTAGTAGCTAATCCCAACATTGAAATATTAAAGAGTCATATAAGCAAAAAATCTCAAATATCCTCGAAAGAAACAAGATTGACCGTGGTGATCAACAACTTGTGATTTCTTGAAGAGCAAGACTACTGGGTTACAAAGATTGATCAATCTGCACATTTGGGTGTTACTGCGTGATCCGATTCTGCAATCTCTTGAAGATTGGTTTGAGTTCCCTGTTGTGACTACAGGAAGAAGAACGTGTGTGTTCTTGACTTTGAGGGTGCCTCAAAGGGTTAGACGGCAGGAGAGATGATTCTTGCTGCTGATCTTGTTGTGTATTACCTATATTTTGATTAGAGTGTTAGAGAGGTGTTTTACATTTTTGACGTGAGGTCTTCTATAGAAACCTTGTTGTAAAAACCTTGATCATTATAGTGCATTTGCTTTCGTGGTTGGAAGGACATCTAGAGACACTTTGGCTAGGAAGGACTTGGTTCTTAAGCTTGTCCATTTTTGACTCACCTCTCCTTCCTGTGAGCTATTTGGATCCATTTTACCTTTAGAATCTTTTTAGAAATCCTTCTACAAAAATTAAAAAGTTTGTGAAAATTTTTAGACTCTTCACTTGTGCAAGTTTTTCAAAAATCTTGTGAAAACCTTTCCTTTACACTTCACAAGTATGAGTCATTCAAGTGTTCAAGGGAGTATTAGACACGATTATGATAATATACACTTAAGTGAAGAACTCCAAAGAACCCAAGCCGAGCTTCGCCAGGCACGACAAGAAATTAATGAGCTTAGGCAAATGTTTGCTAGCATTAATGTTAACCAAAAAGGAAAAGCTCATGCTGAATCGTCCCATAGGAACAACAATGATCTTGGTGATATTCATTCACATCATAGTGACCAAAATGTTTATAGTGGTCATCATAATAATGACTACTATCAACCCCCTCCTAGGAGACACCACAATCATAGAGAAAATCATATGGAACCACCCAAACTTGACCTTCCTCCTTTCTATGGACGAGATGATGTAGAAGAATATTTTGAGTGGGCTATGAAGGTAAAACAAATTTTTGAGTGTTACCATATAGATTATTCCAGAAGGGTACCCTTCAAAGCTTTGACCTTTCAAGGCGCTACTCTATATTGGTGAACATCTTTGATTAGAGACCAACGAATGTGAGAAGCATATACCATTCAATATTGGAATGAGCTTAAAGCAGCCTTGCATATAAGACATGTTCCAACATATTATGGGAGGGAGATCATGGACAAGCTCCATCGACTCCAATAAAGAAACATGAGTGTAGAGGAGTATCAACAAAAAATAGAATTACTCATGTTAAGAGCTGGAATTAAAGAGGAAGAAAGAGTCACAATTGCTAGATTTCAAAGTGGACTTAACTATGAGATAAGAGATAAGGTAGAAGTTTTACCTTATCAAGATCTTATTGAATTTGTCCAACTATGTGTGAGAGTGGAAGAATAGCTTCGACGGGAAGCTTCCACTAAAAAGACTTATCCTACAATATCCATGTATTAAAAATATTATAAGAGGGAGGGTAGTCAATCGAGATACGAGGAACCTCGAGAAAGAGAAAAAGAAAAAAGTTGGATGGGGAAACAGAAAAGAAACTAAAAAAGTGATAAAAGAGAAGACTTTGAGTTTGGTAGATCGTGCCTTGACCAAAGATGTTGTCCGCACAAATTTTCCAAAAATATTTTTCTTGGACAACCTCATTTTCTTCTCTAGTGAAAAGAGGCACTTGTTTCAATAAATTATCAACTTGATTCTCTTCCCAAGGGGTTACAAAAACTTTTGAAAGAATTTGATGATTTATTTCCTATAGAGGTACCAAGTGGTTTACCACCTCTAAGGGGAATAGAACATCAAATTGATTTAATCCCTGGGGCAAGCCTTCCCAATAGGCCAACCTATAGGACCAACCTCAATGAATCAAAAGAGATAAAGAAACAAGTTAATAACTTATTGAATAAAGGGTGGATCCAAAAGAGCCTTAGTCCTTGTGTTGTGCCAATGTTGTTGGTCCCAAAGAAAGATGGATCTTGGAGAATGTGCACTGATTGTAGGGCCATCAACAACATCACTATTAATTATAGGCACCCTATTCCTAAGTTGGATGACATATTGGATGAACTACATGGAGCAAACATGTTTACCAAGATTGATCTTGAAAGCAGATATCACCAAATCCGAATTAAAGAAGGAGATGAATGGAAAACCGCTTTCAAGACCAAGTTTAGTTTGTATGAATGGTTAGTCAATGCCTTTTGGCTTAACCAATGCTCCTAGTACATTCATGCGTTTAATGAATCATGTCCTTCAAGAATACATAGGAAGGTTCCTAATGTATGGGTAGAGATAAGAGCTGTTTTAATCAAGAAGGTCATCCCATTGCTTACTTTAGTGAAAAACTTAGGGGACCAACTTTAAATTATCCTACCTATGACAAAGAGTTATATGCCATTATTCGAGCATTGAAGACTTGGGAGCATTATTTGGCATCTCGTGAGTTTATTATCAATACTAACCATGAATCTCTCAAGTATCTTAAAGGGCAAGGAAAATTAAATAAAAGACATGCAAAGTGGGTGGAGTTCCTCGAGCCGTTTCCATATGTCATCAAACATAAAAAAGGGAGTACAAATGTTGTTCGGATGCTTTATCTAGACGCCATGCATTATTAGTCACCCTAGGATCACAAATATTAGGTTTTGATGATATTAAACAACTCTATGAAACTGATGAAACATTTTCATCCACTTATTCTTCATGTCTTAAGAAGTCATTTGATGGATACTACATGTCTGAGGGGTATCTTTATAATAAAGGAAAATTATGTATACCCCAAGGATCCATTAAAAAGCTTCTTATTAAAGAAAGTCATGTAGGAGGACTCATGGGCCATCATGGAGTTGACAAAACTTTAAATATTTTGAAAAACAAATTTTATTGGCCGCACATGAGAGTAGATGTTCAAAGGCATTGTTCTAGTTGTATAGCCTACTTACAAGCTAAATATAATGTTATGCCTCATGGACTTTACCTTCCTCTTCCAATAGCTAGTTCCCCTTGCGAGGACATAAGTATGGACTTCGTCCTAGGTTTACCATGAACTCAAAAGGGGTTTGATTCTATCTTTGTGGTGGTTTATCGTTTTAGCAAAATGACTCATTTTATACCCTACCACAACATAGATGATGATATTTATATTTCCAGACTTTTCTTTAAGGAAATAGTACGATTGCATGACTTACCTAAAACTATAGTTTTTGATAGAGATGTTAAGTTCCTTAGCCATTTTTAGAAAACCTTATGGGCAAAGCTAGGAACGAACTTTTTATTTTCTACCACATGTCACCCACAAACTGATGGGCAGATATAAGTAGTAAATAGATCTCTCTCTACTTTATTACGGGTAATGTTAAGAGGTAATCATAAAAATTGGGATGATCATCTACCTCACATAGAGTTTACTTACAATAGAGTAGTCCACAAGACTACTAATCTTTCTCCTTTTGAGGTTGTTTATGGTTTTAACCCTATCACACCACTTGATCTACTACCTCTTCCAAAATCATCTTCTTTTCTTCATAAATAAGGTGTATCTAGAGCAGAATTTATCAAGAAATTACACGAAAAGGTAAAAACCCATATTAAAAAACAAACTCAAAAATATACTAAATACGACAACAAAGGGAGAAGAAAATTACTTTTTAGAGAAGGAGACTTAGTCTGGCTTCATTTGAGAAAAGATAGATTTCCCACTCAAAGAAAGTCCAAACTAAGTCCAAGAGGTGATGGTCCTTTCAAGGTGGTCAAGAAAATAAATGACAATGCATACATGTTAGACCTTCTTGAAAGTTATGGTGTCAGTCCTACTTTTGACATCTAGGATTTAATTCCTTTCACAGGAATTGGTCAACAAGACCAAGAAAATCTGAGGACAAATCCTTTTCAAGAGGGAGGGACTGATGGCGGACCATCTAAGATGCACATAAGACCTTTTACAAGAGTCATGTTAAAAAAGATTCAAGAAGAAGAAGGATCACCTAACACATTACTTCTATGGAGAATTACTTACTAAAATCCTTCTTTTCTTTGCTAAATACATTTGTACTTGTATGGACCTAGAAAATAGAGTATTAGAGTAGATAAGCGTATTAAAATAATGAGACGATCATTTTTATTTTTAAAATACTCTTATAATATAAATAGAAATTTCTAAAGCTCGGTTCATTATCTAAATATATACATCTCTCTAAAACACTGTTTCCTTTCCTTTCTCTGCCTTTTCTCTAACTTTTCTCACAATTGGAGTCTCTGATTGATGATCAGGAAGCGCCTAGACAATCCTTGTGTCAAGGGCAACAATCTAGACTGATCAATTTCTCATTTTAAACCAGTAAGATTCGTTCCCCTTTTCTAAGTTTTCTATAATTCTGTGGTTTCACAGAATTTCTGCTCTTGCATGTGTTTGAAGTTTCCTTTTCCTAAATTCTAGTTCAATTTAAGCTCCAAGAGTTGTTTCTATCACCAATTGGTGATCTATAGGTGTTTCTAGATTTTCCTTGTAGTGCAAGGCACGGTCGAAGTAACCTTGTGAGCTGGGCAGTATATCTCTGAGGTAAGGGAAGCTAAAGTACTTTGATTTTTAATTTTGTTGTATATATATATATATATATATATATATATATATATATATATATATATATATATATATATATATATATATATGATAAGCATGTGAATTATGAACTGTTAAACTAAATTTCTATTTTAAGGTATTATTGAGATGTATTTTGAATGTTATGTTGTGCAAATCGTTGAACTGTGAAATTTAACCTGATTGAATGATGTTTAATGTGTGATTGGTTGTGTTATAAGTTAGAAATCTGTGATAATATGAATTGGTTGTGAATTGAGTCATCTTGTTGTGGTTTAGAGTAGTTTATGCTTGTTTTAAGTCAACTAGGAGTTAAGGGCTCAATTGGTCTGTTGGGATAGTTTGGGTAGGTCAAATGATTGTTTGAGTCACCAAAATGGTCAAAAACATGTTCAAAGTGGTAGATTGTGATTTGGGTCCCTAAGTTGATAAATTTGATGTTCTAGAGTAGCAATTAATCCATAAACACTTTAGATTGATGTTAGGAAGGTTTAGAATCATTTAGTCAAGTCTAATTAGGTATATAACACAATCTAGGAGTGTTAGAAGTTGGGAAAAATAGATAGAATTGGTAATTGGAGTTTGAGTTGCATAATTCTGCAGATTTTTGTTCTGTAGATTATGCAGATTCGCACAGCGAGTCACACTGGCAAGATGCTCTTTGCCAGGGCATTCACACAGTGAATAGATGCGCTGCGTGAATGGTTTGAGAGGGTTGTTCTCTGTTTGACGATCCGCATGGCGAATCGGCTCGATATGCGACTTGTTGGGGTCTAGGACTATTGCCATTTTTATTCGAATAACGAATAGATGCGCTTTGCGAGTGTTTAGGGAGTCTGAGCCACTGCTTAGGGCTCTCGCATAGCAATTTGGGGTGTTATACGAGGGGTTTAGGGTCTGATACAATTAGAAGTTTATTCGCATAGCGAACTTAACCGTTGTGCGAATGGTTATGAGGGGTGGGTCTCTGTCTGAAGATTCGCATAGTGAGTGGGGTCGCTGTGCAAGAAACCTCTGGATTCGCTCTGCGAATGTGTGCGCTGTGTGAATGGTCCAAGTTATTGTTCACCTATTTCTTTCTTGTATTCACAAAACCTGAATGAATTGTAATACATTGTAAGGCTTGTATGATGTATGAAATATGGTGTATGATTTAGTATGATTATGAGTCATATTCCAAGTAAAAGTATGTGAATCAAAGTGGTGAATGTAAGCTTCAGTGTAGAATCTCTTGGTGAGATTCCTGGTTGTTTAGAATGAATGCAGGAGTTCAGTCTTGGGGGTTATCCTGAAACTTCAATAGTCTTTCATTCTCAAGTAGAGAGGATTGAACCACGTCGTGAGGAGTAGTAGGAGGTCTTAGTCTTGGAGGCTTCCAGTATGCTCCAAGGCATGGTACAAACTAACCTCGTGAGTATGGTAGGGTGAAACCCATTGATAATGGCTTTGCAAAGCAGTAGAGGCCACCACGAGTGCATGACCCGCCATAGCTCGACAATCATTCAACGTCCGGACAAGTCAAGTCTAGAATATAACATGTTAGGATGTTTGATTTAGTTACTATGTTTGAATTATCTTGTGTATGTTATGTGCTATTGAATTGTATGTTTTCTTTTATATCTAGCTTACCCTTTTGCCTGTGTTTATATTTTGTATGTTTGGTGTTCTTTCTTTGCAATGATCATCCAATGGATGCAAGTAGAGGGAGATGAGGTGCCTCTAGAGCAGGCTTTGGAGGACGAGGATGCTACTACTTAGTTTAGTTAGGTTAATTACTTTGGTGTATAGTTTTGGAATACTCTCTAGTATCTAAAGTTTTAAATTCTACAGTTATTTTGGATGATTGTAAAGTTTATACTTTATATCCTAGTCTATAACTATTCTATTTTATTATTTCTGTGACTACTATTATATGGTTTATTACTATATTATGGGATGTTACAATACTATTTTGTAGGACCTAAATAAAGGTTGGAGACCATGCATAATCAACCTCGGAAGCTTGGTAAGCTAAAGGAAGCAAAGGAATCAAAATATGGAGGAAAAAGAGTGTTGTACGAATTGCACCACTTAGCTTTCGGATTAGAAAACCAAAGTCATGATGCCTTCCGGATTCTCGCCAACGCCTAGCCTGAACCACCATGCGCCCAGCCATCTCAGACCAACTTTTCACATTTAACACGTTTTTAATGTGTGCTTGGCTGAAACGTGCACTCCAAGCTCTTTAACTTCTCCAGCACACTTCCTTCTTGATGTATAGACGAAAAACAACTCAGAAATTAAGGTCTTTCTTCACCTATAAAAGAGATTATCTCTCCTTTTGAAGTATATTGAATTTTGTTGAGATTTCTCCAGACTCTATACTCTTGGTTCAA
The DNA here is from genome assembly GCF_029865625.1 of Vigna umbellata. NCBI lineage: Eukaryota > Viridiplantae > Streptophyta > Magnoliopsida > Fabales > Fabaceae > Vigna > Vigna umbellata. The sequence goes on from NC_142169.1 coordinate 37,228,405, forward strand.
CTCTTGTGTGCCTATCCAGCACACTCTCCTCTAGCTTCCTTCCTTGTTGTAAGGCCTTCTAAGCTTAGAGAGACCTTAAACACTCACCATACACTCACTGAATCTTCCATCGAACACCTGGTGTGCACCAATCCTTCATGCTTCATCTCATTCCACTGCCTCATTCTGCGACTTCGAGCTGTTCTAGCATGGAGTTGGGACTTGCTTTCATCACTTGGGAAGAGGAAAAACTGGAAAAGAAGTACACATCACTTATTATTCAGATGCAAATTGGTGTGGAGATAAATGGGATAGAAGAAGCACAACTGGGTATATCTTCTTCATTGAAGGGTCTCTATCTCATGGAGCTCAAGAAAAGAGCTTGTGGTTGCTTTATCTTCGTGTGAGGCAGAGTATATAGCTGCCTGTGAAGCTACGTGTTAGGCAACTTGGCTGGTTTCGTTGATGGAAGGGTTGAAGGTTGAGTTAGATGGAAAAGTAAGACTGCTTGTAGACAACAAGTCAACCATTGATTTAGCAAAGCATCTTACATATCATCGGAGAAGTAAGCACATTGAGACCAGATTCCACCACATCAAAGAACAAGTCAGTAATGAAAAACTAGTGGTGGAACATTGTAGATTCGAAGACCAACTCACAGATATACTCACCAAAGCACTAAAAGGAGAGCGCTTTCTAACACTAAGAAAGCTAATTGGTGTTGTGAAAACTAACACCTTTAAAGATCATTCGAAAGGGTGTTCAAAACCCTAGACCCTAGTGTTTCATTCGTGAGAGGAGGTTTGCTCGAGAAGGGTTATTCCCGATTTCAATCGGTGAAAAGTGTTCGTTTTATCATAGAAGAAGGGTTTTTCCCGATTTCAATCGGTGAAAAGTGTTCGTTTCATCGGAGAAGAAAGTTTTACTAATTCAATCGGTGAAAGGAGTCATTTTTCTTCAAAGAAAAAGGATTTTGATTTTGTTAGGGTTTTTAATTTATGGAGGAATATTGAGATGTAAATCAAAAATAGATTAAATTAACTTTTTCATGTATAAAGTTGTAATATACTTTCAGAAATAATGTACAGAAAATATTCAGTGTACCTGGTGTGAGCTTTCTCTCTTCATCCTAATCTCCCTCTCTGCCTCTGTTCTCAGCCTTCTCTCTATACTTCTGGTGGTTTTCCCTCTTTCTCTCTCAAAACCCTAGAACGACAACCTCTCTTAACTCAACTGTCTATCATTAGTCCACTTTCATGTAAAAATAAAAAGGTTTAGCTCATTTCAATGTAATATTAGACTTTTAATGACTAGAAAAAAGTTAAGCAGGCCAGTCTGTCAGCTTAGCAACGGATTAGGACAAATTGTAAAGTTAAACTCATTTTTAATTAATAGGCTAGTCCAATTCAATCCATTTTTGACCGATCAATGTCAGGTTTAAACCGGGCAGGATTGCCCTATTTTGCCACTCCTAAAAATAGCCAAGCAAGCAATACTATGAACACCAATGAAGGTCCTTCTATGCAGCAACAACTTGAAAGTTGAAAACTTTCATGACTTTTTTCCGATCAACATTTTGAAAATGGTGGAAGATGTCAGAAGTTTAGCTGAACATTGAGTTGAGATACAGTTTCTAGTCACTGTTCAGCATTACGTAGATGGATTTTCTTCTTGCACCTCTTTTATTATTAATTATACTCCATATTAACACAGGATTAAAATATCCTTCCTAAGTGCACCATGTCATTACTTCCACTGTTGTTCCTTCGCCACTTACATTTTAAAAATGGTAAAACGATATTTTGAATTTTATGGAGGTGAAGATATAAATTATGGAGGTGCAAGGAGAAAAAGTCTTGGGGAGTGAAAATAACATATTTTGTACAGAGGGGTTTTATGGTTTGTTTAACCAATGTCTCTAACTTAAACATAATTTGACATGTTTATAATTTAAAATTAAATCTATTTTTTTTTTCTAACTACTGGATTATGATGAAGCCTTTTATCTCCATAAGTTTCTAAATTTTGACAGACTGATTGATTTTCAGAATATCTTCAGTACAGAAATCATAGGTGAAATGTTCAATTTAGAATCTCAATCTTTTAATTTTTTTTATTGAACCATGCTAGTATAAAAAATTGTCAAATTTTAAGAATAAAAAATATTTTTTAATCTTAATGTAATAATTCAATTAATTTTTAAATTTAAAATACAAATAAAAATTTTAAAAATATAGATCTCATGACATCTTTTGTAAAAGAAAAAATCTTCAAAATAGTATAACGAGCTAAGTTAAAGTAAAATAAAAATTTATTACAGCATTTTGTAAAACTCTTATATTAAAGATATTTTTAATCCACTATTTAATCATACAAAAGTAAAATGCAATTTAAAAATAGGTATATTTTATACTTAAAATTATTTTAAATCGATCTGATCGCTAATATTATTTTATAATTTGTAACTTCATCAATAATTACGTATTAACAACAGATTATATTCATTTAATATATTTATTATGCATAAAGTAACAATATATTTATATTAACATATATTATAAAAACATGTTTTAATTATAATTCTACACTGTATCTCTATATTTAATTATATATAATGCTGAATATTAAAATTTATGTATTGTGGCAACATCACAACTCAGGCTGATACAGTATTATTTCTAATTTATTGAGTTTTAATCGGGTTGAGTGGGAATTTAAATAATCAAATTTATAATAACTTTATGTTAAATAATAACAAAGATAAGTTAATGTTACACTAATTTTTCAAAAGCAGAGATGAAGTTTGAACATGTTAAATTTTATTCATTGGGCCCAATATAAAGAATATATCTCTTTCTTACGACTTGGGTAATACTTTTTGCACTCCCATGGCTTTCTTTTTCACGGGTTTGGAAATGTCTAAAATAGACACATTTAGATTGTCAAATTCGGAAATACACAAATATATTTCTAGATCTGAAATTAAATTATACAATTCAAAAGAATATTTTAAATTACATAATTTATAATAAATCTTTAAAATTCTAAATTTTATAAATTAAACATAGATTTTGTATTACGTAATTTATATTACACTTTTAAATTGCATAATTTGAAAATGTAATATAAATTTATTTTATAATTTAAAATATATTTTCTTATTTCCAAATTTAATATCTAGAATATATTTTTAAACTTTTATTTTCTTTAATTCAGAATGCATTTTTAAATTATATAATATGTTTCATATTATACAATTTAAAATATGATTATACTTTTAAATTTTAAATTAAACAATATAAAATAAATTCTAATGATGTTAAATTTCTTAAAAAAATTCAAAAAAGAAAAAAAGATGAAGGAAGAGAATGTGAAGTGATTAATAAATTTAGTGTTTGAAATATAGAGAAAAACATAAGAGTAGTCAAATCATACGGAAAAATCAATGATTAGTTCTCTGCTATTCAGAAAAGTAAAGTATTATAAAAGTGATAATTTTGAAATATATGATTTGAATAAAATTGTAGAGAAATAGAATATTATATATTATTTAAAAGATGTAGTTGGGAAGTGGAATATTAAGATATAAATAATGGAAATGTGAATAATAAGAGCTTGTGAGCATATAAGCATAAGCACAAAAGAAGAAAGGAAAGAGAAAACCTTGAGTTTCCATATATACATAGAAACAGTGACAGTGAAAAGTGACGAAACAGAAACCTAAAGAATAGTAATTGAGTATGAGTGATAGTTAGAAGTCTAGGCCCCTCTTAGGACAAATTACAACCACCATGTGTCATCAAACATTTCCCTTTCCTATTCATTCCTCCATGGCTTTATAATCAGGGATCAGAAAACAATTTAATTAAATTTTAACATTTAAAAAACATATAATATTGAATTAAATAGATAATTAAGATCGAATAACTTATTGAAATTATATGGATATTATGCTCAACTCAAATTTATATTTTAATATTTATAAATTTATAAATATGTTTAAAATTTTAAATTTTACTTTTAATATGATATTATTATGTTGAAATTTAATAGTAAATTATAATCATTATTATTAAAATTATATATATTATATTTTGCCTTAATACCTCTTTTGGTCCCTTGAAAGGGGGACATGTTCAAATGCGTCCTATATTTTTTAAGAAGTTAAATAGGGTCCCAACTTCTGAAAAAAGTGTTTAATTTACTCTTTTTTTGTCACGGCGTTAATTTTTTAACGGTGCAGCTGACAACGTGGACGAAACAGAACGACGTGTCTATTATAGGTGAATACGTGGCTGTCTGAGGGTAAATTTATGAAAATAAATAGATAGGTTAAAAAAATAGGGATTAGGGTTTGGGTTGCGGAGAACTTGGTCTTTGAGGTGAGGAAAGTGTTTAGGGCGAGATAGGAATGGCTTCTTCCCAAGGTTGTTCGTTTTCGAAAAGTTGGGCCAGCGGATCTTCTCGTTCGTCCCATGGTGGTGGTTGAAGGGGAGGTGGGATAATCTCTACTTGTTATTGTGGTGATATTGCTGTAACCAAAGTCGCGAGAACTACGAAGAATGCTGGGAGAAATTTTTGGGGATGTCCTCATTACAAGGTTTGAAGTATACCCTTCTGAGTTTATGTTTTCTTCACTTGATGGATTTGTTGATAGATTCCCTGACTTGGTGAATAACAGGGTGGATCTTCAATTGGGAGCTCCTGTAACTTTTTCAAGTGGTGTTCTGAAGAGAACATTGATGAAAAAGATTGCACAATTGTGAGGAGGATAAGTGAGCAAGAAAATGCAGTGAAGGATTTGCAGAAAAGGATGAAGTTGTTAGTTGTAGCTTTGTGTGTGTGTATTGCGCTGGACCTTGTGATATTCAGGTTCTGTTTAGGTTGATGTAGTTAGATGAGGAAATTGGGTGTTTGTTTTATGTTTTGTTTACGTTCATGTAATGTATTTGGATGGTTGAAAAAAGTAGGTTGGCAATGTGAAGGTGTTTTGATTGGTGTAAGATCAATAATGCAATGTATTACGTACCATTGACTATTTTAATGAGTTAAATTCAGTGAAGAATGTTCGAATCAGTCCCCCATTTGCTTTAAAAATATTCACATAGGTCAACCCAATAATGTATATGATGATGACAAAACATACATATTACCAGTTTGTGCAGAAATAAGAAATCTAAGTACAAGTTATGACCAAAATATCATCAAAGCACTTTCCTTCATTACCATACATAAATATTACCAGTACATGATCAAAATATCAGTTCATCTTGTGACCAAAATAAAGACAGTACATAATACATCCAATTCATCTAACTAATAGTACATAATACATCACCATGAAAGTAAACACATGAAGTTCTTAATGAGAGTATATAATACATCCAATTCATCTAACTATCTTTTCTTCTGACATCTAATTTTGTCTTTGTATTTTTAAAATGTCCAATATAGATTTTCCATCTTCTACGCGAAAATGTTCAATTTTCAGAAGGTCTTCTTGACTGTTATTCAAAAGTTCTAATAGTGTATGAATATTGGATCTTTTGAGACAATTATAGATCCTGGTCAACATTGCTGGACGGGTTGTTTGGGGACTTGGTGACTGTGATGGTAGAGGGGTTTGGGAACTTGGAGGTGGCTGTGATGGTTGTGTTTCGTCCATTGGCTGTGTTGTTTGTGATGGCTGGGTTGTTTGTGCTATTTAGGTTGTTGTTGCTGGCTGGGGCCGTAAAGGGCAATTATTCTTGTTGTGCCCCCTCTGACGACAAATGCTACATTTTTTTCCTATGCCCACCAACATGCATTTGAGTGTCATCCTTAGTTAGCTCCCATGCCTCCAACCTCCTTTTTTTCTTTGGCCTCCTAGGCAACTTCCTCATCATTGGTGGTAGTACATCATTGCAATTTGTAGTTTCCCATAATAGGTGGCCATTGATTAGAAAAATTATGGAGGCATACGCCTCTTCATATGTGGATCTTGTGAAGCAAGTGGGTATAAAATTCTCTGGATCAACATTTGAGTAGTTCATTGCTGCAATTGCATGACAGTATGGGATGCCACTGATCATCCACTTTCTACAGCTACACTCTTTAGTGTCCAGGTCCAGTGTGAACTTGTTCCCAACAGCTGAAGTGTGCCTAACCTCAAATATCTTTCGTGAAGACCAGTTGAAATACATAAAGCACGTAAACAATGAAGATAATTGAAAAATGTATATAATTGGTTATAATTGGTTTCCCTCTTGCATGAATAAGAACACTGTTGAAAGCTTCACTTATGTTGTTATCTAGGGTATCACACATTGCTTGACCTGTGAAGCGAGATCTTGGCCAAAACCTGTTGCACAAAAATTTCTCAAATGAATTACAATGCATCAGTGACAGAAAAGTGCATGTAATGGCCAATGGGTTACCTCGGGGGAATGCCTATGAGGTATTTATATGCTTCAACATTGACATCTTTAATTTTCTGCATTTCTCTCTCCTAGGCCTGGGATATGTGCATGTGGCAGCCCTCCACATCAGATTTTTTAATATTTGGCCACCAAACATTTTCCTAAAGTATGGATAGAGGTGCCTGAGGCAGAATCTTTGTTTTGCCCTAGGCAGAAGCTCCTGGATAGCTAGGACCAACCCCTGCACAATTACATTTAGTAATAAACCGAGATCCTTTAACAAAGCATTAACTAAAAATGAATATAAAAACTACATTTAGCTGGGACCAACCCCTACACACTTCACTATTCCCGAGGTCTTCAATTAACAATTGCAAAAACCAGGTCCTACTGTCTTTGTTATCCACTTCTACTACTGCATAGGCAATGGGTAGCATTTGGTCGTTTGGGTCCCTACCAACAGCAGTAATAACTCCCCCTTGTAATAACCTTTCAAAAAACAGTCGTCTAAACATATAATGGGCCTACAGCTTATGAAACTTTCTTTACAAGCTTTGAGACAAACATACATTCTTTGGAAGATTGGGTCACCATTATCAGAGTCAACTTTAATCTGAACTGTTGACCCTGGGTTACACCTCAATAGCTCATGTCCATAGTCATAGATCATTTTATACTGTTGTTTGAAATCTCCTTCAACCTGTCTTGTGGCAATTAACTTTGCCCTTCTTGCTTTGGATATTGACACATTTGTATTCCATTTTCTTAATAGTTTAGTACGAATGTCATTCACCCTTAAATTAGGATTGTCAACTAAAGACCTATCTATTTTCTGACTCAACCACTTAACATTCATCAGTTTAATTTGTTAAGTTGCCTACTACAAGTGTGAGTATCAATTATCTTCCTCAATTTCCAAATTTTGCATGATGGCAAATACCCACAGTAAGCTATCCACGGGCACTTACCTTGGCCACCCATGCATCTCACCCTCACCCTATGGTTATCATTTTTCACAAATTTTAGACCCCTCCCAGCATGAACAACATACCTTCTAATGGAATCCTTAAAGTCTTCCTTGTCGCTAAAAATGGTGCTCATTTCCCTCTTGTAGTCTGTCATGGACTTCTGTTTTGCATATTTTGAAAAAGGACCTACAAATACTCTTTCCTCGTTGTCATCCTCCTCACTTCCACCGTTTTCAGGAGTTAAAAGCACATCAGACTCCCAATCTAAATCTGGCAAACCCCTATATTGTTGTTGGGTTTCATTATCACTGTCTTCAACCACGTATTCATCACCACTCAGATCATTCATTCCTGGTTCATCATTGTCCACTTCCACTTCTTCTTGGCTATCAACGTCAACTCCATCCTCAATGTCCACTTCCACTAATTCTTCACTTTCAACCTCAACTCCATCCTCATTGTCCACTTCCACTACTTCTTCACTTTCAACCTCAACTTCATCCTCAATCTGAACCTCCACTGCAACCTTATCCTCACCCTCCGCTGCATCCTCGTTCTCAACCTCAACTTCATCCTTATTCTCAACCTCCACCGCATCCTCGTTCTCAACCTTCAATGCATCATCATTCTCAACATCCACTACATCCTCGTTCTCAACATCCACTGCATCCTCGTTCTCAACCTCCACTGCATCCTCATTCTCAACATCCACTAAATACTCATTCTCAACCTCCACTACACCCTCAACTACGTCCTCAATTCCTTGATCACCACCCTAAACATGTGCTTCTCCTCCTATGCCACTACCCTCACCACTCTCTGCAGGACCTTCACATAGGTAAAGAATCTCATTCTCATCATTTTCTACAATAGCTGGTTCGTCTACCCCATGCACAACATAGAGGTTCATTTTCCCCAAATAATTAGTCACCTTCATCATGTTCATAGCTCCTTTATCATCATCAAGCTTATGTAAAACATGATGGGTATTGTAATATAATTCTTTTACTTCCATGTAACCCAGATGTTTAAGTGAACCTAATACTCCAAAATAACACCATTTATCAGGGTCTACGTCCCAATAAACTATCTCCCCACCTATATACTTAAAGGGGACTTCTTTAATCAAGGTCCCACCGTGGTGGACCACTACCTGAAACATGTCATCAGACATCCCTACCCGAACCCTGCAAATGCAAACGGGGACCACTAAATGAAGTTAAACTAAGACCTATGGGACCACTGTCAACCATCAAAAGAAGACAACTTTTCACACACAACAATTTAACCCGTAGTTAAACCCCCAAAATGCGATAATGACATAGATACCATATCCAATAACACAATTTCATAAAATTATAAAACATAAACACTAACCTGATTTCCGCTTTTCAATTCGCTCTGCAGATTTCAGCTTCCAGAACACCCCAATTTGAACACAGTTCCTCCACAATGCTTAATCCCAATTCGTGAATTCTCTGCAACCCAAACCCTAACCCCTATATTTTTAACCACTACCACTTTATCTTTATTTATTTTCACAAATTTACGCTCAGACAGCCACGTATTCACCTATAATAGACACGTCGTTCTGTTCAGTCCATGCTGTCAGCAACACCGTTACAAAATTAACGCCGTGACCGAAAAGGATTAAATTGAACAGGTTTTTCACAAGTTGGGACCCTATTTAAATTTTTAAAAAGGTAGGACGCATTTGAACATTCCTCCCCTTTCGAGGGACCAAAAGAGGTATTAAGCCTTATATTTTAGAAGAAGAATTATTATAGGTTTAAACCCTCGAATGATCCTCGTATTTGTATGGGAATCTCAAGTGGGTCCTCGTTTTTTGAACTGTCAAAATTTGGTCCATATACTTGTAAAATTGAGCCAATTAAGCCGTTAAGTTGTCGTTGACGGCGTTTACGGGTGCTGATGTGATGCACACTTAATAAGTTGATGTGTACTGTTTGATTATATGGAAGTTTTATTTAAATTAAGAGATTATGACATGACAAAATTTAATTGGTTTATATTAAAATTTAGGGATTTTATTTGCTTTGAGTAAGGAAAGTGGTGTCGGGGAGTGACGAACAAGCGTGGTTTTTCTAGGTTTGGCTGAGGTTGATGGTGAAGGCGCGACGAGGAGAAGCGGTTGGTTTCCCTGGTTTTGTGATTTTGCTTTTCTTCCTTGGAGTTTTTTAGGTTGGTGTTGATTTTCCCAAATTGGGGCTATGCGATTCTAGAGTTTCCCAAATTGCGCTTTTGTTCTCTCGTGTTGTGCCTCGCGAAGTATGCGAAGTTCGGCGTCTTCAGTTCAAGTTGTCTCAACAGTGGAATTGAAGGTCAAGGTGGTGCGAACATGGGGTGGTGGTCTGTAAGTTGAGACGTGGCGAGAGTTTGCATGGCGGTGCTATTGTTAACAGTGGGCGGTGAGTAGAGGCAAGAAAGCTATGCAACATTTCTGGCCCCTGGGACCCCCTACCAGAATTTGAAGTAGTAGATGAGGAACCAAATCTTTTTTCCATTTCACGCTGGTATCCATTGGGTATATACTTAAGCTGTCTTCAAAAGATAGAAACTTCAGAAATAAGAACTTTCAACACATGTAAAGAAAGGGATTGTCTTGTATTGAAATAAAATATAACTATTTTCAATTGTTCTATATTGAAAACTAAATAGACAACAATAGTTTTACTAGTCCTAGTTTCAAGTTTAGTTTCTAAAAACAAGTAGGACTAGCACCACCGTATGTTTTGAGTATGTTCCCTGAAATGACATTTATTACATCAAAGTGAACAGAAAAGGGAGCTAAAAAAACAAAAAAAAAAGGGCAAACCTGTTGAGTATTTCCCTGTGATGCTGAATGCCCATTCAAGCTGCCCCTGTTTTGCCTATGCTAACTGTTATTGTTAAAAACCTAAGAAGGAAAGATGTGCGATGAAGGAGATGATGCACGAAGATGGTCACAGTGCGAACAAGTTTCACATCGAGGTTGCAGCGGTGTCTCTTCGTTAGAGCAGGTTGCCACGTCAAAAACTCTTAATTTTAAAAAAAAAATCCATATAAAAAAACGCTTTTACATCAGTATGCACCACGTTAGCAACTGTAAACACTGTTAGTGACAACTTAACGGAGAGGGCTTAATTGGCTCAATTTTACAAGTACATGGACTAAATTTTGACAATTTAAAAAACGAGGACACACTTGAGATTCTCATACAAATACGAGGACCATCCGAGAGTTTAAACCTTTATTATTTATATCATTTATTCAAAACAAAACTAATTTTTCATTAAAATAAATTAATTTAGTATAAATTTGTAATCCGAAAAATCTCAACCAAATATCTAATTTGTAACATCCCAAAATATAGTCATAAATCACATTATAATAGTCACAAAATAATATGATAGAACAATTATGGACTATTAAATAAAGTATTAACTTTACAATCATCCAAAATAACTATAAAATTTAAACTTTAGATACAAGGAGTTATCAAAACTATACATAAAACTACTCTTAAGTCCAACTATGTTGAAGCATCCTCGCCATCCAGAGTCTGCTCTAGAGACACCTCCTCTCCCTTTGCTCACATCCACAAGGTGATCATTGCAAAGGAAGAAAACCGAACATACAAAACACAATCATAAACATAAGGATAAGCTAGATATAAAAGAATTCATACAATTGCACAACATATAACATACTCAAGATTAAACAAGCAAGATAAACTAGTTCAAACATCTTAACATGTTATAATCTAGACTTGACCGTCCGGACTTAGAATAATTGCCGAGCTATGGCGGGTTGTGCACTTGTGGTGGTCTCTACTGCTTTGCAACGGGTTTCACCCTACCACACTCACAAGGTTAGTCTGTACCACGCCTTGAGGCATACTGAAAGCCCTCAAGACTAAGACCTCTTGCTACTCCTCACGACATAGTTCAATCCTCTCTACTTGAGAATGAAAGACCATTGGAGTTTCAGGATAACCCCCAAGACTGAGCTCCTGCATTCATTCTAAACATACTTGAACCTCACCAAGAGATTCCATATTGAGACTAACCACATCACTTTGAAAACATCCTTTACTATACTTTGAATCACAACTCAAATACTTGATATACATATGACTTAGTACACATTCTTACATCATTTAAAATAAGGGTTAAATATGTTTTTGGTCCCTTAACTTTTAGTAAAAATTGGAATTAGTCCCTCTTCAAAACTTTGGCCTAATTTAGTCCCCAAACTTTAAAAATGTGTGAATTTAGTCCTTTTAACTAAATTTTGTTAGATTTATTTGATGTTTCAAGTGCGTTTCATGATAGCATTTGACTTGTTTGTACCGTTTGACACATTTTTGCTTCAATGTTAACTGAAAAATGCGTTTGAAACATCAAATAAAGTTAACAAAATTTGGTTAAAAGGACTAAATTCACAAATTTCTAAAGTTTGAGGACTAAATTAGTCCAAAGTTTTGAAGAGGGACTAATTCCAATTTTCACTGAAAGTTAAGGGATAAAAAACATATTTAACCCTTAAAATAATTCACTACAACATTCAAATCAAGCAAGAAAACCAAGAAAAGGAATCACTGGAACTAAACCATTCGCTCTACGCATACCCTCGCTAAGCGAATCCAGATGTTTCTCGCACAGCGACCCATCTCGTTGTGCGAATAAACTCCAGTGGTACCAGACCTCAACCCCTCGCATAACGTCCCAATTCGCTATGCGAAAGTCTAGACAGTGGTCCAGACCCCCCAAACACTCGTTGTGCGCACCCCTTCGCTATTTCAATAAATCTAGCAGTGACCCTAGACTACCTTCAGGCGCTCAGCGCACTGATTCGCTGTGCGGATCATCAAACAGAGAGCAAACCCCATAACCATTCACACAACGCATCATCTTGCTGTGCGAATTGCTCAAACAGAGAGCAACTCGCCATGACCACTCGTTGTGCGAATCCATTCACTCAGCGAGTCTACATAATTTTGCAGCACAAATTCTGCAGAATTATACCACTCAACCCAATTTTACCAATTCTAACTATTTTTCCCAACTTCTAACTCTCCTAAATTGTATTATATACCTAAATAAACTTGGTCAAATGTTTCTAAACCTTCCTACCATCAATCTAAGGTGTTTATGGACCAATTCCTACTTCAAAACTTCTAGAATCACAACTTATAGACCAAAACTCCAATCGAGCACTTTTGACACATTTTTTACCAATTTAAGGGCTCAAGCAAGTCACATTTGACTTACCAAAGCTGCTCCAACAGACCAATTGAGCATCTAACCTCAAACTCTCATTTTCGCTACCGCACTTCCTTGAATTACCTTAAAACTTGACATTTTAGACTTTCTTCACAACCTATCAACCTTATAATCTATTTCTAACCTTCCATACATCTCATAATACGTTAATTATCATCCAAAACCAGTTCATCATTACAATTCATCAATTTAAATTAAACAGTCACATTGCACATAATATAATTCACTCAGAAAACCTAAATTTAGTTCAAACATTTTCAATAAACATAGAATTCATCACACGTACATGTCAACCAACTAATTAAAACAGTAATCTAACTTCCCTTACCTCAAACAACTAGCACAACTCATAGAAATCCCAATTGAAGCTTGCGTCACAAGGAAACCGTACAAAAACCTACAACTCACCGATTGGTGATAGGAAACAAACCTTAGAACCTAAATTGAACTAAGAATTGAAGAGAAAAGTTACTAGATACATGCAAATAGAATTTTTTGCATGATCATGGTTCAAGAACGTACGGAAAAAGAGGGAAAACAACTTACCGGTTCAAAATAGAAAATTGATCGGTAAGAATTGTAGCCCTCGACGCGAGGATCGTTTAGGCACTCCCTGATCGTCAAATAAATAGCCCAAACGTGAGAATTTGTAGAGAGAAGTCAGAGAAATGGAAGAGAATAGTGTTTTAGAGAGATAGAAGGTATTTAGATAATAAACCGAGCTTTTAGAAAGTTCTATTTATATTATAAGATTATTTTAAAATAAAATGCTCGTCTCATTGTTTTAATACATCTATCTACTCTAATACTCTATTTCTAGGTTCTTACATAATTAATCCAATAAATTAAATGATTGATATGAATTTTAAAATATTAAATTTGATTTATATTGAATTGATTAGGTTGGATTTGAATCTAATGGAACCCTTAATGTTGAACCTTATTTATAATATTTTTAAGTAAAATTATTCAATTATATGAATATGTAGAAGAATATTTTTTATTTTTGATTATTTATATTTTAATTTTATAGTTGGAGTAAGTTTTAAACATAATTCAATATTACTAGTCATAGGGTAAGATTTGTATGACTTATATATTCAAATTTATTTTTGTTTTAGTTGATATTAAATCTTCAACACATCATTCTCGTATTGAAATATATATATTTTGAGTATGAAATTAGATATTAATAAGTTATTTGATTACAAACTATGGATAAATGAATATAAAAACATGTGAAACATGTTTCAAATTAATAATTTGATACATTTCAATTCAAATATTTAATAAATCTTGTATCCATTTATTTTTAAGTTTAAGAATAAAATCTATCAAAGTTTAAAATAAAAATAAATTCTAATTTTATATCAAAACTAAAAAGATATTTAATTTTTATTTTTAATTAATGTGAAAGTTTTAATATTATCTTACTCAGAAAAGTACATTTTATAAAAATCACGGTACTAGTTATATAAATTATTTTTGAACATAAAGTCTTCAACTACTTTCTGGATAGGCTACTGTGTATCCAAAAATTAATTTAGAAAAATGCGTCTAAAAAACTTTTATTTTCTTTTTTATTTGTAAAATAAGTGTGCAGTTGTCGTGGTGTGGGAAGGAAATACGTGAAGATGGAGTCAACATTGTAATGATGTGTAAGATTGATGTGATGCATAAGGGTTAAAAGTACTTTTGATTTCATAGTTTGTGAGTAATTTATATATATTGTTTATAGTGTATTGCACGTAGAGGGCCAGCATCTTGAAGGGAGGAAAAGTTGAGTGAAGAGCAACATACCAATATCTCTGAAGATTTCATGATGTACCACATCACCAAAAAAGTTGTGAGACAAACAACGTCGACGACAACAAAATTTGAGGGATCAGATATCGAAGCCACGATGTTGCTTTGTCTTCGATCTCTTGGTTTTGGTAATCAAGTTCAGTTCTTCTTTTGTTTGGTTTTGTGTACCATGACACTTACTTTTTCCAGATTTTTTTTATATGTAACGTTAGTTAATTCTTACTATTAGTTAAGTTAAATTCATAATTTATTTAGTTTTTTTAAACTCATCAAATTAATTTTATTATTTTTTAAGTATTAGTATACAAAATTGAACAAAATTATTTTTTATAATCTTTTTTAATTTTATCACCAAATCAATTTTATATCTATTTTTTTTTCTTATAATAAAATACTTAACTTTTTTATTTTTATTTAATTTGTAAATAAACTAACACTTGAATTACATGTATAGGTCTAATTGGTATAATAATTTAAAAAAATATATATTCAAACTAAATTATCTAATATTCATGTAAAACTACTAAATTATTTACGTGTTAGAAGGTAGCATACACAAACTTCGCATACTTAATCTTACTTTCTTTAATCACCAAGAACATATTTCTTGACTTTAAATTTGAAGATTTTTTTTTTAAAATAAAATAATAATATGTCTAATGACTAGATAGGGAGGTTGAATTTATTTTTTCTACCCCATATAAGCACTCTACTAAGAAGTGACGAGAAGAAAAAGGTGACCCATGCATGTGGTGAAGACAGAAAAAGACAGAAGAGAATAAGAAAAGAGTAACAGTGGTGTGTGGTAGGGCCAATGTTTTGGTCTTTTAGGGTTATAGCTTTTCACTATTTTGGGACATGGGTAAGCACATGCATCCTTTTCTTACACTTTTTATTACTTGAAATTTGCAAACCAAGTACACATCCACCTGCTTTCTTTTATCTTTTTCTTTATTTTTTTTTAATTTCATCTCCAGCCACTATTTAACTCTATAATCAATTTTATTCATCATACATTACTTTTCCTAACTCGTATATCTTTGCTTTCATTCAATCTTCGAAAAAACAAGAAAAAAAAAACTATTCGTAAGTTCAAACTTTCTGCATACAAACAAAAAACATAGTTAAGGTAAGATTTTTCATTCAAATGGGGTTCTCGATATTCAACATGGATTTTTCACGTCATGAATACTTTTTTTATAAGTGCGTAAAGCTTAGGTTATTGTTAATCACTTGATAACTATCTTAGATTAGGTAATAATTTGACTTAAATATGGTTTTAGATGGGTAAAATGAGTGAATTAATTAATCGATATTTATACTTTTTTTAGTCCTTTAAATTTGAAAATCACTATTTTTTCATCTCTAATATTATTTTCATCATGCATGAGTTTTTCTTTCTTTTGTTACGTTTGACTTCTTTGCAAGTACTCTAACTTTCTCTTTTCTGTTGTTTATCAATCATGAATCAACTATGTGGATAGCATGTTGGCAAAAGTCACCTACAAAAAGGAAAGAACATGGTAAAGAGAGAATGGATAAGTGCCCAATTTTAATTTATTTTTAAAAAGGAGGTCATGACTCTTTTTTATGTTTTCCAACTTTTCTTCTTTTCCATGGATCAATTTCATAATATTAGGAAAAGGAAAGGATAGACAGGGAACTAGGAGTTACTTCAACATTTTTATAACCCTAAATAAAGCTAAAAGCAAACACATAAAGTTAAAAATAAACACACAAAACTAAAAATTTAATGTTGTGTTTGGGCGAAGAGGAAAAAGTTAGAGGGTGAAATAGATCACGAAACAAAGATAGAAAAAAGTGGAAAAAATGTAATTATTAGGAGTAAGAAAAAACTTAAAAAACTTTATGAGTGATTTAACTAATTATACTATTGCAAGAAAGGTTTTCACGAATGTTATTTTTGACATTTAACGTTTAATCCAGATCCTACATCTTAGAAGACGTTAATTTTGACGTTGGATCCCTTTTTCGGATGTTAATTTTGACGTCAGACCCTCTAAATTGACGTCCATTTTTTTAAATTAATTTATTTTTACAATATTATCACACCTGAAATACAGAAAATGATTTCAACATATCACAAAATTTTATATGCTATGAGTTTCAAGTAATGAAGATTAGACACTCAATGTTGTTGCCGAGATCCGTCAAATCGTACACAAAACTACATCATGAGCCAAAATTAATCGGTGTAAACGAAATTTAATCAGTGCAAATGAAATTCAATTGGTGCAAACTGAAGTTAATCGGTGCAAAATAAATTAATTGGAAGAAAATCAATCAAACATACCTTGCAACAACAATGGTGAAAAAATATCCATTTTTGTGCTACTTTTGGGGTATTTTCGCAACTTATTAACGTCCGGGGAAGGGTATTTTCGCAGCTGGGATTGTTCTTAAGGTGTTTAGAGAGTTGAGTGTTATCTGGTTGGTAAGATTATTAGGGTGTTCACATTTTGTATTGCTATAAGTGATATTGAGTGGGTAAGAAAGTGCATTGAGAAGGGATATCTCTGTTTTCTTGTATACTCTACCATTAGAGTGAAATCCCTTCAACTAAGGTTGTTGAAGGAAGACTGGATGTAGGCTTTGCCAAACCAATATATATTGTTGTGTTGATCTTTCTCTCCCTTTTCTCTTTTATTGTTGATTCATCATTCTTGCTTTATTGATTTCAAGAAAACCAAAGATTTTACAAAGCTTTTGAAAAGATTATTTTTAAAGCAAAATCCAATACAACCCCCTCTTGGTCTGAAAATATAAGGCATCACTTTTTTAACCGTTTCTCTTGTTAAAATCAATTTCATTTAAAGCCTTAAATGTTTATAACAGTCATATGAATTTATTGTTGGCTTGTATGAATTGTATAATCGATTTCATGCGTTGTATAATTTGTTAAATCTAAATAGAAGAAAATATGTTAAAGCAGGAGGAAAAGGTTAACAGATTACATTAATTGCATAATCGATTAGAATGCGTTAGGATTAAAAAATCCTATAAATATTTGTCTTGTCCACTGTTTCAATCTAATCTTTTGAACATTCAATTTCATAACTAACATTTTGATTAAGAAGCGTCCAAGAACCATCTTGAAGAATCAATTATCAAATTTAGGTTTATACATCAAGATTTTATCAAGAAAGTGAGCTTAAAGCGTTATGATCATATCTGCATTACTAGAGTGTTGTTGTGAAGATCAATATCATCATTTTCAATCTGTAGATTAAGTTCCTGTGCGGTTGTGCCAAGGCGAGAGACATGTGATTGTTCTCATTGAAAGATGAGATTGTTCTCAAGGTGTTTAGAGAGTTGTGAGTGTTCTCTAGTTAGTAAGGTTGTGAGAGTGTTCACATCTTGTATTGCTATAAGTGATATTAAGTGGGTAGGAGAGTGCATTGAGAGTGGATATCTCTGTATTCTTGTAACTCTATCATTATAGTGGAATCCCTTCAACTAAGGTTGTTGAAGGAAGACTGGGTCGAACCAATATATATTGTTATGTTGATCTTTCTTCCTCTTTTCTCTTTTATTGTTGATTCATCATTCTTGCTTTATTTATTTCAAGAAAACCAAAAATTTTGCAAAGCTTTTGAAAAAATTATTTTTTAAAACAAAATTCAATTCACCCTCCTTTTGACTTGAGATATAAGGCATCACTTTTCTATCAACAAGATATATGAAGAATTAAAAGAGAGTAGATAAGATTAAGTGTGTACTGCTAATGAGAATAAATTGTATTTATAGACAAACGTAAATTAAAATTGTAAGGTATGAAAATCCAGTAAAGGATTAGCAAACATCATATTTTTTATTTAAATTATTATTTTTGTATCTGGGTGTCAATTATAAGATTTAATGAAATTTTTGTGATATTATATTTATTCGAATGTATTTATTATGAAAATATTTATTTACTATTAATTTCCAACGTGGATGAAGAGGGGTACATGTAACACCTTATAATTTTTTCTTGTTATCTTCAACCCAAAAAGTAATTTCTTTTCCTCAACATAGTTAGAACCATGGTTATCGAACTCACGAGTTAACTCAGTCGAGTTTACGAGTTCACTCGGTGTTTTCGAGTTAACTCGTAAGCAAACTCGTTTTTGGTGTGGGATCGGTAGAATCGGTGATAGGCTCGTTAAACTCGCCTGAAATTGCGAGTTGGGTTTTGATTTTGCGAGTTTGAGAAAAAAAAATTTAGGGCTCACCAGATTAGGTTTTTAGGGCTTTCGTTGAACCGATTCACTCACTGCTTTCGTTCTCACTATTCATCTCCTTTCTCGCGCTCTCGCCGTCAATCTCATCGTACGATCTCGCCTTTGTCACGCCGTCGTTCGTCGTCGATCTCGCCCTCCTTCACGCCTTCCTTGTTATCGTTTGATCTCGCCTTCATTCGCGCTGCTTGTGCCGTCGCTGTTGATCTGGCCATCACCGTCGATCTCGCCGTCGCCGTCGATCTCCCCATCGCCATCGATCTGTCGTTGATCTGGTTGTCAATCTCGTCTTCGAACCTACGGGATGCGTAAGTGTAAACCCTCTGCCACCTATAATGTTGGTGATGTTTAAATTGATTTCTTGTTTTATTTCCAAAGCATTTTACAGTACAATTAATGGGTTTCATTTTATAGCATTGCACCATTCATTTTATTTTTGTAAAATAAAATGATACACACCGCACTGTTGAACAACACTTGCTGAGACAATATTTTAAGTTTTTCGGCATTTTATTTTTTGTGTTTGTAATGAAAAAGTTTATCTTACTATGTCTGGAAACTCATCAAATTAGGTAGAAGTTAATCCAAGTACATCTTCAACATTCCGGGAAAATGATGGAGATAATGATATCATTATTAAAGGATTAGACATAGAGACTTTAACATATTAATTTATATTTTACACTAACAATATTTCTATAAAAAAGATTTTTATGAATTTATATTTTTTTCATGTAAAGTAAAGTCTTACGAGTTTATGATTCGAGTTTCATGGACTCTCACGAGTTTACGTAAACTCTCGAGTTTGACAACCTTCGTTATAACTATTTTTTTTAATGCTATGAAACTAACCCTCACCTGTCTTATGTATACAGATTTAGATTCACCTACTCCTCACATTTGATGATAATGTTTATTATTAATTTAGATATTAGACACTTTAAATAATTATATGAAAACATTTTTCATTTAACTTTTTGATTTATTATTTAATTTTTAATGCATTTTATCTAATCATTGTATTGCATATGAAAATTTATTGATTACTTGAGATTATTGGTTTTGTCATGAGATTATTACATTTTCAAAGGATTTAAGTTGTCACATATATTAAAAGTGTATGGCACAAATACTAAGTATAGGTTTGTGACAAAAGACTTTCTCACAATTTGTGATTAGTTTTCTTGAACTTTGTGATGTAATAAATATGTTATAAATTGTGACAAAAATTTTCATTACAATTAACTACAAATAATGAATTTAAATTTCTTCAGTTACATCATAATTTGTAATTGCGAACTTACATTATAAAATATTTGTGAAATTCAATTTTATAGTAAATTACTTTTTATCTTATAATCTATCACTAATTAATCTGTGACAAAATTTCTCTATCAATAAAATTGATTTTATAGTAATGAATTACTTCATAATGAAATATGTTACTAGAATAGTTTATAGGTGAAAGTCACAAACTTTCGTGATAAACTATTATTGTAAAAAGTATCTCTTACAAAGCATAAATGTGTCATCCATTTGAAAAATAAATTTATGACGTCAATATGATATAATTGACAGGAAACCATTGTATAAATACATGTGGTAAAAATTTTGTAAATACAATGACCTTTGAATAATGTCTTTGTAATTGTTTGTAATTGATGTAAAATTTAGATAGAACATCTGTTGAACAAGGAACTGATGTAGTATATACTTTTCACGTCAATTATAAAGATAATCGATATAAAATGTCCTATGCAAACCATATTGATAGTCTTTGTGATTAATAATTAATGTAGGAAATAAATATTTACAAATTTTCTTTCCGTGGAATCAAAACCAACTATTTTTGTAACTTAAAAAAGAAAATTTAAGGTATAAGTTATACATGATTAAAACTCTAATTAGTTCATAAAAAATCGTATCCGCTTTTCTAATAAACAATCCGATTGTGACTTTTACTAAACAAAATATTTTACATAATCATAGATGCACGATAAAAGAATGTATGGTACATGCACCTATCGTATATGCACGAACAACGACTAATAAAAAATATTTCAAAGGATTTATTTTGACATTACTCGGGTTTAAAATCACCTGGGGTTGTTATTTTTACTTCTGTTTGTGTTTTATGTCAGGACCTCGTAAATACGCACCCAAATCCCTCTTGTCAGCCCATTAAAACGCACTTAAAAACTTCTCTGAACGGACGCCAGATGTGATGCAACGAGGATTCGAAAATCAGATAGTGGAAGGCAGGTGTCAGCAAGTGAGCGGACGTTCGTTTTGACGAGAGAAGCAAAACTGAAATTTTTGAAAACTGCTGTCTCACTCTCTGCATGCACCCTTCTTCCCAGATTCTGGAAACCTCTTTTCTCCTCCTTCTCACTATATCTCCTTCATCTTCTCTCTAAGGAAACTCACCCTTTCTCTTCTCCGATCATCATTCAGATACCGTAGAAGTGTTCCCGGCGTTCCAAGCTTCATCTTGAATCGACCAAGTTTCAAGTTTGAATGGGTAAGTGTATCTGTCCTTAGTCGTTCGTCTTCTGTTACATGCAAACCAAGTCCTGGTTGCATACGGGCGTGTAGTCTAAGTTATTTTTGGTTTCATGATTGTTTGGTTTAGTTTGAAGAATTATTGATCGTTGAAGATAGAAAGATTGTAGTCGGACGAACCAAAACCTACCCTTAGGACGTTCAATCACGTATCCAGGTAAGGGAAGCTTATTTAATTTAAGCTGTATGTTTATTGTGTTGTATGAACGATTGTTAATGGACTGAAATGAATATAATGCATGATGGTTGATATGTTGGATTGTATGAATGTTGATATGAGTGTTATGTGGAGTATGATTTATTATAATGATATAGATTGTACGAAGAATGCAAATTGATTTTGATATGAATTTATAAAGTTATGAAATTATGTATTAAGGCATGAGTTGAAGATAAATGAGATCTGAATATGAAATTTTTACTATGATAAAATACGTTCGTTACTGAACAGTCATTGATCGTTCGGTTTTTCTGGTGAACATAGTTAAAATGGGATTCTTTCATTTGGAGAGAATCCTAGTGTAGGACGAGCGCCCTTGTGTGGTAATACTATGCTTGAGCGTTCGGCCAAGCATAGTTGTGCCTGAGTCTACTGTGATAAACTCAATATATATATATATATATTTGTATATATATATATATATATTTGTATATATATATATTTGTATATATATATATTTGTATATATATATACAAATATATATATATATATATATATATATATATATATATATGTAATTGTATATTATTGTTGTTCACAAACACCACTTCAATAGTATCTTAATATATCTATTAAGCCTTTTATTAGAAGTTTATTAGTGCTCGGTCTTACACCTAACGCTCACACTCGAGTAGTGCTCGGTCTTATACCAAGCGCTCGTACTCATGTCTTGTATAATCAATCTTGGTGAAATAGCGTTCGTCCAACTTCAGTAGAATTTTCCTTTACCATGTTCGGTCATTTACTGGCATTGGATTTCTGTATGTGAATTACCTTAAATATGGTTCGTTAACGTCTTGACGTGTCTACATTCGTCGGATTCGGCATAGAGCCTCCATACTCGATTTATTCTTTGAGTATTGGTTTGAACTCACGAGAGTCAGTTCATTCAACTGATTTACGTAGTGAATAACGTTCGTCATATAGAATATGATAGTACTCGGTTTATTCCTAAACCTAATCGTAACTCTCTCGGTCTTATTCTGATCTGGAACGGGCGACTTCTTGGTCTCGTCCACAGTGTTCATCCTCATTCTTAGTGAGGACTGAACGTTCGGTATTTGATGGTCTTAACATTGAGGATAAAGATGAAAGTAAAATGATGGATAATAAATGATGAAGAGTATATGAGATGGAGGAAACCTTGTGATTTTTGAACGAGCGTTCCGGGGAGGAACGACTCATGGATGACTATTGAAATTGTAAAGTATGAATGTGGTAATGCTTAGCTGGCGGTTCATCCTGATGTTCCGTGAGTACTCGTCCTCACGTAGAGGAGGGTAGATCATGTGTGGGAACGGCAGGAGGTCCTAGTCCTTAGGGGTACTTTGGACGGAACAGACTAACCTCGGGTGGCAGCTGATGAGAGTATTCCAGTTACTACATCACCCGGGTGCACGAACGTCGTAGCTACACATAATTCATACCGTCCGGACAGTCAGTCTAGTAGTAGGCCTTGTTTGAATCGTATGTTGAAATGCACTTGATGTGTTTGAATATGATAAATGTAAGTTATTACTTGAATTAAATTACATAAGCTTACCCTGCAATTTCCTGTGTTGTCTGTTTTGTACGTCCGTCCTTGTCGTTGCAATGATCATCCGTGTGGATGTGAGCAGAAGGAGGCGAGCTACTTGAAGAAGCGCTGGAAGAGGAAAATTTGGTAGAGGTAGAAGTGAAGACCGAACAATAGGACGTTCGGTTAGTAGTCTAGTTATTTTGAAAGGTGGTCGTTCGATCACCCTTTTTTCTTTCGTTTTGTATGACCGTTCGATGTTGGTTTTGTAAACCGTTCGGTCAAATATTGCTTATCTTGTACAGTTAAGTTTGTAGCTCTATGTAAGGCCGTTCGGCCATGAGCGTACGTTTTCTTAGCGTAAGAGTGAACTGAAATATTATTAAATGTAATTATTCGATTATATGGTTATTGTTGTATTTTTGGGATGTTACATTTTAACAAATAATTGGCTCCGTATGTTTTCGCAAATCTTTTTAAAAATCAAAGTTTACAAGATTTTACAACAGTAGTTAACTAGCAGGGGTTAGATAACCTCGATTAGATTTCATATTCTTTATTAACTACTGTGGGTTAAAAGCATTTGTTAATTAGTAGAGGTTTCATAACCCTACTAACTAATTACACTTGTTTTTATATACGTCTTGGATGTATGAGTTATGATTGTGGTCGATTTCGAATACGGTCAATTTTTGAATTATTTGATTGTGTCGCTCAAGTAATTTTATCGTGTTTTGTAGTAAAATGAATGTTGGGTCAAGTCTTTTAATCCAGTTGGATAATACTTACAAAAAACACTTTGATGTTAAAGTCCATAGATAATCGATCAATATAATATTAATGCAATGATGCATGTTTAATGCATGTATCTGAAAATCATACCTTAGAACTTTATAGTGATTTTTATAGGTTTTTACCTTTTTATCGAACACCTTAATCAACACTAACAAGTTGATTAATCATTATCATTATATTAATTTGATTAGTCGACTATACTCTTAAATCAGGATGGTCGATAATAGGTAATATGTTTAAGAAGCCGGTGAAAGGATGGACGATCAAACGAGGTCGGCTAAGAGTAGTCGACTAAAAAAGGTCAGCCTAGAATAATTGGCCAAAGATGGTTGGTCCAAAGAAGTTGACCTAAAGAGGTCGACTCAAAGTAGTAAGCCAAAAAACCCATAGAAATTGACTAAGAGTAATTAGTCAAATGTGTGATTGATCTTAAAATTAGAGCGTTTAGTTGATAATTGACCGTCTAGGCTTGACCGGACGAACATACGATACAATATCAATATTATTTATATAAATTATTGTATTTTGTTTATGTTGTAAATATTTCATTTGGCAATATAATAAAAATAAGGTTTAATAGGTTCGGAGGTCCCTATATTTGCGGATTCGTTTCAGTTGGGTCCTCCAATTTTTAAAGTGATCAATTGGGTCCCTAATTTGGTAAATGTGATTCAATAATAGGATCTCCGTTAAATGTAGTTAACGTACGTTAACTTTGTTATGAAGTAGAAGCTGAGACATCCAGGTGGCATCCTTCGTGGATTTTTATCATTTTTAGAAATTATTAACCAATGTTTCTCATTAATGTTCTGAAACTGGGAATCACCACCAAGGCAAGAGAAGCAACCAAGAACCCTACGGTGTTCAAGAATTTCCTGGTTTTGGTGACAGATAATGTTCAAGAGAAGCAACCAAGAACCATGAAGTTAACATCGCCGTCGCCACCGGAAAGCTTGTCCAGATCTGGTGCTCTCCGGCCTTCCGCCGCGAGTACTTCCCCTTCGAGCTGGTACGCACCTTCGCCGAGTTCGACGCGAAAGTAACCACCCTCGATTGGAGCCCGGACTCCAAGTACCTCATCGTCGGGTCCAAGGATTTAACCGCGAGAATCTTGTGCTTGAAGAAATTGAATAGTGGTGGAAAGAAAAAACCCTTTTTGCTCCTAGGGCACAGGGATTCGGTTGTAGGTTCGTTCTTCGGTGTCAATTCGAAAACTAGTAGAGTTTGTAAGGCTTATATGATGGTGTGAAGAAGAGGAAGAAAATTGATGTTGAGGATGGTGATGAGGGTTACCTGAGTAAGGGAAAGTGGGAGTTATTGAGGAAGGATGGGTTTATGCAGGGATGGGCAAAAGTGACACCATGTGATTATCATAGGGGTTGTATCAGATGTGGTGTTTGTTGGATTTTCTAATGGTGTGTTTGGGTTGTATCAGATGCCAGATTTTGTGTGCATTCATTTGCTATCTATTTCAAAGGAGAAAATTACCACCGCTGTGTTTAACGAGCTTGGGAACTGGCTGACATTTGGCTCCGCCAAATTGGGGCAGCTGCTGGTGTGGGAGTGGCGTTCTGAGAGCTACATTTTGAAGCAGCAGGGTCATTACTTTGATGTTAACTGTGTGAATGGAAGGGAAAATAAAAATGATAAAAATCCACGAAGGATGCCACCTGGATGCCTCAGCTTCCACTTCATAACAAAGTTAGCGTACGTTAACTACATTTAACGGAGATCCTATTATTGAATCACATTTACCAAATTAGGGACCCAATTGATCACTTTAAAAATTGGAAGACCCAACTAAAACGAACCCGCAAATATAGGGACCTCCGAACCTATTAAACCTAAAAATAACATTAATTGTGTTACGTGAAATATATTTTATTTTATTTTAAATGAAAGTAAACAAACACTAAAAAGAAAATGCTTAAATAATAACTAATTTTAAAAATATGAAATAATTTATTACTACAGTGATTAATTTAAATTCTAATTTATATATTAAAATTATTGGTCTTTCAAATAGTCATTATAATAAATAAAAAATTATGATTAATGTTAGACTATAAATTTGTTACTAACCTTAGCTACCAATTTTTGGGTATAATGATCAATTTATATTTTAATTTTGATTGTTAATAATAATAACCAATTTAAATTCTAATCGATCATTATTTATAATTTTTTATTCATTATATAACTATATTAGAGATTAATAATTTTTAATATATAAATTAGTATCTAAGTTAGTAATTATATTATTGATGAATTATTTTTTATCTCTATTATTTAAAGATTTTTTAATAAAATTAAGAACTTATTACGACTTACTGATATATATATATATATATATATATATAACTAAATTTAAATTTGTATTATAAAATATGAAGCCTATAAATTGAAATATAAAATATGAAATTAGAACTAATTAACATAAAGTAAGGAAATTTTACTTCTTACTAACAAGTTATTTTTTTCGTATGTTTCATCCAAATTAATTTTTTATCAGTATTAAACGAGTTAAAACCGTACATTTCTCCCTTTTTCCTTTCATTTATGTGTTTGCTATATCTGTAAAGAGGTGTTAATTAATAAAAATTTAAAACTTAATTTGATGAAATTAACTAAAGAAAGTCCTCATCAGTTCTTACCAGATCTAAGAAAGTTGGTTTAAGTGGATATATTAATCTGATCGGTATAAGGTGAATTAGGGCAACCCAGAAAGCTGAATGTGAGTAACCTCAATCAATCACAATCAGAATCAAACGTGATTTTTTATGACATCAAAACAATAATAATCCATCAGTCATAATTAAAAGTAATCTAATTATAGCTCTTCTTTCCCTGTCACCAGCTTTATCACATTTCAAATCAAACAACAAGAACATCAGCACTTGTTCAAAACACTTGTTCAGCTTCAACTTGTTTGTGATGAATTAGGGTTTTTTAATCTAAGTTTATTAACAAGAAGTTAATTGTTTGACTGATAAGACTCTCCAGGGGTGAGAAAGTGAGAAGAATATGAGAGAAGGAAAAGAAGAGACTGAGCAATAAAGACTGAGAGTGATGATAGACACAGCAACAGCCTTATGGCAGTTCAAACCATATTTGTATTTGCTTTGCATGTGACATTTTACTATATCTGGTCTTGTCTGTCCATAAATAAATTACTCACAACTTACTGTTCATAACTATTCTATAAAGTAATCGTAAGATAATATCAGCAACAAATATAAACTCTGGTGTTAATATATTTTCTGTACTTCCGAGTTTTTACCAACTACATACACAATCAACCATTTAAACCAATTTTAATTTACTTGAAAAAATAATGAAATAATTTGTTTATATATATATATAGTTATAAATCATTAATTAATTTAGTCTTTCCTTTATCAATTTATGTCATTTGAATCCGTGAAAATATTAAATTGAATTAAGTATCACTCAAGTAACAATCAACTAGCCACATATTTTTTTTATATCTTTGTTGTCGCCCGTCTATTACTTTGGCATTAATTTCTCGCATAATCTTTTGATATTTCTTTCGAAATTGTAAGAAAAGTGATATAGATGTTAAAATAATAAATTTTATAGAAATAGTAAAACAAATAATCCACGGACCAACTGACAAGAGCTATATTATTACAAAATTCTTTACATTTCTACGACTTCATTGATAACTTTTAAAGTAAATATTGTAAAAACAAATTATCTTATTATGTATGACAGTTTATTATTGAAAGTCAGCGTATTTAAATTAAATTCAAAGATAAAAATATCAAACGAAACTCTGTTTGAGTTGATGAATCTAGGCGCGATAGTCTAATACCAAGAGTGGTTCAAATACTTAAAGGAAATCTTGGCAGGGTGATGAGTACCAAGAGTGGTGCGAATACTTAAAGGAAATCTTGGTAGGGTGCTAAGTATCAGGAGTTGTGCGAATACTAAGAGAAAATCTCGACGAGGTAGCTGAGTACCAGGAGTGGTGCTAATACTTATTTGTAATCGTGTGAAGATTATAGTGGAACCCTTTATGGAGGAGACTGAACGTAGCTCAGTTGGAGTGAACCAGTATAAAATCTCGTGTTGTTTTCTCTTCTCTTATCTAAACGATCTTCTTGCAAAATCTACAATTGAGCTTTATGTTTCAAATACAAGAACTTCAAAGCTAAACGATTATTTATTTTAAGGAAGTTCTTACAGAACACTATAGTAGATGTAATCTGAATAACATGACAAACTTATCAACGCTTATACATATATTTCAAGTCGAGCATCTAAGCTTTCAAAATAATATTTCAAAAGCTCAAAAGCGTGATATATCATAAGGGTTGCGAAAAATATTTTCCATTAACACTATTCAACCCCCCACCCCTTCTAGTGTTTT
Organism: Vigna umbellata; assembly: GCF_029865625.1. Lineage (NCBI taxonomy): Eukaryota > Viridiplantae > Streptophyta > Magnoliopsida > Fabales > Fabaceae > Vigna > Vigna umbellata. Next base: position 37,256,568 of record NC_142169.1, read on the forward strand.
TCAGATACTTTAGTTGTTACCAGATCTAACCTTGCGGGGTTAGTTCTTAGCAGGACTCGAGGAAACGATCCAGAGGAATGGAAAACGAAGGATACACCGTCAATTGTCCTCTCCTGTTTAAGGGAGAGAAGTTTGACTAAGCAAAGAATGGTCACATTCTTTGAATCATGTCACATTGACATGTGGGATGTTATGAAGAATGTCAACTACATTCCTGTAGATGAAGAAGGAGAGCCACTCTAAAAAAGCAAGTGGACTGACGAGCAAAAATAACGCTACCTTTTAAACTCTAAGGCTTGCAACTCTTTGATGTGTGCTCTCTCAAAAGAAGAATACAAGAAGGTTCATGCTTACCAAGGAGCAAAAGAAATGTGCTTGAGCATGAAAACCTTAAGAGCATGTTAAGTAGATTCCAAACGATCCTAAACAAGTTGAATATGAAAGTCACATGAAAACTTCGAACATATTGATAAAATCCTACGAAGTCTTCCCAAACAATAGAGACCTCAGGTCATAACTCTGCATATGTCAAAGAATCTAGACGGAATGAGTCTAGAAGAGTTGGTAGGGATACTTAAAGTTCATTAGCTCGAGCTGCTTCAGGATGACACCATCAAGAAGGAGAAAAGCATCATGCTCGAAGCTGTCAAGAAGACACCCACCAAGGCTCTCAGAATAAATGAATCCTTTGAGGAGTCAGACAATGAACATAAATCCATGGATGAGAACGACAAAGATGAGTTTTCCTTCATCACGAGCAAGCTCCAAATGTTATGGAGGAAAAGGAAAGGCACAATGTTTAAGGCCAGATGTCTTGGATCTGGTTCCAAGAACATTACAAGAGACAGACAGACAAGTGCATGACTTGGACATTTTAGATCAGAATATCCCAAGCTATAAAAAATGAAGAAAAAGTCAGTCGGGCCTAAATAGGAAAACAAAAAGATGCTAATGAGCACTTGGGAAGACCTAGACACATCTGACGAAGACGAAGACACCCAGTAAGACATACATATTATGAATTGTTATCGCATTCGTCTAAACTTTTCTGTACATATAAAAATTTATGTAATCAACGTACAAAACTTCTTGCACATAGAAACAACCTAAAAGATAAAGTAGATACGTCTAGGAACAATATTGACACACTTCAACAAAAAGTCAATAGTCTTAGGTTAGAGTTGAGTGTCACATAAAAAGAAAAGGAAGAAACTAGGACACAAAATAAAAACCTTGTAGATAATACAACAGTAAACAAAGATGATAAAATAATAGAATCCCTTAGGCATGATGAAAACGATACCCTATCTAAAATTTTAAGTAGAATACTTGAGGGAAAGTAGGCATACATCTAACAAACAAGGTTTAGGTTATAAGAAACCCAATATAAACATGTAAATAAAAATCATATTAGTTTTACTAGGTCAAGTAGTGATTCATTAACTTCTGAAAAGAAGAAAATGCATGTGTCTAACGAGTCAGGACCCAACTATGGGTACCTAAAGGCCAATGAAGACTATTTTGTAGTAATAACTCTTTAGTATTTATGAAGTATCTGAAAAACACTAGAATAGAGGGTTGAATAATGTTTTTGGAAAATGTTCTTTTGCAATCTTTCTGATATAGCACGTTGTCAAACGAGCGGAATATTCTTTTCAAGGCTTAGACGTTTGACTTAAAATGTAAGCTTTATAAAGATCAGCGTGTTAATCAGAATAATTTCTATTGTAGCGTTTGTAAGAACTTTCTTTGAAAATAAAGGATCGTTTAGCTTGAAAATTCTTCCATTTTCAAATAAAAAGCTAACTGCAGATTTTCTAAGAGGATCGTTTAGCAAAAAGAAGAGAGAATAACACAAGAGATTTTATACTGGTTCTCTCCAACTGACCTACGTCCAGTCTCCTCCGTAGAGGGTTCCACTATAATCTTCACACGAATCACTAGTATAAAAACATCGAATAATGTCGGTGTTTTTTGGTCTTTCACGTTGAATTTGAGGTCAATATTATATCGAGAGACGTTAATTTGACGTCAAACATAGTGATCCGTTTTTTCAACTCTACGAGACCTGAAAACAGAAAAACAACAAATTTCAGTTTTTGGTATTTTAGAAAGCATGAACTATGAACGTGTAGTATAGTATCAACAACAAACAACAATAACAACAACAAACAAGTTCAATCAAACAACCACAACAAACACGTTCAACCAAAAAACAAAAAAAAAACAAGTTCAACGAAAAAATCATCAAACAAGTTCAACAAATAAGTTCTTCAAAACGAAAACGAAAGCTAACCTTCAAAAGGTGGGTTCGTCGAAATAAAGTGTTGCCACCATTGAGAGAGAAAGCAAAATGCGCCTATGAAGGACAAGAGCATGAAAATAATCGGTCAAAACAAACGAAAATCATACCTAAAGTAGTTAATTAATATGCATTAGTAACAAATAAAAGAAAAATTACATGTGATGGTCGTCAAACTTCGTTCCAGGAAAGTTTGAGCAGAGAAGAGGGTATGACATGCCAAGATAAAGTGAATGAATTTTCAATCTCCCGTTCAAATTTTTATTGAATTCACTAACCTTTTAACGTCTAACGCTGGGACATTCGACGTTTTATATCCTTTTGACGTCTAATTCTAGGGAATTCGACGTCATACGTAAATACATTTTCACCTTCGCACCAAGCATTTTCACAAAATTTACCCAATATAACAAATTGACATCGAATTACAATTCTAAACAACGTCTAATAATTGCATTTATTTACAAAAATGCCACTGGTCATTTTTAACTGTGGCTATTCAGTGGTTGGACGTTGAACGCGTGACGTTATAGGTTGTTTTTGCACTAGTGAATACAAATGAGTATTAGCACTAGTCCTAGTACTTAGCTACCTCGTCGAGATTTTCTTTTAGTATTCGCACAACTTCTGGTACTTAGCTTTCGTTGATTATTCGCACCACTCCTAGTACTCCTTCAAAGCAGTCGTTGTGTAATTCATCTTTGTTAGAGTAGGCGTACTTTTTCAGTCTTTTGCTTGAAGTAGGTTGTACGATCTTTTTAGACTTTGCTTCAAGAGAAGAACATTCCATGATTATCTCTTTTGTCTCTAACGTCCATATTTGATTTTTGATCTGTAGCACTATGGATGCGTGTAGAATAACTTATGTACAAAATTAAAGTAAATTGTGTATGCAACAGATATGACTTTTCTTATCACTTTTATTGTTTTTGAACGTTGACATTTAATGTCATTTAATGCTTGCTCATAAAACAAAGTGTTTTTTATTTCCTACCGTTAGATAACATATTGCAATTATGCTCTTTTGATTTGAAGATACCAAATGTGTAAATACTTCATCATAAGATGACATGTCTGTTTCACTCGTGGTATCCTCTGGATATAAGTAAACCCTCTTTGAATGTGTACCTTGCAGGCAGATAATGTTTAGCTTTCTCAGGTTTTCTTATGTCTTTTAGTTAAGTCTTTTAATTGTTTTAGTCAAAGACCTTGTATCAACCTATTTTCGTTTTCGAGAGAAGCCAAATACTTAATTCAGGAATCTTAAGCATTGAGCGTTTAACTCAATTCTCTCTCAGACAATTTTAGACAAGACATCGTCTAGTCAAGCATCTGGTTGTTCTTGCCTAAATGTGTTTCTATTTCCTAGGACCTAAGTGTTTTTCTATGTTTTCTAGGATTGGGTTCAACTTCTACTTTTATCTGTTTGGGGTTTTTGGCTCTACGTTTTTTATCCTAGGTTGCTTTCTAATCTTTTAACCCATTTTAATGTTATTTGATTAAACTTCAAAACATGAGATCATTTGTTCATATAAATGATTTTTTCATTAATAATTTACTGCTAATAGGCTAGGTAACTTGAATAAAATAAATCTGGATGAATTGCAATCTTTTATAGTGCTTGCATGAAGGGTAAGAGGACTGCTAGATGTATCATTCAACGATACAATCTTTTATAGTGCTTGCATGAAGTGTAAACAGGTCAAAGAAATTTTCAAAAGCAAAAACATGGTTTTGACCAAACGACCTCTAGAGCTGCTTCATATAGATTTGTTTTGACCTACAAGAACTGAATCTATGATTGGTAAACACTATGGATTAGTAGTTATAGATGATTTTTCTAGGTGGACTTGGGTTCTATTTATAACTCATACGGACGAGGCTTTTAATGTCTTTTGCAAACTCTATAAAAGGATATAAACTGAAAAAGATTTAAAAATTATGTCTATCCGATGTGATCATGGAGAAGAATTTGAAAATGAACTTTTTGAAAACTTTTGCGAAAACTCTAAAATCAAACATAATTTCTCAACTCCATGAACTCCACAACAAAATGGAGTTGTTGAGAGGAAAAACAGATCTTTGCAAGAAATGGCCAAAATTATGTTAAATGCTTTCAATACTCCTAAAAACTTATGGTCAGAAGCAGTTAACACTACCTGCTACATTCAAATAGAGTTTACATCAGACCAATCCTCAATAAAACATCCCATGATCTATGGAAGGAAAAAAGGCCAAATATTTCATATTTTATCCATTTGGTATGTTTTATTCTTAATACCAAGGATAGCTAGGTAAATTTGATTCTCGTAGTGATGAAGGAATCATGTTTGGTTACACAGAAACCTCGAGCATTTAGAGTATATAACTCTAGAACCTTGAAGGATGAAGAAGTCATCCATGTGAAATTTAACTATGAGTCTGACAAAAGTAAGTCAGAGCAAGACAAATCCTTCTCCAAATTGTAGGTAAACGATTGCATATCCAAGGAAGGGAATGCATCAGAAGATCCCAACCATGAAGTCGAGAATCAACTTAAAGAGTCACTCAATGATATTAGTGAAGAACGAAGGGAACCAAAAAGCTTACAGCGTTTGATCACTAAAGATCATCCTTTGAGAAAATCATCAGAAGTTTCAGCGAAGGCGTAAGGACAAGATCATATCACAATCCACCAACCACTGCTCTCATCTCCCAAATCGAGTCATCAAACGTAAATCAAGCTCTTGAAGACAACGCTTGGATTGAAGCTGTGAAAGAAAAACTCGATCAATTCAAGAAAAATGAAGTATTGGAACTCGTTGAGCTCCCCCATGGAAAACATGTAGTTGGAGCTAAATTGGTCTATCTCAACAAGTTAGATGAACATGAAAATGTCATCAGAAACAAAGCCAAACTGAGCTTTCAAGAGAATATTTCAAAAGCTCGATCTCGTGCTATATCAGAAGGGTTACGAAAAACGTTTTCCATTAACATTATTCACCCCTTCCCCCTTCTAGTGTTTTTCAGGTACTTCATCATAAAATTGTTGAGTTTTTTAAGTGGTTGTCTTAAGTGACCTTTGTTTAGATGAAAATGTATTACTAGACCATGAGTACATAAATGTTGTTTAAACATAGTAAAGACAACAATTTTAAAAAATGTATTAAGGGATTACCCAAACCCACCATTAATAGTGTTGATACTTTATGCCACATTTAGAATTAGAATGTGTGGGCTAAACATTTAAATGTGGCATGAAAAATCCAAATTATCCTTCAAGGGTTTATGGAAAAACAATTTGTGCTTGTCCTCCCTAAAAAAGTGATAAATTCCTATTTCATTTATTTTTCACATACATTTTTGCACTTATATTGTTAATTATCTTGCATACATTTGATATTTTGCTCTCTTCCACTTAGAATTTATTGAAAGCATTGAGATGCAAATATGTGTGGTGATTTAATGCAACTTTTGTTTGAATTATTACACTTTAGAAGAAAATAAAGTCAAATAGCTTGAGCTCCAACAACATAACCTAAGCATTGAAAGGTGATTTTAACAGATTTTAAATTTTTCCTTCATAGGTTGAGTTGAGTAGATGCTGCTTGTGCCACACAAGGAGAACTTCACCATGAAACAACCTAAAGCACTAAGTTCTCAAACCATGGAGGAAACTCACCCATGAAGGAATCCTTTTGGGTTGAACATTACAAAAAGAGTTTGAGCTATAAGTAAACCCTCCATAGAAGGAAAGCTCATAAGTTGGTCACCATGTTTGGAGCTGCAACCAAGACTAAAAATTCTATAAATATATAGTCGACCCTTTGTTTTTATATCCAAATTCTTAGACTTCTCTCTAGGATTTCTTTTCCATTTTCACTTAAAATATTTTATAGAATAGAGAGACATGAGAAAAGGCAACAACTCCTAGGATTGAATGTTAGAATCAACATGAGTTGGCAAATTTCCTCGTGTTAGGTTGGATGTAGCTCTCTTAAATTTTGTACAGGCCTAGGTATTGTTTTATTATTCTATTCATAATGTTCTTTCATCTGTTAATGATTTAGTTGCTTTGTATCACATGATGAACTGATCACTCATAAACTACATCTAACTTGAATTAGGTGAAAACTAGTTTAAGTTATAAATCTAATTAGATAATTTAATTCTGTTAGGTGGCAGATGCAGTTGTCAAAAATGGGTTAAAACTCATGAGTCAATCTGACCCACCATATATTCAATCTGACCCACTAAGAACTCGACGCACTTGGATTGAACTCATGGTGAAACAGATTGACTCATTAGATTGGACATTAAAAAAAACTCACCTTACTCTTAACTTAATAGTTCAGTCCAAAACACAACTAAACTTTTTTTTTTTGAAATTTTGGATGAAAGAAGCTCAAATTTGAAATTATTTAGATTTTATTTAGAATTATGATTTATTTTTTTTTAAAATGAATGATTTATTTGTTACGGTTACAATATTCATGATGCACATTTCATGTTACACTGCTTGTTACAAGTACCTATAGAAGCACAGTATCTCATGTAGTGAATAGCTCTTTAATTCATTTGAGGTACTTTTTCTTCTCTTTATGTTAAAAAGTGATCTAGGTGTAGGTATTAGATTAATATTTCATAAATACCTTTTCAAATGGATAAATACTTTTTTCATGTATTTTCAAATAGCCCTTCAATTGCATAATTTTTTTTTTTTACATAACTGTCCTATCCATCTAGTAAATGAAGTAAGGTTAGGTGGGTTGTTGCAAATTTTATGGATGTATAAAATCGAGAGACATTTGTGTAGTTATATATGTTAAAAAAAAGCTTATTCAAAAGATTCTATTGTTTAAGGGTATTTTGCAGGAAAAAACTTTAACACTTTGTTCAAGATATTTGCATAAAGGCATATACACAAGGTTAAATAGTAAAAAAAAAAAGGCAAAATTATGTTGATTTGTGTTATTACGTTTCAAATAATGGTCATCCTTTGGACAGAGGGGGAGAAATAGGGTAAACCATTTTCTTTGAATTTTATTCCCAAAAACTATTAATAACTCTTATTCAATTGCGGTGAAATGGACATATATATTAGGTATGATAATAACTTTTTTTTTTCTCATTTATAAATTATACATTAAATCACTAGAAAAAATTATTGTCTTTATAGAGAGTATGATAAGTTTTTAAATAAGAAGACTAAAAGAAGAAAATGGATTAAGGCCAAAAACCATAGTTAACATTTGAATGAATGGTTCAAAGATAGAGTCATGAAAGATTATGTATCACTTTAGCTTAAATAATTCTCTTATGGTCTAAATAGTGTTGCAAAGAGACTTTTAGGTTACCTCATCATCGGTTATAGATTTCATACTACAAAGAGAGATGCTAGAAGGAAAATCAAAATTATAGTGTCTTTTTGGTTTCGCTGACTCCAAGTAATGCAAGTTCTAAGGATGAAAATCCTAGGATAGAACCTGTCACTTATTATAGAGCAACCAATGACATAATTAAGTTAGATTATTACGGTAATTTCAATTTTGTGATGTTTAGGTGTGAATGGTTTGAGAGTGGTGAAAACAAACATAATCTTATATATATATATATATATATATATATATATATATATATATATATATATATATATATATATATATATATATATATATATATTATTTACTTAAACAAAAAACGTTGCCAAAATAATCTCAATGTATTAGATTATCAAGTCCTTCAATGTTGTTATGTTAAAGATCCTTTCGAAATAAATAGATATAATGTTTTGAAGCCGTTTCCAAGACACTTTTTTAATATATCTGACCAATTAGCTTATGATAATGCTGATGGATTTAATGGGATGAGAGAAGACATGTCTCTCACTATAGTTGAGAAACCTTATAAATATATGGAGAAAAAATATTTTATTGATTTTGATTTTGTTAACGTGGACTCTAGGAGAAGGAGTGCTAATATTGATAAGACAACTTTTCGTATTTTAGAACTTTAATAGTACAAAAAAATTATTTTTGTTTTTCTTTGGATTTTTGTGAGGAATGATACAAAATTTATGATATGTTAACTTTTGCAGTTTGGAACCTTGTACTACTTATAATATCAGTTTAATCCAAAGAAGAAACTTGGTTATAAACAGGCCAATCACTTACGTTCATTATTATAACAAGGATAATAACATGATTACATTCTATTTTTGGTTTAAATTCCACTAAGCAATATGATTTGTGAATATGATGTGAAGAAACTAAATATAAAATCTTCCAATATATATGATTTTGATTAATCTTTTTATTTTTATTTTAACATACTAATATTAATCAAATTATTTTTCCTAGATAATGAAAAGGAAGCAAACTTAAAAGGAAAAATGAAAGCTCAAAGCAATATACAAATGATTGCTCCAAATTAAGTAATATCAAACAAAGAATTGTTAAGGATAATGCAAATGAAACCTGAAAAAAAGACAATCAATGGATGTACAACTACTGTACCTACCATTTGCAGCCCGAAGACTATGAAACTTGGCTAATTTTTTAAGTTAAGTGACTAAACAAATTTGGATAGAGGTTTGATTCAATAAAATAAGATGTTGAATTTGAAGCTATTGTTCAACATTAGATTCAAAGTCAATAGAATTTTGAATGGAAGAATTGACTACTAAGAGCATAGAACATAAACAACTTTAAGATTCAAATAGGTAAGTCATGAAAAAAGGCAGCAATTTCAAGTAATAATTCAAAGGAAGCATTGTAAGCAATTGAAAGAACATTGAATCAACTTCATAACTCTAGTGCCAATCAAAATCCCAAGAAAAAGGGAGTCACAAGAGTAGAATTATAGGAAAAGTGAAAACAAAATAAGTTGAAGTTGATAGTTTAAAGGTAAAAGGTCAATTTATAAGAAGGACAAGAATGGTATATGAAAACTCAAAATCTAAGGAAGGAGTAGTGATTGATGATGTTGAATCAATGACCAGACAACAAGTTGCTCCTAAGGAGGCTAAAAAACATTATAGCAGCCAATGTTAAATGATCAATTTCTTAAAGAAAATACAAAAAAGGAAGATGAAGAATAAAATGTACAAAGTGGAAGTAAGGACAAAGAATAAGGGGGAAAATATTGTATTTATTAGTGCTGTAATTCAAGCTGTAATATTTTCACATTACAGTTAATATCGTTATTACTGTTAAACTTTCATTTACCTCTGTATATAAACAATTGTGTTTCTTTCTCTGATATATAGTTTTCTTTCATTACGTTACTTTACACAATCTCTGTTAAATCTTCTCTGCAATATCTCCTTTCTGCTATCAGTTTTCCTCTGCATCATCCTTTCTGCTATCAGTGGTATCCAGAGCCTTAGTCGAGGGAGGGCCTAAGGAGTATCGTGTGTCTGTTTGGATACAGTGTGGCTGGCCAAACAAATTTGAAAGATCAAAGAAAGAAGTTCTTTGAACAGAAAAGAAGGAGGATCATGGCTGATTTTTCTACGACAAATCTCCCCATTCTCATAGACAAAAATTGGAGCAGGTAGAGCACACAGATGCGGGTTTTGTTTCGCGTACAAGATGTCAGTAGTGTGGTTGAAGGAGGGGATCCTGTGGTTGATTTCCATGGCACAGAGGACCAAAAGGAGGTGCACAGAAAGAAAGATGATAAAGCCTTGCTGATCATCCATCAATGCGTGGACGACACACATTTTGAAAAATCCAAAATGCGAATACAGCGAGGGAAGCGTGGAATATCTTGGTACGTTGCCATGCCGAAGGGGAGAAGATTAAGAAAGTAAGGTTACAAACACTAAGAAGACAGTACGAGATGTTGCAAATGGAGGACAATGACAAGATCAATGAGTATTTCAATAGAATTTTGTGTCTTACCAATCAAATGAAAGGTTGCGGCGAAAAACTCAGTGACTTGATGATAATGGAGAAAATATTGAGATCATTACCTAGACGGTTCGATTTTATTGTTGTTGCAATCGAAGAATCTAAAGACCTTACAGAGTTAAAGATCGAAGAACTTCAGAGTTCTCTAGAGGCTCATGAGATGAGACTTTTGGATAGAGATCCTATCAAAACTGATGAGTAAGCGTTGAAGGTCCAGCACGTAAGAGGAGAAGGAAAGAAGAAGTATAAGAAATGGAAAAGTAAGTCTGCAACACAAAAGAAATGGAAGAACAATGACGACTTGGATGATCAAGAAGACAGAAGCGAGTCATCCGAGAGAAAAGGTGGTTCAAAGAAGATTTATAAGAAGAAAGACAGGAGAAACATAGAATGTTTCTCGTGTCATAAGATGGGGCATTTCGCTTATGAGTGTTATTCGAATAAGGATAGACAGAACAAGAAGGAGCATAAGGAAGTTCATCTTGCCAAGGAAGAATCAGACTCAGAGCCGTTAATTCTCATGGTTACAACATTTCCAGAAGACTCAGCTTCGTTGAATAAATCTTGGTATTTAGATTCAGGATGTTCAAATCACATGACGTGTAATAGAAAGTGGTTGATCAATTTGGATGAATCCAAGAAAAGCAAGGTTAGATTTGCACACGAAAGCACATTAAGAGTAGAAGGAATTGGAAATGTTATTATAAAGAAAAAGAATGGATTGCATGGGACTATATAGAACGTTCTGCTTGTGCCAGAAATGAAGTGCAACTTGTTGAGTTTGGGTCAATTGATAGAAAAGGGTTTCACAGTGATTATGGGAAACAATAATCAAGTGGAAGTGTTTGATAAAAACAAGAAATTGATTTTGAAAAGCAAAATCTCTAAAAATCGCACATTTCAAGTCTGTATGGATATGGTTGAAAATTTACGGTGTTTGTCTACTATGAAAGAAGACGAGAACTGGAAATGACATCTAAGGTTCGGGCATCTCAACTTTCAAGATTTACAGAAGCTAAGCAAGAAGACTATGGTTTCTGGATTGCCAAGTATCATCATACCAGAAAAATCATGTGAATCCTGCATTGTTGGGAAGCAAATGAGAAGACCGTTTCAAGCAAAATTGAAAATGAGACCTAAAGAGCGACTTGAAGTTGTACACTCAGATATATGTGGACCTCTGGAAGTGCCATCTCTAGCTAGAAATAGATATTTCATAACTTTCATTGACGAGTATAGTAGAATGATATGGGTATATCTCATAAAAATGAAAAGTGAAGCTCTTGAAATTTTTAGAAGATTCAAGGTTAGCGTAGAAAGAGAGACAGGAAGGCAAGTTAAAATTCTTAGAACAGACGGAGGGGGTGAATATAAGTCATCTGAGTTTGAGAGTTTTTGTCAAAGTTGTGGAATAGCACACGAGGTAACCGCACCAAATACGCATCAACACAATGGCTTGGCAGAAAGAAGGAACAGGACCATAATGAATATGGCCAGGTGTTTGTTGAAAGAGAAGGCAGTGCCACGCGAGTTGTGGGGAAAAGCTGTGTCAACGATTGTCTATGTGCTCAACAGGTGTCCATCGAAGAGGTTGCCAGGCAAGGTGCCACATGCAATCTGGACAGGTATGAAGCCTTCTGTAAAACATTTTAAAGCTTTTGGATCTTTGGCATTTTGTCACATTGCAGATCAGAAGAGATCGAAGCTTGATGACAAAGGAGAGATTATGGTGTTTGTTGGGTACCATTCAACCAGCGCATACAAGCTTTTTGATCCTATAAAGAGAAGGATGTCGATCAGCAGGGATGTGATCGTTCTTGAAGACGAAAGCTGGGATTGGAACTCCAATCAATCAAGCTTGAAGAAAACGACAACTATGATGCATGTACCAAAACATAATAGAGTAGATACTGATACAACAGGGTTTTCTGAAAGCAGCACTAGAGATGCAGATTCTGCAGAAGTCTCAGGAAGACTGAGAAGACAAACGGCAAGACCTTCCAGGTTATCTGAATACGAGATGTACTCAGATGCAGAAGTAGATGAAGAAGGTGATATCATTCACCTGGCTTTGATGGTTGGAAGTGAACCGTTGGATGTGGATGATGCCCTTGCGCAACCTATATAGAAGGAAGCCATGATTGAAGAAATTAAATCAGTTGAGAAGAATAATACGTGGAAGTTAGTCAAGTTGCCACTCGGAAAACAATGCATTGGAGTGAAATGGGTTTTCAAGAAAAAGTTAAATCCAGATGACACTATATCAAAGCATAAAGCCAGACTTGTCGTAAGGGGATTCCTACAAAGACAAGGAGTAGACTTTACAGAAGTATATGCGCCTGTAGCGAGGTTAGAAACAATTCGATTGGTCATTAGTATTGCTTGTGCTAGAAAATGGATGTTATTTTCACTTGATGTTAAATCTGCGTTTTTGCATGGTCCTTTGGAGGAGGAAGTATATGTTAAGCAGCCTTCAGGATTCAGCAGAGAGATAAGAAGCACCTGGTGTATAAACTGCATAAGGCACTCTACGGGTTGAGACAAGCTCCCAAGGCATGGAACAAAAGAATTGATGCATTCTTCATCAGTCACGGGTTCAACAGGTGTGCTATTGAACATAGTCTGTATGTGAAAGAGAGTGTCAGTGGAGAAAGGATGATTATCTGTCTTTATGTGGATGATTTGTTGGTGACTGGTTCAAGCTTGAAGGAAATTGATGAGTTCAAGCAGATGATGAAAGCTGAGTTTGAGATGACAGATCTTAAGAGGCTTAGCTACTTCTTAGGGATGGAGTTTAAGCATACATCTACAGGGTTAATAATTCATCAGAAGAAATATGTGAAAGACTTATTGGAGAGATTCAAAATGACTTGTTGTAATGATGCCAGAAGCCCACTCAAGGTTAGCGTGAAGCTGAAAATAGATGAAGATGAAGAAGGTGTAAATGAAACTGATTATAGACAACTTGTCGGATCCTTACGGTTCTTATGTAGTAGCAGGCCAAATTTAATGTTTGGAGTTGGCTTGATTTGTAGGTTCATGTGCAAACCAAAGAAGAGTCACATGACTGCAACCAAACGCATGCTCAGATACATCAAAAGGACTTCAGATTATGGCATACTATTTCCTTATGGTATGAAGCAGGAAGAGTTGAGATTAGTTGGATATACTGATTCTGACTTCGGTGGTGATCAAGTTGAGAGAAAAAGTACATCTGGGAATATATTCTTTCTGAACAAGGCACCCATATCGTGGAGTTCCAAGAAGCAAACTGTCATTGCCTTATCCAGTGTGAAGCAGAATACATAGCCGGTTGTGCTGTTGCGTGTCAAGGGGTGTGGTTGAATGAGTTGCTGATGGAATTAAAAGTTCAAACAGGAAGATCTGTAGAATTGAAGATGGATAACACTTCTGCTATAAGTTTGGCAAAGAATCCGGTTAGTCACGGAAGAAGCAAACATATTGAAGTAAAATACCACTTCTTGCGAGATATGATTAACAGAGGCAGGATTGAACTGGTGCATTGCAAAACTGATATTCAGTTAGCTGATTTGTTTACAAAAGCACTTAATATTGCCAGGTTTGAGTTTCTCAGAACGGAAGTTGGAGTTTTAACACTGAAGAGCTTGAATTAAGGAGGTGTATTAGTGCTGTAATTCAAGCTGTAATATTTTCACATTCCAGTTAATATCGTTATTACTGTTAAACTTTCATTTACCTCTGTATATAAACAATTGTATTTCTTTCTCTGATATATAGTTTTTTTTCATTACGTTACTTTACACAATCTCTGTTAAATTTTCTCTGCAATATCTCCTTTCTGCTATCAATTTTCCTTTGCATCATCCTTTCTGCTATCAGTATTCTTAGTTATTTGAGATTTTTTTCTTCATATTTATGTGTCATTATTAATATAGTTTTTTATCCACTCAATGTCAAAATAGGAACAAATAAGAAACGAATATTTTTTTTATATTTTTTTATTCATGAGTTTGCTTATTGTCACTTAGGTCCTTATGAGTGTCATGTTAAACTGAACTTTCAAAACTAAACATTTTAAAAGAATTATATAGATGGGTGTTATCATTTAAGCTTTTATAAAATATCATAAGTTGTTAAAATGATAATAGAAATTATCTTTCTTTCTTCCAAGAATCTGTAATGATAAGTATAAATATGAATCTCATTATTACATAACATAATAGTCATACTATTGTTCTCAAGTTTCTATTACACTAAACTCATGTATTATTTTCTTAATTAATTATTTAAAATATATAGTCATTAAATTCAATTGAAAACTTTTTACGTGAACTTGTATGTAACCAACATAAAAAAAATAAAAAAAAACTTGTAAAATATTTTAAGTTTAGCATTGTATTTCTTGTTATGTTAATTGAGTAACATATCTAAAATAATACTATAGAATACACGTTTTTGTAATAATAATTTATTTAGCCATTAAATGATAGTAATATAAATTTACAACTATCTTTTAAAACTATATTTTACAATGAAATGGAAACCTCGTTATTTAAAGTGGTGTTCTAGGTTACTTAACAAGTATGTTTGGAATATTATTTTTTTCCCATGAGATGCCACTAATGAAAATTTAATATTAAAGTTGTGTTTTAAGAAACTTCACCAATCATGGTGGTGGAAAGAGTGAAGGTGGGATATTAAAATGAATTTTATTAAAAAAATATTTAAAAAGTGGATTAGGTTTAGGGTTCTATGGCTTTCACCAACACCCTTTGGTAGCACATATGTTCATAAATCATATAGTGTAGGGCCCTCTTGTTTCTTTTTCTAGTGGAAAGGTTGTCATTTTCCATGACCACATGCATTTATGTTAATTTAAAGTTTGAGGACTACCTCTCAAATTATTGTTCACCTATGCATAAACCACATATTGTCATAACATGCATTAGGATGTTTTCATTATCAAACTAGATGTCTATCTACATTTTAATTAATATTTTATGAAAGTAATATTATTCATTCTATTGTTTTCTCTATCTAAAAAGGTGAAGAGTTGAGTTGGATTTTAACTAAGTAATCTGATAAAAAATATTGAGAAAGGTTACTAAAATTTATGTATTTTTTCTACTAGATTCAATCGACATTATCTTTAATGAGTTAAGTTAATTATTTCACAAAATTGATTTTTTTTATGTTGTTAAAATTTATAATTTCAAAATACGTAGTTTTGTTCTTAGAAATTTATAATTTATAGGTTACTTCTTATTAATTTTATTTTAAAAGATAGATTATATTGTGTAAAAGGTGCTAAAGCTGATGGTACATGTAGTTACATACGTAGTTTTGTTATGAGTGAAATGTGTACTTAGAAGGAAGTATTCATTATGGAAGGTGAAGAGGTTAGGTGATGAGATACTTTTAAAATACTGTTTAATAAATATATATTTTGAAGAGGTGTACTTATTTTTGTTTAATAACCTCAAAAGCTTATTAAACAAAAAAATGTAAAATATTGTGAAGAAGTGTTCAAATGTACAAGAGAATATTGAATTATATATTAAAATTGTTTTAAATAAATAATAAGAGTAGCATTTGACATAGAGCAGATGAAGTTTTCCTCAACAGCTTCACTCAACGTTGCATACTACGTATCTTGTTTATATCACGATGGTGCTTATAATACTTCCTTGAAAAAACATACGTAAATATAAAATATAATATAATATCAATTATGATTATTGAAACTATAAGGATTAACAATAACTTTTTAATATCTTTCTCAACATATTTATTTTGAAATTTTTCTTTGGTCTATAAATAAAATTTTTCATTGGTCTCTAAAAACTACTGTAACATCTCAAAAATACAGTATAAAACCAAATCTTAGAATACTCACAATTAATAATATTACAGTTCAGTTCAGAAAAAGAAATGGTACGCTTATGGCCGAACGACCTTACAACCATACTACAAAGTTTTAAGATTTACAAAACTAACTACTAGACCGAACGGTTTCAAAGAAGAAACTTAACTGATCGGTTATACAAAACAAAGAACACTCCCTTGCCAAACGGTATTAAGGTTTAGCCTTAACCTCTACTTCCTCCAGAGCTTCTTCCAGTAACTCTTCTCCTTCTGCTCACATCCATAGAATGATCATTGCAACAGAAATAACAACCAACGGACAAAACATACAAGATAGAAAACAAGGTAAGCTTATATAATTTAATTAATTTAGTAAAACATATATTTTACATAAACCTGATGTACATCAAAAATTCAATCATGTAATCATCCAATCATACATTTCCAACCAAAATTATACGTCAATGCATGCAATGATCGACCACTTTACTCTGACTGTCTGGACTGTATGAATTCTGTGTAGCTACGATGTTTTTGCACCCGGGTGATGTAATAGTTGGGATGCCCTCAACAGCTGCCACCCGAGGTTAGTCCGTTCCGTCCAAGTTCACCTTATGGACTAGGACCTCCTGTCATTCTCACACATGACTTACTCCTCTCTACTTGAGAATGAGTAATCACAGAATATCAGGATAAACGCCAGCTAAGCATAACCACATTCATACTCTACCATTCAATAACCAATCATGAGATATTCCTCCCTGGAATACTCTTTCATTTCCATACTATTCCATTCATCTCACATTTTAAATATCATCATATTTATTCATCAATACACTCAAACCGAACCAATATAAACAGATCCCCTCTTAAACCAAAACTGAACAATAACATCCATCCCAGAGACAAGACCGAACGATTTGAATACTTTTTAGACTAACATAACCGAACCCTTAGTGTAAGACCGAGCGATCTTCCACTTATACACATAACAGGACCGAACGGTCCATTCTAGATAAGACTCATCATAAGCCGAACACTTGTGATAATATTTGGACGTTTACTGGTGACAAAACAATATTTTAATAGACAGAACTCCTAAGAATGTACCGAATACTAAAGAATACATATAATTTAGACTTAACCAAAAATCATAATAACTTTTGATGAAACCTGAGAACTTAAACCGAACCCTACAAGCTTTAACCAAATACTATTGACTTGGACCGAATACTCTTAATTCAAATATAGTACACAATAGAGTATAATAACAATACCGAGCGCTTGGTTCAAGACCAAGCACTACTGGGACCGAGCGCTTGGTTTAAGACCGAGCACTACTGAACTTATAAGAATTACACAGAATATTGCAGACTTAAAATCAAAACCCTATATCAATCCAGTTTCTCATCATTTATAACTCATACACTCATACAACCAAAAATGCAGTAACAACAATATTTCATATTCATCCAACGATTAACAAACATGCAACCATTCAAAACAAGAATCATAATCAAATTATATAAGCTTCCCTTACCTCTAAATGTAGTTGAACGCTCACAGATGCAGGATATGGTTCACCACTACCAGTCTTATACACTTAGAGTTCACCGATTAAGAAACTAGACCAAATACAAGACCAGAATTGCTATCAGAATAAGATGATAAACTCATGCATCCAGAACTTGGCTTGCATGTGTCAGAAAACAAACGCTCTAAGAAGATAAGAAACTCACCAGCTTAAAACCACAACTTGATCGGTCTAAATGAAAATCCTTGATGTCGGGAGAGTTCAAGCGTTGCCTGAATGGTGATCGGAAGAAGAAAAAGATGAGAATTCTTAGAGAGAAGATGGAGGAATCTAGAAAGAAGGAGGAGAAAATGAGGTTCAGCAGTTTGGAGAAGAAGGGTGCATGCAGAAAGTGGGACCGAATTTTAAAATTTCAGCTTATATACCCCCTGCACAAACCGATCGGTCCACTCTCCTGCAGCCACCTGTCTTCCACTTTCTGAAATTTTAAACCCTTTCTCCTACACCTGGCTTCCACTAACTTGAGAGGTTTTTAAGGGTTCTGACAATTACTTTTAAAATAAAGTAATAAAATATTCATTCAATATTTTCATTTTCCTTTTAGAATATAATTTATTTTGAAAGTCCTTGTTGCACACATTTTATGAAATCAATGTGCATATTTCTTAAACGGTGATAAATGTAAAATATTGTCAAAAACAACTCAAATACACAAGATGAGTGTGTTAAATTATATATTAACTTTATTTACAATAGATGGCAAGAGTAGCGTCTAACATAAATCCTAAGAAATTTTTCTTAATAGAACCAATTTAATATTGCAAACAACACATCTTATATAGTGCTGATAAAAGAAAAAAACATCTTATAGTTTGTCTAAGCACTAGTTCATTAGACACAGATTTGTATGCATGATGCTTCTGAGTCTAAAATTATGAGACCAAGCAAATGTGTCTCAATCAAGGGTGCTTATAGTACTTCAATAAATAAATATATATATATATATATATATATATATATATATATATATATAAAATAAATATGGAAACTATAAGGGTTAAGAATAACATTTTAATATTTTTTTTAGTATATTTATTTTCGAAATTTTTTAGATCTCTCAAAAAAATGTCAAAGTAAAGTGATGAAATATTCTTTCAATTTTTTTTCACCCAACATATAATTTATTTTGAAATTCGTTGATCTACATATTTTATGAAATCAAAATGTATATTTTTTAAAATAAATATAAATATAAAACATTATAAAAACAATTCGAATACAGAAGATTGAAGGGTTAAATTGTATATTAAATTTATTTGCAATTGACAAACTGACTCTAATACTAAAATATGTATATCTTATAGTTTGTATAAACATCAATCATAGAAAACGTATTTATATGAACATTGCTTTCGCAATAGAGGTCAATAGACCAAACAAGGGTGTCTCACGATGGTGCTTATATATAATATATCAATGTAAAAAAAAATGTATAGGTAAAATATAATATAATAACAAATATGGCTATTGAAACTATAAGGATATTAAGAATAACTTTTTATTATTAATTTTATTTTATCATGTTTATTTTGAGAATTTTCATTTGGTTCAAACTAAAGTAGCATTCCTTCAATATATTTAGGCTTAATAGCTTATTTAGTCCCCAAGTTAAGAGCTGAATTTTTGTTTAGTATCCAGTTTTAAAAATGAGGACATTAGGTTCCCAAGTAACGAAAAATGTGTAAATTAAGTCCTCATCGTTTAACGGCGTTAAAATTAAAAACGTTGACCTGAGTGTGGATATGAGGTGTGCAATAAATGTGGTCATGGCAATGACTTGGGGTAGGTTACTTGACGTGGCAGGGAAAAGAAAAAATAACGTGGCAGGGAAAAGGAAAAAAACCTCATATCAAATTGGGGAAATTAAAATATAGGGTTTCTTTATCTTGGAATGAAAAGAGTAGAGAAGTGAGGTCATAGATTGAGGATTTTTGACGTTCTCGAAGGATTGAAGGTGTGCAAGGGTTAACGGTGTGGAAGGACATTGTTGACCGAAAAGGGTTAGTGAAGGAGATTGTTTAGCGAAAAGGATTGACGTTGCAGTGATAGTTGTTCGAAGCGAAAAGGTCCAAGGTACGCTTTTTATGAGTTTTTTATGTAGTTTCTTTCCCCATGGAAGTACGTTGTCTTCTTGTCCCCTTACTATGTTGTGTTGTGGTCCCCCTAATAACATTTGATTTGTAGTGGTACTATTTGTCTGGTTCTGGTCCCCAATTAATGGGGACTGTTTTTTGGCTTTTGTCATGTTAGTGCGTAGTACTATTTTGGATATGGTTTTGTTGACTGTGTGGTTGTTGTTTAAGTTGTGGTTGATGCATATTGATTTAAGGTTTAAGCCAAGATGGAATGTTGTAGGTGATACATTGAATGCGTGTGATTACTTTTGTATGGTTACAGGTGTCATAGTTGTTAGTAACGTGGCATGTTTACAATGTACATTCATGTGGAGGTCATTAAATAGTGATAGTAGATGCATGTGAAGGTCATTAACCAAGTGCATGTAGTTTGACACTTTGTTTTATATAGGCATATAATAGTTGGTCAAATAAACAAAATGACTGAACCTGATATTGAGGTAGTGTTTCACCATGGGGTAAGTTTCTCAATGATGGGTCATTTAGATACCATGGAGGTGAAACCAGTACCTTGGTCGTTGACACGGATAGATGGAGTTATTTTGAAATCTTGGCCATACTAAAGGAGATGGGATATAGAAATGTTAAGGAGTTGTGGTATTTCCTGGGTGCTCGTGTATTAGAAGATAGGTTGGAATTGTTAAGTGATGACATAGGAGCAATGCATATCGTGAGCATTGCGTTATTGAATGGTAAAGCTCATTTGTTTGTGGTTCACATGGTATCCGAACCTGATTATATTAATATGTTGGAATATGATGTTGGTGAAGAAGGTGAGGATGATGAAGGTAAACTTAGTGGAGGGGTTGAAGAAGAACGTGGTGAGGATGATGAAGGTAAACTTTTGAAGGGGTTGAAGAAGAACGTGGTGAGGATGGTGAAGGTGAAGGTGTTGAAGATGGTTTAGTTGGTGATGTTGGACATGATGGTGATGAGACAGAAGATGGTTTATTTGGAGATGTTGGAGAAGAGGGTGAAGGTGGTGATGTTTCTGAACTTGGAGAAGAGGGTGAAGGTGGTGATGATGGTGAAGTTGGACAAGGTGGTGAAGGTGCTGAAGGTGTTGAAGTTGGAGATGTTGGTGAAGTTGGCCATGAGACAGAAGGTGCTGACGAAGTGCAGGAGGAGTTTGATGTTAGTAGTTGGATAGGGTCTGATGAAGAGGCTTCTTTGAGTGAAGATGAATTTATGGATGTTGGTGTGGATGTTGATGAACAACTTGAACAACAAAATTGCGAAGGTAATGTGTTTGTTGAAATGGGTACAGGAAGTGGATGCACTACCTCAAACTTCCATGCATAGGCTAGGGGCTTATCTGATAGAGAGTGGGAATCTGATAGCTGTGGTAGTATATATGGAAGTGATGACTCAGATGATGAAAGTCCCCGAAATGGAGATTTTGGGATCTTCTCAGAGCCCGTAAGTATGAAAGAATATAAATGGAAACTAGGGACCTACTTTCCTGAAAATAAAGATTTCATTGATGCAATTAGAACTTATGGAGTGCATAATGGTAGGAAGTTGAAGATTTCTAAGATTGACAAGAGAAGAATTTGTGTTAAATGTTGTGGTTCACAAGGGAAATGTCCATGGTATGCATACTGCGCATATAGGAGTGCCCAAAGTACATGGCAACTAAGGAAGATCATAGACAGGCATACATGTAGTAGAGAATTCAATATTGGTTTAGTTACCTCGAAATGGTTAAGTGGCAAGAGCATGAAAGCAAATGTAGATATAAATCTGAAAAATCTACACAATAAGTTTTCTAAAAAATGGAACATTGGTGTCTTAAGGTCTACAACAACTAAGGCAAAAGCAATGGAAATAGCCAACATTGATGGTTGTTTCAAACAATAATATGAAAGACTGTATGATTATGCACAAGAATTGTTGAGGTCAAACCTTGGGTCAACAGTGAAATTGAGTGTGGAATGATATGAGGATAAGGTTATATTCAAAAGAATTTATGTGTGTTTCAAAGCATGTAAGGACAGTTTTGTCTCATGTAGACCTATTATACATTTGGATGGATGTTTTTTAAAAGGCAAATATGGAGGTGAGCTTTTAACTGCTGTTGGAAGATATGGTAATGACCAGATGGTACCTTTGGCATATGCTGTTGTTGAAGTAGAGAATAAGGAAACATGGACATGGTTTTTAGAATGGTTAATTGATGATCTTGGAGGAGGGGGATTATGTTCAAGGTGTACCTTTGTGTCATATCAACAGAAAGTAAGTAAATAAGTACCTTTTCATTGATTATGGATGTTCACCATCCCAATATAAAACTGACTTTCATTCATTACTTTGACAGGGACTTCTGCCAACTATACAACAACTTTTACCTGGTGTGGACCAACGTTTCTGTGTAAGGCACATTTATGCAAATTTTAGGAAGAAATATCCTGACATAAATCTCAGACAATTACTATGGAAGGCAACAACAGCAACACACCCCCAAGCTTGGGAATCAGTGATGAGACAAATCAAGGAAGTCAACGAAGAGGCCTTTAAATACTTGATAGCTATTCCACCAAGGCAAGTACATTTCAAGTTCACATTACATTTCATATTTGGCTGAAGACATATTTCTTTTACAAATACTTAAGTTTCTTTTGTTGCAGATTTTGGTCTAGGTCAAGATTTTCAGGAACACCTGTTTGTGACACACTTGTCAATAACATACCTAAAGCTTTTAACAGCGTCATCTTAGATGCTAGGGGGAAACCAATCGTAACAATGTTGAAAGAGATTCGTAGCTACCTGATGAAGAGGTGGGCATCCAATATAGAGAAGATAAGGTTGTTTCATGGTCCCATTTGTCCCAAAATTCAAAAGAGACTACATAAGGAGTTACAGAAGACACAATATTGGATACATAAGTAAGTAAACTACAAAACCACTTACTCATTTTCTATTTGACTGATTCCATTGTAAATTTCTTCCTAATATTGTTTTTGAATACTTTGGTAGTTGGTCAGGTATGCAAGTTTTTGAGATCAGCCATATTTCCAATATTGCTGAAAAGTTTGTGGTTGATGTAGAGAAAAGAGATTGTAGTTGCAGGAAGTGGACTGTAACAGGAATACCTTGTTGTCATGCATTGACTGCCATGAGGTTTTTAAACATCAATGCAGAAGACTATATCCCAATTTGGTTTAGAACCTCAACTTAGGAAGAAACTTACATTCCATTTATTTTCCCTGTCAATGGACCTGAACTATGGGAAAGGACTTCATATGCTGATGTTTTGCCTCCTCCGAAAAGGGTGTTGCCAGGTAGACCAAGAAAAAAAAGAAGACTAGAGAGTTGGGAGCAAATAAGGGATGATACACAACTTGGCCAAACTGGAATCCCAAAGAGATGTGGCATTTGTAGACAACTAGGGCATAGAAGAACTAATTGCCCTCAAGCACAGCACCAACAAGCAACACCACACTCCACTCAACCAACTGAACAACAACATCAGGAAGCTACACCAGTACCCACTCAAACAAATTAGATTACTCAAGAAGAAGACCACCAAGCTATACCACAACTCACTCAACCAAGTCAAGTTACTGAAGAACCCCAGACCGATCACACTGCAACAACACTTTAAAAATTGTTCAACTTTGACTTGTATTTTGGATATGTAATTTCAACTTTAAGTAGTTTTGCTAAGACATATTCAGGTCATGTTTGACCTTCAATATTATTTTGGATGTGATGTATTTTGCACTATATAACTATATTTTGGATGTCATGTATTATGGATGATCTGTGATGTAATTTCTTAAGTGATCTTTAATCATCAATATGATATCATTTTGGAACAGCTCTGATGTTTTATCTTCTAAAACTATAACCTGCAATGTTTGCCAGGTTGTTAAAATTGATGTTTTGGCAGCTTCTTATGTGATGTTTAATGACTTTGTAGACCTTGTCAATATTGATGCTTTCAACACATTATTAACATTGATGGTTTGTATACCTTTATGCTGATGAAAAATCAAGGAAGTCTATAATTTTATGTGATGTTCATTCACTTCATAACATTCACTGGCTATCAATGACAGGGCAATGTAAATTACATAACATTGACTTGAACAATAACAAAAACAAAATCTCATTACACAAACAATGTCATTACAACCACAATCTTTATTAACTAACAAAATTACATTATAACCCCATCAAACACCACTAGAACAAAATTAAAACAAAATACATACAAAGATGATGTTAATCAACCCCATCAAACATAAAAACCCCAACAACACCTTCTCCCTTCTCTGACAAACCACAAGTGATTTTTCCAAACAAATTATCTTTCTCCTTTGCCATCTAATTGTACTATCCCTTTCATCTATGTAATCTTCAGTGCGCCATTTGAAGAAATTACATCATCGCACTTCCTCGTTTCGACTCCGCATAAACCGAACTAATGTACCCCAAAATCAAAACACAACGTACAAAAAATACCTTGTAATTAGGGCACTCCCAAAAATGTTTCCCCTGATTCTTAACAGTTTTTGTGACTCTTAATACGGCAAGCTCTCCACAGTAGCATATTTGGCTGCCAACCATTCCTCCTTATGAACCACCACGTGAGGTGCCCCATGAGCAAGACGAGCATTGATTCATTGGCATTGCCTCCACCAACCACACAATATTGCTTCCTCGACACCTACAAAACCACCTTAATCCCAACCGCCCAACTTAGGGCACCCACTTCAGAAACAGCGAACTTCACAGGCTGAGTTAGGACGAACAACTTAGGGCACCCGACCTCAGCTCCAAACCTTCACATCACCTCCTTCCCCTAAGCTCGTTGGAGATTAAAATGTTGGGTCAAATCTGTATGCATTTGGTTCTTCCAAATGAAAAGGACATTTTCATACCTGGCTAAACCTAAAATATGTGCATTTGCCACGTTGGATAAATAATTTGCCACATCTTTTAACCTTTAACACCGTTGCTACCACCCTAACGGACATGACTTAATTTACACAATTTTCGTAACTTGGAAACCTAATGTCTTCATTTTTAAAACCGGGTACTAAATGGAAATTCAACTCTTAACTTGGGGACTAAATAACCTATTAAGCCATATATTTATTTTCACTTTAGCATACAATTTATTTTGAAATTTCTTGGTGGGTAGATTTTATGAAATTAATATGAATATTTTGTAAATAATGATATATCACCAGTACATTTAAAGGAAATGGCACCGGTTAAATTCGCTAATAGGCACCGGTTTTTGAACCGAGGCATATTCAGACGAGGTAAAAAGTGATCAACTTTATGCCTCGGTTCTGGAACGAGACAAAAAACGGTACGATTCGGCCTCGGTTCTGATAACCGAGATTGTTCTTCTCCTTTTACTGCCTCGGTTGGAGGCTAAACCGAGGCAGTAGGGTCTTTTTTTTTATTTTTTTTTGGTTATGCATTATCAGTAGGGTTTTTGAAGAAGGAGAGAACTCAGATTAAGCAAAACCCTCACCCCTTTTTGTAGATCTGAACACATTAGCTTGCTTTGAAAATGATGGCAAATTAACAGAAGAATTTAATTTTGGTGCCTCAAGCAAATTAACACAGAAAAGTTAACACAGGCAACATCACATCTGACCCTAATTTTACCCCAATCTCAGATTCAAAGAAGCAAGTAATACCCCAATCTCAGATTCAAAGAAGCAAGTAAAACCCCAATCTCAGATTCAAAGAAGCAAGTAAAACAAAATCTCAGATTCGAAAAACCCTAATCTGACCCTAATTTTACCCCAATCTGACCCTAATCTCAGATTCGCACCACCACCATCAACATCAGAAAAACCCTAATCTGACCACCACCTCCACCATTATCACCGCCGCCACCATTGACGCACCACCACCGCTTGCTCTTCCCTCCAGAGGCGAGGCACTCGCAGGAGATTTTGGAGACCGAGAGAGCGACGGAGCGAGCCAGCGAGAGAGTGCCGGAGCGAGACCGAGGGGAGAGAGCGAGGGAGGCGCGAGAGCGAGAGGGAGGCGAGGTGAGGGGAGGGAGGCGCGAGAGCGAGGGAGGCGAGGTGAGGGGAGGGAGGCGCGAGAGCGAGAGGGAGGCGAGGTGAGGGGAGGGAGGCGCGAGAGCGAGAGGGAGGCGCGAGAGCGAGGGAGGCGCGAGAGCGAGGGAGGCGAGGTGAGGGGAGGGAGGCGCGAGAGCGAGAGGGAGGTGAGGTGAGGGGAGGGAGGCGCGAGAGCGAGAGGGAGGCGAGGTGAGGGGAGGGAGGCGCGAGAGCAAGAGGGAGGCGAGGTGAGAGGAGGGAGGCGCGAGAGCGAGAGTGAGGGTAGGTTTTCGCGAATATTTGGGGAAATAAGAGGGTTATATGCCTCGGTCCTTCTGGCCCGAGGCAGTAGAGGCTGATACGCCTCGGTCCCTCCTACCAACCGATGCAGTATACCCCTTTTTGGCACCGTTTTTTTTTAACCGTGTCAGAAACCACTAATTAGGCACCGGTTGCTTTCACAACCGAAGTAGTAACCTTTTTTGGCACCGATCAAGTCTGAACCGAGGCCTATAAGGTCTCGTTAATTACAAAACTGCTACCGTGTCTGAATAGACAGCGGTTTGGTGTAAACCGAGGTCTATTGTGCGAGTTTAAAAGCCCATTTTGTACTAGTGTATACGTAAGATATTGTGAAAACTACTAAAAAAACATAAGAAGAAACAGTTGAATAATGTATTAAAACTGTTTTCAATAAATGGCTAGCTGCATTTTGAAATAGGCTATAGAAAGTTTTCATTGACAAACTCTCCGTAATGTTTAAGATTGTATATTTTATAATTTATTTATGCACCAACTTATAAAAAACAAATTTATAGGTATGCACGTTGCCCTTACGTGTGAGGTTATCAGGCCAGACAACTGCGTCTTACGAGTATGTGTCTATAATACATTACTTGAAAAACATATAAATATCACAATATGATTTAAAAATTATTTTTTAATATTTTTTTATCTTCATATTTATTTGAAAATTTTCACTAGGTCTTTCAAAATTATTTTCAAACTGATTTAATTAAATATTCTTTCAACATGTTATTTTTACTTCAGAATATAATTTATTTTGAGAATCTTAGTGCACATATTTTATGAAATCATGTATATTTTTTAAAAATAAAGATAAATGTAAATATTGTGAAACACAACTAAAATATGATAAGTTATAGATTTAAAAATGTTTCGGCTGAATTTAGATCCCTAATCCAAAACATTCAAAGTTGTCCGCTCCATCATCCAGTTGCGCTGTCTTCTCTCTTCTCCTTGTCCAAGCCGCGGGGGAGGGTACCTGCAAAAGACACTCTAACGCTCAAGGGGGAGGATACCTGCAAAAGACACTCTAACGCTCAAGTCAGTGACTTTGCCGTAAAAATCTTGTAATCAAGATTAGTTATCAGAGTTAAAAGTTTAGTTAAAAGTTACATGTCCTCTTTGTCAGACAAATATTTATAAATTATAATGAGCTTACCATTAGGTTGACTCATTAATCACCAATGAATGACATTATTAATTGTCAATAAATGACAATTATTTTCATTAACTCCCCAACAATTATTACTATTGATTACCTTAACGGCTGTTTTTACCGATCGATTCGTTGACCTGAGAGATATCATCGGTCAGTCGACTCTTCTGCACATTTACCGTTCGGTCGGCTATGAGTCCATAGTAACAAAAAACTTTCATACATGTGTATATATATGATGAGGTCTAATTGGTTCAAATTGAAAATTTTCTTTATTTCTTATGCCTAACATAAAATAATCTGTTGTTGAAACTAACAATTTAAATCAATTTGACCTAATTGAAATATTTTGACTTTTTGCTATTAAAATGCATAACATATTTATTAATATTGATCTCGATATTCAAACAACATACAATATTCTTGTATAAAATCAAACATTATGACCACATCATTTTAACATCCAAATCATCTATCCCCAAGATACAATAAAAACCTAACTAGTTTTTCTTACATTTTAATGTTTGTTTGCTAAAGCTTAAGCTCCCAACTCTACTAATCTAAACAAGATTAATATTAGACAAAACTTTCTCTAAAACTAAAAGAAACTTTCTCTAAAACAAAATCTGATCAAACAAACTAGTTCTCTTTTTCCCAAGATTAAATTGGGTTTTAATATACAAAATGATGATATATTCTTTAAAAATTTGGAGAGGAAAAAAAATAATTTTTTTAGAGAGTAATGATTTACGAAATAAAGTTTGAATAATTAACTATTTTTTATTTATAAGTTTTATAGTTAAATAATAAAATATTTATACTTTCATATCAATTAAGCCACTCCTGTTCTTAAATAATTTGCATCTCACAACATGTGATACTTTCAATGTTGAAGAAATATGTATTCAAATATTTTGTAATACATGGCAACAGCAACGTATAATATATGTCAGACGGCCATGTTGTAGACATAATCACTGTAATATTGAAGATTATATAACATAACGTTAATTAAAACACGACATCATTTGTAAAACATTTCCAGACGATGCACGTACATCCGGGACGAGATCTCATACTCAAGATGTTGAACCAATTTGTATATTCAAATTTCAATTATTATTCATCTTAGTTTAGTTTTTACGGGAGTACATTACTACATAATTAACAAAATATCTATAGAGTTCAATATTAAGAAAAACACTACAATAAATAATAAAAAATTATGATAATAGTTATATTTAACATGTTATTAATTATATAACTTTTATTTCAATCCACCTTTCGCATTTTCGTACGTATGCATGAGGTTATTCTATGCGTTTTGGTTAAATAAATGATGTTTACGATGTGTTACGAAGTGCATTGACTTTTATCTTGCAACACGTATCTTAAGTTTATTTGAGGTGCAATTAATAATTCAGATAAAAATGTTTAGAAAACATAAGTATATTATTAATTAATATTGTAAAAACATTATTGAGGGAGAACAAGAACTTGGAGTGTTGGTTTTGCCAATTGCAACTGAAACCTTGAGTGTCGGACTCTAACCTTGATTATTTTTGGTTCTCTCTCTCATTGTCATGTATTAATCTCGTCAATATATATTATGATGATTTTTTTCTAATATATGCAAGAATTCATCTTTATTAAACACATTTTTATAAAGTTGCTAGTTAAATCCTTGAATCATGTGTCACGTCATTTAGACAACCAACATATCATTTGAACAATGTGTAAGATTATTTTCCATTTACTTCAAAATCTATTATTAAAATATTTAAAATCTTAGCAAATTCAAATAATAAAATGTTCAAAATAATTGAAAAAAAAGAATACAACGCTTCATATATACACAATGACACTATCATAACATTATAACAATAATTAAAAGATCCATAAATGATTGATTAAATGTGAGTAAAATATTGTTATAGTAAGGAACGATCATCGAACCATTTTTATTCATAATTTAGTTATCTTGATTATAGCAAGGAATGGTCACAAAATGTTTAGTTTGATTTTTAGAATTTCGAATTCACATTATGTGAAAATAAAAAAGTAGTGCCATACATAAATAAGAACATGTATTATTTTGTAGTATATAGCAAATTCTTCACTTTTATCATAATAATGCTATCGTCATGTATCATTTTTAAGGAGGCAGATAGAATCTGAAAATTTATTAACGACACCATTCTTCCCAAGATAACATTTAAAGTTCCAACACCATTGATTACGTTGAAATTCATCAATAAAGTTGCTTGTTTTCACACTGAATAATATCTCCTCATACATCTCAATAAAATAAGTTTGGAATGATTCTTTCAATTAAGAACAAATAAAGTTGGAAGAATATTAAAAAAAAGTTTTACTTTGGAAGTGTATAATATATTGGGATCATAATTTGAAGCACATTTTTTCAAACTTTAGTAATATATAATTGACCTATTTAGCTTTCAATTCTCGAGTTAGTTATTTAAATTAATCTATTTTTAATGTGGATTTAATATAATTTCTTTGTATTTGTTGGTTTATTAAAAAAACATGGACTAGCTATATGACCTACTAATTTTGTAGTTTATTTTATTAATTTACTTTGGGATTTAAAAATCACCACATGTTTATATATTTATTGGATCAAATCCAATAAAGAAATATGTTGATTTTGTATAGCTAAGGAGAATAATGAATCTAAAAGCCATTGTCATTTCATATTAGGTTTCTTGACTATTTAAACAAAATGTATAATCTTCAATTTTGATACCATTTCACAACTCATTATTCTATCCATGAAAGACTAGGTGAAGAAGAAGAGATCAAGAGAACAAAAACAACCTTATTTTTAGTCTATAAATTTGTGTAAAAAATAAAAAATAAAGTTATCATTATGAAAGATTTCTTTTGTGATTTATGAATATTTGCTACTACATTGTTTTTCTAAAAAATAGTTACAGTGAACCACCTTGTCATGTAATTCGGAAAATTATGTACGAAATGGTGGAGAATTGTTTCAACCAGCATGATAACATTCTTTTGTTTGAGACACTTAATAAAAAAAGAAAAATTAGAAATTTTTTTATATAAAAGTTTGACAGGAATTGAAAAAGTGTTGAAAAGGACATGAAGTTTATCTTTAAGAAAGAGATGAGAAAAGTGGCCATTCATTGGGTCAAAGAACAAAGCCTGTTGGTCAAAATCAATTTCCGCAATTCATGTATTTTGTTTTCTTTCAATTGTCTTTTCTGTTTTTCTTCTTCTTATTTGCCTAAATCTTATTTTTAATGCCTTTCGTAACGAATCTCTGTATTCATGTAAGGTCACAGTTTATAAACATCTGAGTAAGAGCATTCATATAGAAAAAAATAATAATACATACAATTATATTAATAATAATAATAATATTCTATTGATTAACTGTGTAAAATATATCTAAGTTTAAACTTTATTGATTAATAAATAATCACTAAATTATTGGTTGTGCAAAAGCATTATTTTTAAAAAATAAATTTTAAGTCTAATTTAATTCTACTTAAAATAAAATTTGTGTTTATTTATATAGTTAAAGTGACCTAATAATGGATCATAAATTAAATAAATAATAAAAATTTTCTAAATAATTCTAATATTATATTAAGAGGAACTTTAATTATAATTTTATTTTATAAAATTAATTTTTAAAAATTAGGTTTATACTTTTTTATATAGTATAAATAATTTGATATATCATAAAGTTTAATAAATAACAAATATTTTTAAAATAAATTTTTAAATAACTATAGAAATATTGAATTTAAGTTTAATTTAATTCTAAAAAATGAATTTATAAAATAATATTTATATTCATTTTTGTAACCTAAATTTATTTCATCTATGTGGATATAAAATTAATAATTATTTGAAAATATTGATTGAAAGAAGAAAAATTTTTGATTAGGAAATATGTTGAAAAGAAGAAAATTTGTGATTTACCTAGAAGAGAAAAGTAGGAAAGATTTGTTACATAAAAGTAACTAGTTATTCACCGAAGCTAGATGATGAGAAAGAAGTTGTGATTGAATTTCCAAGAATTTAACCTAACATTATTCCTCTGAGTTAATTTTTCCAGTGAAGTATCACAGTGACCTCTGTGTCTCTGATCCAAGTGGTCCATGGTTGGATATAATTACTCATCAATCAATTAGCTAGGGTATGGCATGCTGTTTCATTGTACTACAGAGCT
This sequence comes from Vigna umbellata, assembly GCF_029865625.1. NCBI lineage: Eukaryota > Viridiplantae > Streptophyta > Magnoliopsida > Fabales > Fabaceae > Vigna > Vigna umbellata. The sequence continues at coordinate 37,288,054 of NC_142169.1, forward strand.
CCAATATTTCAAATATCACCATTGCAATAATAATTCTTTCTTCCATCCTTCAAATTTCCTTATTGTTTTCTACAGCTTGGTAGGTAGTAAGGTACTACGGTATTTGTACATCCATGGACCAGACCAATTTAACAATTTCACACTTTTTCTCTCAAACAGCACTTATATTTATTCCTCGTCAAACACTCACTTTTCATTCTCACTCTTAACTAAACTCATCATATTTTCTATACCTTCTCGACTCTCAAGGCACAACACTAATTTACCCTAATGCCATTTTTAATTTCTTCTCAAATATTTGAAAATAACCACAATAAAATTATTAATATTTCTATACTTATTTTAATAGGTATGTATTAGCTTAACATATATATATATATATATATATATATATATATATATATATATATATATATATATATATATATATATCATAGTCACTAGTTTTATAGTACGCTCTTCTGGCATCACCAGACTAGACTGACTGACCACCAAGGTTGACCACCGAACTGTGTACCATACGGTCTCCTGGCACTACCAAACTAGGCCGACCACCGGACCAAGCCAACCACCTAGACCAACCACATGGTTAGATTATAAACGATAATAACTCATTAAGTCTCTAATGCAGATTAAAGTGATTGGACCGTCATTAGGCTAACGAAAGGTACAGACCCATCACAACTAGTATAAATAAAGGTCTCAGGTATGACTTTAAGATCACAATGCACAATACATGCATTACTTGTCATTTCAACCGCTTGGTTACATTACTACCTTGAGCGTTAGAGTGCCTATAACAGATGTCCACCCACACGGCTTGGATAGGGAGGAGGGAGAATATACCAAGTAACTTGGAGGATGGAGGACCACTAGGGAGCCCGTCTGACCAACAAGATAACTTGGGAGGATCACTAAGGAACCCGTTTGGTCTTCAAGAAAACCGGGAGTGCTTTGAGTAAGGGACTTCAACCCTATACCCAAAACATTTTGGCGCCCACAGTGGGACCAAACAAGTATTCCCCATTGTAGCCATAAGGAACTAATGAGTGGTGCTTTTAAAGGACATCAATTGCTAAGTCATCCGGCCTCAACCATTCGGCCCCAGCCATCCGTTCTCGACCATCTAGATTCCGTCATCCGGTCTCAGCCTCAAAATTAAGTAGTCGTCTAGTCATACCTGGACCTCTCAGGTACTTTCTCAAACTTGGCCTCATAGGTATTGAACCATTTGGGCCCAAGTGTTGAGAATCAACTGTCCAGCCATACATTGGCCTCATCTTCTCAGCCTCCCATGGCCTCACTCGTCCGGTCATACTTTGACCTTTCAGGTATTTTCTCACTCGACCTTATCATAGGTATTCAACCATATGGTCCCGAGTGTTGAGAATGAACCGTCCGGCCAAACCTTGGCCTCAACTTCTTGGCCTCCGATGGTCTCAATCATTCGGTAATATCTGGACCTCTTAGGTACTTTCTCAAACTTTGCCTCACAGGTATTCAACCATTTGGCCCCAAGTGTTGAGAATCAGTCGTCCAGCCATACATTGGCGTCGTCTTCTCAGCCTCCCATGGCCTTAGTCGTACGATCATACTTTGACCTCTCAAGTACTTTCTCATTCGACCTCATAGGTATTCAACCATTCGGCCATTTGGCCTCAACAGTTCAGCTTCAAAGGAATCCTGACCGGCCTCATCGAAGGTCGACGATAGTGGATCTTCATCAAAGGAATCCCAACCGGCCTCACTGAAGGTCGGCGACAGTGGATCTTCACCAAAGGAATCTCGGCTGGTCTCACCGAAGGTCGGCGACAGTGGATATTCACTTAAAGTATGTTGTGCATGCACAATAAATGTTTAATAGAGAGCCAATGTGAGAAAGGTTGTTATGTAGAAAAGCCACGTGACAAGTGATTAACAAGTTGAGGACTTTAGGAAAAGCACGAGGCAATTGAGAGAATGTTTGATGGAAGGACTTTGTGCAGTTATTGGACCTATGTGTGGTATGATTCTATCAATTCTCTAATGCTTTTTATTCATTCTCTGACTATTTATGATCTTTTTCTTCACCATTATAATAAGTTATGCATTGTCCTGGTGCTTGAGGAACGTTTTGTCATTCATAAGTTGTTTGAATTCTTTGAATCTTTGTTGTTGAGATTATTTCTGTTTCATTTTAAGTATGCTTGTTTCAATTGCAAAATATTCAATTGGTGTCTTATAAAAATTATACTATATAAATATTGTTTTGATGTTGTTTTTATTAAGGCCATGGTTGAGAACACTCATTTAAAAGAATTGCAAACTGAAATTCATGGACAAGTTGTGGATATCAAGAAATTAATGGGTTTCTTGGAGCTTTGATTTTGTGAATACCGCGCTTATAATAAACAAGTAAAAAATAAAGCATAATCTCGTATGGATTTGATCATGCAATACTTGGACCGACTGGTGCAAACACATTAGCAACATTAGTTTAGTGGTGGTTCTTCGTCGACCAACTCGAACTATGAAGGCACTTCATTACGTAATGTTTCGGATGTGTAGGGCTGTGCGGTTCCAAGTCTTCCAAGTCCTCCCGTAGTCTTGTCTCCGTGGCGGATCTTCTCCTGGCGCTTTGGCTCTCCTCTTGATCCGGAGGGGTGGAGACCTACAAAAGATTCTCCGATGCCAAAGTCAGTTTCAGAGCAGTGGCTATTTTCAGTAGTAGCAATAAATGTGCATTCAATGTAACCTATCTACCACTCACCGTGGACCTGTATTTATAGTTTTCGCTATGGGCTTGGGATTAGTGAAAAGTTAATCACGGCCCAAAACGGCCCGATAGCTTCTAATTTCTACTTACCTTTAAACCAGGCTACTTTTCCTTAAGTCATGTTGATTAGTGTTTTGGCGGGCGTGGGCGTCCGCCCATGTGAAATGGGCGTCTGCCTCGCGCGCACGGAGATCCGCCCATGTGGGATCCGCCCATGTGGGCTCTTTGGTACGGCGTCCGGTTTTGCTGGCCGTGTCCGCGGAGATTCGCCCATGTGGGATCCGCCCATGTGGGCTCGTCCGTACGGCGTCCGGTTTTGCTGGTCGTGTCCGCCCATGTGATATGGGCGTCCGCCTCGTCCGCATGGAGATCCGCCCAATTAGCTTGGGCGTCCGCTCACATGGATCCTTCCGTACGGCGTCCGGCCCTTGCGGATACACAAGCCCCCCAAGTCCTAGTGCCCGTAGTGAACGTAGGACTTTGGGTCACCTAACAAACAAGATTTGATGCAGTGGCCGTCGTGCCGGGCTGCTCTGTGATGGTAGAATTCCTTGTGAGTTCTTCAAAGTTTTTCTTATAAAGAGGTTCGGCCCGGTTGGTAGGTGTTCCTCCCTGCTACAAGAGGGTTAGGAGAGTTTATACCGGGTCTAGGTTCAATCTTTGGCCGGCTCTTCAACGCATGAGCCTCCGGCGTGCCTTTTACGATTGCGTACAGGTATTGTCGTAAGTCGCCGTGGCCTCCGGAGTGGACTCCGGTATATCTTTGGGTAGGCGATCATTGGACAACCGGACGGTCCTTCCGTATGGCGCCCGGTATTTCGGGCGTCTTTCGTACGGCGCCTGGCACTTCGGCGCCCTTCGTACGGCGCCTGGCACTTCGGCGCCCTTCGTAGGGCGCCTGGCACTTCGGCGCCCTTCGTACGGCGCCTGGCCCTTCGGCGCCCTTCGTACGGCGCCCGACACTCTCTGGTACACAAGCCCCCCAAGTCCTAGTACACGTAGTGAACGTAGGATTTTGGATACGGCGCGTGGGGGTCGGGAACCCGTAATTGGGCTTCATCCAGTGGGCTTTTTGAATTCGGATTTTAGGCGGGAAAACACGTGGCGCGTCCCCATTGAATAGAGCTGAAGCGTCGCCAAATCTGGAGCGTTGGTTGTACCAAATCTAGACGGCCAAGATACATCCAACGGTTATTAATTTTTCCCTATAAATAGTGTGTTTAAACGGGGTCATCTTCACTTATCTTCATTACTCAGGAGTTCAAGATTCTTTTTCCCTCAGGTAATAAATGGCATCTATGTCCATTGAGTCAGGTTCTGGGTCGTCGGGCGGAGTCCGGGAGGGGTCGGCGCGGGGCGACAGCGGCGATTCTCTAAGCTCGGCTTCTTCCCATTTTTTGGAGGAGGCGGTTGGGTCTTCCGGAGGGGACCCTGGGTCACCGGTCTCGATGAACGACCGGATCTTTCACGGTGTGCCTCTGTTCTTGCTCAAAGGCGGTATTCGTGTAGTCGGGTCGCCCTTCGAGCCGGATGGTCAAGGGACAGTGATATCGGAGTTGGCTCCCGTCGTTCCCAGCCGGTATGCTTCCTACTATGCTTACCGCAAGGATTTAGAATGGCGGATCCGCCATACCCATATCGTACGGGATATGGAGGATTCGAGGTTAATTCGTGCTGGGGTGACTTTGTTGAACGAAAGGGTCTTTCATGATGGGCGGTCTAGTCCTTACGATTTCTTCTTCATGTACGTGACCTTTTTCACCCATCTTTTCGTCCGGGTGCCCTTTACTAAATTTCAAACGGCCGTTCTTCGGGAAGCTAATGTGGCTCCGACGCAGCTGCATCCCAATTCGTGGGCGGCTGTGCAGGCGTTTATGGCGATGTGTTCAGCAGTGGGTGTCACTCCCACCATTCCAGTTTTCTTTTACTATTTCGAAGTCCGCCCTTCTTCTTCTGGCGGTTGGGTATCTTTTAATTCGGTGCGGGACAGGACCCTCTTCCGCCCCTTCTCCGATTCCTTTAAAAATTTCAAGCAACATTATTTTAAAATAATCGTTGACAAGGCCGGCCTCCACGAATTTTCCGATGGTGAAGGGAGGCCGTTGTTCCCATTCTATTGGACGAGGGACCCTCGACGAATACGGGCGACTTCAATCGGGGATTTGACAGCACCCGACCGAGAGGCCGTGCGCACCATTAACACCCTCCCTCGCCGGATCTCCGCCCGCCACTTGGTTGAATGCCTTAGTCTTGAGGATTGTGGACCAAAGGCGTTCGGTATGGTCTTGTCACATTAGGTGTGCTCGTTTTTCGCATACTGACGTTAATTTTTCTGAATTTCTTTGTTTTTTGCAGAACTAATGACGACTCCGGGCCCCCGCAAATCCAACTTCCTCACCGTCAGGAAGAAGTCCGGTGCCAGCTCGTCGACGGCCCGGCCAACCGGTGCTCCAGCAGTGCCGCGCCCTCCTCCTGCCGGCGCTCCGACTGGACGGGTCCCCCCGCTGGTAAGGCCGGGGGTCTAGGCGTGAAGATTAGAATCCGGGAGCATCAACCTGAGATGGCGGCCGTCCAAGTAGGTCCAACGTCTGGGGCGGCCATGACTTCCGCGGATCCTACTCGAAAGAGAAAAGATCCTACTGCTGAGGGACGCCAAGACAAAGAGGGCTCTTCGTCTCGGTCAGCTTCCAAGAAAGCCCGGAAGGACAAGGGCAAAGAGAAAGAGCGGGAGAGGGTATTGGCCGTCCCCCTTCCTGGCGGCGTTTTCAGCCCGGAGTTCAGCATGAGCGACCGGGCAAAATTCCACATGAGCTCCTCTCAGCGGGCGCTCATTGAACCCTTGTCCGAGCTGGAGTTAACCAACGCCATGCTAGAGATGTCTACCCGGACATCCGCTCTGGCCTGGTACCTAAGAAAGTTTGCTGACCGCCCTGGCGTGGCGGAGGTCCGGGCCGAGCTCGACAAGGAGAAGAAAAACGCAGCCTCCCTTCAGTTGACCTTGGAGCAGATGGTCCTTAACCAGGATGAATATGATAAGAAGATCGAGCAGTTAGAAGCCGATCTTGAGGAGGCCAAGAGGGAGGCCGCCGAAAGTTTGGCAACCGCCCAGGCCGAACAGGAGCGCTTGGCGGAGGAAGGTCGCCAGCTGAAGGCGGAGGTAGCCCGCCTAAAAGAGGTCGAAACGGATCGTGCTAAGACCAACGAGGAGCTCACTCTTGAAGTTACTAAGGCCAAGGAGCAGATTGCCGAGTTGGAGTCGACCATTATGTTTGAACATGAGGAAGGGTTCAACAAAGCCCTTCGTCAGGTAACTCTGCTGGCGGGCATCCAGGATCCGTTTTCTTTGGGCGTGGATATAGAGAAGGACGTTTTCGACGGCGTCCTTATGGATCTGAATGCGGTTGAAGACGACGGGCCGACTGTAGAGGCTGCAGCCGGGAAAAACATTTAGAATTCTTTTTCTTTTAATTTTTTGGTGTATCTTGTGACCATCCGCCCAACATCTCGGATTGTCCAGAAGTTGGCCGGGCGGTCCTTTTGTAAATCGGCGCGTTTTAGCGTCCCTGATTAATACACAGTTGGTTTCTCCTGTTTCGTATATTTTGTGCGCCTTTTATTCCTACAAAGAACTTGCTTTAGTACCGGTCCGGCCTGGGGGAATGACGCCTCCTTTTCCCGGGCGGGTGTCGACGTTTAGCTTTTAGATGTTTAACTTTCGCTTCATGGCCCGCCCAACCAAGCTGAGTCGTTCTCTTTGGAACGTTCTTGCGTCAACTTGGGTTTGATAGGGCGGACGTCCCTTCGCTTCGTCGCCCAATCAAGCTGAGAGTCGTTCTCTTTGGAACGCTCGTTTGCCAGCTTGGGTTTGGTAGGGCGTACGTCTCTTCGCTTAGTCGCCCAACCAAGCTGAGAGTCGTTCTCTTTGGAACGCTCGTTCGCGTACGTCTCTCCGCTTTGTCGCCCAACCAAGCTGAGGGTCGTTCTCTTTGGAACGCTCGTTCGCCAGCTTGGGTTTGGTAGGGCGGACGTCTCTTCGCTTAGTCGCCCAACCAAGCTGAGAGTCGTTCTCTTTGGAACGCTCGTTCGCCAGCTTGGGTTTGGTAGGGCGGACGTCTCTTCACTTCGTCGCCCAACCAAGCTGAGTCGTTCTCTTTGGAACGCTCGTTCGCCAGCTTGGGTTTGGTAGGGCGGACGTCTCTTCGCTTAGTCGCCCAACCAAGCTGAGAGTCGTTCTCTTTGGAACGCTTGTTCGCCAGCTTGGGTTTGGTAGGGCGGACGTCTCTTCACTTCGTCGCCCAACCAAGCTGAGTCGTTCTCTTTGGAACGCTCGTTCGCCAGCTTGGGTTTGGTAGGGCGGACGTCTCTTCGCTTAGTCGCCCAACCAAGCTGAGAGTCGTTCTCTTTGGAACGCTCGTTCGCCAGCTTGGGTTTGGTAGGGCGGACGTCTCTTCACTTCGTCGCCCAACCAAGCTGAGTCGTTCTCTTTGGAACGCTCGTTCGCCAGCTTGGGTTTGGTAGGGCGGACGTCTCTTCGCTTAGTCGCCCAACCAAGCTGAGAGTCGTTCTCTTTGGAACGCTCGTTCGCCAGCTTGGATTTGGTAGGGCGGACGTCTCTTCACTTCGTCGCCCAACCAAGCTGAGAGTCGTTCTCTTTGGACCGCTCGTTCTGAATTAGATGTCTACAAAACAAAGTGAGTTTCATAGGAGAAAATAGAACTTGATTCATTAACCATGGGGGTACATTACATCAAGCCGTGGAAGTTAACTGAAATAAAACTTTAAATGCGTGGCGTTCCAAGTGTTAGGGATGGGACGTCCGTCCATGCGCTCCAGCCTATACGCTCCGTTTCCCAGGGCCTCCATTACTCGGAACGGCCCTTCCCACTTGGCGGCCAGCTTTCCATGAGCTGGGTTTCGGCGGGCGTCTCCCGCTTTTCTCCATACTAGGTCCCCCTCCTGGAAGCTTCTTGGCCGGACCTTGGAGTTGTATTTTCTTTCCACCATGCGCTTGCATGCTTCGGCCCTCAGCGCCGCTCGGTCACGCCGTTCGTCCAGGGAGTCCAACTCGATTCTCAACTCTTGATCGTTGAGGTTCAGGTCCTCGACTTCTCGCCTCAAGGACGGTTCGCCCAGCTCAACCGGCAACATGGCATCAGTACCATAAGTTAAGTTGAAAGGGGTTTCGCCTGTGGTTCCATGAGGTGTGCATCTATAGGCCCATAGGACCTCGGGCAGTTCGTCCACCCATGCTCCCTTCCTTTCTCCCAAACGCCGCTTAAGTTCCGAAACTATGGTTTTGTTCATTGCTTCGGCTTGACCGTTCGTCTGGGGATGCTCCACGGAGCTGGTAATGTGCTTGATCCCCAATCCTTTGAAGAATTCGGCGAGTTTTTTATCTATAAACTGCCGGCCGTTGTCTGTGATGATGGATCGGGGGAGGCCGAAGCGACATATCAACTTCCAACAGAATTTCTGGACCTGGGCGGCCGTGATGGTTGCCAGGGGCTCGGCCTCTACCCACTTGGTGAAATAATCCACCGCCACCAAAAGAAACTTCTTCTGCGCCCGCCCTAACGGAAACGGTCCCACAATGTCCATTCCCCATTGGGCGAACGGCCAAGGGGATGATATTGGATTCAGAGCGTGTGGCGGTCGGTGAGAGTGGTTGGCGTGCGCTTGGCAACTGAGGCACTTCTGGACGAACGTTTTCGTATCCGCCTCCATGGTAGGCCAATAGTATCCGGCTCTTAGTAACCGGGCTTTCAACGTCCTCCAACCCGTGTGGAGGCCACAGACGCCATTGTGAAGTTCGTCCATGACATAGCGCGCCTCTTCGTTCCCCAGGCATTTAAGGAGGGGGGAGGAGAAGCCTCTTCGGTACAAGTCGTCCCCTATGACCAGATAACGGGCCACTTTCTTGGCTTCGCCCGGACCTACCGTCCGCCCCTCATCCTGGCGGGTCATGATCTCCCTGATTTCGGCGCGCCAGTCTTGTCCTCCCCGGGATACCGCCGAGCATTCTACTGAGGGCTGGAGTAGGACCTGCCGTACGACCGTAGTCAACTGTCCCTTCTCCCTTCCCGAACTGAGTTTAGACAGTATGTCTGCCCTCGTGTTTTGTTCTCTGGGAATGTGCTGTATGTCGACTTTATCGAACGCTCTTGCGAGTTCCGTCGCTCGCTGGTAGTACCGCAAGAGGCGCTCCTCTCTGACTTGGAAGTTGCCATTCATTTGGCCCACTACCAGCTCAGAGTCAGTCCGGCAGGTTATCCTTCTCGCCCCCATGTCCTTTGCCAACTCTAGGCCGGCCACCAGAGCCTCGTACTCAGCTTGATTGTTGGATACTTTGAATTTGAATATTAAGGAATGCTCCAGTAAGAATCCATTGGGGCCTTCAAGTACGATGCCGGCCCCGCTGATCGTACGTCCGGATGCTCCATCTACATACAAATCCCAGTTATCTTGGCCGGACGGGGGTAACTCGGCCGCGAAGTCTGCCAAATGTTGGCCTTTAACTGATCCCCTCGGTCCGTAGCGCAAACCGAACTCTGAGAGTTCTACCGCCCATCCCACCATCCGTCCCGCTAGGTCCGGCTTTCTGAGGATTTTGGAGATTGGGAAGTCTGTCCGGACTATCACCTGATAGCTTTGAAAATAAGGACGAAGCCTTCGGGACGCGTGCAATAAAGCCAAAGCTACCTTCTCCACCTGCTGGTACCGGGTTTCTGCATCTAAAAGCGTCCGGCTCACGAAGTAGATTAGCCTCGCCTGAGGCCGTTCTTGCATCAATACGGCGCTGACGGCCGTTTCGGACACTCCCAAGAAAATGTGTAAATCTCCCCCTGGGACCGGGCGGTTCATGACCGGTGGGTTGCTAAGGATGACCTTGACGTCCTTGAATGCTCGCTCACACTCGTCGTCCCATGACGGACCGGCCCCTTTCTTCAACTTACGTAGGACCGGCCTCAACCGTTCCGCCAACTTGGGGATGAACCGGGACAAAGCAGTAAGGCGTCCGACTAATCTCTGCACTTCCTTAATGGTGGCCGGACTCTGCATTTGTAGTATCGCGTCGCACTTGTCCGGGTTGGCCTCGATTCCCCTGGATGTCAGCATGAAGCCCAAGAACTTTCCGGCTGCCACCCCGAATGTACACTTTGCGGGGTTTAGGCGCATGCCGAATTTCCTAACTTGGCAGAAAACCTCCTCGAGATCTTGGATGTGTCCTCCTTCGTCCGCCGACCGGACCACCATGTCATCAACATAAACATCCATGCATCGGCCTATCTGGTCCCGGAATATTCTATCCATTAAGCGCTGATAGGTTGCCCCCGCATTCTTCAGGCCGAACGGCATGACCTCGTAACAGAAGTTAGCCTTCTCCGTGATAAATGCTGTCTTTTCAATGTCTGGCCCGTACATGGGTATTTGGTTATACCCAGAATATGCATCTAGGAAACTCAATATTCGGTGTCCGGAGGCACCGTCCACCAAGGCGTCTATGCTGGGTAAGGGGTGTGAATCCTTCGGGCAGGCTTTGTTCAGATCCGTGTAATCAGTACACATGCGCCATTTCCCGTTGGTCTTCTTCACCATGACCACGTTAGCTAGCCATGTGGTGTAAGTGACTGGCCGGACAAAGCCCGCTCTCCTCAACTTCTCCACCTCCTCTGCCACGGCTTTACGCTTCTCTTCACCCATTCTTCGCTTTTTCTGGGCCACGGGGCGAGCGTTCTGGAACAGCGAGAGTTTATGGCACATCACTGCAGGATGAATGCCCGGCATGTCTGCTGCCGTCCACGCAAAAAGATCACGGTTCTTCCAAAGGAGTGCCCTCAGCTCCTTTTCCATTTCAGGGTCCAGCTCCCTGGCGATGAGTGTGGTCTGGGCGGGCTCCCTCCCTATCAGGATAGGTTGGGTTTCTCCCATGGGTTCCAGGCGGTCCTCTGTATTGGTCCTCGGGTCGAGGTCCGCCATGGCTACCTCAGAACCTGCCGTCCGCCTCTTTACCGGTCGAACATGCAGCCTTAGCCCTGCTGCATAGCATTCCCGGGCCGTCTTCTGGTCCGCCCTGACGGTGCAGATAGTCCCCTTCTCGGAGGGGTATTTCATCGTGAGGTGGGGGGTGGAGACGATTGCTCCAAAAGCGTTTAAGCACGGCCTTCCGAGCAATACGTTGTATGACGTATTGGCCTGTACCAGCAGATACCGGACCCTCTTCTCCTCACTAGACCGTCCGGTCCCCAACCTCGTCCTCAACTCCACATATCCCCTTGTGTCAACTCTTTCTCCCGCAAACCCTACTATCTGCCCATCGTAGGGAACGATCAGATCTTCTGAGATATCCATTTGCAGGAAAGTCTTCCAGTAAAGGATGTTGACCGAACTTCCTTGGTCAACCAGGACTTTGCTTATCCCGTACCGTGCTATTTCTGCCGTTATGACCATTGGGTCGTCCTGGTCGGGATCAGGGGCGTGAAAGTCCTCGTCCGAGAAGGTGATGGGCGGCATGGAGCGACGCGGCTTGTCAACCAGATGGACGGATTGGAGGGCCCGAACGTGGCGTTTACGGGCGGAAGAAGATGACCCTCCTCCCGCGAATCCTCCGGAAATGGTATTAATGTGTCCTCTCAAGGGGCGTTCCCGACTGTGGCTTCGACTTCGGCTCGGGCGCCTTTCGGAGCGGGGTCGTTCCGCTCGGGGATTCCGCGGCTTATCCTTTCGGTAGGCCGGTCTCTGGGCAGACCGTTCGGTTGACTGCGACGGGCGCTCGTCTCGGACGTACTTCTTAAGCTTTGCCGCCCGGATGAGTTCTTCTATTTTGTCCTTGAGGGTCCAGCATTCTTCGGTGCTGTGACCCATGTTTTTGTGGTAGGAGCAATGTTTGCTCCGGTCAGCGCTCTTCGAAGTTGGGAGTCCCTCATGCTCCACTATCAGTTCTGCACTTAGGGCCTCTCGGAGAATTTTCTCCCTTGAGGCGTTCAAGGGCGTATATTGTTGGAAGCGAGGTCCTTTCTTCTGCTCCCGGGGCCTAGGGCCGAACGTTTTTCCCGTAGAATTGGCGGGTTTATTACTGTCCGTCCTCTCTCCCCTGGCTTCTTGAGTTTCTTTTTTATAGGAGAGCTTCATCTCCTCCACCCTTATTTCATCAGCTGCTCTTTCCCTCAACTCCTCCATTGTTTTGGGTGCTCGCCTGCAGACACTATCCTTTAACGGCCCCGGCTTAAGAGCCGGCAGGATGTAGTGAAGGGCGAGCTCCGGCGTCAGGCTTTTCACTCGCCGGACGGTCTTCTGATATCTGTCCATGAACGTCCGCAAGGTTTCGTCCTTCTCCTGCTTGAGGGTCATTAATTCGAATACGGTCAGGTCTTGAGTGCTGCTGGCCGCAAATTGTTTGACGAACAGCTGTTTCAACCCGACGAAATTTTCTATCGAATTAGGGGGGAGGGTGTTGAACCACTCCAATGCCTCGTCCTCCAATGAGAGCGAGAACGCTCGGCACCAGATGGCGTCATTGCCTGTTCGGAACGCCATCGCGTTCGAGAACGTCTGGATATGGGAGGCAGGGTCCGTTGTTCCGTTATACATTTTGAATTGTGGAGCCATAAATTGCTCCGAAATTTGGACATTCATGATGTTCTGAGTGAACGGGAGTAACAAGGTGGACGACGGTTCCGACTTCACTATCATTCGTCCGTCCTCGGCAGCGCTCTCCGCATGCACCGATTTAGCCTTGCTTCCTTCCGCCTCGGACCCGGTAGGCCTCCAGGTTTTATCATACTCGGTATCGGCGGGTGGACTGTCTTCTGCTACCGTCTTTTCCTTATCCTTCCTTTGCTTTCCTTCATCTATCCGCCCGACCTCCTGGGCTATCCGGGCTTCGTAGTCGGCCTTTACGGCGGCCAATTCGTCCTCGTGACGCTGCTGCATCTCTTCCATTTTCTGCTGCAATGCGCGGATCATCTCCACCGGGTCGTCCGTGCCCTGGTTTCTTGTGGTCACCATTGAGTTTTTGAAATCACACGGCCCCACGGTGGGCGCCAAATGTTTCGGATGTGTAGGGCTGTGCGGTTCCAAGTCTTCCAAGTCCTCCCGTAGTCTTGTCTCCGTGGCGGATCTTCTCCTGGCGCTTTGGCTCTCCTCTTGATCCGGAGGGGTGGAGACCTACAAAAGATTCTCCGATGCCAAAGTCAGTTTCAGAGCAGTGGCTATTTTCAGTAGTAGCAATAAATGTGCATTCAATGTAACCTATCTACCACTCACCGTGGACCTGTATTTATAGTTTTCGCTATGGGCTTGGGATTAGTGAAAAGTTAATCACGGCCCAAAACGGCCCGATAGCTTCTAATTTCTACTTACCTTTAAACCAGGCTACTTTTCCTTAAGTCATGTTGATTAGTGTTTTGGCGGGCGTGGGCGTCCGCCCATGTGAAATGGGCGTCTGCCTCGCGCGCACGGAGATCCGCCCATGTGGGATCCGCCCATGTGGGCTCTTTGGTACGGCGTCCGGTTTTGCTGGCCGTGTCCGCGGAGATCCGCCCATGTGGGATCCGCCCATGTGGGCTCGTCCGTACGGCGTCCGGTTTTGCTGGTCGTGTCCGCCCATGTGATATGGGCGTCCGCCTCGTCCGCATGGAGATCCGCCCAATTAGCTTGGGCGTCCGCTCACATGGATCCTTCCGTACGGCGTCCGGCCCTTGCGGATACACAAGCCCCCCAAGTCCTAGTGCCCGTAGTGAACGTAGGACTTTGGGTCACCTAACAAACAAGATTTGATGCAGTGGCCGTCGTGCCGGGCTGCTCTGTGATGGTAGAATTCCTTGTGAGTTCTTCAAAGTTTTTCTTATAAAGAGGTTCGGCCCGGTTGGTAGGTGTTCCTCCCTGCTACAAGAGGGTTAGGAGAGTTTATACCGGGTCTAGGTTCAATCTTTGGCCGGCTCTTCAACGCATGAGCCTCCGGCGTGCCTTTTACGATTGCGTACAGGTATTGTCGTAAGTCGACGTGGCCTCCGGAGTGGACTCCGGTATATCTTTGGGTAGGCGATCATTGGACAACCGGACGGTCCTTCCGTATGGCGCCCGGTATTTCGGGCGTCTTTCGTACGGCGCCTGGCACTTCGGCGCCCTTCGTACGGCGCCTGGCACTTCGGCGCCCTTCGTACGGCGCCTGGCCCTTCGGCGCCCTTCGTACGGCGCCCGACACTCTCTGGTACACGTAATGCATTCCAAGTAAAGACATTTCCTTGGGTTTTCCACATTTTGATGGCCATTCTTGGTGTTGAAGAGGATTTTTAAGGCTGATACTTTAATTATTATCTCCACACACCAAATGTTGATCGAGTGGATAATGTTGTAATCCACTTTGATAAAGATGTTATACCATGGTTTCAAATGTTGCAACGTCTTTCAACGATGAAGACAATTGCACTAAAGTCACAGTTTGAGCCCTCTCCATTTGATTGGCTGATGGCAGAGCTTTTCAAATTACAATAAACAAGTATCATTTCCATTTATTACCTCAAATTTATGTCACCATTGAATAAATCATTTGGGTTACAAGCTGATGCTTTGCAAAATTCCCTTTTGAGTGTCTTCATACTGAAAATTTTCATGACTTTGTCGCTCAATCCCTAACCTCTTTGTTAAAAGTGATTGTGTTGGCCAAATTGTATGAGAGATACTTACCAAAGTCAAAGTCTATTATTGTGCCTATTCAACATTATTCCCATGTTGCTTCCATTTCCAGTAATGTTTCTCAGCCCAACTATAAATTCCTACTAAATTATTTACATCAACCATTAAAAGATTTGATTGTTAAAAGAATAAGTCCTATGGAAATGAAAATTCGTAGGGAGAATGGATTATGTTACTTTTGTGATAAAAAGCTTACGTTCAACCATAAATGTTCGAAAAGGCGGTTCATGTTTTTATGCTTAGATGAACCAAGTAATAAGGAAGAACCTTCTTCTCCTAACACTGGTCAGTCAATCATATTTTAGGAAACCACTATTGATAATCATCATTTGTCACTTAATGCTCTAAAAAGGGCACCGGTTTGGGCACCATTCGATTCTTAGCTTAGGTTAACACATTAGCTATTTTTGTTAGAACTGTGAAAACGAGTAACTTAGCTCGACCGGACCCGGCCCATCACGGGTTGGTCACTTAGTGAGCCAACCCAACTTGACTCACTCATTATCGAGCAAAAAAAAAATTGGAACCCGACCCGACCCACCACGAGTTGTTGAGTTAAAAAAATTACAATTTATTATAATTCGAATTTAACTAAATGTCACACTAGAATGATGTTAAACTCCAAAAATAAATCAAAATAAAAAAAATATCATACAATCTAAGCGTAATTCAAAAACATATACAAAAGACCAAAAAATAAGTTTTAAATATTGATAATTTTTGTATCACTTGTCCATTTATAATATTAGAGTTAGGAATAAATAAATCTATAATATTTTTCTCTCTTGAAACATCTTCTTTATCACCATCTTATATATTAAAAAAATGCTAACTAATAATATTGAAACACAAAATAATAAATAATTAAATTAAATTAGTTGGGTTGGTGAGCCAACCCCGCTCACCATGGGTTCAACCCGGTGAGCCAGGTTGAAAACTAGTCCGCATAAAAAAATTATATAATTTTTAAACCCAATCTGGCTCAAATCCATGGTGAGCCGGGTTGGCCCGCGGGTTACAACCCATTTTGACAACACTAATTTTTTGTGTTGATTGATAGTGGTAATTCAGATAAGTTTTTGCAACCTTGTATTGCAAAGTTCTTAAAGGTTCTAATTGAGCTAGCTCCGACATTTAGGGTAATGATGGGCAATTGTAATTATATGGCAACTGAAGGCTTGGTTCAGAACTTAACTATTCAAGCTTAAGGAAATATTGTTTTGTTACCATTACATCTTCTTCCTATTTCAGGTGGAAAGCTTATATTTGGGCTTGTTAGTTGAAGACTCTAGGGCTTCATGTGGCTGATTATGCAGTGTTGAATATGAATCTTTTATATAATGCTAAATTTGTTACTTTACAAGGTGAAGCAGACCATGTCCCTATGTAGGCTTGTTTGCATGATATTCGTCATATGGTTAGTACTTAATCAATAGCTTATACAGTTCAACCTAGAACTTAGAACCTTATACAGTTCAACCTTGATGATAAGGTCGCTTTCAATGGAGGGAGTATTGTAACTTGCACAAGAAATGTTGAAGAGAGTGACAAGGAAATAAATGTTATTAAGTAGGAAAGCCATGTGGCAAGTGATCCGCTTTTTATTCCTCCTTCCATTTATCATTGCATTCGTCCATTCGTGCATTTCTGAAATATTTCACTACGTCGTTTATTCCATTTCCACCTTCTCCTTGCTATCTACATCCTTACTTCCATTGCGGCTCACTATTCAACCTTCTCCCCTTTGTTGGGTTGAACTTTGGTAAGTTCATTAGTCATCTTTCTCATTCTAGCAGTTTTCATTTTTTATTACTCTTCATCTCTCACACCTTTTCTCAATCATGGGTTGATCTAGTACAAGGTGCTCTATTTTCTTAAATGTGTTGCTCCATTCATCTCAACAATTATGCGCCTAAACAAATGTTAGTATCTTTTTCATCTATATAATTAAGTTTACGCATTTGGTTAGGTTAATTTATTGGAATTTTGTTTTATTGTTTAATTTAAGTATTTGCTATTTTGCTGAGATAACAATTCGTTGTGTGATTGAGTTACTTGCCAAAGATGTGATCCTTAAGGTTAATGGTAGTGAGTTTGCTAAACCAGGTCCTAGTGTTGTTTTAGAAGTTGTTGAGCTCATTAAAAGAAACCCTAAGAGGTATGTTATGCTCAAGATTAAAAGAGAGGAGTATAATTTTGATGTAAAGGTCACCCTAGATGAGAATTGTGATGGAACTGGGAAAATTGGAGTGCAGTTGGCCCTTAATATGAAAATAGATAAAGTTAGGCCAAAACATTTGGGGCACGCGGTAAAGTTTAATTGGAAAGAGTTTTGGGGTTTATCATATAATATTTTAGATGGGTTAAAACAAACATTCTTAAACTTCTCCCAACTAGCTAGTAAGGTTTCAGGTCCTGTGGCCATTATTGTTGTCGGTGTTCAAGTGGCATGGTTGAATATCGACTATGTTTGTTATAATTTTGGGGTTATTCAAATTATTTGTGATACCCTGAACCTTGAATTTATGAAAGACTTGTTGTGATTACAGTGAATTGTAGTTTGTAGTGAGCTTCAGAAAAAAGTATTTTTCATGATCCTTATCTATAATGTAGTTGCACCAGTATCGTAGCCAGTGTTATATCTGTAGAAGGCGAGGTAAGTTTCTTCCTCCAAGGATGGTATGTGAGAAGCATCCCTTTATTATCAATTCATTTATGTGATCCAGATTGAATTTATGATCTTGGAATATAAACTTACAAGTTACAAATACTAGTTTTGATTATGAATTTTAATATGTCCTCTTTCTTTGCATTTTCTTGGTGATTCATGGATCTTGACAATTTATAGGTTACAACTTGATATGGACTCCCTTTCCTCTACAGATTTTATTGATTTGATTATGCTTCAATGAAGCATTAATACAAATCACAATCTGTGCTTAATTTTTTAATCTTCTAGAATTGATGTATACTTTCTTTTCTTTGGGAATGAGAAAGTGTAGTGATGTTGTATTTATGAAAAAGAGAGTCCAATATATGTCCAAAATTTAATTGTTTGGCATAATTGCAATAACTTTGCTACCTTACATGTCTTGCTATGAACTATGTCATTTTCTATGCAATTCCTCTTCAATTAAATGAACTAAGTAATAAAGATCAAACAAAGTATTCTTTATCTACCAATATTTTCTGGTTAGCTAGCCAGGGTGTTCGCATGAAATATATAATAGAGGTGAATAGGAGAAATTGTTTAATAATGAAGGAAAGAATTTTTTTTGATGAATTGGCCACACTCTTTGATTATTAACCTCAAGTAAGTTAATTACTAATATATTAAAAGCATTGTGCTTGATATACTCTAATTATAGGCAATCCTTTCTACTCTTAAGTGTCATAGCAAGTGAATGAGTGCATCCATACACTTGCAAATTACACTTATGGCATTGATTATTTAACTTTCATATTTTTGTTTTATCATATTTTAGGAAGCTGGTGATACAAATAAGTCTAGGTTTCCTTTAGGTACAATAGGATAATTTCGTGTTAGCAACATTTAGGGACTTTAGGATGATTTTTAGGATGAAACTATATTTAGTCTATTGATTTTGAGTAATTATGGATTTAGTTGTAATTACATTTCAATTTAACTTACTTTTATGTACTATGGTGTTTTTGAGAATGAAATGTTTTAATGATAGATATTTGAAAACTTTGGTAAAAGAAGTTTGTCATGCTTTTTTATTTTCATTATCGTAATTGAATCTTGTTACAAATAAATATTGTTGACAAAAATATATGCATCTCACTAGTGACATTGTCATGTAATGCAAACAAGATAAAGTAGTAACTCACAAACTAAATAATACAAATAAGACAACTTAAAACTTCTAAATTATAATTGTTAAATTGAATAGGGTATTAACCCAAAAAAGTGAGAAAAATAGGGATAATCTTTGCAATAAGTGGCCAATCCATAGTGGGTCGAGTTGGATCGGACCGGTTTATCCGCTTTAACAGCTCTAAAATTAACGCTCATTGCTACAACTCTTATTAAGACCACTGAGTCAAATTACAACATAATTGAACCTACGGTTGACTAAATTAAAAAAAAAAATCATTTGGTCTTGAGTTTAAATCTATTGAGCAAATTTTTGATCCACTTCGAAATTTTTTTGAAGTAAAACACATTCTCTCTACCTCAAATCCGTTAGGTTGGGGGATTTACTAAGCAAATTTGATATAAATAAATTAGTTATGTGATAAAACAGAGTTTTGTAGAGTTGTAGTTTGCTCAATCACCATTGTAAACTTTAAAATAATAATAAAACATATTATGCACATACTTTTACCAAAGAAATTTTCGAACTCAATTCAAATTAAAAAACAAATTAAATTCATATTTCATCCATCGATACTACAAGAGAGAATATAGAAAAAATAAAATTTAAAAAGGTAATGATTTTTGTAAAATAAAATTAAAATAGTTAATTTCTTTTATTTATAATTTTTTAATTTAACTAGTAAAATATTTATATTTGATTTTATTAAAATCATTTTATTTCGAAACATAATTTACTCTATCATTTCATCTTTCATCTCATTTTTTAGGGAAGATTCATCACTACATTGATGGTGCATTATTTTGCAATGGCACAATTTTTTACAATATAAAACAGAAACGTATAACTGTAATTGCAATTTGTAACCTTGATGTTTCGGATGTGAAGAGCTGTGTCGTCTAATGTCTCCACGTCCTCCTCTGCTCGTACTCCGTGTGTCCGGTCCTCCGTATTCGCTCCTCAATTTCCTCCTCAGTGCGCGGGTGGGAGACCTGCGAAAGATTCTCCGATGCCAAAGTCAGTTGAGAGCAATGGCGTTTTTCTATCGAACAGTAATAAATGTGCAGTAAATGCAACCTATCTACCACTCTTCCTGGATATGTATTTATAGTTTTCGCTATGGGCTTGGGATTAGTGAAAAATTAATCACGGCCCAAATTCAGTCCAATAGCTTTTAACCTCCACTTACCTTAAGCCTTGTTAATTAGTAGTACGGTCGATCGGTCTCTCAAAGTTTGGCTTTTGAGCCAGCCAATCCCTATAGGCGGCATGGTTAGCAGGCGGTATGACCGGCTGGCCTCATCGTTTATCTGGATGACGAGGGCAAGGTTGCGCGATCGCGGACGCACGGGCGTCCGACTTGGTGCGCCGAACCTTTGATGATGAATCGAAGAGTAGCGTGTTCCGAAGAGTAGCGTGTTTGGTCTACTGTGGACGTCTGACCTATCTGACGTTCGGTCCTTACTGGTACACAAGCCCCCCAAGCCCTAGTATACGCAATATACGTAGGACTTTGAGTGCGGCGCAGATTGACGAACTTGCATTGGGTCGGATTTCATGGGCTTTTGGATTTGGATTTTTGGCAGGAAACACATGTCGCATCAGCAGTGGCGGAAGTTGAAACGACTTCGAATCTGGAGCGTTGATCGTGCTAGCTTTCGACGGTGCGGATGCACTTGACGGTTACAAAATTTTTTCTATAAATAGGGGATGTGGGTGCTGTCATTTTCACTTTCTCCGTTTCATTCAAGCTTTGAAATTCTTTTTCCCTCAGGTAATAAATGGCTATAGTCCATATTGAATCTGCTTATGAGTCGTCGGGCGGAATTCGGGGGGGTTCGGCGAAGGGTGATGGTGAGCGCAGCGATTCTCCGAGTTCGGTCTCCTCGTGATTTCTGGAAGAGGTCGTCGGGTCTTCGGGGCCGGATCCGGAAGCGCCGGATGTGACGGGCGACCGGATAATCCATGGTGTCCCCATCTTCTTACTCAAGGGTGGTGTTCGTGTAGATGGTTCTCCCTTCGAGCCGGACGGTGAAGGAATAGTGGTATCTGACTAGGCTCCTTACGTCGCTAGCTTGTACGCTTCAGCGTATGCCACCCGCGAGCACCTAGAGTGGAGGGTCAGTCACACTCATATCGTTCGGGATGTAGAGGACTCAAGACTGATCCGGGCGGGAGTCAGTCTGAGAAACGAAAGGGTCTATTACGGGAAGAGGTCAAGCCTGGACGACTTCTTCTACATGTACGTCAACGTCTTCGCTCGCTTTTCGTTCGGGTGCCTTTTACAAAGTTTCAAATGGCCGTCCTTCGGGAGGCTAACATGGCCCCGGCACAACTGCATCCTAACTCTTGGGGGGTCGTGCAAGCGTTCCTAGCTATGTGCTTGGCGGTGGGCGTCACTCCAACGATCCCGGTCTTCTTTCACTACTTTGAAGTCCGTCTGCCTCCCAACGACGGTTGGGTGTCCTTCACTTTAGTTCGGGATAGGACACTCTTTCCTCCCTTCTCGGACTCGTTCAAAAATTTCAAGCACCATTATTTCAAAGTCATCATCGATGCAGTAGGCCGCCACGAATTCCACGATGGCGAGGGGAACCCATTGTTCCCTTTTTACTGGACGAGGGAGCCCCGAAAAATATAAGCGTTCCCTGTGGGAGTGTTGAGTCCGACCGATTTAGTCTTGACGACTGTGAACAAAAGGCGTTCATTATGGTATTATTATGTTGGATTTATTTGTATTCAGTATACTGATCTTAACGTTTCTGAGTTGGTTTGTTTCTTTCAGATCTCATGACGACCCCTACACCCCGCCAATCCAACTATATGGCCTCCAAGAAGCGAGTTGGGGCCAGTTCGTCCTCGGCCCGACCAAGGGTTGCACCGAACGCTCCTCGTCCTCCTTCCACGAGGCGATCCTCCTCGTCCTCCTCCCACGAGGTGATCCTCCTCGTCCGGTCGCTTGCCCCCAGTACTTTCTACACAGCCTCAACAAGTCCCCCAAGCCGAAGTGGCCGGGGGTTCTGCTCCCGGGAACCGGGCGCCCGGACCGGACCCCCTCGGGTCTCGCGGCCGTGCTTCTGGATCCGTCTTCTGAGGCGGCCACCGCCCCTGTTGCTTCTTTGGTGCGGAAGAGGAAGGACCCTGTAGGCGAGGGTAGCAAGGACAAAGAAGCTTCGTCATCCCGGTCGGCGTCGAAGAAGGCCCGCAAGGGTAAAGAAAAGGTCCCGTCGGCTCCATTACCTGGCGGGATTTTTAGTCCGGCGTTCAGCATGAGCGATCGGACGAAATTCCACATGAGCTCCTCCCAGCGAGCTCTTATTGAGCCGCTTTCTGAGTTGGAATTAACCAACGCCATGCTGGAGATGTCGACTTGGGCGGCCTCCCTCACGTGGTATCTGAAGGAGTAAGCCGACCGTCCGGGAGTGGAGGACGTTCGTGCTGAACTTTTGGCCGAGAAGAATAACTCGGCCACCATCCAGTCGGCCATGAAGCAAATGATCCTGAACTAGAATGAATATGACAAAAGGATCGAGCAGCTGGAGGCCGACCTCGAGAAATCCAAGAAGGAAGTTGCTGATGACAACGACTGGCTGGCGGTGGCCTCAGGGGATCACGAACGACTGCTGGAGGAGTGTAGCCAACTGAAAACCAATGTTTGTCGTCAGAGGAGCTCTAAGGTCGGGCTCCTCAAGGCAAACCAAGCTTTGACCAGTGATCTTACCAAGGCCAATGAAAGGATTACAGAGTTAGAGGCGAGCATCGTCTTTGAACATGAGGAGGGTTTCAACAAAGCCCTCCGGCAGGCGTCCTCTTGGCCGACATACAGGAGTCGCTCGCCTTGGGTTTTGATATCGAGAAGGACGTTTTTTATGGCGTCCTTGTTGACCTTAACTCCATGGTTGACGACGAGGAGCCGGGGATTGAAGGGCCCTCTAAAGCCGCGGGAGCCGCCAAGGCGGTGGAGGTTGAAGGTGATGAAGAAGAGGACGGCGGTGATAATTAGGATTTTTTGCTTTTATACTTTGATTTTTTGTTATATGTATTCTTATGGTCGCCCGTCCAACATCTTGGGTTGTCGAGATGTTGGTCGGGCCGTCCTTTTGTAAATGCTGGCATGTTTTGGTGCCTTTGCTGATGAATAAATAACTTCATTTGTTTGGCTCCTTTTAATTTCCGCAATGTATTAATTTTTGTTTCTCGCTCCGCGTATTGATCGTCCAGGAGTAAACCCTTTCTTTAACAGCCTTAGACTTTTTTAAGGCGCGGACGACAGTGGTTCTTCGGAAAGAACTCTCCGTTCACCGTTCGTCTAAGTTGATAGTGGTTCTCGGGGGGACTCTCCGTTCATCAATTTGGATTTTTAAGGTGCGGACGGCAGTGGTTCTTCGAAAAGAACTCTCTGTTCATCGTCCGGCCAAATTGACAGTGGTTCCCAGAGGAACTTTCCGTTCATCAACTTGTACTTTCGTCGTGTTTAACGAGACTAGGGATGAGATAAGGTGGACGTCCTGTCATTTGAATTAATCATTTGAAAATAAGAATACAAGTTTTGAAGAATAATTCAACTGAAATAAAACTTCAAATGTGTGGCGTTCCAAGTGTTTGGAATTGGCCGTCCGTCTAAGTGTTGCAGCCTGTACGCCCCATTTCCTAGTGCTTCGACCACCCGGAACGGTCCTTCCCATTTTGTTGTCAGTTTGTCGTGTGTAGTAACTCGGCGAGCCTCTCCAACCTTCCTCCATACTAGATCTCCCTCTTGAAAGCTCCTTGGTCGCACCTTGGAGTTGTACTTCCTTTCCACCATACGCTTGCATGCTTCGACTCTTAAGGCCGCTCGATCTCGACGCTCGTCCAGGGAATCTAGCTCGATTCTTAGCTCTTGGTCGTTCAGCTGTAAGTCTTCGACTTGTTGGCGCAACAAGGGCTCCCCCAGCTCGACTGGTAACATGGCATGCATCGGTAAGCCCAAAGCACTTCAGGTAGCTCGTCAACCCACGCTCCCTTTCTTTTTCCCAACCGCCGCTTCAATTCGGCGACCACGGTTTTGTTCATCGCTTCCACTTGACCGTTAGTCTGGGGATGTTCTACAGAGCTGGTGACGTGTTTAATCCCCAAACCTTTAAAGAATTCGGCCAACTTTTTATCGATGAACTGGTGGCTGTTATCCGTGATGATGGTTTGAGGGAGGCCGAAACGACATACCAACCTCCAGCAGAATTTCTAGATCTGGGCGGCCGTTATGGGCGCTAAGGGTTCGGCCTCCACCCATTTAGTGATGTAGTCCACGGCTACCAGGAGGAACTTCTTCTAGGATCGGCCTATGGGGAACGGTCCCACGATGTCCATTCCCCATTGGGCGAACGGCCATGGCGACACGATCGTACGGAAAGTGTGAGGGTGCAGGTGAGTGTTATTGGCGTGTGCTTGGCAGCTGAGGCATCTTTGGACAAACGTCTTCGCATCTGCTTCCATGGTCGGCCAATAGTATCCTACCCTCGTCACGCGGGCCTTTAGAGCCCTCCATCTGGTGTGAAAACCACATATGCCATTGTGGAGTTCGTCCATCACATAGCGCGCTTATTCCTTTCCTAAGCACTTAAGAAGGGGGTGGAGAACCCTCTTCTGTACAAGTTGTCCCCCACCAGTAGGTAGCGTGCGATCCTCTTTGCTTCGCTCGATTTGACGGGCCGTCCGTCATCCTGTCGAGACATTATCTCTCTAATTTCAGATCGCCAGTCTTCCTCCTCGCTTGTAACTGTCAGACACTCGATTGAGGGTTGAAGCAGCACTTGACGTACGATAGTCGTTAACTGCCCCTTTTCTTTTCCCGAGTTGAGCTTGTATAACATATTCGCCCAAGTGTTCTCTTCCCTTGGGATGTGCTGGATGTCGACCTTGTCGAACGATCTCGCCAACTCTATTGCACGATGGAAGTATCACAGCAACTGTTCCTCTTTCACCTGGAAGTCACCGTTTATCTGGCCAACGACTAGTTGGGAATCCGTCCGGCAAGTGATCTTCCTTGCTCCCATGTCTCTTGCCAACTCCAGACCGGCGACCAAGGCTTCGTATTCAGCCTGATTGTTAGAGACCTTGAACTTGAATATCAAGGAATGCTCCAACAGGAAACTGTTGGGACCCTCCAACACTATGCCTGATCGATCTACCGGACGCCCCATCCACGTACAAACTCCACTCGTCTTGGTTCATGGGAGGTAACTCGACCACGAAGTCAGCTAGGTGTTGGCCCTTGATCGACCCTCTCGGTTCGCAGCGAAGGCCGAACTCAGATAGTTCTACTGCCCATGACACCATGCGTCCTGCCAGGTCTGGTTTCCTAAGGATTTTTGGAGATGGGAAAATCAATTCTGACGATGACCTGGTGGCTTTGTAAATATGGCCGAAGCCGCCTTAACGCATTTAGCAAAGCAAGCGCTACCTTTTCCACTTGCTGATAGTAGGTTTCTGCATCCAGGAGGGTGCGATTGACAAAGTAAACTAGCCTTGGTTGGGGCCCTTCCTGCGTTAACACGGCGCTGATGGCCGACTCTGACACGCCCAGGAAGACATGCAGATCTTCTCCCGGCACAGAACGGTTCATTACGGGCGGGTTAAGCAGGATGGTCTTGACATGCTAAAAGGCTTGTTCGCACTCGGCGTCCCATACGGAACCTGCTCCCTTCTTCATCTTCCGCAGGACAGGTTTGACTCATTCGACCAACTTTGGAATGAACTGCGACAACGCTGTAAGCCATTCGAAGAGCCTTTGTACTTCTTTAAGGGTGGCCGGGCTTTGCATCTGCAGCACTGCCTCAACCTTCTCGGGATTAGCTTCAATTCCTCTGGATGTAAGCATGAAGCCCAGGAATTTCCCAGCCGATACCCCGAATGTGCATTTGGCTGGTGAAAAACTTTCTCCAAGTCCCTCACATGGCCAACACCATCCGCCGAATGGACGACCATGTCGTCCACGTAAACGTCCATGCATCTGCCAATTTGTTCCCTGAAGATTCGTTCCATCAATCTCTGATAGGTGGCCCCGACGTTCTTCAGGCCGAAGGGCATTACCTCGTAACAGAAGTTTGCCCTCTCAGTGATGAAGGTCGTCTTCTCCCGGTCAGGCCCGTACATTGGTATCTGATTATATCCAGAATAAGCGTCGAGGAAGCTCAACATCCGATGCCTGGAGGCACCGTCCACCAATGCGTCTATGCTCGGCAGGGGGTGAGTCTTTTGGGCAGGCCTTGTTCAAATCGATGTAGTCCGTGCACATGCGCCACTTCCCACTTGTCTTTTTTACCATTACCACGTTGGCTAGCCAAGTGGTGTAGGTGACTTCTCTGACAAAGCCTGCCTCCTTTAGCTTTCCCACCTCCTCCTCGACAACTTTCCTTTTCTCTTTGCCCATCCTCCGCTTCTTCAATGCCACCAGACGGGCCTCCTTGAACAATGTCAACTTATGGGACATGACCGAGGGGTGAATCCCCGGCATGTCGGCCGCCGTCCATGCGAACAGATCCCTGTTCTTCCACAGGAGCGACCTAAGTTCTTTCTCCACTCCGGGCTCTAATCCCCGTGCCATGGTAGTCGTTTGGGAGGGATCCTTCCCTATTAGGATTGGTTGGGTCTCTCCCATAGGTTTCAGCCGGTCTTCCGTGTTCGTCCTTGGGTCGAGGTCGACCATGGCCACTTTAGAGCTAGTCGCCCTCCTCTTCCCTTATCGGGTGTACAGCTTCAGACTCGCGGCATAACATTCCCGGGCCGTCTTCTGATCTACCCGGACAGTGCATATGGTTCCCTTCTCTGAGGGATACTTCATCGTGAGGTGGGGTGTGGACACGATTGCCCCAAAAGCGTTCAGGCATGGCTAGCCAAGCAACACATTGTAAGAAGTGTTAGCTTCCACCAGCAGGTACCGAACCCTTTTCTCCTCGCTGGACCGCCCGGTCCCCAACCTTGTCCTTAACTTCACGTAACCCCGGGTGTCTACTCTCTTTCCCGCGAAGCCAATGATTTGGTCGTTGTAAGGGACGATGAGATCCTTCGATATATCCATCTGCTGGAAAGTTTTCCAGTAGAGGATATTTACTGAACTCCCCTGATCCACCAAGACCTTGCTGACGCCGTAGCGGGCGATCTCAGCCGTTATCACCATTGGATCATCTTGGTCGGGATCGGGCGCGTGGAAGTCTTCATCCGAGAATGTGATGGGCAGCATCGGGCAATGAGGTTTGTCCACTAAATGAACGGACTGTAGGGCCCGAACATGTCGTTTTCGCGCAGACGAAGATGATCCTCCCCCTGCGAAACCTTCCGAGATGGTGTTAGATGCCCCTACAGGAAACGTTCGCGGCTTCTGCTACGGCTCCTGCTCCGTCGTAGCTCCGAACGTGGCGTTCGGCCCGATCATTTCTAGACCTGTCTGGTCTGTAAGCCTGCCAGGGGGTGGATCGTTCCGCGGGAGCCGGGGGACGGTCAACTCGAATGTACTTTTTGAGTTGCCCCGCCCGGATCAACTCTTCAATTATGTCCTTCAGGGTCACACACTCCTCGGTGGTGTGACCCATATTCTTGTGGTAGGCGCAGTGTTTGCTCCCGTCCGCTCCTGATGGAGTAGGTCACTTTACAAGTTCGGGAAGCAAATTTGCGCTTAGTGCCTCCCGGAGGATCTTCTCCCTAGGGGCGTTCAGGGGAGTATACTGCTGAAAACGGGGTCCTCGCCTTGGTTCCTTCTACCTGTGGCCGCTCGATTTTCCTGCCGAACTGTCGGGCTTTCTCCCGTCCACCCTCTCCCCGCTAAGCTCCTGGCTCTCCTTCTTATAGGACAATTTCATCTCTTCTACCCTGATCTCGTCCATCACACGCTCCCTTAACTCCTCCATAGTTTTCGGAGGCCGTCGGCAGACGCTATCTTTAAACGGTCCGGGCTTAAGCGTCGGGAGTATGTAGTGGAGGTCGAGCTCCTGGCTTAATGCCTTCACTCGCCGGACCGTCTTTTGGTACCGGTCCATGAACGCCCTCAACATTTCTTCCTTACCCTGCTTCAGGGTGACCAACTCGAACATGGTCAGGTCCTGCGTGCTGTTGGCCGCAAATTGCCCGTTAAACAGTTGTTTTAGGCTGGCAAAATTCTCTATAGAGTTAGGGGGTAGAGAGTTAAACCACTCCAGTGCTTCGTCTTCTAAGGACAACAAAAACGCCCGGCACCATATAGCGTCGTTGCCTGTTCTGAATGCCATGGCGTTTGAAAACGTTTTGATGTGGGCCTCGGGATCCGTGGTCCCGTCATACATCTTGAATTCCGGCGCAATGAACTTTTTCGAAATCTGAACATCCATTATGCTTTGGGCGAAGGGAAGCATAGTGTGGATGAAGGCTTCGGCTTCACCACCATCCGCCTATCCTCAGTCGCGCTTTCCGCGTGCACTGATTTGGCCTTGCTCCCTTCGGCCTCGGACTCCGTCAGTCTCCAAATTCTGTCGCGTTCGCTGTTGTGTTCCATGTGATCCTCCACGGCGACCTTTCCTTTCTCATTTGCCCGCTCGTCCTCCCCTTCCTTTATAGCGAGCTCCCGGGCTATTCGGGCCTCACAATCGACCTTAACCGTCGCCAGCTCGTCCTCGTGACGCTGTTGCATCTCGTCCATCTTTTGTTGCAAAACTCTGATCATCTCAATCGGGTCGTCCATGCTCATGTTTCTCGTGGTCACCATTGGGTTTTTTAAAACTACACGGCCCCACGATGGGTGATGACAAATTTATGAACACCGAAAAACTACGCCACAAACTTGTTTAACAATCGGCAAGTGTGACCGAATCATATCAAGTAATAAAACTAGGTAAGACCAAGTATCATTCTCCCAAAGGACTCATGGCCTAGTTAGTTATATGATTTGTTGATTATTTAAGACTTGTTAACAATTGACTGTAGGGTTTAAATGCAAAAGACAATAATTAAACATGTATGCATGAATTTGATCAATGGAAAAGAGGAAAACAAACACTTTAATGAATTAAATGGATGAGTATGTTGTTGGGGTTATCAATTTCATCTTATCCACTCTCATATACTTTTAGGAATTCATCATTCTTTTCATCAATTTCTAATGCCACTCTCTAAATCACCTTGCAAGAAGACCTATCCTTAATTACGAGTTCATACAATTCCTAGCATTCCTAATAATTAGTTCTGAAGTGCAGGAGCTTAAAGGCAACCAATATGCTATTGGGAGAAATTTTCCGGATCTAGATTTTCCCGTACGTTCCCATATCGACAAAATCAATAATCATGGGAATGAATGAGTTAAACAAAGCAAACATTAAGCAAAGAGGAAAATCCCTAACTAAAGATGAAAGAAAGCATGTATCTTAATATAAGATGTTAAAACACAAATTCCATATATGAGAGTTTCACAAGACTACATTGATTCCCCAACAACAATACAAGGTTTAGTTCACTATATTCATGGTGAAACTAGATGAACAATAATGAAAGAATGAAAGAGATAGAAAAACCCTAGAAAGAGAAGAGGAGAGCCGTCACCATCTCCCAATCTACCCCCAAGGGGTGAAAAGTGTGTTTCTGCTTCCTCCCAGCCAAAGATACAAACCGTAGGACGTGCAAGTCTTTAAATAGGGCATAAAAATAACATAAAACAAGTCCAAGCCCATAAAAACAAAAGAAAACTGGTCGAAGCCCACTTAGAATGGCGCTCAGCGGTATTTTACCGTTGAGCGGAAATACCGCATGATCCATTTTGCCCCCAGCTGCTGTTTTTGCCCCTCATCGGTGATTTTGGCACCTGAAAAGTGCCGCTCAGCGCCACTCGGTCACACTTTTTCTGCGTTCTGGTTGGTTTTTCAGCATTCTGGTTGACTGGTTGACTTTTCTGGTTGACTGGTTGACTGGTTGACTTTTCTGGTTGACTGGTTGACTTTTCTGGTTTCTGGTTGACTTTTCAGCACTCCAATCATTCAGTACTTCAATTCTTCTTTCAAATCATTCAATTAGCCTACAAAATCAAGGGAATCTTGCACAAAACCATTAAATTCACTTTCAACTCTCTTATTCACAAAACTAAAGCAAAAATATGAGTTCAAGCTAGTTTCTAAGTCTTAAAGGTTGCTTTTGGTATCAACTTTAAGCATAAAAATAACGGTTTTTCAACTGTTATCACAACCCCAAACTTAAAACTTTGCTTGTCCTCAAGCAAACAAGATGTAACTCAATCTTCCATCAATCCATATAATGGTTCACCACATTCAAAAATCCTTCTTTCAAGTCAAGTAAATACTCAATTTAACTCATCATCAAGACTTCAATCAAGATGTACACATGCTTTTAGTGATCACTCAAACACATACTATCCAACAAATGCTATTTTCATGAATGATCAATTAACTAAGCAAAGATGTTCTTATGTGTTCATGGAATCTATCCTCACTAGATAAAGTGTTTCACTCAAACACACAAGTGTATAGGAGATATTCACTATTCACTCTACTATTACAATGTCACATGAATCAACTTTGCCTTTCATTTAACCACAATCAAAAACACTTACCAGCAAGCATCATCACAAGGACTTTTCTATGGCTTATAACGTGGCTGGGCTAACAAGAAAATTGGTTTTTCTAGATCACAAAACCCTTGAGTTAAGAGAAACATATAAACACAATCATTCTTATTTATTCCCAACTTTCTTTTGCATTGAGCTTTGCTTTTTCTTTTCTTTTCTTTTCTTTTCTTTTCTTTTCTTTCTCTTTTTCTTTTTCTTTTCACATACTTAAATTCTTAGCTCTTAGCTCAATGCTTTCAATTCCCTTTCTATTTTCCAACAACCCCAAACTTGAACATTTGTCAATACCACAAAATATTTTCTACTTAACTCAAGGTAAAGCTTTTCACAAGGGGTTACAAAATTATGTTCAAGGCTACGGGTTCAAAGGATAGAACACATAGTGCTCTCTTTTGT
Organism: Vigna umbellata; assembly: GCF_029865625.1. NCBI lineage: Eukaryota > Viridiplantae > Streptophyta > Magnoliopsida > Fabales > Fabaceae > Vigna > Vigna umbellata. Next base: position 37,318,316 of record NC_142169.1, read on the forward strand.
GGGCTAAAATCATGCATTTGGCTAATAAAAGGGTTACCAACAAATGGCCTTGATCATATGATGCAAACAAGCAATTGATTCAATCATAGAAAACTTGGGCAAAATCATTCATGCTTTCAAAGTAACAGCATTCATTCAATAACAACTCTGGAGCTCAAAACCTCACATATAAGCTGATGGAATCGTACTTGACGTAGTCCTCCTTTTGTATTTTTACCTTGTATAGTTTAGCTCTTAAGGAGCATGGGTTACCATAAATACCTAGCTCCTCTATTGTATTGTTACTTTTGAGATTAATGAGAATTGAATTTTCTGAAATCAGAAATTATTCTCTCTTGAAAGTCAGGCTAGAGAGTCCAAAGACTCCCTCTAGCCACCTTCCAAGCACCTCTCTCACTTTCATTCTTTTCAAATTCCACCGTGCTTCTCTCTCACGTCACCCTTGCTCCAATCCGCTTCAGTGGCGTCAGTCTCCTTAGCCACGCGTAATCCTCCTTCACTTTCACAGAACCGCGCCTCTCATTTCTTTCTCTCGACGCATCCGTTCACATCTCAGAGCGTCTCATTCTCGCTCTCGAGAGTTCCTTATCTCCGACCACAGATCCACACTCCGTACACGAAGGTATCTTCTCTTCGTTCACCACACTCCCTCATCTTCTTCTAGGGTTTCCACTCATCTCCACCATTTTCCACCGAATATCATCTTCTCCACTAGGGTTTCTTCATCTTTCATTATTTTCTCTGATTTTAGCCGATTAAAAACACTTTTGATCCATTCCAAACCTTTTCCACCGTTTAATCTTCATTTTGAACCGATTAATCGGTTCATATTGCGTTTCCTTCCATTTCTAGGGTATCTATCGAGTTTAACCCTCTTTTTTTTGTTTTTCTTCGAGTTTTTATCAAATTCCGCTGCGTCATCTTTCTGAAGGAAGCTTCGAGGAGTCCGCATCGCACCTTCGTTCACTTCTCGGAACTGTTCTTCCATCAAGTGGTATTCAGAGCTCAGGTTCGAGCACGCTTCAGAGGTAAGTTGTCTCGCGTTCTCTGTTTTCCCGTTGTTTTCGCTTGAGTCCGAGTTGAGTTGTTTCGATTCGGTCTTGGCCGATTCATATTTTGTTCATTTGATTCGCGTTCTGTTTCATGTCATCGTTTGATAGTTTCATCTCTTTTTGATTTTTTGCGTTTTGTTTCGTTCAATTTCTGTTTCGTTCATTGTTTCTGTTTTGAGTTTTGTTTCATTTGATTCAGTGTTGCTTTTTGTTTTGTCTCGCGTCTTTGATTCAAATCGTGTTGATCTGTTTAGCTTATGCATTGTTCATCATTTCTTTTACTGTCTTGTTTTGAGTTCTATATTCTGATTAGGTGCATCTGTGCATTTTTCTGTGTTTGAGTCAGTGTTTCATCATTTTAAATCGGTGCATTCTATTTTGAGTCAATTTTCTTTTGAAATCCAAGTTTAGTTTTGTCTAAAAGTCATGTGCATTGGTTGAAACTGATGTAGTTTTTGAATGTCCTAAAACTGATTTCAGTTGTGCATTTGATCGTCAAATTGTGTTTGAGCCTTGGTACAAACTCTATCACACCGCAAAAGCAATGAAACATTTAAATGAATGAGCTGGTTGATAGATATCCATTGGCCAGTCCAATTGATTCTTTAAAGTTGAAAAATGTTTTAGTCAAGATTCTTTTGATAAATTCATTTCTGGATTTTGAGTTGCTGTTAAAAAGCAAGTGCATACTGCAAAGATCAATGAAAGGCATAGCCTAGATTAGTAGCACTTGTGAACATAGTTTAACCTTGTTGCAGCAGTTGGCCGATCTGCATTATCTTTGTTTGAGTCCATTTATGTTTTAAATTTGTTTGGCATTTAGATCATGGCTGAACATCTTTCAACTATTTCATAGTGTTTTGTTCAACTTTTGTTTGCTGTTTTTGAGTCCTGTGACTTGTTCACATGTTGTTTCAACATTTGAGTCAATTCTTTGTTGGTTGAGTTGCTTATTTTGAGTTAGTTGGTGGCTGAACAGTTGAAATTTTGAAAGACTTTGTTTCTGCATCTTTAAGCTATTTAAACCAGTTTGAATTCATGCTCTAAACTTGTTGATGCAAAAGTATTATGAGTTCTAGCTGCCATACATATTTAGACTCTTGAGACCACCAAGTTTTGACCATTTTTCCTTCACAAGTTGCTGCATAAATTGTGTGCTAAATTCTGATTTCTGGAATCTTGTATCTGGACTGTAGCAACAGGTTTGACCATAAAAAAAAAAATTTGAGAACAATCAATAAAAATAGTCATTGAACAGTTTTAAAAACCAATTAGGTCAGTGCAGTCTAGTGTGTGTAAATTTTTGAAATACCAAAATCAGAAATTGTTGATAGAAACTGGATTTCTCTTAAACATTTCAGCAGCTTCTTGTTTGGTTTTTAATTGCTTTTAAAATCTTTTATAGAGCTATTGTTAGGTTCAGTTTGAGTGCTCACTTTTATCAAAAGTTTTGTTTCTTGCTTGTCATTGTTGAATGTCTTAGTTTTGTCTACATTACATGTAAAATCTGTTCAGCTGTTCTAATTTGAGCTTTGTTTGCTTTCATAATCTGATATTGAGTCAATTTCTCTGTTGTGTTGTCAGTTTCATTATCTGGTGCTTACATTCTTGGTGGTTGTCTTGTATTGTCCATTACTCTGTTTAGCCTAGCCATTCTTGATTGAGAAGTTTGTACACTCTGGATTTCTGGAATTTGAAAGGAGGTTTGTGTGCTTGGTAGCATCTTAGGTGGTGGTGGTCTAAAAGACTCTCAAGCCTTGAACTGCCAAGGGAGAATCTCCCTTCCAAACCTTTTGATTTATGTGCTTTAAATTTCAAAAGAGAAGCCTTGAGTGTTGTGAGTTTTGTGAGGCTGACTTAGCCCAATTCCTTGGCATATTTGTATGAGAGAATCAGTTTTTACATAACTGTGCTTTAACTGTTTACTTCTGCAGAATCAATAATGTGTTTGGGATTCTTTTAAATAGTTGCAACAGACCAGAACCTTCACTGATACAGTTGTAGAACTTCAACAGAGTTTAGCTTAAGCAACCAGAAGCGGAAGCAATTCACGTGGGAGTGTTAAACTGAAGGGAGTTTCTTTCACCTTAAATTACTTCTGTTTTGGCTGAACTATTCCTGTTATAGCTTGTTATTGCTTAGCATTATTTGAAGGTTGACCTGGTATGATAGTTTTTGTAGACTAGGATTAGCCATTCTGAATTGGAATTGTTTCTGCATTGCATTGGATTGGTCAGGTTTTGATTAGTCTGGATGGTTGTTTAATCAGTTTGGTTTCAGCCTTGAATTACACCCATTTGCATCTGGTTTAATATCCATGTTTATGTGTATTTTGCTGGAATTGGTGTAATTTCATTGTGCAAATTTGAACTAAATCAGTGCAGGGATAAAGTGCAGACTAGGAGTGTTGTGTGCAGAGTTGATAAACATTTGGAGTCAAGAATTTTAAGCAGCAGCAGAATCTCAGTAGAGTTTACAGCAAGATAGACCAACCATTTAATTAGGGGAGTTGTTTAATTTTGTTGCCTCTGGATTGCTTAATTGTTTCTGTCTTAGCTGGAAATTGATAGCATTGATGGTTTCTTTGCTGAATTGAGTGTGAATATTTGATTGCAGTTTGTCATTTGAGAGCAAAAGCAATTTTATTAGCTGCCAGGATCAACAAGTGCACACGTGAAGGCCAGAGAATAAAAGGGAAGTTCTTACTGTTATGTGTTTTCATTGTGCAATTTGTTCTAGCTAAGGAAATTTTGATTGCAGCTCTGCATTTACTTTGTAGGAAACTGATCAGGAGAGACCAAGAGAATTGATTCCAGAAGCAATAACAAAGTTGAGCAACAAAGCTGAATGAAGTGGACCAGGACCAGGACCGTAGCAGCCTAGTATAGTTTTTCTTTTGTAATTATTTTCTTCAATTTGTTTGTAATAGGCTTATGTTAGCCTACTGATAGCTTTAGCTTTTGTTTTGTAAAAGGGCCTTTTATAAAGTCCAAGTGCTTTGGAAGAGTCCTTGGTGCTCTTTCAAACTCTTGGCAACTTTAACTTGCTTTAATTTTAGCATAGTTAGACAGGTGAGTGTGTCTTGTTAGCCAAAGCAACAAGCCTCACCATAGGAGTAGACTTTAATATTGATTTGTTTTGTGTTTTACGTTTAGGGGTGATTTAGGCTAAAAGGGATTAAACTCTAAGCCTTTTCACATTAGAGTCCGAAGAGTTTAGTCTTTTAGTGTTTAATTGTTTGTGATTGTTTGAGTTGTGTACTTTGTTTCTAAAGGTGATTTTAGTTTAAGGGGTAATTAGTTAGTAGCCTAAGACATTTCTGGCAAGACAAGACTTGGTACTTAAGCAGCTCTTTAGCTCACCTCTCTTACCTGGGACTTGTCTAAGTGAAAGTTTTGAACCCTTTAGATTAAGAAAACTTTTAAAAACAAAGATGTCTTCTTATAGTTCATATAGGTCTTCTAGGTTAGATAAAGTTGATGAAATGTTTAAACAAGCTAGGAATCTTCCATCATTTGGTAAAGACATAGGTGCATTAACATACCTAGCTTGGGAAAAAGAAATTGATAAAATAAATCCTTGGTTTTGTGAAGAGAGTGAATATTATGTTCTTAGTATATATCTCTCTAAGTTAGAAGTGCATGCAAGAGAGTGGTGGAATGAAAGACAATATCATGTTAGGAAAGGTAGAAAGTCCTCCATACGTGATTGGCATGATTTAAAAGCTTGCATGAGAAGAAAGTTTGTGCCTTCAAGCATTAAAAGAAACCTAGAACTAATTAGGGATTGCATTAATGATGGAAAATTATTTCTTGAGAGTTTAAATGATCATGGGTTTCTTCGTAGAGAAATAGAATTTGGGGCAAGACTTAAGGAGATCAAGGATAAGAAAAGAGAACGAGAGATTGAGAGAAAAGAAAAGGAAGAAAAGAAAGAAGAAGAGAAGAGAGAGAGAGAACAAATAGAGAAAAGAGAAGAGAGAAGAAGAGAGGAATTAAGAAGAGAAGAAGAGAGAAAAGAAGAAAAGAGAGAAAGGCAAGAAAGAGAGAAGAAAGAAAAGGAGAAATTGTTACTGATGACAAATCCTATTCTTTCAAAGACTGTGGAACCTAAAAGGGAAGGTTTCCAAATCTTTACTTCTTTTCCAATAATTGATTACTTTTCAATTTTTGACTTCTCTTTCAAACCAATTGTCATGAAAACATTTTCAAAATATGACAATTCAAATCTTGAGTTATTGTTATCTTTAAGACAACAATTAACTCAAGACAAAATTGAATTTGGACTTCTAAAATTTTCAAAGATTACAAATCAAAGTATTAGAAGTTCTTATTCTCTTATTTTTAAAGAAAAATTCTTTTTTGGATTGATATTAACCGAAGATATATTTGATGTGTATTGCAGATTCGTGTTTGATCCAGGAGGAAGAAAACTAGATCTAAAGAATAAGGCCATTCTAAGATGGCCATGCTCCCAAAGATTGTGTGGAGCTTCTTCATAAGGCGATTGCCAGATTTGAGGACAAATCTTTTTTTAAGAGGGAGGGTATGATGGAATCGTACTTGACGTAGTCCTCCTTTTGTATTTTTACCTTTTATAGTTTAGCTCTTAAGGAGCATGGGTTACTATAAATACCTAGCTCCTCTATTGTATTGTTACTTTTGAGATTAATGAGAATTGAATTTTCTGAAATCAGAAATTATTCTCTCTTGAAAGTCAGGCTAGAGAGTCCAAAGACTCCCTCTAGCCACCTTCCAAGCACCTCTCTCACTTTCATTCTTTTCAAATTCCACCGTGCTTCTCTCTCACGTCACCCTTGCTCCAATCCGCTTCAGTGGCGTCAGTCTCCTTAGCCACGCGTCATCCTCCTTCACTTTCACAGAACCGCGCCTCTCATTTCTTTCTCTCGACGCATCCGTTCACATCTCAGAGCGTCTCATTCTCGCTCTCGAGAGTTCCTTATCTCCGACCACAGATCCACACTCCGTACACGAAGGTATCTTCTCTTCGTTCACCACACTCCCTCATCTTCTTCTAGGGTTTCCACTCATCTCCACCATTTTCCACCGAATATCATCTTCTCCACTAGGGTTTCTTCATCTTTCATTATTTTCTCTGATTTTAGCCGATTAAAAACACTTTTGATCCATTCCAAACCTTTTCCACCGTTTAATCTTCATTTTGAACCGATTAATCGGTTCATATTGCGTTTCCTTCCCTTTCTAGGGTATCTATCGAGTTTAACCCTCTTTTTTTTGTTTTTCTTCGAGTTTTTATCAAATTCCGATGCGTCATCTTTCTGAAGGAAGCTTCGAGGAGTCCACATCGCGCCTTCGTTCACTTCTCGGAACTGTTCTTCCATCATAAGCTCATTCACATTCCACATATAACATCCTGCTTATAATCATAATCACAATCACAATATCTTGCATTTGTTCACAATGCTTGTGAACCACCTGTATAAGCATATAATGTGCACATCTCAACATCAATCAATATTAAAGCATCATCAAGCATTACTTATCAAACAACAATCATAAGCAAACCATCACAACAGACAAAATTTCTAATTGAGTACATCAAATCCTATTCTAAAAACAAAAGTGATTGATAAAACAAATCCTGCTCTAGTGCTTGACTAATCTCCTTTGACTTTCTATTGGTCCCTTTTAAGAAGCACCATATAACTGACTTGATCATTACAACTTCTGATTTACTACAAACTGTTAATCACTCTTGATCACCTTTAAACACACCCAATATGATGACACTTTCACCTTCTTTGACTGATCTTCACCCTTCAAGAACATAGTTTCCTACTATGTTATCCCATTACACAGGTAGAACTCTCGCATTTGTTACCACGACAAAACCAAAATGAACTCTTCATCTTCACTCCTTCAACTTACCAACCTGAATGATTTTCCTTTCCTGAGCCAATAGTATGTACTCACACTTACCTTTGTCTTCTTCTCAACTTTAAATCACTAGCTTGATCAGTACCTAATCCTCTTATGATACATCTCAAACTATGATTTTCCAAATTGCCTTTCCTTAACCGTTTTGAGAAACCCACTAGTTATAGTGTTACCACTATACTAATGAATTCTCCTTACCACATTCACGTCAGACCCTAGTCTTCATACTCTTTGATTAACTCTTACTCAAATCTACCAAACCTAGAACTTGAATCTCATCTTTGTCTCACTACCAGTTACCAGTTCCTTACCTCAAGATCAAAGTTAAAACTTGAAACCATAGCTCAGTCCATCTTCTTCGTCCACTAATCCATTTTCTCTATTCATCGTCCCATAATACTTTCTCACTTCAAGGTCGACACTGCAGCTTGAAATCGTGGACTCACTCTGTCTTCTCTGCCTCATCCTTATTTCCTCCATACATACACTCACTTCTGACTCATAAAGATTACCAAACACTCTCAACTCATTCTCAAATACTGACACCATTACCATTTTAGAGAAGTTCATCACTCCTAAACCACTAACACATGATTAAGAAACTCTTCACACACCTTTTACTGATAAGAACATGGCCACCAACATCCGTTGCGCTACTTTGTTTCCCATACTTCCTTATTCATCGATTTACTAAAAAGAATGCTCTCTTCACATGACTGTAACTAGAAACCATTACCCTGGAGAAACCTTCTTCAAAACATCTATGATATAGCAAAAATCTCAAGAACTTTTCTCTTCCACGATAACCTTCTCATTCCATTTCTTTAACATTATCTTCATTCCTTGAGAAACATAAATCCCAAAAAGTGACTCTTACTTGAGTTAAGACTTACACTATAACTATTCAACCTTCCCTCTGATTCTCTTCCAAGATGTGTAAAACTTGTAACTATTTCGATGGTTACACGAAGTCCAAACCACTACTATTGAAACAATTCATCCTTCTACTTTCTTTTCCCTACACATTCAACAGGAACTTGTTCAAAACATGAACTAAGTATGTTGATTCGACTTTATAACATCCATAGAAACCCTTCCACACTCAAGATCATGTCTTCTTTCCTTCCCTCATCCTTATTAAACTTATCTGATTCACACATAACATTTCTTTCACCCTTTAGCTTAAACTACACTTAAAGCACAACCACCAACTCACATTCTTGAAGCACAACACATTTCTGGAAGACCATAAACCTCTAGAAACATATTGTAAAACAAACAAACAATCCTTGTGATCATACTCATAACTTATAAAAGAAACAACATCATTTCTCTTTCACTAGTGTTTGTCAAACATCCCTGATTCACTTAACACTGATTTATATCTATTGCTCAATCCATACTTGAACTCTTGAGTTACCTCAACACATGTCACAAACCCTAGCCATCTTCATGTAACCACCACTACCGCAACCATTTCCAACCTAACTAAAACCTTCATCAAGAATAAGCCTTTTCACTCAGCCTCATATGACATTAACACTCCGCCTCTAAGCCTCAACACCTCTTCTGACTCATCAAAATCTTCGTAGCCTATTATGTGTCGATAACTCCACTGACTTCTTATCGTCTTGGATCCCAAAACTATTACCATTTGATCCCATCTCAAACATTTTGACCCAATATGTACCAAACTACCTCAATATACTCTGTAAATTAAGATCGAGCAATTGTTTCTCTATGACCAAAGTTAGCAAATCACTCATGATGAAAACTGACTCTAACATGATCTGTAGCTTCATCTCTTTGAATATCTCAACCAACTCAACCTCTTTACTCATACTCGTTACCCGCTTCAGCGAAAAATTATTGTAGACACCCCTTTTCATCTACTTCCATAACTTTCTTCTCATTTCCTCATTCATTGTCCTCTTAATCCTCTAACCTTAACTTTCCTTACCAAATTGTCGTTCTGATGTGCTTCCTTCTTCAGTGCTTGAAATCTTCAACCTCAGTCCAAGGTCAAACCTTACGTCTATGCGAACCACTAATCTTGAAACATCCCTCAAAACTTGAGAATATCTAACCATATCCTTCTAATTATTACTCAGCTCAAAACCCTTACAATACTTCAACTCTCTTTTCTAAGGCTTCATGTTCTCTCAACTTGGAAATTTCGCCTTCTACTAAACTCTCCTGAAATTTGCTTTATGTCCTACACAAATGCTTCTCAAACTCTTCTTCTTCTACGTCTTTTCTAGATATCGATTCCCATTGGTCCACTTCAAAATTCCTATTCCTTTCTTAACTTAAGCTTCAAACCTTTTACCAGTTATCTTCTTCAGACTTGAAACATCACTGATATACCAAACCATGTTGCCTTTTGACCCATTGTTACTCCATAGCTCACCAACATCTTCCTTTTTCTCACCCTTGACGTTACTAACACACAAAACCAATTGATGTCTCAGACCTTACTGCAGCAATGCTTACCTGAAGTCCTCTTGGTAACTTGTGATTTATACTCCTCTAACTCTATTCTTGAAACGAAAGGGACGCTTCTACCTCCTTACATCTTAATTCATTCCTTGAAACTTAAAAGTTCTGATGTTCTAACTTTCTCTCTTCGAGGCAAGAATTTGTCTCAAAGACTTTAACCAATACTAATGAAAGTATATAGGTCAAGTTATCCTTGAATTTGCATTCCCTTACCACTATAGAGCACAATTCACTACCATAAAGGAAAAAACAATACAAGAATCACTACGAACAAAAAAACTAGAATCATAACCCTTTCTTTTCCTCAGACCTTCAGAATTAAGAAAGGAAAATCATCACAGATAAAATCATTAGTGTGTACCCTCACTACTCTTATCAAGATGTTTTTTGTTCCCAATACTTCTAGTTAGATACACAACTCTACTACCTAGACTTGGAGAACACAGTAAACCATATCATTTAGACTCAACTTTCCATAGGAAAGGCACGATAAACCCATAATTCATAGGTCATCCTAAGGACGAACTGCTCTAATACCATTAAAGTAACATCTCATTTTAGTAGAATAAAAATACCAAAATAGAACATTACATAGATGATAACTTAACAGAAACTAACGACTCCCGATGAAGAAGATCTTACACTTAAAGAAAAACACCCTATCTATGTGGCTGCTTTACTCTCAACCTCACACTGAAACGACTGAAAATACGTATTCCCTAAGCTCACACCATTCAGGTCATAGTCGCAAAAGAGAAAAGATACACAAAGACAGACAAGAAGGATAAGCTAGATAAACAAGACAATTCATATATATTATATTACAATTTCAAACATTAGTTCAAAAACATAAACCATAACAATCCATTCATCCTATACATGTCATAACCTAAACAAGACTCATCCAGATTAGGTATCAATGCCGAAATATTAGTAGTCTGTGCACTTGTAATGGTTATACAACTGGAAGAAACCAAGCTAGCACACAAGGTTAGTCTATTTCAATTGCCTAGGTCCATGATCAAAGCCTATAGACAAGAACCTCCTGCTAATCTCACCACATGACTCACCCCTCTCTACTTGAGAACGGATTATCATTAGAATGTCGGAATAAATCATTAGTCTAAAGCTTCATACATTCATACAACAACAACAACAACAACAGGCTCGACCATGCAACCTCTCCACGAGTCATGGAATTACGTCCAACAACCATTCACTTCATTCACAAACTTGTCATCACAATATTCATATGCATCATTTCCATTCACTTGTAAATCATATACAAATCCATTCATTTTACATTGACTAATATCATATAAGATCATTAATTATAATTCAAAGAACCAAAATCAATCAGACAAGTAATCAAATGTCACATAATAACAATATTTTATTTAAGGCATTTAATTACCCATATTTAGGTAAAGAAAACAGCTTGGAAACCTTCACTAACAGCTCCAGAAGGGACCAAAACCCTGGAATAACCTAAAGAACGTCCAACACGAGTATCTAGAACCTTGAAAAGCCCCCAAAAATAGGTGTAGTGGCGCATAGTAGCACTCAGTGCCTAATTTGGATGCCCAGGCTCTATCAGTAAGATCAACACTCAATTTTCTTATTTTGAAAACTTTACCTCCAAATTCTAAAAGTCTCTAGGACCCTCAAGAGCCTAATAAAACTTCCCAAACTCACTTCCACAAGCTACCCAATTTCAATTCTACACTTTCTAACCCACACATCAGTTTACCCACTACATAGACAAGTCTAAATACACTTGTTAGCACCGTTCAACACCTTAATTTTGTCCCAAGCTTCCTACTTTCAGTTTCCAACACCCAAACCTCCAAAATGAACTAGAACTCAACCTCTGAAGAAATTAATACTTCCATGATAGATTTTTCTAATATAAACCTCTAGACAAGTCATAATTGATCTCAGAATATATTCAAAAACTCTCCATAATAATTTACATCTTTTATTTCAAAATTTCACTACTCTTTGTAGGCTTGAAACCCAAGTAACTTGACCAATATTCCACACAACCACTTCAATTCAACTTCAAACACTAAAACATCAATATCACACTCAATCATAACAGTATTAATCATCACAAACACATCATACCACTTATATTCAACGTCACACTATCAAAATCATCAATTAAACATACGTATTATAGACCCAATCATAGCAATTTCTCAAAATCATCTATAACTCATAGAGATACCCAATTTATAATACAAACACGACTAAGAAAAGGTCTAGCTTTTCTTACCTCACAAGACCACTAATAAACTCAAGGAACGTTCTGTCGATTTGTTGAAACGCAAGGAAACTCTAGACGAACCTACGAAACACTGAATGATGGTTGGAAAGAGTCCTTAGGAGCTCAATTTAATCAAGAATAGAAGGGAAAACAAAAAGGCCACATCCAAAGGACGATTCTTGGACAAAATCATAGATTGAAATCTAAAAAAAATAGGGGTAGAAACTTACTTTCTCAATGGAAAAAATTGATCGGCTAGAAATGTATATCTTGTTGATGTGATCGATTAGACACCTCCTAATGATCAAAGAGATGACTCAGGAGATAGAACTCTTAGAGAAAAGGTAGAGAGAACTCTAGAAAAGTGGTTTACAGAGAGATGATATGTTTTAAAATAATGGAACTCGTTTATAACAAGATTATTTATAACTATATCATTTAATATTAAAATAACCAAGTCTCACTATTTTTAAACTATCATCAATTCTAAAATACCATTTTCTAGGATTTTACACTCATTATAATAAATTAGAATAAAATGTATTATTATGAGTGAGAAAATATTAGAGATAGGTTTGGGTTGATTCATAAATAATAAGATATAGAGATAGGAGTGGTTTTGTGTTTAGAAACCTTAGAAACTCTAAATCAAAGAGAGAAAATAGAGGATGAGAGGAGATTGGCGTTTTGGGAGAAGAAGATAGAGCTAGCGAAGGGAACTCTTAATGCAAAGGAAGATTGGTGGTGCTTTGGGGTTGTAGATAAAGCCTAAGGATTGGCCAAAGTATGAGGCAGCTTACCATTCTTGTAATTTATGCATTCTTAATTTACTTGCATGATAATCCTTGTTTGATATATGTTTATCAAATTATGATTATGATTATCTGTTGCTATTGTTAGGCAAGGGTTTGTGTGTGCATGAGAATAGGTTTTTGGTAATATTTGTGATGGATTTTCCCTATGAATGTGTTATGTATGTTTTGTTGGGTTATTCCAATAGAGGGTTTGATTTTATGGGAGAACAAAGTTACGATGTTTAGGGGTTTCCATGCAATTCTATGTTGTAAGGAGAATAATTGGTTTTATTGGAGTATAACATGTTAATGATTGGTTTTGAATGATTCCAACGACGTATTGTATGTGTTTGAGTATGTTTACAAGGCTATGTGATGCTTGAATGCATGAATGATGTGTCAAGTATGTATTCATATGATTTAGGGTTCATGTATGTGTGTTTGATTATATGGGATGTTTCGTTTCGGCAATAATCGATTATCATTAGTGAAAATCAATTATTTGCACATCGATGTTAAGTACGATTGTAGGAATAATCGATTATATGGGATGATAATCGATTATCCCTTTCTACATGATGTTTCTGGGTAAATTTCACTAAGATAATCGATTATCTTAAGTAATAATCGATTATCACACTACATTTATGTGAAAAATGGAGAATTTGATGAAGAATTAATGTGGACCAAGCTTGAGAAGTTGTGGAACGTGATGGTAATCAGAGATTGAGGTTAGTGGTTATGTTTAGGGTCAAGTTGGACTTGTGGTTGAGATTGGAGCATGAGTTGAAGAGGGAATGCACAAGAGTGTGTGTGGTTAATGAGCATGAGACATGTGAGATTAGTCTACTTCTTGTACCTAGTAAATCCTAGTTTTATCTATGTGCGGATAGGTGCTCCCTTTGGCATTGATGGTTGGAAAGGAAGGGATGTCCCCTTTGGCATTAGTTTTTGAAAAGGGGGTGACTCTCTTTTGAATTAGTTTTTGAAAAGAGAGTGACATTCTCTTTGGCAAATAGTCGTAGAAAAGAGAATGGTGTTCGTGTTTTGAATCTTCTTTGGTGAAGGGGATAAATGTTTCGCCTTGTGTGATAGGGGAACAGGTCTAAAGCCGGAAGAAGGATGACTCAAGTGTATTTGTATGGGGAATCTATAGATTGGGTTGTAGAAGCGGCTAGAGTCAATGAGGTAAGGTACAAGAGTGTGACTTAGTCATGTCACGATGGATTTGATGGTTTCGTGATGCTCATGGTGTTATTCATGATTGGGATAATGACGTTGGTGGTGTACCTATAATGATGATCATGGTACTGAGGATGCTCCAGGTTATGCTATGTTGATAATGATGTTACTATACTAGTTATAGTAAATAGTTAATATAATTGTTAATGGATGGATAATCTAAAGGTCTATGTGTGAGATGTTAGTGAGGACATCAAGAGTTGAGATCAAGGATCAAGGATGAAAGTTTGAGGATTGAGGATCGAGTAATTCCTCATGATTAAATTGTTTATGTTAGAGGATTAGGAATCTTATTCTTATTACTTATATGTATGAGGTGTTTGATTATGAATGATATAATAAGAAGGTATGTATCTTGTTGTGTGTTTGATTAGGGTTGATATAATCAGAAAATATGTATCTTGTTGAGTGTTTTATTATGGTTAATATAATCAGTATGTATCTTGTTGTTATGATTATTTTCTCAGTAGCTTACCCGATACATGTTTGTGTTTTTGTGTTTGTGAATGAAATTATCGGCGATGACCGTATAATGTTATATGTGAGCAAAAAATATTGTAGATGTTCCAGAGGCACGATAAATTCGTGAGATGTCAGGGGAAAGATTTTGGTTTCTTTAAAAGTTCTTTTGGCATAGACTTTTGAAACAAAGTTGTAGAAAAAGTTAGGCCAATTATCTCAACCAAGAGGGGGGTGAATTGGTTTTCCCCTTTAAAAAATTGTTCTTTAAAAAGATTTTCAAAATCTTTGAAGTTTCCTTGGAATGCAATCAAACAAGAATATGAACAATATAAAAGGAGAAGGATGGAAAGATTCACACAAATGTTTATACTGATTCGGCCAATTCCTACGTCCATTCTTCCTTCAATCAACCTAAGATGAAGGGATCCAATATATTGATAGAGTTCTTACAAGCAAGACATACAGAAAACAACCCTCTCAAATGTACTCTTCTTTCTAACTCAATATCAACTATAGTACAAACCCAGAAAGATCACACACTTTTTGTCACCCCTTAAAGCAATCCCAACTCTAAGTAATAGAACTTCAGAAAGTCCTCTTCCTGGCATGCAACAACAGGGACACAATCAACCTTGATTGTAGATGAACACTGATTTGAAAGAGTACACCTCAATATGTAGAATGATCAACAATACGAAAGCACTTCAATCTTGCAAGAATCTTTATGGATTTCTTTCCAATGTAGCAATCTTTGATTCTTTAAGAAATCAAAATGCTCCTACGATTAAACTCAACAATCAAGTTAGTTATGAAATATTTCAATCATAGAATTGTTGAAAGGCGTAGAGAAATGTGTCTATTTATATATTTTTTAAAACTGACGCATTTTAATCGATTAGGCAATTAACGTAATCTGTTAAGTTTTTTGTTTTGCTTTAGCAATTTTACATCTACATAGGATTTAACAGATTGAAAGTGCATCCAAATGATTAAGCATGCCATACAAGCCACAACATTCAAAATATGATCGTTATTGATAGTCATGAGTTTTCTTGAAAATGGTTTTCACTTAAAAAACATTTTAACTGATTAAGAAAATAATGTAATCGGTTAAGTTTCATACTTAAGCAATTTTGAAAACATTTTCATTCAAAACACTTCAATGCACTCAGTAATCATATACTGGCATAACAACATGTTTTAATTGATTATACAATTAATGTAATCGGTTAAAACATAGTTGTTTTGCCTCTGATAAACATATACTAATATCTAAGGAAATTTAACAAATTATGCATACAGTTAATCGATTATTTCATGTAGATATGTAATGTGCAATGTGCTTCAACCAATGATTCATTTTCAATCAATGAATACATATATCAAATAGTTCAAGCACAATCACAGATATAATCAAGCAATTGTTTTGCTATTTTGTTGTGCAAGAAACTACAAAACATTTCTTTTAGTCATTGTAATTACTTTTGGAATAATGTAATTGGACAAGGTTTTTTGGAACTATTATGTTTTGAATAAATTATCTAGGTTGAAAGGTTAAAGTTTTTGAAAAACATGTTTTCGTGCTATGATAGAGTTTTAAAATTGATCGATTTTTGTAAACCCATTACATCCCAGAATTTTGGACGTTATACAATATAGATAAAAAGTGTTATTTTCTTAAAACAAAACATAAAGAAGGTGAATATTATTTAGTAAAAAATTGTAAGGGTGTAAGTTATTTAGTAAAACTCATAAGATGTCAATACAATTATTCTTATTTATATAAGTATTATAATATATAAGTATTATGGTTACCTTATAATTATTCATAGATAATGGTTTATTTATTGATATTTTGCTAAAAGTATTATATATTGTTTTAAAAAAATCATGAGTAAGAATTAAATTTTTAATAATTTACCTTTTATTGGAGAAAGAAAGAAAATTTCTATGAATAGTTTATAACACATTTTTTGTTTCAATAGAAATTTTTCTCTTTTAGAAATAATTTTCTCTATATACACTATACAAGTTTAAATTGTTCAGTTGTATTTCCATAACAAATTATGCATTAAAGAGTTCCATGATAATTGAATAAAATAGGTAGAACAACACATAAGGATAAGTCTTCATTTATCTTTATTATTATTTTTTTCTTCTTTTTTTTGGGATTGAGAATTTGAAAGTAACAGCGGTTTGGTTGTATCAAGTAGAAGTATTGATTGTGAACATCATAGTTGGATTTTTTTTTATCTATTTATATAGAACAATTGGATTTTAGAGTTGTTTTGTTAGAAAGGCAAACTAAATCACATATATTAATCTTTGTATTTGTGATAGGGGAAGCTATGTACATATGAACCCATATCTCACATATGTGTTTTTTATGATGACAAAAGAAATGTTTTATAGTTTCGTGCACAACAAAATGGCAAAACTATTGATTGATTATATTTGTGATTGTGCTTAAACTATTTGGTATATGTATTCATTGATTGAAAATGAATAATAGATTGAAACATTTTGTACATTGCATATCTACATTAAATCATCAATTAATTGTTTCAATAATCTGTTAAAATTCATCAAGTATTAGTATATGTTTAACAAAGGCAAAAAAATAATGTTTTAACCGATTACATTAATTGTATAATTGATTAAAACATGTTGTCATGTCAGTACATGCTTGCTGAGTGCATTAAGGTGTTCTGAATGAAAAAAGTTTTCAAAAAAACAATGTTTTAACCAATTACATTCATTTCCTAATCGGTTAAAATGCGTTTTATGTGAAAACATTTTTCTTGAAAAGCCATAACTATCAATAATGGTCATATTTTGAATGTTGTGGCTTGTATGAAATGTTTAAACAATTACATGCACATTTAATTTGTTAAAACTTGTGCAAATGTAAAACTATTAAAGTTGAAGGAAAAGTTTAACCGATTACATTAATTGCTTAATCGATTAAAATACGTTAGAGTTGACAAATTTATAAATATATGCATTTCTCTCTACCTTTCAACAACTCTGCTTTTACACTTTCATAACTAATTGTTTGTTGAGATTTTAAGTGCAGAAGCGTTCTGAATTTCATGAAGAATCAAGATTGCTTCATTGGAAGGAAATACATAGAGATTCTTGCAAGAACGTTGTGCTTACAATTGTTGATCCATATCTGCACTACAGGTGTACTCTATAGTGATCAGTTTTCATCTACTATCAAGGTTGATTGTGTCCCTGTTGGTGTGTCCAGGAAGAGAGCTTTGTGAAGTTTTAGGGATTTCTCTAAGGATGATAGAAAGTGGGTGATCTTTCTGGGTTTGTACTATAGTTGATATTGAGTTAGAGAGGGGAGTACATTTGAGAGGATTGTTCTCTATATGTCTTTCTTGTAAGAACTCTATCAATATAGTGGATCCCTTCATCTAAGGTTGATTGAAGGAAGATTGGACGTAGGTAGTGGGTCGAACCAGTATAATCAACTGTTTGAATCTCTTTATCCCTTATTCTTTGTTATTGTTCTTATTCTTTTTTGATTGCATTCCAAGAAAACTTCAAAGATTTTAAAAGGTTTTTAACGAACAATTTTTGAAAGGGGAAAATCAATTCACCCCACTCTTGGTTGAGTTTATTGGCCTAACTTTTTCTACAATATTAAATTAGATGGGTGAATTTCATGGTTGGTTAAATTTTTTTGGAGATGTTAGAGTATAATTATATACAATTTATTTGAAATTCTTGGGGAATTAGAATGTTACTATGGAACTTAAGAATGATCATTATTTAGTGAGTGTTATAAATAGTTAAAATGTTGTATAAATTGACAAATTGCAAGCATAATAAACATATCATTTCAATTGTTTGAAAATACATCGTGTAGTAAATTATCACTCAAGTAACATTTAAGTATTGAATTATCGTTGAATGCACCATTCAAGTTTGCTTAAGTGAAAGTGTGATTGTTGAAGCAAAAATGTACCATATTATAAATTGTATATGGATATTTATATTGTATTTGTGTGTGTGGTATTGTGGTCTATTATGAGTGTTTAAGAAGAGTAATATATTAACCCCACATATTTAAGTATTAAGTGCAAATACTAATTGTGAAAAAGAGATGTTATACCTTCATCGATAATTTTAATCACAAAACATGCATGAGATTATCCCAAAGTAGGTAATGAACCACTTGGGAAGATGAAACTAAATTTTACAATATTTTTTAATAAGTTAAATGTTAATCTCTAATTAAACATGTTTAATAAGAGTCTTTCAAAAATATCGAGTGTGATAAATTATTCCAAAAAATTTCAATATTTTGTAATAAGTTAAACGTTTCTAATTAAACATGTTTAATACGAGTCTTCCAAAAATATCTGAATGTGACAAATTATTCCAAAATCATTAAGATAAATTCAAAACATTTGTAATTTTAAACAATAATTTATGTATAAAATTTTATATTGTTATCTCAGGTGATAATGAGAGTGTTTTTCCCTGCACCTCTATAAGTTCTTCCTACACCTCTATAATTTTATTTTTTTTTATTTAAAAAAATAAAACAAACTTGCATCGATTAATGAGTAATGAATATGGTAATCAATATTTACCAACCTATATTAAATGAACATGTATATTACTTTGCAACCCCCTCATTTCACTTCACTTTACTCTCTAATCATTGGTTCATTTCTCTTCGTTTACTCTCTCTACTTCTTTCATTCTACATTGAGATCCCGATGGTATTCCTGGTTATGGTGGTTGTGCTGGTGGTGGTCCTTAGGGACTGGTCCTTGGTAGGAGTTAATTGTTCAAAGTTTAAAATCGTGGCATTCAAGGTAAGTGAAGTGTTTAGATTTGGAAGACCCTTAACCGACGGGCTTTTTCTCTTCGTTTACTCTATCTACTTCTTTCATTCTACATTGAGATCCCGATGGTAGTCCTGGTTATGGTGGTTGTGCTGGTGGTGGTCCCTAGGAATTGGTCCTTGGTAGGAGTTAATTGTTCAAAGTTTAAAATCGTGGCATTCAAGGTAAGTGAAGATTTTAAATTTGGAAGACCCTTAACCGACGGCTTTCAAAAGCCAGTTAAGGGAAAAACGTATTTCAAAATATGTTTGATCCGTAACCGATTGTCGAAAGTTGACAAGCCCTTAACTGGCTTTTGAAATATGTTTCTCCCTTTAATTTTAACTTTTTTAATTAAATTTATTTAATTATTATAGTATTTATTATATAATTTTAATATGTTTTATTGTTTTTTTATTTATTAGTTGATTTTTAATATCACTTTAGGTTTTTAATTTATTGCTTAATTTATAATATGTTTATGTTTTTTATTTATTATTTAATTTTTAATATGCTTCGCTATTTTTTATTTAATTTTTAATATATGATGATGTTTTTTATGTATTATTTCATTTTTAATATGTGTTGTTGTTTTTTTATTATTTAATTTTGAATTTGTGTTATTATTATCATTAGATAGAGGAATATTTAGTGATAAATATGTTTCTTGTAAGTTTTGATTAATATTATAAGATGGATAACTATCCATTTCAATTAATGGATTCTCAAATAAATTCGAGCTGCATGTCCAAATTTTCTTCTTTCATAAATGAAGTGGTTGGGGTGATTATACAAATAATTTTACCATTGATCAAATATTTCTCTCACGTGATGATTTAATTGAATGGGTTTGAAGGATTGCATTCGATCTTGAATTTGTTGTGGTTATTATAAGATCTGACACCATAACTGGTGAAGCCGGAAGAAAAACATTTGTTTTGTTAAGTTGTTAAAGGAGTACGAGGTATAGGAAGTATAAACTTGATGTTTAGCTTAGTGTGTGCGGGACAATAAAATGTGAGTGTTTGACAAGTATACGCTAAAGGTGCTTCCATCAACATACCACCTCTTTTTACTGGTGATAACTATGTTTTCTGGAAAGTCATAATGGAAATTTTCATGGGGTATGTTGATAGAGGCATCTGGGAAGCTGTACAAAATGGTCCTTATATTCCTAAAAGTACTGTTGATGGTGTTGAAGTGGAAACACCTTATTTTGGTTGGTTTAATGAGGAAAATAGGAGAGCCCAATTCGATATTAAGGCTCGCAACATTATATCTTCTACGGTGGTGCTTAATGAATTCTATAGAATTTTTGTGTGTAAGACAGCGCAAGAGATGTGGGAAGTCCTCAGAGTCACACACGAAGGTACTGATGAGGTAAAGCGTGCAAGGAAGAACACACTCATCCAAGAATGAGATGTTCAGGCTGTAGCCTAGAGAATCAATTTCTAATGTTCAGAAGCGCTTCACTCACATAGTGAACCATCTAATAGGGTTGGGTAAGACCTTTGATGTTGATGAATTAAATGTAATAATTTTGAAATCATTGGATAGGTTTGGACAACCAAAGGTGACAACAAGTCACAAAATCTCACCCAAATGTCGATGGCAATTCTCTTTGGAAAGCTTCGTGAGCACGAGCTTGAATTGAATAGGTTGACTGTGGAAGAGGATCAAGGAAGAAAGAAGACTCTTGCCTTCAAATCTGAAATTTATGTGCCCCCGTGCTACCAATCACGCTCCATGTTCTGAGCAGGATCTTCTTCTTCTATATGGAATTTTAAATAATATCCATATTGATTGGCCTGCACTCATCTCTGATACTATGCTAAAAGCCAAAAGGTATCATGCCTATCATCTTCCCTATGTTCTTCTCATCTTTAGGATTCTTGAATACAAAGGAGTTCGTATAGAAGGAGAACTCACCCAAGTCATCCAAGCAATTGGCACTGAAATTGGGGAGACAACGTTTCGTTAAATGGGTTTTGTTACCCGTGGGCGCGTGATCATTCACAAGGATGATGATCATCTGGCTGATGAAGATGATGATATGGATGCCCATATGGCAGAACCAGTAGAAGCTGCTTCATCTGAAGCTGGACCTTCTACCATCCCTTCATCCTCCTCTCTCTCAATGGAAGAGTACTTTGCAAATTTATCCAAGCAATTGGAGGAGGACATGAGTTTAGCTCATCAAGCACGTTTTGACGAACTCATTGAAATGCAGCAAACTCATGAGGAATATGTGATTGAGAAGTTTGAAGATTTTGACACTCGTCTTGGCAACATTGAAAATCGCCTCAATCTTCGTCCTCCGGAAAGATCACCCACTCCGAATTTCTAGATTAGGCGGCTTATTTGCTTGTTTTCAATTAGTGTACTAATTTGGTTGTATTTTCTTTTACTGTAATGACATTTTCCCAAAATAAATAGAATCCTTTCATGTTCTCATTTAGTGCATACATTATTTTATTGAGGGGGAGAGCATTTTGAGGGGGAGCGTACTTACTTTTTGCTTATGAACAAAAAGGGGGCGAAACACTTCTAGTGTAGTTATTGCTAACCTGTTTGTAAGTTTAAATTTTATCATCATCAAAAAGGGAGAGATTGTTACCAATGAGGAGCATTGATGTCTTAAAAGATAATGATTTTGAAGATGCTACAAAGTGAAGAATATGAAGACCCTTGCAGTATTAAGTTTAAAAGCATTTCTGGACAACTAACGTTAGTAATGACCGAGCGGTAAGCACCGAACGGTAGACTTCGTGACCAAGACCAAGCTGTCAGGACACGAGCAGTCATGACCAAGAACTTAGGACCGAGCAGTAAAGTTAGGACCGAGCAATGGAGGGCATGACCGAGAGCACGTAAGACATGACCAAGATCAATCAGTCAGGACTCGAGCCGAACACAGATGAAGACCGAACGGTCACTATCAGTCAACGACCGATAATCGATTATCACTTACAATAATCGATTATCAGTGGCAGTTGAAATGAGTCTTTTCAGTTTCGGACCAGTAGGCTATATATACCTTTGCCAAACACTTTAGAAACCAACTTTTGCGAATTTGAGAATACAGTAAAATCTGAGGAAGTTCTCAAGTGCAAGTTTCTGCTCTTGTTAAGTCTTGTGAATAGGAGAAGCTCGCGCTTTGTGTGTCAAAGGTCGAAGCAGTTCTCTTAAAGTTGGCAGAGTTGTTGCTTCCGGTTCGTTTATCGAAGGAAGGTGTTTTTGTTATTGTTATTTTCTATTCACTTTCATTGTAACTTTGAAATTGTTTTAGTGAAAAGGTTAATCATTATTCATAGTGATTAACGACTGGACGTATTATCTTTTGATTCGAACCAGGACAAAAATCATTTGTGTGATTTCTCTACACTTTTTACATTTTCTGCACATCAATTGTTTGATAAAAAGTTTAAGAGAAAATTAAAGGAACCATTTTTTAAATTGACCGAACAAGCTCTTCGCTTTTAAACAATCTGTATCGTACTTTGTTTTGATATTTCCGCTGCGCAAAATCAGTACCGATTGTTCCAACATAACTCTCACCATGATAGCTAAATGCACCTCTTGTTATAGCCATTTTTCTTAACAAAAATATATAAAAACACAAAATTAAAATAACCATCAAAATATAACATTAATAATTAAAATAAAATATTAAAAAATAAGATAGAAAATTTAAATAACAAAAATATATATTAAATAAATCAAAACAATTACAAAATTAAAAAATACCAAAAAATATAACATAAAATATTAAAAAAATTAACATAATTATTAAAAATTCAAATAATAAAACACATAAATAAAAATACAAACAAAAATAATTACTAAATTTCAATAATACCAAAAATATATAAAATTACAAAATTAAAATAACCATTAAAATATAACATTAATACTTAAAATAAAATATTAAAAAAAGCCAAAAAAAATTCAAATAATAAAAAAAACAAAAATAAATAAACAAATCAAAAAAATTATAAAATTAAAAATACAAAAGAAAATATAACATAAACAATTAAAACAAATAACATAAAAAAACACATAAATAAAAATACAAATAAAAATAATTACTAAATTAAAATTATAAAAAAAATTAGCAAATATGTTAAATTTCAAATAGCACAAAAAAAAATTAAATTACAAATAACAAAGTTTCAAAATCAAAATTAAAAAACTAAAAAAATAAATATTTTAAAATTTCAATAATTTAAAAAATTTCATAAAGTATCAAATATTTTAAAACATAAATTAAATTATATATTAAAAACAATTGAAAATTTTAAAATAACCAACAAAATAGAAAATAAACAATTAAAAGCAAAAGGACATAAAATAAAAGTCATACAATTTCAATTAACAAAAAAAAAAAAATTAAATATTACAAAAGTTAAAAAAAAAACAAATTATAAAATAAACAATTCCAATACATTAACAAAAATCATACAATTTAAAATAAAAAATAAAAAATTATAGAAAAATAATAATTTTAAGTTTTAAAAAACAAGCAAAATATAAAATAAACAATTCAAAATAATTAAAAAATTTCGTTAAATTTAAAATAACAAATAATAAATTTTGAAAAATCAAAATATAACAATGAAAACAGAAATAAAAAACAATTAAAAAAATTTAACAAAATTCCTATAATTTCAAATAAAAAATAACAAAAATTAAATAACAACTAAATACAATTATAATATTTAAAAAAACAACTAAAATAAAATTAAACAATTGTAAACAAATAAAAAAATTATATAATTTCAAACAGAAAAAAATATATTTTAATAACAATTAATAAATATTGCAAATTTATAAAAAACAAAATATAAAATTAACAATTAAAATTAAATAAAATTAACAATTAAAATTAAATAACAAAAAACATACAATTTAAAATAACAATTAAAAACTAAAATTATACAACAATTTTAAACAATTACACAATTATGAAAAAACAAAAATAATTTACAATAAACATTTAAAAAATTTATAATAAATCATGAACAAAAATTAAAAAAAAAATTAAAAGTATTGTCAATGCTGGAAAAACATTAATCAATAGTCGAAATATGTCAAAATTTTAAATACAGGTTTGGACAACTTTTGAATATCGGTTAACATTTTATCGACATCCAAAATATGTTTCAAGTAGTTCGTAATCTCTCTTCTCAATCTATCTATGCATTACTTTAAACCATTCCTCCATTACACATTTCAATTAATACATTATAATAAAAAAAAGAAAAGAAGAAAGAGGGTTACCTCTATCGAGACGATGACCAACAGGATGTTACAAACAACAATAACCACATGTGACTATTGCATCGACGTTCCAAGCCAAACACCAACAACAACTTATGACCGACGACAGTAATGTATAGAAAGAAACACTTTGATAATGAATATATCTAGTTAACTACTAACTTATTTGAGTGACTTATAAATAAATTTGACTAATATATAAGTATTTGATAAATAACTTAAAGTAGCTTATTTTATGTACTTTTAACTTATAAATTACAAGCTATTATAAATTATACCTTATAACTTATTTAAATTTCTTTTAAAAGTTTACTACTTTAAAATTATATATGCGATTAATATAATTAAAACATTGCACGATGACCAATCCAATCTAATATAATTAATATAATTAAATAAACAATTAAACTCAACCTAATAGTTGCACCTTAATACATAGCAATAAGTATCAATGATAAGTAATTGAACACAATACTTATATACAAAAAGTAGTTCCAACCAAATAGTATAAGTGAGTGTTTCTCAAAATAACTATTTTATTTTTAAATTAAGTTTAATTCTTTTTATGTTTTCATCTAAACCAACTATTTTAAAAATAAATAGTTTTTGTTCTTTGAAAAAACAAATCCTATATTTTTCAAAGTAAGTATATTTTTAAATTAATTATTTGAAAAACGTTTATTTAAAAAAAACAATAACATGTTAAAATAAAGACATGGTATTGTGTTTGATTTTCTTAAACTAATCAAAGTTTTAGTTTAAATTATTTTTGAAGAAAAATCTGAGCTGCCCATGGAGGTGATTGAGTTTGGATTCTGTCCTGTATTATTATCTGCAGTATCTCTCCATTTGTGTTTTATGTGGTTGGACCGATCTTACGGTTGAAATTTAAATAGAACTTCATTGTTAGTGATCTTTTTCCATAAACTGTGAATTTAACTTTAGCATTCTCTTAAAATTTTGGTTTAGAGAAATGTCGTATGTTAATTTTCTGTGCACTTATGTTAACGAGGCCAATTTTATTGTAATTAATAGGATTAGCATAGCAGTATACAAGTTTAGATAAGTTATAAAGTTAAAATAGTGATTAGAGATTAAAAATGTTGAAGTGAAGATGAGTTTATAAAACAATGAAAATATGGCAATAAGATGATAAAAAAGAATTATAATGTATGGAAGTTATTTCATTGGTTGATGATAGATGTGTGTAGGGTGAGTGGATTTTTGAGAGTTGGGGTCACACTTCCCTCTCTTTCTCTCTCTCTCTCTCACGTCCTTTTCAATCATTAATTATAATACATAAAGCTAACACAAAATCATCGTCTTCTCTTCCCTTCAGCGGGAAAAAAAATCACATAATACTATCACTTTCCTCTCTCTCTTTCTCATATCGCTCTATATTCTTTCTATTTAGCATCTTGGTGACAAAGAATCATGGCGCTTGCGTTCCATGGCTTCTCCATAAGGCACACACTTATATATACATATATAGGGATCTCTTTTTAATACTTTTTATGGTTTTAATTTGTTGGGTTTTGTTTGTTTAGTGTGTTTTCACTGTTATGACTGTGACTGTAACTAACTGTGTCTCTTTCTTTCTGCGGTTGTTATGATTCGGTGTGGCAGGGACTACACTTCAAAGATAAGGGCGGTTGACGTTTTCAAATGCTGGCCATTTGCCGCCGAGGGAGTCAGCCGCTGGGAGGCCGAGTCTTGGCTTCCGCCAATGACTGTTCCCAAGTTCAGTGGATGGTCGGATGAGTTTGTCGAACTGAGATCTAACCTCCCCGGAGATGGTGGAGACCAAGGAAGGGAGAATCGGGAAAGCCAGGCGGTTTCTGATGATAGTGAGTCGGAGAAAGTGGATAAGTTTGTTAGCTGTGGATGTGATGTGGAGGAGGAGGAAGTCGAGGAGGAACAGGAGAAGATTGAGATGATTTGTCCGGTGTGCAGAGATTTCAAAGCTGCGACGCTGACGGCGGTGAACGCGCACATCGACGGTTGCCTTATGCGGAGGGTGAGAGAGGAGCGGCAGCGGATACGGCGGTTGAAATTGAAGGCGCCGAAGAAGCGATCCATCGCGGAGATTTTCGAGCTGAAGGAGGACGTGGAAGAGGAGAAGCGGCCGCCGGAGATCGAGACTGAAATGAAACTCTTGCCGCTGGACGCCTGCGAGGTTTCGAGCGCTGTCACGAAGCTCCGGTGGCTCTCGGAGCGGCTCGAGGCGCTGAGATCCAACGGAATTTCCTTCGAATCGGTGAAATCCCTCGGAGCAAAGTCAAATTCCCCGGAGAAGGAGAAATCGGAGAGGCTGCGTCCTGGATGTAGGGTTTTCAACACCGTAACGGAGACGGCAGCTAACGAGCACATCAACGGTTGCCTCGCGACCGCGATGAGGGAGGAAGGGTGCCGGAGACCGAGTTTGGATAATCCGAAGCCGAAAGCGCCGAAGAAGCGCTCTATCGCTGATATTCTCACTGTGGCGCTGCCAATCGACGGTTATGGCGACGGAAAACTCGCGGCGGAGGGAGAGATAGACGATGAAGGCGAAGAATTGGAGAAACACGGGTTCTCCGGTGTAAGAATAAAGAGTAAGAAGTGTACGAACAACATCGTAAGGAAAAAGAAAAAGGTGAAGAAGAAAAACAAGGTGGAAAAACAAAGCGTTTTGTGTCTGAACGGTGAAAGTAAGAAGATAAACAAAAGGAAGAAGAAAAAGAAGAAACTGAACATCGTGTTCACTGCAACGAAGGTATGTTTCCATGTATGTCGTTATTGGTTATACATGTCAATCAATGTCATGTTATGTTATGTATGATTTTCATGGCATAAAATATAAGTTAATCTTCCATGAATGTATGTATGCATGGTAGTACCATAATTTGGTGGGTTTTGAAGCATAAAATATTAAGCAATAGTGTAGTTTCTGTGTTGGGGTAGTTGATGGTGCCATGCGATAATAGGTTTGCGAACTCTACGCGTGGCTTTTTCTGCATCAAACTGATGCCAAAAAGTGTGGGTTCTGAGTTATTAAGAGATAGCCTTACGATTGTGATTTAGAGGAAAAGATTGAATGGTTCCTACTTTCTGGTTAGGCACTTGTGAGAAAGTTGAGGTACGAATATTGAAGATGAGGGTTTATTGATGATGGGTTGCTAGCTACTACTAGGTGAAAGAGTTGAATCTAATGATGAGAGTTTTTTTTTTCCATCTAGTTACTACTATTAGATAATAGTTTTGGGGTAAATTAACTAATGGGCCATGGGGAACTAGACAAGTGTATTCTCATCTATGATGATGACTAGTTTTTCTGACATAGGTTGGATACAGATTACAGCTGGATAAGATTTGGGTTGTGTGGGATCTGTGAGTGAAGCTTCAGAATTTAAAGGATCCTTTGTTTGGTCTGTAATAGGATGTTTTGTTATGCCATGCCAGATGACACTGCGTCTGAAAATTTACGCTGGTTTGAAGTAATATCGAGTTATTATCCTATGGACTAGTGTTTTGTTTATCAAAAGTGTTTTTTCACATTAAGAGAGATAAAAGGAGAGAAAAATATAGAAGATATTATGATATTAAAAACCATTATAAAAAATATCGTATATATCTATTAAAAAAAATGTGATTTGCGCTCTTTATTTTTCTGAAATTGAAAAAGTATGAAACGTGGGGTATGTAATTTATTAGGTAAAATAATCCTTGTCTTTTAGAGAAAATGAAATGAATGAGATCCGAACCTAGGTGGAGAGTATGTAGCTACGAAAGTGATGAGTACATGTACATGTAATTCTATCTGAATATCAGTACATTGAGGTTGCACTATACTGATATAATGTCTGATCTTTTGGTCGGTGGGGACTTTTCCCCTTGGAATACTCGAAATGAACACATTAATGCAGTTCAATTTCAAAGTTGGATTCGGTTGAAAAAACTGACATCTGAGGTCTTGTTTAAATCTACAAATTTCAACTCTAATTTTAGCTATACCTTTTCTTCCCAACGTCTCATTTTCTAATCATATTTTCTTTATACCTATCAAGTAATAATGAGTGATGAGAACAGAGTAACCTATATATGGTATCAAGACTTTCAAAGTCAGTATTCTGAACCGTATAAACAACATTTAAATATATATAGAGGTACACACAGAAATATTATATATATATAGGGGTTTGTTAACGCGCGTACGCCTGTTTTTCAGTTGGTACATTTTAGCAATGTGTACCGGATTTTAGTAGACAAAAATATCCTTATATATCATGGATTCTAAGTTTTAAGGTTAAGGGTATTTTAATAATTTTCATTCTCAAAACTAAAAAAGAAACCCCCAAACCCTTACTCATCTCTCTCATTCCTCTCAACCCTTTCTCTTTCCTCTTTCTCACTCCAATCTTTTCTCTGTCATCCCTACTGTAGCCCCAATTGAAAAAATCAGAAACACTTGCTGTTAAACAATCTTACAAAAAAATGATTTTATAATGAGTTTTCATCTTATAATTTTTGTCTTATCTAATTTTATCCAATTTTCACAAGCATAAAGGAATTGGTAATTGACCTGGAAAAAATTCAGAAATACTCGTTGTTAAACAATTTCTTACAAAAAATGATTTTATAATGAGTTTTTAGTTTATAATTTTTGTCTTATCTAATTTTATCTAATTTTCACAAGCATAATGACATCAAAGGAATTGGTAATTGGCCTGAAAAAAAATCAGAAACACTCAGTTGTTAAACAATTTCTTACAAAAAAATGACTTTATAATGAGTTTTCATTTTATAATTTTTGTCGTATATAATTTTATCTAATTTTCACAAGCATAATGACATCAGAAAGAATTGGTAATTGGCCTGTAGGGTTTTTTTAGAGATGATGATTCAACAAATACAGATGATGAAATTAGAGAGGTTAGTGAAGATGGTGAGATTGAAGAGATCTTGAATGAACCTTTGCCTTAAAGGTGAATATGTCAATGACTCAACTCTTTACAAAGGAAAATTTTTTAAAGGCATGTGTTTCTGATTTTTTTCAATTGGGGCTACAGTAGGGATGACAGAGAAAAGGTTGGAGTGAGAGAGATGAAAGAGAAAGGATTGAGAGGAATGAGAGAGGTGAGTAAGGGTTTGGGGGTTTCTTTTTTTTTTTTTTAAGTTTTGAAAATGAAAATTATTAAAATACCCTTAACCTTAAAACTTGGAATCCATACTATATAAGGATATTTTTGTCTACTAAAATCTGGTACACATTGCTAAAATGTACCAACTGAAAAACAGGCGTACGCGCGTTAGCAAACCCCATATATATATATATATATATATAATATTATTCATAGTATGAACATGTGTCCAACTTTTAAGAATTTAAAGTGCGTTTTGATTATTAACAATATCATGCATTTATTTGCCCTTACATTACCTCCAAATAGATACTCTAGCTATATTTTGTCCTCATTAATAAATCTCGTTATACAGTCAGAGATACTTCATTTCTTCTTTTAAAGATTCGCTCATTCTTGCATTTTTCTTAAAAGTTAAAATGTGCATGATTGTGTGATATCATAATAATAATCATTTATCCGTAACTGTGTGCCTGAACTTTTGCTAGACGTAAGTGTTTTTTATTTATTTTTGGCAGAATTATGTAAAATGTAAATATAATAGTTGAATATCCAAATTATTTATTGAAATTAAAACTACACATACTTTAACCCCTTAAAAAAGTTGTAAATACAAGTAGAAACAACGTGGCCACGAATGTGTATTCAATTTTTCATAATAATGAAAAAGAATATATATATCTTACAGAGGTTTTAGTTTTTAGTTTTTCAATATTTTTTATTTTAATAATTATATATTGAATAAAATAATAGGAAAACTTGTAAAAAATATAAAAGAATCGTTTTTATGAACTTTAGCCTTTAAATTAAAGGATTAATATTTTGTACATATAAAATTTTAAAGATTATTGAATAACCTTGTTTTCTAAATTATTTGATAAATTATAGGAAAATTGACAAGAATTCTAATTTGTACTAAAATTATGCTTACCATTTTTTTCCAGTATATTAAAGAACTTAATATACTATTCTGTCAAGCAATGTTTCCCTTTTTGATTATACAAAGTGAATATTTTGCGAAAGAATACTATTATTCAGTTACTACAATTTTGGTTATTTTACTATAAAATGCAAAAATAAAGTAGAAAAAAAATTGTTGTTAGGACTGAGAAGGCATCGAACTTTGAATCCATAAATATATATATAATTGAGTAAATTTAAGTATTGGTTAAAAGATAAAAGAACTTGAGTATTAATTTAATTTGGCATAAAAATTTACCATATATTCATACAACAAGACAATGTACATAGATCATCTTATTTTTGAAAGTGAGGATTCGAGTTGACTACATATTACATAGTTAAGGATTACATAAGCTTAATTTCCATGCTATCAAATTATTAACTATTATCATGAAATGAATAAGCTCTTAAAAGTTTCCTTTATTAATAATGTCCACCTTTAGGCATATACGTAGTTAATACTATTAGTTAAAATGATAATATTTTTCTTTCCTCGCTATTATAAATAAGATAAAATTTCGAAACATAACACCCTTAGAGTGCGCTGATCACATCTGCAGTTTCTTTTGAGCACAATATTTAACTTATACGCAATTTTTATATTTATGGGTTTAATCTTTACACAATCAATGAAAATTATGTCTATACGATGATTTTTGTGTAGTCATATATTGTTCAAATATATCATTGCATCACAAACTCACAGTCACTGCTTAGGAAATTGGACTCTTGTAATGGTGTGTGAACTCATTGGATGTTAGACAAACTTTTACGATAATTGTTTAACACTTGAACTGAACTTATTTAAAGTTTTAACTAAAATCATTATCAAGGATATTTAGACTGATATCATTTCTATTACAGGTACGTTTAGACAGATATATTTTGTAAGAGATTTTAATTTTTAATACACATTCTCTAACTTAATTATTCTTAAAAGTGAAATAAAAAATCTAAAACAAAAAGTTAGCATAAATTTATTTACTTTAAGAATTAAAATACATTATGCTTCATCATTATACTACATAATAGGTTTGGAAGATAAAAATTTACATCTAATTTTAAAGCCATCAATTAATACTGTTCTGCAATACCACATTTATTTACTGTTTCCTTTAAGGAAGAAAAAGAAAGTAACTTAATTGTGATAAATTTGCTATATGTATTTACTGTTTCTTTTAAGGAGGAGAAAGAAAGTAACTTAATTAATCGTGATATTATTAGTATTATGGCATGTTTAGGGTTATTAATTACTGCTCATTTGCTTCTAATTTATGCAAACTGAAAATACACAGCAAAAGGTAGTTATTGAGATATTTAGGGAATTATATCCATTATTTTTTACATTATACATAGAAATAGTTTGCTATGAAATCATACTTATTATCTCTGTACCCAAAAAGAAAGAAAACCAGACAAGTCTTTACCCGACTGAAATTACTTTTCTCGTTTGAAATTATACAGTAAAATGACTAATTTCGAGAGCTTTGCTTTAATAAATTAAGGAATTTATTTGCCTCAGCAACATATATGCATCTTTCTCACTTCCTGTCTATGATTAAGAGTGGGAGATATGATAGGGTTAGTAATAGTACTTTAAAGTTGTTTAATTTTTTTCCTAGTCAATTAATCTAATTTTTAAAGAAAAAAAAATATTATTGTATTCTTGAAAATAAGTACTTTTGTTGTGTTCAATAATTAAGTTTAAATGTAATATATAAAACTATGAATTATTTAAAATTCTTTAATTTTTTATAAATAAAATAAATTATTTAAAATTAATATAACATAATACAAATCATAAATTACAATTTTCTAATATAAAAAAAAAAATGACAAACATAAGTAATACATTCAAAAACATTCTTATATTTCTTATTTCTATAACGGTCCATAATGGAGTTCAACACAAATTTTGGAAATTGCATTGATTCTAAAACAGATTAATTTTAAAAGTTTATTTTGACATCAATAATTTTAAAATTTAAAAAGGTACGATTGTTTAAGCTTAAATAATTTTATGTATAATTATTTCTTTCAGGGTTTCTTTGCTTAATTATTGTTTTTAATTTTAGGAAATATTATCAGAATATTTTGTATGTTTTGTTTTTTTAAATTACAAAATAGTATAAATTATTGATGTAACATCCCATAATGTTACTATGAATAACATAGTCAACTAAATATATTTTATTAACAACTTGAACATAAACATGTAAATATAAATATAAGTAGTACATAAACATGCATAAAAGAAATATAACCCATTTAAAGACATAAATTTAGAAAACAACTCAAATAAATTTTATATATATATATATATATATATATATATATATATATATATATATATATATACACACACACGCACACACACGTCTTTTAAAAGGGTAAATTAACTCTTTCATAAACTAAAACATGCACGCATATTTGGGACTTTAAGAAGACTGAATTGCACTAACACCTTCCAAAAACTCAAGTCCTACTTTGAAACATTTTTAATTGAAAAATTAACTTTTCTGTAAACTACTAATAAATGGCATAAGAAGCTTCCCCCTCAAGTTTTCTTGTAATGCATACCATTTTATTTTATTTACTCTGATGTTATTAATATGATTCGTAATTCCCAGACAAATTATATGAACGTTCATTCATTTCCCTTACTAAAATAACATACATGTCTTATGAGTCTCTATATAAAATCAAATCATTATTTTTAATTATTTATCGTATTAAAAGGGATTTTTTGTCTTTCTTAATTATTTAATCTATACTTAAACTATTTCCATTAATTAAGCCTAATGAAATTCATACAAATATTAATTAAAATAAAACTACCATTTAAACCAAATTTTGAAGTTAAGAGTTTAAATGTTCATATTCTATATATACAACAAGAGAGATTATGCATTTTACGTATATTTATTAATTATAAATACTCTTATAATGCGTGTGTCGGCGATACCTGCTAGTTTGAAGAAGTGTGATTCCTCTGCCTGAAAATGGTGGAAGTTTAGGAAAGAAGAAAAGAAGCAAAATGGGAGGAAAGAAGAAAAGAAGCAAAATGGGAGGAAAGAAGAGGAAATAAGCCATTTGGAATCCAAAATTTGATTCCACTGTGTTATTTTTTACGTTACTTCTGCGTTTGTTGTTATTTATCATTATTAGGCTTAATCAAGTTAGTTAAATTTTGAATGTCTCAGGAGGATGCTTGTAAACGCAAAATGCAGAATCCAGTACATAGTTTAAGGAAGCTAGGTACTGTTGGGAATAAAAAGGTTAAACTTGATGACATTGATGCTTCTTCTGCACGTGAGATGAAATTGGGTGCAAAGATTGTATCAGTAGATAAGAAGGAAAAGCTGAAAAACTGGGACTTGGTTGTAAAGCAACAAAAGGCAGTGTCTCCCGTTCATGACACTCTTAAGAATCACAAACATATTTCTGGAAGTACTTCAAGTGGTAGTAACATTCAAAATGATACTGAGGAAAGCCACTACGATGTTCAAGTACCATCATTGGATAAGCATTTGGGATTTTCTGTTGAGGATTCTATACTTAGTCCGAAAAAGAGAAACTCTTTTGATGAAACCGTGTTGAGTTTATCTTCAGATACGCTGACCTCTTCATTTGGAAAAGAGCAGTCCTCTGGAAATGTTGGAGGAAGTTCCAATTTGGAAGAAAGAAGAAAGGACAACACTGCCATTAACACAGATAACAGGAAGGACGTTAGTCCTATAGTTGAAAGTAAACAGTTTTCCAATATCCTGGGACAAGTTTTTGTACAAAATATTTTGAAGCCGTGTACCAATCTAGAGAAATCAAAAAACTTATTTGAGAACCCTGAATCATTATCCCACATGACAGTTTGTGATAATAATTTGCACCGGTTTGATGGCAACACAACCACTCTGCATGATAACGGTTCTAGATCTCTTTCAGCATTTCAAGGGGGGCAGAGTTCTGGCATAAATACGCAAGCGTGTGAATCTGAAGCTTTTAGTTACGCTGGAAAATTCATTGATCATTTGGGAGGTCCAACTTTTCAACCTAAACATGCAAATACAAGGACTTATTTGGAGCCTTCACCCTCTTATTCTGCTTCCTGTGATGAAATAAATGAGAGACCTGAATTTCCATTCCGCACACATGGAAACAAGGATAATAATGGCCAGGCTTTGGGTGGCCGATCGTTGTCAGGCACATTTTCTGCAGATATGGTTGCTAATTCGTTTCTTCTGCCTGGATGGGGTAAAGGAAGCGCAAAGAATCACTGCATGGAGCAGAACTCTTATGGTTTGCCACTCAATTCTCATGGTGAGCTAATCAACTTCGGTTCAGGTGGAAAAGTTGGGATGATCCAACCAGAGACATCATGTACTTTTAGAGGTTCTTTAATAGCACCTGTGGATAATGTTTTCCATGAAAATAGTCAGGACTATTTAAGGATTGGTAAGAGGCATGTTGTTCAGAAGACTCCTCAAGACCGGGGAAATCCATTTCCGCACTATTCAGGTAGTTGGTTAGGTGTTAGAGAGTTACACAGCAGGAAGAATGAAGATATCTACCCGCATAATTCTGATTGTTGTTCCAATCTCCATCTCCAGCCACTTGATTCAGAAGTGAACCTTTTGAGAAACCCTTTCATTGAAAAAAATCAACTTGGCAAGGTGCCAAATCATAGGGAATATGGAATTATTTCTCCAAGAGGTAGCCCGGGTCTTGTTTCATCTATTTCCAGCCAACCAACAATGAGGTTGATGGGAAAAGATGTTCCCATTGGTAGAAGCAGCAAAGAAAAGCAGCAAATTTTCGGAGGAGTTATTTGGGCTGAAGAGGAATCCAGAAGAAGGCATTATTCTGAAGATGATGATTCTTTGTTAGGAAGATGTTATATGCGTGATTGGTCTACTGGTTCTAATTTACAGAGACAAACTGAGAATGTGTTACAATCTGTGAAAATTCAAAGCAATCAAGCATTGCAAAGTACCCTGTTGATGAAAGCTCCAAACTCTGAATTTATCAACCTGCAAAGTGATCATATATCTCAGAATGCAAGCCTTGGAACCAGCAGAAATACTAGTACTAATTTGCGTCGTATTTCCGAAGTACCTACTTCCTGTGCAATATATTCAAGGCAACCAGAACACTTGCCCGAGCAGTTTGTATCCGGAGCTAAAACACCAGGACTCTGCTTTCATTCTCAGGTACCATCTAGTCCTTACAATTTCCATCTGTCTACTTTAAGCAACGGTGAGCAGAATGGAGAGAAGAAGCGCCATCGTGTAACAAATTCAGCTTTTGGATTTCCGTTCTTGCACCCAATTGTTGAAGAACAGGCCAAATCATCTTGGTTCAAGAGGTCCTATACCAGTTTTCCAGCATCTTCATTAGGCTCAACATATCAAAAGATGCCTGGGAGCTCTACTACTACAAGTTTTCATCAAAATGCATGGAGAAATGATTCAACAACCCCATTCGTGAATCATTCAGATGTTTTGCATCCTAATTCTGGGACTTCTCACTATCCCAGGAACAGCCCTCTTTCCCCAAAATCTAGTACTCATCCTCATTCTCCATATGCTTCAGTTTCCAGCGTTGCCATAGATGGTTGTAGAAAAATACTTAGGGTCACTGACAGAGTGAAATTAGATGATATGATTGCCAAAGACCAGCATCCATGCACCAATGCCAGGAAGAGACCCGCAGCTAATACTTTTGATCCTGCAATACCTAACAAGTTACTTAATATAGAAATGCACACAAACTCAAGTCCCATGACAGGGCTGGGTCGAGTGACTTCAAGTACAAATTTGCCAAAAAACACCAGAGAAGTTGAACTTAATCTCCAAGTGGGTGCAAGAAGTGAATGTGTTTTGAATGAAGCTCGGAATCTAAATCCCACAAGCCATTTTGGCTTTGGTTGTTCAGACCAGGATGGCGTGGTAGAATCAGGTCCTGTGAAACTCGGTCTTGGTGCTAAGCATATTCTGAAACCGTCACAGAATCTGGATAACTCAACACCGATCCATTCTGCCATTTCTATTGCTGCGACTTCTGACTGTGGTAGGGATCTAGAACTTCAAGGAAAATTGACAAAAATGTACATATTTTAAGTGTAAATCATCATTTATGATGAGACCTTTTGCTATGGACACCCGTGAACATAACAGAATCGTCCATGTATAATATTGTTAGCTTGCTGAAACAGGTGAGATATAGATCTTTTAGCATCTTCGCAATCCTGGGAAATGTTCAATAGCTTTTGACTAAACTCTACCGTTTGCAGATTTTTTTAGCTGAAGAGTGCAGTTACAAAGAAATATTGTTATATTTTTTGTTGTTTGAATCTGAAGGATGGGATTGTTATAATTTCATCAGAAAATTTCCTACGGAGTTACTATTCAAAATAAAACTTTTTGTTTGAATAATGAAGTAGAATATAAAGTCTTCTTGACAGGTTTAAATCATCGGTATCATTAAGGCCACGTTGCTTTGAGTGAATTTGAGGGAGTGAATTTGAAGGGATTTGAGAGGATTTAAAGATAAATTTTTTTGTCGTTTATTTGAGTGAATTTGGAGGTAAATGAGAGTGAATTTGGAAATAAAATTTGTGAGAATTAGTATAGAATTGTATTGACGTGACAAATTAGAAAGATTTATTTTCAAATTCATTCTCATTTACCTCCAAATTCACTCAAATAAACGGCAAAAAAATTTATCTTCAAATTTTCTTAAATTCCCTCAAATCTACTCAAAAGAACAGGACCTAAGAGCGATAGCTATAATGATGACAGGAAATTTAAAATTGGTAATAAAACAATTATCAAAGAGTACGAGTGTATAATAGTTGTTTGGTTAAAAATGTTGAAAATTAGTTAAAGCATCTGCAAAGTTGTATGAATTTGGAGGCAATTAAAGTAGCCCTAATTCTTTAGGGTACAAACTTTTGATTGAAAATCTGAAAAACTTTAAGATACAAATTATTGGCCAATTATGTTTAAAAATTGTATTGAATATGCTAAATCTTCTCAGAAATGTAAAAAATACGGAGCTATACAGTAAGTGTCTATAAATTAGCATAGTAAAAGGGAGAAATCCAATCCGTTTTTTTCTGGCCGACCTACTATAAACATGTTAAATACGGGTAATGGTTCGCCATTATAACATCTTTTAATTAATTAATTAATTAATATTTTTTATTAAATAAAATAACTATTACATTTATGTATTAAATTATTTTATTATAATTAATAATTAAAACTTAATTTGAAAGTGTTAATATTTAAATTATAGTTTTAATTTTAAAAAAAAGGTTAATGGATTAGCTTGTCGCTTTTGGTCTTCTAATTTAGTAGAGTAGATGATGAGCACAAATAGTTGTGCTTGTTTTGGATAAGTTAGCGAGCTAGCTTGTGAGATGTAGTCTACTTTGAAGGTTACTTTCTCCACCACTACAGGTTGCTCCCTACACCTTCTCAACTTTTTTTATTTCCAAAACTCACCTTATTTAAATATTTATTTTTTACTTTTATCTATTTTAATCTAAAACTCTAATCTAATT
Organism: Vigna umbellata; assembly: GCF_029865625.1. NCBI lineage: Eukaryota > Viridiplantae > Streptophyta > Magnoliopsida > Fabales > Fabaceae > Vigna > Vigna umbellata. Next base: position 37,356,323 of record NC_142169.1, read on the forward strand.
CTACTCCCTTTCACTCTTCACTGCAGCAGCCTCCACACCCCCACATCATAGAAAACCCTAATCTAATCCCACTCCCTTTCACTCTTCCTTGTCGCAACCCTTACAGCCCTGCACCACAAAAACTTCTTTTCTTCCTCTCTTCCTATTTCCCTTTTTCACTGTCACGGCCTCACACCCCCACACCCTCACAGAAATTTTATTTTTTTCCTTTCACTCTCTTCTTCCTCTCCTCCTAATACTTCTCTTATTTGTGATTTTCGTTTCCTCCTCCACTTTTTATGCTTTCATTATCACTAAGTTGACTCCAGAGATGGTTGGTTCGCGAAGAAGAGTGTGGTTTATGGTTGATTTCACCCTAAAAATGCTGGTATTTGTGTGTTGTTGTTTGAAAAACATAGAAAAAGCCAAACGCGAAGCCTGAACAGATATGAGAGATCCCTTTGGCTTTCAACGGATCTTGATTTCCGTCGATGGATATCAAGATTTGTTGAAGGCCCAACGAATCTCGCATATGTCTTTGCGTTTGGCTTCTCTTATTTTATTTTTTGGTTTTAGTTTGTTAATTTTATTTTTTTGTATAAATTTTTATGAGTAGTATATAATTTTAGATTTTGAATTATTTATTAATTTAATTATAATTATTTAATTTGTTTAAAATTTGTTCTGTATAAAAGAAAATTGTTCAAAGATCAAATGAATCTTGATTTTCGTTAACGGATGTCAAGATCCGTTGAAGGCCAAATATATCTCTCATATTCGTTGATATGCAGGACAAATTGAGAATAAGGAGGTGTAAGTAGCAACTTGTGGTGGTGGAGGGAATAACCCTCGTCTATTTTATTCCTATTACTACAAGTGTCAAAGTAAATTAGTCCAACTCATATCTTCAGCTAAAGTTGACTAAATTCAATGAACTTAAAATTTGTAACTCAATTAAGACCCATCACTGGTTTGTGGAATTGACTCACTTTTATTTTTTATTTATTTTATTTATTTATTACATATAGTTATTGTAGTATAATTATATCATAGTGAATTGACTCGATTCATTTTGCACAACAATAACACATTTCACCAAACATTATTATAAAAATATTAGTTAAAAATTATACGAAATTTGATAAACAAATAAATTAATCATTCAAAATATTTAAACATTATTGAACAAATTTCTAATATTTTAAAATATCAAACTATCAATCTACATAATTAAAATCCATAAATAATTATAATAACAAATTGTAAAATAATTATAATAAACAAATTGAGTGACAAGTCAATTTTTTGTTTAACCTAATTTAACTTAAATATGTGATGAGTTAGATTGACTCAAGTTAAAATTTACTTGAACATCTCTACTAAGTGATTCTAACAGTTTCAATAGTCTCTTCTCAAGCTGGATGGTGTATACTCACTAATCCAAGCTTGGGAACGACATGGGAACTTACTAAAAATGTCAACTAACTTTTCATCTGAGCGAACAGGGAGAAGATGCAAGACATTAGCTTGGATCTTCTCACGTACAACATGGCAATCTAATTTTATATGTTCCGTCCTTTCATGGAAGCTCTGGTTATGAGCTATATGCCTAGTAAACTTGTTGTCACAATATAGAGCAGGAGTGCTAGCAGCCTTAAGATGAAGGTCTTGAAGAAGATAATGGATCTAGTGTACCTCAAACACAATAGCAGCTAAGAAACGGTATTATGCTTCGGTGGAAGATTTGGAAATAGTGCTTTGCTTCTTGGATTTCCTTGAGATAAGAGATGAACCAACAAAGATGCAAAAACCCGTAGTAGATCTTATAGTGTTATGGCAGGTTTCCCAATCTGAGCCATTGAAGGATTATATTTGCACTTGTGAATCAATAGTAAAGAAGAGTCCCTTTGAAGGGTTGGACTTGATGTACCTAAGGATATGCTACACAACCTGATAGTGCTAGTTAGTGGATAATTGCATAAAGTGGCTTAACAAATTAATAGAGAAACATAATTCAAGTCTAGCATTAGTGAGATAAAGCAACTTCCCTATTAACCTTCGATAGGAGTTAGGATTGTCCAAGTAACTTTCTGAGTTTGTATCACTTAGAAAGGGTATAGAACAGGGTTTGCATCCTAGCATTCTTATTTCTTCAAGGATGTCTAGAGCATATTTCCTTTGAGAAAGATGAAAACCCTTCTTAGATCTGTCCACTTCAAAGCTTAGGAAGTTCTTAAGTTCTCCTAGATTCTTGATTTGAAACCTATTATGCAATAGGACCTTTATGCGATTGATCTTTTTGATCGAATTCCCTGCTATAATGATGTCATCTACATAGACAAGAAGAGTTGTTAAATCTATAGTAGTGAGCTTAGCAACTGGGGAGAAGGTATCTAGATGATTTATTCCTTTTTGTTGGGTATAACCTTTGGCTACTAAACGAGCCTTATGTGCCATCAACTTTGTATTTGCTCTTGTACACCCATCTACACCCGATAGGAGTTTTTCCATGAGGTAATTGTGTTAGATACCAAGTATTATTATCATGTAAAGTCTTGATTTCTTTCTGTATAGCATTTGCCCACTCATGTGTGGTTTTGGCCTCATCATAGGAGTAGAGTTCATTGTTGGCAGTGATGGCCATAGCGTATTTTAAATGTTTCTCAAACAAAGAAATATAAGACAACATATCAAAAATGGGGTAAGGAGTCTTGAAATTATTTATTAACTTGATATATGTAGTCATTTAGGTACCCTGGGAGTCCTTCTAACTTTGATGGATCTTCTGTGAGTGTGATTTTCTTCACTTTTAGCAGAGTTGTTATTGTTGTTGTTATTGTTAGTATCAATCAACTCAGATTGCCTCTAGTCATTAGTGCCCCTTTCAACTAGTCCCTCAATATCAATGGAATTGTAGCTGCATAGAAGGTCATTAAGAAACAGTTTTGTCTTTCTTCGTATTGTTAGCTTCTCTATTGTTTTGCTGGTCTTTATAAGGAAAAATATCTTCATAGAAGATGACATTTCTACTTATGAAAAGTTCTCTAATGTTGATGTCAAGAACAAAATAACCCTTGACATCATTCTTATAACCAAGAAGGACTCCCTTTCCTAGCTCTAAGGTCAAGTTTACTTCTATTACTTTCAAGAGTGGAAGCAAAGCATAGACACCCAAAGGATTTTAAATTCAGATAAGTGGAAGGAGCATCATACATTAGATCATAGGGAGTTTTGTCATTAAGAACAGGGGAAGGTATCCTATTTATTGAATATATAGCATGATTGATATCATACGACCAATAAGCATTAGGACCATTGGATTGAAAAAGAAGGCTACGAGTTATGTTAAGTATGTGTGGATGTTTGCACTCCACAATAGAATTCTGTTGAGGAGTTTCAACATAACTCTTTTCATGATAGATGCCATGATAATCATAAAGATTGACACAATTAAATTCATATCAATTGTCAGATCTAATAGTTTTAACAGTCTTATTAAACTAATTTTTAATCCTGATAATGAAATTCTGCAACAAATCTCTAGTTTGGCCTTTATTGTGCATTAAGAAAGCTTAGGTATGCCTGTTGTAATCATCAACTAGAATGAGGAAATATTCATGACCATGAACAAAAGGAGTGGAAATAGGCCCCATATATCACAATGAATTATTTCAAAACATTTAGCGAACAAAGAAGTACTTCTAGGAAATGGAAATTTATGTTGTTTAGCATAGTGACATGTATCACAAAGAATATCAGAAGTCATTTATACATAAGGACAAATTTTACATATTTGTTCTACAATTTTGTGTCCTGGATGGCCTAATCTATAGTGCCACAAATTTACATTAACACGTTCATAAGAGAAAACAGATTTGTGAGTAAAATCTTGGTCACGAATGGAAAAAGACTATAAGTAATAGAGATCCTTGCAGACACTAGCACACTCTAACATCTCAGAAGAAAATGTTAGAATGTAAGAATATATAAGACATTAAAGATAATGAAATCTTAAGAAAATTGAATAGTTCTTACACGTTCAGTAGTGATAATAGAATTATTTGGAAGTTTGACAAATGTGGGTTTAATTTTATAAAAGGTGACAAAGCATTTTTTTTCTCATGGGTCACATGATCAGTGGCCCACTGTCTATAATCTAAGAAAAGGTACCTTATTTGTCCTCTGTTGTGTTTCTCTGCACTTGGTTGACCTTATGTGAGGAATCATCAACCTTTTCTATCATTCTAAGTGGTTTTTGCATTTGTTTTGGGGCAAAAGAATTGAAGACAACATTGGTGTTGACCTGTTGAGTGGATTGTATGCCTTCTGAGGCAAAATCACTTGTGCAAATGTTGGCCGAATTCCAATCATCCTGCACCCCTTTTTCCTGATTGCTATCATTCCTTTTGTACCATGGTAGGTAATCATGCTTAGAATAACATTCATCCACAGTGCAATTCATTTTGTGGCAGTAGGAGCATCATTTTCCATAGTTGGAATTTCTCCATCTCTGATGAATCATTATTTTGTACTATTCACTTATTTTTTCGTACCGAATTTAAATAATGCTTAATTGTCCATTATTTTCTCAGTTTTGCTAATTGGGCTTAATTTGATCAGTAATTCATATTTTTAATTAATTTGGATTGTATGAATCTAATTATTCTCATTATTAATTGTAGGACAATTTTGAAATTATAATTAGGACTTCAAGAGGGCTGCCACATCATTTAATTTCGTTTTGTAATTTTAATTACTTTAATTTTAGACCAGATTTGACTTTTAGGCCTATTTTTTGTCAATTTTGTAAGAAGCTCATATAGATGACATTTTCGTCTTTTGGCCTTTTAAAATCCCAAATCATATTTGGGAAAGCTCTTCTCTCCCTCATTCATGTTTTTCTTAGGTCTTTGAAGCTTGGGACGTTTTCCACCCCCTTCCCTTTGGGGGTTTTAGGTTTTTGTTCTCTTTTCCTTTCAATTAATGAAGGATTTTGGTTTTTAATTTCAATTGCATTTGTGTTTCCGTTTCTTGCTTCCATTTTCGATTTCAGTTTCATTTCCCTATTTCCATTTCGTTTTGGTGTTGCAAGTTCGTTGTCCAATTTTTATTTCGTTTCCCAATTTGAATAGTGTTTTATGTTGTTGTTTTGAGGTTGCTTTGTGCTTTCAATTGCGCTTTCCATTGTGCTTCGTTTACATTTCATTTGTTGTTATTCCAGGATGAATTCACTTCCGTTTTTCTACTTTAATTTTGCTTTAATGGTAGCTTAGGTGTGTTTGGTTTGTCGTTAGTGAAATTGCATCGTTTCCATGAGAATTCTGAGTTAGAAGTGTGTTTTTGCTGCTTTGACTTGGCTCACTATTGAATCTATTTTGCACGTGCGATTGGTTATACGCTTAGTTGCATAATTAGTGTTTAATCTTTGCTTAGTTGATTGGACTGTATGGTGCATAATTGATTGAATGTGTGCACAGCGTTTGCTTAATTCGCTTTTATGAAAACATGGTGGGTCTTCGCTTAATTGATCAACTTGTGTTGGATTAGGGGTTAAAGGAGTGAGTAATTGTTATAAATCTGTGATAAGGAATAATGTAATTGAGCTAGTGATCAACAACTTTTAAATCTGTGTTCGAATTCGTGCTTTAATTTGATTTGTTTCCATTCATAAAATTCTTCAGTAAACCCCCCACCAAGTGTTTGATCTAATGACTGAACGAATAATTGGTCCATGAGAGACGAACTAGGAGTCATTTCCTAGTCTATATTGCACTTTATTTGCATATTAATTTGATTGGGGTACGACCTCGATCATTCTCTCTCTTCCTTGCTCACGTGACCCAACACCACGTCCTTGGTTCCTCTAGGTCTGGTCTGGTTTCCAGTGGCTATGTTTATCAGCAATATTCATCAGAATTTTGGGTTTTAGCATTTTGGTTGGTGGTCCCTATGTCTTGTCTCTCTTGTTGCATGATGAGGGAGAAGACACAGCTAATGTTGGGAAGGGGCTCCATTAGGAGGATTTGAGTTCTCACAGTGTTATAAGTATCATTCAGCCCCTTTAGAGATTAGATAACATGCTCTATCTCTCTATATTTGAGAGAGATCTTTGACAAATCACAATTACAATGGATGTCACAGGTACAACACGGTATGGGTCTAAGGGATTCTAACTCTTCCCAAAGAATCTTCAAATCTGTAAAAAATTGGCTTACATTTCTTTCTCCTTGTTTGATTGAGTAAATGTCTTGAAGTAAGTTAGAAATCTTGAAATAATCACCCTTTGAGAATCTTTCCTTTAATTCATCCCATAACTCTTTGGCATCTTCAACATATATCACACTTTCTGCAATCTGTGAAGAAAGTGTCTTTATGATTCAAGAAAGCACCATCATCTTACATTTTTCCTAAGCATCAAATAAAACATCACTTCTTTGAGGTTTCTTGATTGATCCATCAATGAATTTGATTTTGTTTTTGGAAAAGAGAGCTCTTCTCATGTTCCTCTTCCAAGAAGAGTAATTTTTCTCATTTAAGACTTGAGAGATAAGAGTGAGGATTGGATTCTCCCTGGGATGTAGATAAAAGGAACTGGCATGATTGGTTGATTAATCCATGTGATCCATCACACCAAGAAAGAACCAAGAATGAAACAAGAATTCTGATTGAAGGAACTTTGGCACAACGGAAGCAGAGCAAGCATTAAACCTGCTTTGATACCATATTGGAAATGGTATGAAGAGAAAATAGGAAGGCTTGAGAAGCCCTATGTCACGGGAGAGAGAAGTTCGGTCATGGAGAAGTCAAGCACTGAGAACAAGTTGCGACAACCAGGTAAGAAGAAAAAGAACTCTAAAATCTTTTAATGTATTGTGTATTGTTTCTGTGTGTTACTTTGGGGAACAAAATAGAAACCTTATATATAAGGTTCTCATGAAAAAGGGGGAAAAGGAGAAACACTGAAAACTAAAAACCCTAACTAACCCTAACCAACAAAATAAATTGATTATTACATTTAAATAGTAATCTAACTTATTTTAACAGTTTCAATATCTACTTAGTACAAATGAGTTGTATACTTCTTGAAAAATGAACCATTATTCAAATTGATATATATATATATATATATATATATATATATATGGGTTTGCTAACTTATGTAACCTCTTAAAGTCTACTAAATTTTAGTTGACAAAAAAATTCCTATTCGTAAAGAGAGGCAGCACTAGTACAAAAATAGCGTACACCGTCGAATATTTTTGGCCTTTCACGTTGAATTCGAGAACAACATCATATCAGGAGACATTAAATTGACTTCGAATTTAAAAAAATTCGACTTTAATTTAACGTCGAATTTCTTCAATATACGATGTTAATCAATTTTTTTTTTTAATTAATTGTAATCCTTTTTTACAACTCTACGAGACGTGAAAAGTATAATTATGAACGGTGATATAAGATCAACAACAAATAACAATAACAAACAACAAACAAGTTCAATCAAACAACAAACAAGTTCAATCAAACAACAAATAAGTTCAATAAAACAACAACAACAAACAAGTTCAACCAAACAACAATAACAACAAACAAGTTCAACAAAAAAAAAACAACAAACAAGTTCAACAAGAAAAAACAAACAAGTTCAACAAATAAGTTCTTCAAAACGAAAACTAACCTTCAAAAGTGCGTTCATCGGAATAAAGTGTTGCCACCAGTGAGAGAGAAAGCAGAATGCACCTATGAAGGACAAGAACACGAAAATAATCGGTGAAAACAAACGAAAATCATACCTAAAGTAGTTAATTAACATGCATTTGTATCAAATGAAAGAAAGTTTACATATGATGGTCGTCAAACTTCGTTCGATAAAAGTTTGAGCAGAGAAGAGGGTCTCGCACGCTAAGATAAAGTGAATGAATTTTCAATCTCCCGTTCAAATTTTTATTGAATTCACTAACCTTTTGACTTCTAACGCTGAGTCATTCGACGTTTTATATCCTTTTATGTCGAATTATAATTTTAAACGATGTTTAATAATTGCATTTATTTACAAAATTGTCACTGATTATTTTTAAAGTTGGCTATTGAGTGGTTAGACGTTGAACACGTGACGTTATAAGCTATTTTTGAAGGTGCATACTCCATAGGATATTTTAATAATTTTTATTTTTAATTTAAAATAAAAAAAAATCAGAAATTATTCAAATACCCTTAACCTTAAAACTTAGAATCCATAATATATGAAGATATTTTTTTCAACTAAAATTTGGGACATTTTAATATGTTACATAAGCAAACTTTTATATATATATATATATATATATATATATATATATATATATATATATATTCATAAGAATTTGTTTAAATACTTTTTTGATAAATATTAGATAGAAATAAGGAAAAAAAGTTATAAATTAAAATTAACTTAAGCACTAGTTAAAAAAAAAAAATTATGAAATTACACAATGGAACTTATATCCATTAACTTATATATAAACTAAATTTAATTTATGAAAAGTATTTATTTTTTATAAAAATGTTTATGCAGAATCTTATCCAATTGTAGTTTATTCCAAGCACTTCATATACAAACATGCACTGTTAATTATAACTTATATGTTGTGGTTTTATCTAAATATATATTTGCTCTACATGTAGCAATTATTTATTTTGAACAATATATCGATTCACTTGTTTTGGGTGTACACGAAAATAAGACAACGCAATTAGAAAAAACTTGATGAGTGAAACTATGACATAAAAGAAAAGAAATATATTCAATCATGATATTGACGGAATTATCAGTCATATTTATCTATTAAAGTTACTAACAAAAAAAAACTAATAAGTAGAAATAGTTTGCATGGTGACAAAATTAGTAATAAGATATTTTCCCTTTCATTTTGTTCACAGAATACAAGAGTGAGATATTTCTGTTCTTTACACCATTACTCTTATCCACTGACATTGTCCAAACTGAACATTTCTTCAATTTATCGCTGTTGAAGTTCAACTTATTGCACTCAAGACAGCTAATAGTTGTTAATTACTTACATCAAACCAACACAGCCATTGAAAGATAGTCAAAGCCATGGCATGTTCTTCTTCATTCACATTTGCCAGTCCAACATCACTTCCCAGGCCCAGAAACTCACTTTGTTCTTCTCTAATCCCCAGAGCCATGGCAAAAGAGCTTTACTTCAACCATGATGGTTCAGCAACGAAGAAGTTGCTGGTAAGGACTAATAGTTTGTTTTGGTTCTTCACAAGCTGTGAGTGAATTGGTGTGTGATGGTGCAGGCAGGGGTGGACATGGTGGCTGAGTTGCTTGGTGTTACATTGGGTCCAAAGGGGAGGAATGTTGTGCTGCCCAATAAGTATGGACCTCCCAAGATAGTAAATGATGGAGAAACTGTTCTCAAAGAGGTGCTTTTTTCTTTTTGGTCATTCATCATTAACCATTTGCTTCTTCTCTTTAATGTTCTTCTTTTTGTACCATGGTCGGTTTAAGGTTGTGAATGTTGAGAATCAAATACGAGTCTAAATCTTAGAAATGAAAACATTGAGTATATGGAACAAGAACTATAAATATATTATTTTAAGGTTTTAGACCGGAGGTGGACTTTTGATGTTGTCTCTTCTTAATTAACTGTGTTAATTTCTTCTATGAATTTATGTTTTATCGGTGTTTTTTTTTTAATAAATCGTGTTAAATTTTTATATAGTTGGATTTATGTCTTATTGTATTAATTTTTTATATGATTAGACTCATGTTTTATTGACGTTCTCTTTTTTCAATAATTTTTTTTTTAAGATTCATTAGTGAAAAAGTTACATATTTATGCATTGTTAGATTACTATTTTGAAATACAGTTATTTATTCTCTAAAGTATATAATAAGAGGTGGCTATAAGAAGATCATAGTATTGGTAAGCCATCCACTAGGCATTTGAACCAGAGCATTTGAAGAAAACACAAGAACAGAATGAGAAAACAGTTTCCAGTGAGTTTTTTCTGTACTTTGGTTGTTGGATGAGAAATTGACTGTTGAGCAATGAAAAATTGTTTCAGAAAGTAGTGTTTGAAACAAAAAAGTAAGAAGAAAATCTAGCATGTCCTTTTTTTTCCCACAATTTGGTAGGTGTTTTCCTTGTTGTCTTATTGCTTATGTGCTTAATAAACTTGTATATCATCAGGTCTTCTAGTAATATGGTTTTGTGAACTTCTCTTTCCTGTGTTACATAAGATTGAATTGGAAGATCCGTTGGAAAATGTTGGTGTGAAATTGGTGAGACAAGCTGGTGCAAAAACCAATGACCTAGCTGGTGATGGCTCAACTACATCTGTTGTTCTTGCTCATGGCTTAATCAGAGAGGGGACAAAGGTAAACAAAACCACCTAAACATGAGTGTCCTATTACATCAATCACAACAAAATTATTACATGTTAGCACATATGAAAAGTTGACATGTATTGCTATATAAAAAAGGTCCCATCCTATGTCAAATTTGCAAATAAAAGTTGAAGAAACATTAGTTTTTAGTTCATTCTTGAATCACCATGTTAATAACTTTAAAGGGGTTTTCTTAACTTTGAGTTCTAAAGCTCCTTTTTTCTTTGTCTAGGTTATTGCTGCTGGAATGAATCCTGTTCAAATTGCTCGTGGGATTGAGAAGACAGCAACTGCACTTGTTTCTGAACTCAGTTTCATGTCAAGAGAGGTAGGATCACTTTATTTATTAAATGATGTTTCAATTTTTTACTTGATGTAAAACTTAAACTCATACTTGGATTCTTTAATTATAAATTTTGCTTGGTGTCAATTGTTGCTTATAGTTTGCAAAGTCTAACAACATTGATTGAACTTGCAGGTTGAGGATGATGAACTTGCAGATGTTGCAGCAGTAAGTGCAGGGAATGATTATGCAGTTGGAAACATGATTTCTGAGGCACTGCATAAGGTAGGAAAAAGAGGAGTAGTAACAATTGAAACCGGAAAAAGTACTGAGAACAGTTTAGAGATTGTGGAGGGAATGCAATTTGATCGTGGATATTTGTCCCCATACTTTGTCAACAATAGAAGAAAGATGACAGTGGAACTCCACAACTGCAAGGTATCATTTAGAGTCTGAAAGAACTTGTACAGTGTATAAAAGTGCTTATGATGATGATATTTCTGCAAGTATTTTTAAGCTTGACTAAGCAAGCTTCATGGTTGAGCTTATGATATCTTCTCTAAAGTGATAAACTTAATAGATAAATACTTAATTGGTTGGTTTGGCAAAAGCATCTTTCACATAAAAGCTATAAGCAAGTTCAATTAAAAATAAGATGTAATTAAATGATGATAATGAGTAACAAAATATGTAATTAAGTTAAATAACTACATGATGCATAGTTATTTGGTTGCAGTTGCTTTTGGTGGACAAGAAAATCACAAACCCAAAGGAATTGATCAACATACTGAACAATTCTGCAAAAGAAAAGTACCCAATTGTGATAGTTGCAGAGGACATTGAGCAAGAAGCTCTAGCTCCTGTCATTAAAAATAAACTTCGAGGGGCACTTAAGGTAGCTGCCATTAAGGCTCCTGCCTTTGGTGAACGCAAGACTCACTGCTTGGAAGACATTGCAATCTTGACTGGAGGTACAACATCCAACACTTCCACTTATAATCTTCATTATGTTTTGTTTGTTCATATGTTTAGACAAACAAGAAACAAAAACTTTCTCAGCTATAGCTTTCTGTTATGCTCTTTTTATCTGTTCATCTTTTCTGTTTGCAATTATGTTATTCTGCATTGTATATGTACATATACCCCTTCTCATAGTAAGAGTTCAGAGTCTTTATTGATCATTCGTACTGTTTCTTTTCTTTTCCAATTTTGTTATTGTATCAAATTCATTTAGAAGTTTATCTTAGTGAAATTTATTATGTCATAGTCACCATTCACAAATATCTAGTCACGTATTCGAAATATATATGTTGAGGAGGTGTGTTAGAAATTTAATATCAATTAAAGATAAAACAAATATATGTTATAAATGATTATATAAATGAGTGTAAACCTCGTATTAAAAGTCGGTTTCGTAGGATTAGGTTAGATTTGAAGTTTATTTCTTAATATGGTAGTCAATTTTCAGCTTGCAGATGTGTGTTCACAAAATCTCTATCTCCGGCTTTGTTTCAAGAACTCTGTTCCAAGCTGGGCTTGATGTTTTCACTTCTGTTGTTCTGTCCGATTGCCATCTTCGTTAAACTTCTATTAGAAACAAATTATGTACTTGAATGGAAGAAAGCATCAGTTGTTAAAATGCTAATTGGAAGTTCCATTTTTACATGCATAGTCTTCACTTTGTAGTTTATTCTGCAATAAAACATTAGTTCTTTACAACCTTTGTTTTTTTGTAATTGATATGCTGTTTTTCAGGTACTGTGATTAGAGAAGACATGGGATTCACCCTAGAAAAGGCTACCAAGGATGTTCTGGGTTCTGCTACAAAGGTAGTCATAACAAAGAATTCTACCTTAATAGTTACTGATGGGAGTACAAGATCACTTGTAGAGAAGAGGGTTCATCAACTGAAGAAGCTTGTTGAGGTGCATACACAATTTTCAAAACCATCACATCTCACACTTGACTAGTGTTAAATTTTCAAAGTTAATTGTATATTGTTCACAAATATGATTGATTGACATATTTCACACAGAATACAGTGGATAAATTTCCCAAAAAGATATTGAATGAAAGAATAGCAAGATTATCAGGGAGCATTGCCATTCTCCAGGTATTGTAAATTTCATTTCATTTTGTTTGGACATTTTGGATTTTAAGAATTCTGTTTCCTTGGAGATAGTTCATATACCTATTAGCAACTTGAATACAAATCATAGGTAGGAGCACAAACACAAGTGGAGCTGAAGGATAAACAATTAAGAATAGAAGATGCTCTAAATGCAACCAAGGTATTATTTCCTTTTCATGGCTCAAACAAGTTAATTTGCCACCATTTTTATGGTTAACCTTCTTACTTGGAACATGGCAGGCTGCAATAGATGAAGGTGTAGTAGTTGGAGGTGGTTGTAGCCTTTTAAGACTATCCAAAAAGGTGGATGGTATAAAAGTACTTCTAGACAATGAAGAACAAAAGGTTTCATTCCATTGCACTAAGTTTTTCATATCATGTTTGAAGTTTATGATTTAGCCAAGCTCTTGTTGTAAATATCCCTTAAAGTCTTTGTTTTGATTTGTATCTTTTTGTTGTCTGTTCAAGACATGGAAAATTTATTTGTGTATTATCTGCAGATTGGAGCTGAAATCTTCAGAAGAGCTTTAAGCTATCCTGCAAGATTGATAGCGAAAAATGCTGGTGTAAATGGCAATGTTGTTGTAAATAAGGTATTGAGCCTGAGAAACTGTTTTATAATGTTGGATTCTTAACAATAACATAGAAAAAAACAAAAAATAAGATTGAAAGAAAGCAAAATATATCAATTTTTGCACTTAGATTTTGCATGCTTTGTAATTTTACAGGAAAAATTTTCAAAACTATATACAGAGATTTTTCTAACATTTGTCCTGTGTTCAACTATTGTTGATTTATCAATTAAAAAATCTCAATTATTAAGATTTTTTTTCTTCAGATTTTAGTTTATTAAACTAAAGAAGAAAGGTATATATTGAATAAAATGCAAGCTTGAGTCGTTTATGGTAAGCAGGTTTTATTGGAAGATAACATGAATTTTGGTTACAATGCTGCTAAGGACTGTTATGAGGATCTGATGAAGGCTAGGATTATGGATCCAACAAAGGTATGCTCATTTAGTTTGTGTAAAGGTCAAATTAAATTATCAAAACAAAATTTCAATTCTAGTTATAGAAAAGTATATAAGAAAAAAACAATTAAAGAAGTTCATGTAAGTTTGGCCCTTTTCCATTGTGTAACTAACCAATATAATGTTTGTTAATCTTGTGTTTGGATTTACACTAAAATTTTAAAAAGATTCTAAGTTTACAGAATTTTATTTCAATTACTATAAAATATAAACAATTATTTTAATAATAAACAATATATAATAATTTTAAAATATCAATTAGTAGTATTTTAGAGCCTATAATGATGAAAGTTATTTTTTACAAAGTACACCAAAATATATTAGTTGTCTTCAACTTCAACTAGAGTTAAGATTATAATTATTTTAGCTAATGTTTACTTTTTCAACATCTTTATTCGAGTCTTTTTTTTTTTAATTTTCTATTAACATTGACTAAAATAGGTATTTTTAATTTTAATTTTTTATTTCAAATTGATAAAAAAACCATGAAAATAATCTTAGGTTAGGATTATTTAAAAGTTTGCTTAATCAACATTAGAAAAAAAAAATAACCTTAATCAAATTAGAAAAGGTGTGATATTGTTGAAAAGATCCCAACAAACATTAAAAAAATGTCAATAAAAAAAACTATGATTGACATTAATTAAAGAAGTAGTTTTTAGACATTAATGGAAAAAGGTTTTATCCTACAATAATTTCAACTTACATTGATCGATAAATAGTCCACTAATATTAAATCAAAAATTTGGATGATACCAATTGAGAAGTAATTCTACATTAGAAAAGAAATTTGTTATTAACTCGTTAGAAAAAAAATTAAATTTAAAATAAAATTCAACTCAAAACAAGTCATACTTAAGTCTAATACAAAAAATAGAGCTATCAAAACATGTCATCCGGCCCGACCTACCACGGGTTGGTCACTTAGTGAGCCAACCCAACCCGGTTCATTTATTAGCAAGTCGGAAAAATTCGAACCCGACCAAATCCATCACAGATTGGTAGTTAAACGGGTTGACTCACTTAATTACAATTTTTTTAAAATAAAAAAATTACAAACATTCTATAAATTAAATCTAAACAAATTTCACTGGCAACATGTGTATTTAATTAATTTTGAAAATAAGAAACTTAAATTTTTCAAGCAAAAACAAAATAATAAATATTTTTTTATAAAATTAAAATTAAATTTTAATAAAATAAAATTAGGTAGGTGGGTTGGTGGACCAACCTGGTCCACCACGGGTTCAACCCGCATGAGTCGGGTTTAAATGAGTCGAGTTAAAATTTGACCTGCATAAGAAAAATATAATTTTTTTAAACCCAACCCGGCTCAAATCCGTAGTAGACTGAGTTAATCTGCGGGTTGTGACCGTTTTGATAGCTCTAACAAAAAAAAGTTATGTTTGATATCTATTAAAAAAACATCATTAATATTAACCACGAAAATATTGTTTAATAACAACTCATAAATAACTTAGTCTTAATTTGCAAAGAATAAATAATTTTAACGATTTCAATCCAAAAATAAAAAGTAATTGACCTTGAAAAAGAAAACCTCACTTGTCAGTAGTAAAAATTTTATTGTTGAGTCGATGTTTTTTAAATCTTGACCAAGTTCACAATGTCAGAACGATTAATTTGAAGTAAAAAACATGCTAATGGAGCTAAACAGTAGAGGAGAGAAAAAATTATATATATATATATATATATATGAAAGAATTTAAAAATATAAAATTTTACATGTATCTATTGAAATAATAACAAGGATAATGATACTTTAACAACATTTTAATATTATTTATGTGTCACTGATCCAAAATTACTTCACAATTAATAATAATAATCATAAAAACCATCGTGAATTAATCACAAAATAACACATAAATAATATTAAAATATTATAAAAAAATATTAAAATATTATAAAAAAATATTGTAAAAATATTATTATCTAATAATAAATGACATTGACAGCCTCTTATATTACAATAGTTTTAAAATAAGCATACACCTCTCTCTTTCTTTTGATAAAAGCATACTCGTCTTTATAAAATGGTTACAGTTTTCCTATTTATTTATTTTTTTAATTACATATTATAATAATGTTATCATTTTAATGAAAAAGATTAAACTATTCTCTGAGTCCCTAAAGTTGGCCACCATTAATATATCACACTGCACCTAACAGATTAGCACCAGGAGTTGTAACAGTGTTCCAGCACCATGAAGTTTTATCCAGTATCTGCAGGAACTAAAGCTAGCAGTTTTAAAGCCTAAGAACTAAAATTTAAGGCAGAAACAAGTACGCAAACTAAAGAAAGTATCTAATAACCGATGAATAACAAAAAGGGGACAAAAACAGGAATGTGAATCAGTGAAAAGCATGACGAAAACCATGTTAATTTGGCAGTGGAGATGCAGTGAGATAGATTAGCACAGAATGACCAAGTCTGTGATGTTGAAAATTGGTGCAGGTAGTTAGATGCTGTATAGAACATTCAGCTTCAGTGGCCAAGTCATTTCTAACATCTAATGCTGTTGTGATTGAGCGCAAGGAGTTGCAGCCCATAACATTGCCCCCAAGAAAGGCCATGGCTACCCCAAATCTCGCTATACCAAAAGATCTTGCCTTTTCGAAGGGTCTTCCTATGTCAAAAGATCTTGCTATGTCAAAAGGTCATTTCACTCACTTCATCGTCTTTAATTTCCTCTGCCACAATATTTTCCCCTGTTAGTAGTAACGATTGTGTTGAAATTTGGTTACTCAGGTTTCGTACCAAAGGGTTTCTGAAATGGAAAATTGTGAACTTTCAGACCCATGCCTGGCTTCAGTGTGAGCAATGAAGAAACAGTGCAGATTAATCCACAGATACATTGTACAGATAGTGGCATTCACCAATCCTAGGAACAACAAACGAAGTTACCAACATCTCAATTTTGTAATAAATTTTGAATATTCAAGCAATTTTATAAGGAAAATGTGAAAGACTTGTTGGATACATGGTAATAAAAAGAAGTGAAAATAAAAATCCTATTTTTTCTTTTGTCGTTTGGAGTAAACCATTCCCCGGATGCCATCGGGATCGGCGACGAAGCCCAACGGGCGATAGAACCCGAGAACTCGGGGCTCCGAATAAAGGGCAATATTGGAAATTCCTCTTCCCAGAAGCTCCTTCAGCAGCCTCTCGATGACGGCCTTGCCGAGCCCGATGCCCTGGAACGACGGGTCCACCACCACGTCCCATATGATGGCGTTGAAGACGCCGTCGCCGGTTGCCCTCGCGAAAGCCACCGGCCGCCGCGTCCTCCGATGCTCCACCCATAGAACCGCCTGCGTGTGCTCCAGTGCCAGGCGGATCTTCTCCGGGTCCCGCCGTGGGAACCCCACCGCCACGAACACAGTGTTCAGCTCCTCCAGGTCCAGCCCCTCCGCGTCGCGCCGCAACAAGAACCCGCGCGACTCCAGCGCCTCGTCGGAGACTGAGAGCGGATAGTCGCCACCGTAGGGGGAGGACGATGCGACGGAGACGCTTCGGGGGAGGGTTCGCACCCTGGTTTGGCCGAAACGGAGACAGGGTGGAAGAGGAGCGGAGACAGCGCCACGTAACAACATTTTATAGATAGAACAAAAAAGTGTTTTGAATTTAATTTATAATGCAAATTTCACACTTTATGATCATTTTCCCACTTTATCTTAAATAATATTTTTAAACTAAATAAAAAAAACTCAAGCTTAAATAATATTTTAGAATTATCTTACTTGCTAAAATAATATGCTCTTAGATTTTCTACTTCTATCCTGATTTTGATTTTAAAATCGTATGGGTAAATTAATAAGTAAGAATAACAATAAAATAAAAAACATTAAAAATAATGATGATGGAGAAACTAGTATCTATTGAAACAATTAATAGGGTAATAATAATAATTTAATTTTATTCTGATGGTGTGGCTGTTTTTGCAGGTTTGTGGCTGTGAGAAAGCCTTCATGGATAAGGTGGGTTAGATTAGAGTTTTTGTTTTATTTGTTAAAGAGGGAAACGAAAAAGAAAATAAATTGGAATGTTACAAATAAAGTATTAAAGAAAATATTGAGTTGTTTTTATGGTTTTCAATCAAAAAATTTAGGTGACTTTAATAATTATTTATTAAGATTTAGACATTACAAAAATATCAATAAACCACCAATCAAGAACTTCTTCTCATTGTTTGGACTTCATTTAATTTTCATCTGTTTTTATTTATTTGCAGTAACTTCGTGAATATATTTTTAGTCCAATATAACTTTAATATATGCCCTTTAGTTATAATTTGATAATCTCTTTTAATTATATTGCCTATATTAGAAATGTTGTTAATTTTTGAGGTATCAATATTAGGACACTACTGTCATTCAATATATCGGTTGTTGATATCTTTGATTAGTTTAAAATTTATTTGTTAACTTGCTTGATTAAGTTTGAAGAGGAAAATAAATAATATAGTGTGTTGACAATTTGTAGAAAATTAAATAAAAGTTGAATGTATTATAATTTTGTGAATGTGACAATAGTGTAAAATAAAACACCAAATGTAATATTTGTAATATTAATAATAATTGAAAAAAAAAATAAAACACCAAAATGAGAATATTTTGTTATAACTAATATAAATTATTATATCCATAGCGAATTAATTCCATTAAAATGGTTTTAAAAAATTAAATGAGTTAACCGTCAATTCAACTCTTCAAATTATAATTACATTGTAGTTTCAAAATTATAAAATAAGGTATTTGCTTTTAAAATTTTATAATTATCTATATTTTATATTTTAGACCTATACGTAACATTTTAATTTTCATTATCACATTTTTAATATTACAAAAATAATTAATTTGAGGAAAACATATAAACTGCCATCATAATTATTCAAAAAAGAATATATAATATAGCAAAATTTATATATACATCATTCTATACTACAAGAAGATATATTACACTGTGTTAAAATTTCAAATGTGAGTCTAAGTCGCACATTTGGCAGAAATGAGAAAGTAGAGCACCATATAAGGTTGAAGATACATTAATCCATTGTCTTAAGGTTTTGGGTAAAAAATGGTATCAATCCATTAAGTGGTAGAGCTTAGATCTCATTAGTGTTGTATTTCTCTACTGAACCTTCTCCTCGATAAACCCAAGAAGTATGATATCAGAGTCAGGTTAGGCCCGCACCTGCGCACCAGAGATTCTCCTAAGCTCACACCATTAAGGTATTTCCCCATGGAATCCTTTTCACCTCATACTTAAATACCATACAAAATGATTATATCATGTTTAGTATTCATCAAACAATCACTCAGCTGGAGGTGCTTGACAACACTCTTGTCCAACGACTAAATCTGCTCGCCCAGCGAGAAAACCACTGGAACTTAAGCTTTAAAATCTCTCAAAAGTCACCTAGCGAGTATATTTTCACTCAGCGATTGTCAAGTCAGTAACTCTCTAACTTTGAATTCGCCTAATGAGATTTTGCTCGCCCAACGAACACCAAGTTCGTAGCTATCTGACTTTGAATTCGCCTAGCTAGTACATGCTCGCTCAACGAGTCTACATAATTTTACTGAAATATGCTTCTACATATTTATGTCATACCAGACCTGTAAGACCAATCTACCACTAACTCTATATACCAAAACAATCATTCATCAGATAAAACATGAATCAATGACTCAATTCACCTAAGATTGAATACTCATTTGTTCAAATGACCAACAATTCAGTACATTAAAATCAAATCACTACCGAAAAACTAATAAAACAGATTTCACACATTATAAACTAGATTTTTAGCGAACTAAGTGGCTAACTAATCCTAATTGACACAAAAAAAAGACTTCAAACATCAAGTTCCCTCATAAAACAACTCCTATAGAATTTCACCTATCAAAGCCCCCAATCTTAAACCAAAATCAATTGTAACTCTATCCTTTTACCACACTATGATTTAACAGAAATTCCCAACTTAATACAACATCACTTCCACCAGTTTAAGCAACTAAAAAGGTACATTCAACAATCAATCACTACAAAGTTCATTTAATATCAGAAAACACACATTCAAACTAAATTCACCAAATCATGTACAAAACATCAGAATTTTAGCACACTCATTTACTTAATGCAATAATTTAGTTAATTTAATCAAACTAAAGTACACCAAATCATATTTATCAAAATACTAGAATGACAGAGTTTGGGTATTTAGCTTCCATTACCTGAAAAATGACTAAACTGCTCAAGAAAGCCTAAAGCAGCCTCCAAACGCACATGAAACTTCACATGCAACACAAAAAGGGCTAGCATGCAAGAAAAACGAAATTTACCAAAGAAAGGAGTATAGTACACCATGGTCTACAGACCCATGGTCACATTACTGAGCATCCCTTGCACTCCACCTCCCATGAATTCATTTGGTTGTCTGCCACCGATTGTCTGCCAAGGCTTCACCTGACTATGGAGGGACGTACTCGTTTGAGCTCAGACCTAAACCATTGGTTTTGATATAGGGAGGGACAACACACACATAAATCTCCATAATGGTAAGATATTGTCTGCTCTAGGCTAAGCCCTCACGGATTTTCTTTTGGTACTATTCCAAAAGACCTCTTACCAAGAGAGGTATCTTATGTGTATATAAACCCATGTCTATCTCTTATTTTATTTAATGTGAGATTTTGTTTGTATCCTAACAGAAACCAATTAGTTAGACTTGAAAATCTCGTCATGAAGATTACTCAAGCAAATTTTGATCTTCAAACAGATGAACAGGGGATGAAAGCCCTTAGATAGAAGTTAGATAACTATAGAAAAGTGGTTTCTTGAAAGATTGTATGTTTTAAATTAATGAAACTCATTGCTTACAAAAATATTTATATTAAAATATTCACTACAAGAAATGCGTTAATTACCAAAGGGTTAATATCGACGACCTTTTTGTCGTCGGTAAAGTTGATATACCGAAGAATTTACCGGCGGTTAATTTATATGGTTATTACGGACGTCTTATGCCCGTCGGTAATGGGCAGCGAATTTACCGAAGACTTTTAGCCGTCGGCATAGGCGTGGACTTAATGAAATCAGGAATTGGGATTTCCCTCTTCCACTCTCCCAAAATCACTATTCGCGAAAGCAAGCTTCCCCCCATTTCTGATTTCACTGTTCCTCCCTCTCCCCTCTCCCCTCTCCCCTCACCATAATTCGTCTCCCTCTCTCGTTCAGAGTTCGAAAGCACAATTGCCATTGTTTCCCACTCGTCCATTACGGTTTCGCCATCGCCATTGACCGTTCTCGAGCTCCTCTCTCCATTCTCTAAAAGTGTGTGTGGTTGAAGGATGGAGGCATTGAGGTGACACCTTCCATTGTGGACGGTGCTTCTCTTAGGGTTTGTTCACGACAGTCCTTTGGTGGCGTGAGGAGGTGCGTCACCGGGTCAGTGGATGGTGTCGCAGCATGAGCAGAGCTTCCAATTCATGAGGGAGGCTGATCTAGGGGTTGCGTGACGAACTAGCTTTTTGTGCGTGAGAAGGGCTTCAAGAGAGAGGCTATTGGAGGTGCTAATACACCTAGGGTTGTCGCTGTTGTAGAGGTAAGTTATTGCTTCAAATTATGTACCTTTTGGTGGCTGCCATCTTTGTTACTATTAATTGTTTTCCCTTTGAATTTCTAATTTTGTTTGTATTCTTTCTTTGGATCCCATATTTTATTTTTCTACATATAGGGACAGACACTATATATTGATATGAGAATCATTTCAGTTCTAATTTGTACGAGTATATTATACCTTGTTTCTTTAAAGTTGTCTAGCTTGGTTGGATAACTGTAATGTTCTTATGTTTCATGATTTTAGTTATGCAAACATGTTGACTTCAATGGTTGTGTGAAGGATGGGTGAGGATATGTGAGTCTCGCCTTTATCCCTGACTTGTGATGCATGTGTGAGTTAACCTGTATATGTCTATTGCTTTTGGTTCGCATGAGATACAAATTGGAGATTAAGTTTAACACTAAATATCCAGGTAAATGATTGCAATTGATTTTAGATCATGTGTTGGAGTTGTTTGTGACATATAGCTAAGTTTCTATGATCATATGGTCTACATAGGTAGTCTTTGTATGTTGCTCTGTTATGAATTGATGAATTAAGTATGAGAAATATGTTAAATTGATGTTTGGGTTGTATTGGGGTTAGGGAAAATGAGGTTTCCTCTCGGTTTTCCTTTGTGTCCAATAGTAAAATGTGATGATGCATATGTTCCTCTTGTTTTGTACTTTCTTATGTGCTTATTGCAATATGGGAATATTAAATGGATATATCATGAGTTATGTTTTCAAGTAATAAATTAAGAATTTGGTATCCATGGTGGAATTAAGGATGAGCTGGAAAATTTATGTATGCTTTGTGGTGTTTTAATATTTCTGAGCTGGAATTGTTGTATGAGTCCGAAACGAGTGGGTATAGTAATATTGATTGAATAGTCTTACAATAATGAAAATAAGTGGTAGTGTTTAGGTGTTAACTAAACAAAATTGGGTTGGAAAGTAAACTCAAGAAGATAATGTTATGTTCGGTGGAAATGAAATTAAGTTGTTGATGTTTTGTGTTGATATGAGAGGGGTTGTGGAGTTTTGGAAAGGATATATGTGTTGGATGCTCTGTTCAGTTAATAAATTTGATATAGAGAAATAGAGATTAGGAGTTCTTGTTGTATGGAATTAGTGTATTATTGTTTGATTCAACATGTGCAGTTTTAGGTAAGATAAGTGGGTTGAATTGTATAATTGTTTTTTTAATGAGAAGTTGCATGCTTGTAAGTATAGAAGTTGCCCTTTTCATATGATAATTGTGCTATTCTGGTTTTGAACATTGGAACATATTAATAAAGGGTGTAAAAGACTTGAAATGATTGGGAGTAGTTCTAGTGAATTAGAGGTTATGTTTAGTAGAACTTAGATCACAATTGGATGAACTTTCGGTATGTTTGATGATTGATAAACCATGACTTTTTCGTGATTGAATAAATTGAAATAATGGATTGGTTTAGTATAAGTAATATAGATGTAGTTTAAGGTATATATATGTATTGTCATCACTAATGAGTTAGAGTTAGTAATTGGGTATCAGACTTTGTATGTATCTATTGGAATTATGATAGTTCTAGTATAAACAGGAAAAGAACATGTAGTACTTCAGTTCTGTTATGCTTTGACCCAACATGTTAGCTTTATACCTATGTATGTCTGAATGTGAACTACTGAATTCGTTGATGAAAGATCTCGCAAGACTCATGTAAGAAAATAACACTACTACTATTAGTAATTTTTATTTATGTTATTGTATCATTCCCTAACTTTTAATGTTTGAACATGAATAATTTTCTACGAGACTTTCACAGGTTAGATCCGAACATGGGTCAACTCCTACACCGGATGTTGTGAGTAATGAAGACAACGACATTCGTAGGACACAGTGCTGGGTAGATGTCGTTGGTCGGAAGAAAAAGGGACGAGTGTACGGTGCATGACAACTTGCTGCAAATTACACAGTAGCAAGAGGAGGTACTCTGAAGCACCAATCTTCTTCTTCAACCACCATTGCTGACGAGGCCGTCGAGAGCCTGACACAGCTACTACAACAACGTGACCAGGAAAATAATGATTTGAGAGACAAATACAACTCATTGAGAGACAAGTTTACAAACTTTAAGTCCCTGGTCATGAGAGCGCTGCATGAAGCTTCACACCTTCATTCCACTGTCCCTCCAAGCCAGCCACGACCCTCCTCGTCACCCGTCGTCCCTCAGCAGCCCACATCTGTCCAACCCACACTAGTCCACCCCACATCAGTCTAGTATCTACAGAGCAGTAGGATGATGAAGATCATTCTGATGATGATTATGTAGATTATTAGTTTTATTTTGTTATTGAACATTGTAGAACATTTAAATGTTAGAACATTATGATTCTGCTACATATACATTGTTGGTCTAGATGAACATATTGTTTTATGTTTTATGTTTCATGTTTCATTTACAAATACAAGTTCTTAAATTTGAACAATACAAATGATGTTATATTGTTGTTTACTCCATTAATGAAGGGATGATTTTGGGATGCATATTATGCAGGTGTTTGTGGTTTAAAAATGTTATGCAGGTATGTTTGTGCTGTGAACATTTTATGCAAGTTTGTTTAGTTGAATAACAAATACAAATATAACTTAATTCTTCCTGGAACTTACCGAAGGACTTACCAAAGGCATTTGCCCTACGGTAATTACCGAAGGCTTTTGCTGTTCGGTAATTACCGAAGGCTTTTGCCGTTCGGTAATTACCGAAGGCTTTCGCTGTTCGGTAATTACCGAAGGCTTTCGCCGCCCTTCAGTAATTACCGAAGGGAAAAGACCGTTGGTAACTATTAGCGACAAAGGATTTATCGACGGTATTTTGATCGTCGCTAATAGGTCATTACCGACGACTTTTGGTTGTTTCTGACAGACTGAGACCGTTGATAATACCCTTTTTTTTTGTAGTCTTTATTCTTAAATTAATTGAGTCTTGTTTATTTTTAAACTACTATCACTTATCAAATAACATTTTTTAGTAATTTTGATTCCTAACTTTATTCACTATCAATCAACTTTATTTTTTACTCTAGTATGCGTTTTATATTATAACTGATTTTCAAAACTACATTATAATATATCTTAAACTTATTTATAAGTTTGCTACCACGTCTTATATTATAATTGATTTAAAAAACTACGTTATAATATCTCCCTATTATGATGGATAATTTTTATCCGTCATAATATGGTTATTATAAAATGTTATTTTTCTACTATTCATCAATCAATTGTGTCAACACAGTTGTGAAAGTTAACAAACAGGTTTACCTTTTTGTACTACATGCTATACTAAATTAACTTATAATATCAAGAATTAATTTTGTTACATTGCTTAAATTTAAACTATTATTAATTCATTAAAAATTGCGTGATTCAGATACCAATAAATGTTCGAAGTATGGAACAAATATAAACTGAACTACGTATTCGTATTGACCAAAGTTTTACATTAACTAATATGAGGAAAAAGAGAGCAAGATAAAATATTAAAAAAAAGTAAAAAAAATAATTTGAGTATTGCAACTACAAATAAACCGATTCCTTGAAAGATTTCGATACTTTTGTTAGAGAATTTATAATTTTGTTCAAAAATATAAAAAGATATACAATTTTTATTATACAAATTGCATGTGAACAAAATAAATCTTAATGTCTCGAATCACATTAAATTTACAGTATGTTTTTGTTTAAATTTTATATTCTTATTTATTGATATGTTTTGGCTAAAAGTGATTATTTTTCTTTTGTATAGTTCTCAACGTGTTGCATTGCTTCTTCTATTTTCCCTTTTTGAATAAGCATTCTGTGCAATACCCCAATGTGATCTTGACTTGTGTAGTTAAATTTCAATGGAATAAATTGCTGTTAGAATCATCACAGTAATAGCATTGAAAAATTAAAACTATCAAATGAATAGAAGCCCCTTAATTCTCATGCCAAGGAAAAGTATATACATAATTTAATTTACAGTGTGGAAAGCTCAAGATTGTTGGCATTTAACTAAATGATAATAATGGTTCTGAAACATAGTTAACAATGCACAATAATTATTGATTAAAAGATATGTAAATTCTTTGAAGCATCAATGTGGGTCAATTATTCTTCAGTGCCTCCTTGCTTCTCTATCAGCCTGCAGTCAAATTAAAAATGCATGCAATGTTATTTATAAGGTAAAGTTTGTTTATGCAGATAAAAAGAAAGATAAGAGTTAAAGAGAAGTTTAGCATACTGCTTTGACTACTCTCTCAAAGGCTTCAGAACCATATGTATCTATATAACGTTCAACAGCTTTCCTTGCATCAAAACTCATCATCTGAAGAACTTTCTTTTGGTCCTCATGATACTTGGAATTTCCATAGAAGCTTCCTATGTTCTTCACATATTGTCTCACATAGTTCTCATATATGTAAGCAGCTCCATTGAACATTGGTAATACCAGCCAGAGGCAAAAAACTAGCTTCATGTATGGCCAAATTGGAAACCTAAACATATATATAAAAAATGTCAATTTCTATCCCAATTGTTCTGATATCATGTTCATTTCAACCATTTAAAGAATAACTACTTTTCTGTTATGTTTCATGGAAGAACTTTAGAAAGATTAAGAGATTACAGACATACTTGCCAGTAAAATGTGTTATACAATCTCAAGATTCCTTCAAAATTGATGTTAGATGATATATTTAAAAACGATAGTTTTAATCTTGTTTTTTTGTCTTTTTTGGTCATGAATAAATTGAGTTTTATGCACATACCATGCTAGGATCTTGTAGCATGAAAGCTCAAAGAGGGTGATGAAGGAGTATAAAATCCAATATGTTAGCCACTGTTGATCATCCAAGGTTGAAGGACTCTCAATTGCCCTCATTGATGCGTATCTATTACATTTACTCACAACACAAGGCATTTAGTTATTGTATCCAATAGTAATTCATGCATCAGATTATGGGAATGGTTCAGTTTGTGCATTCATATGTTTATGTTTTCTTCTTGTTTCAATTAAGAATCAATTAGGAGGATAAAAATTACTGTGTCCATGTACTTACAAAGGATATAGGAGCAACACTCCAGGCCTGGTATACAGAAACCAAAACAGAAAAAGTAAAATGTTAATTATTGCTGATAAAAGAATGAGACTGCATTATATATACACATAATTTCATGAAACTATAGAAAGAGAAATTTGTTAAGTATAGCTTCCATTAAGAATATGCTATGTGATTCAAAAAATACATATCATTATTTGGTTAGAAAACATTATGGTTAGAACATAATTTGATATAATATGTCTTGATAAAATATAACCTACATACATGGTAAAGTGATAGAGATTCATTTACCCCACTATTGTGTCCAAATGTCTTGCCATTGTTCCAAGGATGCCCATGATGAAGAAGCTGTTATTAAGATCTTTTGTTGGGAACAGATTTGAAGTGTAGATGAAATCTTTGGAGTGTAGAATTAGATACATTTGCAAGTAGTTTCTAAGGTATATATAATATAGTGCTAGCAGGGTGAAGAACTCAAGCAAAGAATGTTTGAGGGCAAACCCAAAAGCCTTCTTTTCCCTTATGAGAAGAAATAACAATAAAGGCCAAGTATATGGAAGAAAAGGGAAGGATACGTACCGTAAAAGATTAAGGTTTGCATGTGCTTTTGAACTTGAAAGTAGTATATTCTAGTTTCCTGTCATATTCCTTACATTCTTCTTTTATCTTTCCTTTTCATATTTAGTTTATAAGCCTGTGCTCAAAATTTGAACCCTTCCATTCTACCTATACTCAAAGGTGTTTATTGCTAATGAGCAATTAAAGCATTTAATTGAAAGTTAATATTACTTTAAAAAAACTTTTTAAAGATAAAATCGTGACAAATACAACGATAGATCATAATGATGTTATCGATCGAAACAGAAATAAAAAGGAGCGTAATCATAAATGGTCGATACATTACACATGAAGAACACATCAAATTTTGTGTCCCTAGTTCATTTTCAGGTCAGAAACCAAATAAAGTTGTAGTCATTTAAGTAGAAGTCTTCTGCACCTCCTGTTTTACTTCTCCTAAATTGAAAAATTATTACACTTACACATCACACCAAAAAAAATCCAAAACATCAAAATGGTAGATGTGATATTGGAACTCAAAAAATTAAGGATGACCCTTTTTTCTCATTTATGCAATGTGCCCTGCCAAGGTAAGAATCTTGACATGTTTCTTTTGTCTCAGCTCATGAGGCACTGGTCCAAAAACTCTGGTTCCAATAGGTTGGCCTTGCTTGTCAACAAGCACCACAGCATTATCATCAAACTTGACCTCACTGCCATCACAACGTCCCTTTGGCATTGCTGCACGCACAACTACCCCGTATACAACCTTTCCTTTCTTCACTTTTCCATTAGGATGTGCTTCCTTCACTGATGCTATTATTGTGTCACCTAATCTTGCTCCTTTCCTCCCTTTCAATGCCTGTATACACATCACCTTTTTAGCCCCCGAGTTATCCACAACCTTGAGAACGGTCCTCATCTGTATGAAGGTGCGTTGTTGCTGCAAAAATGGAAGAGGAATTTTTGTTAGGGGTAAGAGAAAGAAAGTACCTTTTTTAAAAAAAAAAGGCACATATCTATGCTTAACAAGGAAAATGGTATTGCTTGCTACTCATACAATATAGGTTCACCAAAACCATGTTGGGCAAGCATCAGTACAGTGTCGATGAAAATATACAACTAATAACTGTCCAATCATGATCTGCATTTAGTTCATGCACTGACCTGAGTAAACATATTGTTGCATGTTATCTCATGTGATGTCGTAAATAAACCAGGGGAACTGTTGCTTAATCCACCAAACAGAGAACGACCCACTGTTTCAGTTTTTTGACACATCAAACAGAAAAAGTAGCAAGTTAGATGTTAGAATATCATCTGGTCAACATAAAAGACATTCACTGCATGGTTCAATTATAAAAGAAAATGACAGGAGGGCTGAGAGCGAACAATATAAGAGCTTAACACGTGAAATTTCAGGTTAGTCCTGAATGCAGTTGCTCAACAAAAGGATTATTACATATTTACAAACAACAAAATCATTTTGTAATAATTTAAGTATATTACAGGAGATTCAGGCTTTAAATCTTAACCTGTTGGGCATAAAAAAACATCCTTTCAAAAAGGACTTGCATAAACACAAAAAGGAAGTTAAAGTACACATACGGTCGCTCTTGCTAAAACGGCAAAATTCCAAGCAACTTATTAACCTTCCTACTCTCTTTCCTAGTCTATATACTCGTTTCATTTTCCCCAGCTTCAACAGAGGCAATAAGAAGAAGCTGATCCTGCCTAGTGAGTTACAACTCCAATAATTGTTATTCTTAAGCAGAATCTGACCACTGAATTTTCCCATGTTCACTCCTAAATTTTGCGAATATGCAGTTGAGTGTTTACTTATGAAATTAGCTTCATTTCTTGGGTCTAAACACTGTTTTACCCATGTCGAGCTCTTACTAGAAAGCTTATAAAGTGAAACTGACTTTCTATTTTTCAGTTCCTAAGTTTTAGTCATTAGTTCAAGTCACCCAAATGACAAAATTATATCAAATTTAGAGTCGTTTTGAACGAGTTTCTCCAGAAAAGAAAAATGAGAAAAATAAATAAATTAAGTTCTCCCTATTCCATTCTAGTACTCATTTGGTTCATGTGGTATGTAGTTAATACCCTTTTGATAGGTTTTCTAACAAATATTCTATAAGTTTGTTTAGACAAACTTTTCTGTAACAATTTCTACGATGAAAAAATAAGAAATAAAAACAAAATGAATTTCTCTATAAAAATTTAGTTTATGGACAAATTAAAAATAAAAAATT
This sequence comes from Vigna umbellata, assembly GCF_029865625.1. Classification (NCBI taxonomy): domain Eukaryota; kingdom Viridiplantae; phylum Streptophyta; class Magnoliopsida; order Fabales; family Fabaceae; genus Vigna; species Vigna umbellata. The sequence goes on from NC_142169.1 coordinate 37,385,676, forward strand.
TAGAGTGATACCGGGGAGCTTCTACCAATCTGCTTATCGTTTAAGCTAATTTCAATTTTGAAGAAGCTTGTTTAATTATTTTTTTTCCTATTTTTCTCTCGTAGAAGGCCAATGGAGAAATGTATCATAAAACCTATATCATAATTCATAACAGTGCTTTAGATACTTTGATGGATACAGATCTACTTCCTAACATTTCTCAATTACCATAAGTCTCCTAAATTATCAGGTTTGGGAACAAAAAATCAATCTCTGAAATAATATAAAAAATATACAAATTAGGTTACCGCGAGAACATCTCGAAGCAAAGGTTGCAGCCATATTCGAAATTTGAAGTCTTCTTAATCCCTATCAAAATAAAGACACGAACTTTTCCCTGTAAAACGAAAAAAAAAATACCCGAAGGGAAAAGTTGATCAATATGCAAACAAGAAATGATGGGTTGAAATGTTTCACCGATTCTAAAAGGAAGAGAGAGCAATTATGGTCACTCACACGCGGCTGCAGCACTGCAGCTTCCAATTCTTCTACTCTTGCCCAAAGCTTAACGGGCATAGTTTAGTAGTAGTATATAATGGGCCTGTATTCTTTTGAATTTTGAAGTCCATACTGTATCAGTACTAAATGACCAGTGGTTTGGCCTATGATCGAATTTTATTAAAATTTATGAATTTTTAATTGAATTTATATTAAATCAGATTATTAGACAGTCCAATATATTACTTATTTATCTAGATAGGTTAAGAAATATAATCTTATATGATTAATAAGAAAATGAAATTGTAATTAATGATATAGGATATTTTTATTTGAGTCCCTATCAATTTTTTTTATATCTTTTAATAAAAATTCAATTCGATAATGTGTTTTGGGACATGATTGAATTTTATTTAGATTTAATTAAGTTTTAAGGTTTTAATATTAAATTTATAAATCTTTAATTGAATTTTTATTAAATCGGTTTTATTTATTGAGTGGTTGAAATTTATATTTTTTAATAATTAAATATTTGTTGTTTAATTTTTTTAATAGTTATGTTATTTTTTTGTCATTTTCATTTTTATTTTTCTATAAATGTTAAAAAAATATATGAGATTACATAATTAATGTAAAAATATTATTGCAATTAATATAAAATAGTAAGTTATTTTTATTGTTCATATTGAAAACATAATAGATAAAAATATTATTTTTATGACTTTCACATCACCACCAGCAACGTGGTCTTATTAACTAATATATTTTCTATAACATTTATTAAGATAATACTAAAAGTTATATGGTATAAGATTTATTATAAAGATTTAAAAAATAGTATTTCAGAAATGATAGTGATTTAAAAATAATGAAACTTATTTTTTAATATTAAAAACTTTTAATATAAATGGATTTGTTATAAACGAGTTTCATTATTTTAAAACACATCATTTCCCTATAAATCACTCTTCTAAAGTTCTCTGACTTTTCTTTAAGAGGTTTTTTTTCTCTACTCATATGATTGAAGAATTGAGATCGTATGAGTGATTTCAGCGGCGAGTTCTCAGACCGATCAATTTCTTCATCTGAGTAAGTTAAGTTTTCGACCCCTTTTCTCTAGTCCTTTCTTTCTTTCATTGTGGGCTCACTCATTGTGCATGTAATGTTTGAGTCTTCTATAAGACTCTCTATTGGTCAATGATATCAGAATTCATCATACATCATATTTCATACAAAGTTAAATAGACCTAGATCTGACCATCTGAATTAAAAGTATGAATGTCAAGCAATGATGGGTCATGCACTTGTGGTAGCCTTCATTGCTTTGCAAAGTCATTGCAAATGGGTTTCACCCTACCACGTTCACAAGGTTAGTTTGTTTCGCGTCTTAGGCCATAATGGAGAACATAGACTAGGACCTTCTGCTAGTTTTACCACATGCATCACTCCTCTCTAATTGAGAATGAATAACCATTATAGTGTCAGGATAACCCCATGACTGAGCTTCCTACATTCATACATAACTTGAAACAACTACTTAGAATTTATCCTTAGAAACTCTTATTCAATCACACTTTGATGCATACCTTAAAATTATTCATAATCATTAATAACATACTAAACATGTCATAAAGTACTAACCAATCCTTAAGAGAAATCACAAAAGCCAAAGAATGAAATAGCAAAGAGTTAAAACATAAAAGACAATGGCATTAAGCGACACATCCTTACCGTTGAGCGTCATTCCTTGTGTAAACCTAGCACCAGAGCGCCACCCTGCTATAGCTGAGCGCCAAAGCTCTCAGCATTTTGGTGCTTAGGCTTCCCTAACTATTGCTGAGCGCCACATCAAAAGAGTGAAAACCTCTATTTTCAGCCTAATTGCCTTCTATACCAATCCAAATGATTAACCTAGCATCTTAGACATTTGGAATGATTTAAAAATAGGTTTATAGCTTAAATTAGATACATTAAACCAAGTTGACTACTTCAAATTACATAAACTCACTTTCACCCTTTCTTACATAGAAATTAACAACCTAGGGGTCTAAACCAGTCAGAAATGGTCCAACAACAGACCCCAAATCCTCTACTTCAACACCTACATACTACTTTAGAATCTCACAAGTCGAAACCACTAAGATTGAACTTAAAACCTTTAAAAACCAACATATTAACTTCCATCCATTTCTATATTATATTTCTATTAACTCAAAGCTCAAGCAAGTTTCAAATTACAATACAACATATCCAAAACTGCAGTTTCTCCCCTTTGACCATTACTTCTAAATCTCGCCTATTAAAAGCTCCCTTTTAAACCAAAAAATGACCTATAATTCAATCTACTATCTACATCTTAACATTACATCAATTTTCTACCATTAAACTTCACATCCACAACATTCATCATACCAAACAAATAGATGAGTTAGGAGTAAAAAATATTAGAGAGAAGAGAAAGGGAGCTCAAAGAACGAGTTTTAAAGATGTTGAGTGTTTTAGATAATGAGATGTGTTTATAGAATTCTATTTATATTATTGAATTATTTTAACATTAAAATACTCGGTCTCATTATTTTAAAACACATATCAACTCCAATACTCTGTTTTCTAGGTTCTCACATTCTTCCCAACAACAAAAACTTTTGACCTAAAAAATTAAACTTACTAGAGAATAGGTGAGGATAAGACTATTTCATGACTCTCTCTAACTCTTGCGTAGAGTCATCTATCCTAAAGAACTTTGACTAAAATGATGATTTTTTCTCTAAGTTGCTTCGTTTGGCTCTCCATAATCTCAACAGACTAAACCTCCACTGATAGATCTTCTCTGACTTGTGCATCTTCAACTTCTAACACATGAGAGGGATATAACACATACTTTCTAAGCTTTGAAACATGAAATATCGGATGAAGGTTGGACAGTTGAGGAGGCATAGTTATCTTATAAGCCATTGGTCTCACATATCGTAGGATCTGGTACGGACCAAGGAACCTAGGAGACAACTTCCTAGAACGAATAGCTCTTCCCACACCAGTGGTTGGAGTCACTCGTAGAAAGACATGGTCTCCAACTGCAAACTATAGCGGTCTCCATTTCTAATAAACATAAGACTTATGCCTACTCTAAGATGTCTTCATCCTCTCTTGTATCAGTCTCACCTTCTTTGTGGTTTGCTATAGCAAATCAAGCCCTATCAACACAACTTTTCCATCTTGATACTAACACAAGGGTGTCTTATACCTAGTGTCATACAACGCCTCATAAGGTGCCATGCTAATACATGCCAAATAGCATCATGTCCTGTGACCATTTGTGGTAAATGAGTAACAAAGTTCATGCCAATGCTATCACATTTCAATTCAGGCACATTCAACTGCTGCAACAAACCACTAAGTCTCTAATGCTCCACCTTAGCTCGTTGACAAGTTAAATAAGCCGCTACAAATTGTGTCTCATCCCTCTTCATGCCAGACAACCAAAAAGATTCCTTAAGATCTTGATACATTTTAGTCATGCCAAGATGCATGCTAAAACGAATTTGATGTCATTTCTCAAGAATCAACTTCTTCACTCATAATCATTAGGAACACAAACTATGCCTCTAAACCTCAAAATACCATCATCTCCCAACACAAACTCTCTGGCCTAATTTGAACCCAACATACTCATTTCTTCTTCAAACCAGCATCCAACAATTGCCTCTCTTTGATCAAACCCAAAAGATTACTAGACACAACCACATTACTGCATCTAATGAAATTTAACTCCAACTCAACAACATGCAACTTCATATCCCTACATTCCTAAGCCAGCTTTAACTCCCTAACCATCATATATGAAACATGTACTGTCTTCCTACTCAGAGCATCTGCCACCATATTCGCCTTACTTGGATGATATAACAGATCAAACTCATAATCAACGTTTAAGATATTTAATGTCATTTAATGCATGTAGGAAAAAAGTGCTTATACACTCAAGTAAAAATGTATGCTAGTTGTACCTTTGTAAAAGTATTAGGTTTTTCCCTACTACTAAAGTTGAGGCATGTTGTTGAGTCGATAAAGTTTCTAAGGACTTTACTTTTCTAATAACATGAGTAACAAAATCCTTATATTTTGTCGATGAAATTTTATTTCTAATCCCTCTTACTATATTTTTTTCTTGCACTACCATATCAACTCCATGTGGAGACATTACCTCCCCTTCCACAACACTTATATTGTCTCCTTCATTTTTATTATAGTCTCCACATAATCCCCTTAAATATGTGATTGTTCTTATCCGTGCAAATTCACAGATGCACCTTCATTTTCTAATGGGTGTCCCAAACGCTCATGCCATAAAATGGAAAAAAGTTGTTGTTATTGTGCTTGAGTGATGCTAGATATCTTTATTAACTTACCTAGATTTAATAGGATTTAAGACTGCCCACCTTTATCACTATTGTTATTGCTCCATATTGTGGCCTTGCTGGCATATATAGATGCATTGTTTGTGCCCCTACCACGCTCTTTAGAATGGTCTTATCCTCGATCACCTCAAGGTCGATCCCCCACCAATAAGGGAACCTATTAAGCTGAAAACACGAACTTGCATCGTGTCCACCTTTATTGTAATGAGTATAAAATTTGTCAGAATTAGCCACACAACCTAAAAAACGACATGATCCTCGATCACCCTAAGGTCGACCCCTTACCAATCAGAGAACCTATGAAGTTGAAAACATGACTTGCATTGTGTCCGACTATGTTGTTAAGGTTGGGCATTATCTGTACTAAATTATAGTTAATTATACTACATTTTTTAGTTTAGTTTTGAAAAGCTGAACTTTTCAAATTTTCAGTTCAGTTAATTGTTTAGAATTGTATTTTCTAGTGAATAAGAACACACAAGAGAAATCCATGGTGACCTTGCCCCTGACGTGATGCAGTCATTGCCCACCGTGGCCCTATCATCGAAAGAGGGCTCCAACGAAAACCCAAGGTGACCCTGCCCTGACCCTACCGTGACGCGTGACCACTGCCACCTTGACCTTGTCGTTAAGGAGAGCTCTAATGAAAACCCACGGTGGCCCTGCTCTGGCCATGTCGTGACGCAGCCACTTCCCACTGTGACCCTGTTGTCGAGGGTCCCTGCCGCATTTGCTATTACTCCAATCGTCGAGGGACCTAATCATAGTTGTTGTTGCATTAACCATCGAGGGGCCCTATGTGTTTCGCTACCGTACTGACCGTTGAGGTAACAGTGATTCGATTTGTGTTCGAGTTTGCCTTTTTCTACCTTTGCCCCTTTGTGCTGCTACTTTACTATGTGCTTTCCTTAAACCTATGTTCAAAATATTTATATCTGAATAGGTAAATCGTGTGTACCAGATTGTATTGAGTTTCTAGTTAATTGTCCTTGCAAATATTTTGTATATTCATGGATGTGAAATATTTTACGTGATGTATATACATGTCATTTTATGAATTTTCAGAAGCTAGTAACCAATTATGTTTACAATTTTTTTACCTGTATTATTTTGGAGGTGTAAAATTAAGTTTGTTTTGAATAATGCAGTAGCAAACCAAACCAGTTTGTCCATTCTTTCTAATTATAAAATATTATGTCATTGCTAGTACACGTCTTTACCTTTGTTTCCCTGCAGAATGTTGTTTGCATTCTAAGCATCTATCCTCTCCAATTCATAACAATAGAATGTTCCCTATCTTTGTGGGGATTTTGTTGCACTCTTCTATAACTGGTTCCTTTCACAGATTGTTTATGACGTGACAGAGATGAAGATAGCTTCAATAATGTGAAGTAGTGGCTTAGTGAAATTGATTGTTATGCCACTAATAATGTTAACAAACTTTTAGTTGGAAACAATAGTGATCTGATAGCAAGTAGAGTTGTATCATATGACACAACTAAAGTAAAACCTTGACACACATGTTTAAATCTCAGAGTTATCGATTTTCCTTTTGAATTGTGTATTCAATAACTCTACTTTTCCAATTTATTTCTTACAAGTTCTTTGTTTTTTCAAAAGCTGTGTGAGAAGCTTCTCAATCCTGTAGGACAAACATTTATAGACTACAACAATATTGTTTAGTTTTAGAAGGAAGTGAGACTAGTTTACTGAACTACATTATAAGTAAACTAAGAAATAATTCATTGAACTGCACTATGCTATAAGTGAACTAAAAACTAGTTCAATTATGTTCGCCTAAGCTATTTTTTAGTTCAGTTCAATTCAGGCGAACCATTTTATAGTTAACTACAAATCTTTATAGTACAATGCAGCTCAGTATACTTTTGCAAACCCTTATATATTGTAGTGAGTACAACATTTGTCAAAATTATCCACACATTTAACTTTTACCTCATGCATCGAATATAATTCTAAATGTCATGACATTTTCGTTATTCAATCATGTGAATGATTGTTCTTGCAATAGTCGTTCATTATGTATGACAACACTTATTCTTGCCTTGTGTGGATAATATTATATTCAGACATTATGAAATAATATTATACTATTTTAAATAATTAATTTATCAATTTTTATAGTTAAAAATAATAAATAATTATAATAAAAGTTTATAAAAAATATATAAAATTAATAAAAAAAATAATGTTAATGAATCTAGCTATTTTTCTAATCAAAATTGCACAAACAGAATCACAACTCTAAATCTAATCAAAAAATAATGTTAATGAATCTAGCTATTTTCTAATCAAAATTGCACAAACAGAATCACAACCCTAAACCCTAAATAACAGTCAAATTCAACCCAAAACAAGCAGAAAATTACAATTCAGAGAAGTAGCAATCCAAGTTCAACCTCACAGGATAAAGTGTTTCCCTCAAATCACTCAAGTGTTTAGGTCAGTCTGTGTTTTACTCCACATAACATGATAGACCACAATTCATAACTTTGGAAAAATTCTAATTGACACTGCTTGAATCAAGATAACTCTAGATCACCAGGACTTTCACAGCTTGTAATGTAATGGAGAATGGAAAGGGCTAGATGGAGGAGAAATGGAAATCTGGAATGGGTTAGAGAAATGTGAAAGAAAGAAAGGAAACTGGAACTCAGTACAAGTATTTCATTTTTGCCTAGTCAGAATTTTTTTTTTCTTTCTTTTTCAGCTCTTTCTTTCTATTTTTCTCATATTCTCTTTTTTTTTCAATCAATTTTCTTTTTTTACCAAACTTCTTCTCCTTTCAGATCAGATTTTTCTCTTTTTAGAACTCTTTTTCTCTTCAATTTCACATCTGGCCTTACTCTTTTCTACTTTCTGAGTTCCAAATTGTTCCTACCTCTCACAAGACTCTAAGGTTTTATGTGTATGATTGGGGAAAGGGTTTGTAATGGATGGAAAGCAAAGAAAAGGCTAAGGCTCAAATGCGGGTACAATGGAAAGAAATGTGAATGGGAAGAAGAAAGAAGGCCCAGATCATCTCTAAAGTTCTACCAAGATCAAGCACATCAAAGAGAATTAATACAAAATCAAAATTATGGCTATACATGCATGCAATCACACTAGAAAAAAAATTGGCCCAAAACTCTCCAGGGTTAAAGATTTGTCAAAAATGGAATTGCTACTCTCTACCATGCAAAAACTGCTTATTTAGACTAAACTAACTGCAAAAACTACTGCTAGAGCTACATCTACTTAAATCTAGAGCTAAAGACACTATTGGCAATCTATCTTAAAGAAATAAAGCTAAGAAGTTAAGTAAATCAGCAAAGAATTGAATGAAATGTGAAACAGAATCAAGAAAGAACCTAAAAGTACCTAAACAATATTACCTAAGCTATAAACAATCTAAACAAAGCAACACAGAACAGAATGCAACCAAAAAGAATCTAAACTAGAACTCTACGAAGGAAAAACAATAAAAGGAAAAGAAAATAACCTAAACTAAAGAAGCAAGAAATACCTAAAACAGAATGATATTAATCTAAACAGATCCTGTTTACAAGTTTAAAAAGGAAACAACTAAAGAGAACAGAAGGTAATCCTAAACAGAGAATCTATACAATTCCTAATAAAGGACCTAAACAACACCTAAAGCTATTTAAAATCTATACAGAGTAAAACTAGCTTATGTGTAACTAAGAGAACCTAAACTAAACTAAAACAGCTAAAACAATTCCTAAACCAAGACTCTATGAAGGAAAACAGTAAAAGAGAACCTAAGAAGATCCTAATAAAATGAAAATGAATTAAGAAAACCTAGAAAATTCTAAAAACCAGAACATGACCTATTGTAAAGAGTCTAAAATAGAAAAGCAAAAATCAGAAGAATAAGAAAAACCTCTACTAAATTCTATTTAAAGAACAGTTGAAAGAAATTTACCCTAAGCAATCCTAGAAACTACCTAAAAAAATCAAAAAGTAAAGATGCTATAATATTCCTAATAGAAATCTAAATAGGACATATTAACCAAAGAATTGTAAAAGAAAAAATACTAAACAAATTCAGAAAACTTTTAAAACAGTAACAGAAAAAATAGACCCTAATTATGAACAAAATCCTAATTGAAAACTTAAAACAAAGCATGAAACTAATCAAGAGCTTACAACATAACAAGTAACTACAAAGGAAGAGAAAATAATAGAAATAAGCAAAGAAAAGGGACCTAAAAGAAGTTCTAAAACATATTCAAAAACAGCAAAAGACCTAAGCTAAAACAACATAAACCAGAAAATGAATGAACCTAAAAAGACCTAAGAACTATTATCAAGAAAACTAACAACTAAACTAAAACAGATCAGTAACAAGAGTAAGTATTTACAGACTAAAACAAGAATAGTAAACTACTCTAGGGATTTATAAACCAAACCAGACCTAAACTAAGAGAAAAACAGTTCAGAAAAAAAATACCCCTATTTTATTACTAAAACAGATGCTAACAAAGCTATATACATAAAAAAAAAAATTTAAACCAACCTATACCTTCCCACCCCCACACTTAAGAGGCACATTGCCCTCAATGTGTGAGTGGGTAAGGTTCTAAAACAGCAGAGAAAAACACATATATACACAAAACAGATCTAAAAATGGATATACACAAGACAGATCTAATAAAGAGCATAAAAACTAATCAAGAAAACACAGAACAAAATAGAACTAAGACTGAACATAAAAGAGTATAAAATGTATATGAACAGAAGAGAAAATGCAATAGAACACAACATGTACAGGAACAAAACGGAAAAAGAAAACTAAAACTATAAGGCTACAAAGAAAAAGAACTTATTCAGATTGGCCACAAGTCAAAGTTAATTTTTTCTATTTTTATGAAAAACAACATATTTTCTACTCTACTATTTACTATACTACTTAAAGCTATGTAAACTACTATAAAAGACCTATAACTACTATTTAAAAGAAGGGAAAAGAAAAAGCTTATTGGATTTTCTCCATTGTCAGCCAAGATGTGCATTAGCTCCTTCCCAGCTCTCTGCTTTAGCATCATCAGCTCTCTCTCAAAAATTGGCAGTTGATTGGTGCACGAGACTGACTTGAAGCTTGTAGGTGTCTCACCAGAATTAGCTATGCCCCTTCATCCAGAAAAAATGTTTCAGTGCTTTTGTCCTCTTTCAAATCAACAACTTCTTTCAATTATGCATTAAGTATGTCAGCAATAACAGCAGAATCCTCAGTCCTCAGATATTGACTCTGTGTGTTCCATCCTTGAGCAGTATTGGCATCCTCTTCTGCATCAACTAGGACTTCCTTTTACCTTCAATGCGTGCAGCTGCCTTAATATCAGTATCTGCAATAATTGTATAAGCTGCTACATCCAAATCAAAGTCAAAATGCATAGGTGAGTCATCAAACTTTGCAGAACTGTCCAAAGTAAATGCAGAATCATCTAGCAGGTCATTAAGAATATATGTATCTACATCACAAACCTACTGTCATTTGTTTCAATCTGGTTCACAAGAAAATTTTTATCTAGAATCACATAATGACCAGACCTAGTAGCACAAATATCAGCTAGAGGTACTATAGGTTTAGCATGCAACAGTTCATCAAAGCTATTCTGCAACTCACCCAAACAGAGAGGAAATTCAAGTTTAGAATCAACCTGTTGTGGCTCCTCAAAAACAACCTCACCAATCTCAACAGATTCATTAGTTGCATCATCCAAGGTTCTCTGTTCACCAGCTGCATCAGCAGGGTCATTTCCATCCAGCTTGCTCATAATTAACTCTTCCTTGGCACCTGCAAAATAGTTAGAAGCAGAGCATATGGCAGAATTGATTTCTTCACAAATTTCACAACCACCCCAAGGCATGTACAAGCAGTGAGTTTTTCATTGTTCAGTTCTAAAGAATTTAAGAACCCAGCAAACTCAAGTTCAAGTTCTAATCCTAAATCAGTACAAGCATTTTCAAAATCAGCCAAATCAACTTTCACATCATCAAAAACTGCATATCTAGCATCATGAGCATCTGATTCATCATCAAGAAGTGCATTTAAATCTGTGCAATCATGAAAAACACTAGATGTAGGTATATGAACTTTATCAATGGAATAGGCTGAATTTATGATATTAGAATGATCAAAGCAAGGAGTAAAATCAAAAACTTCTACAGGCACATCATGCATTTGATCAAACACAGTCAAATCAATTCTAGGATCACCCACATCAACATCAAAATCCATTTCACAGTACTGCAGCACCAAAACATGGTCAGCAGCTTCCCTCATTTTTTTCAAATACTCTTTGGACTTTCTGAAATCAGTTTGTACTTCCAGTTCAGCAGATTCAACTTTTAAATCAGTAGTACAATCAATTTCATTGAAACAAGAATGAGGTTCAGTACTATCACCATCATAACAGACATTTTTACTTAATTGAGCACTAGCAGTGGTAAAATCAGATATAGGAACATCAATAAAACTATTACAATCATGAATCACAGCCAACTCCCTAAAACCATCAACTAGCTTTTCAAAATCATCACCAGTGTAATTATGGTCATAAGGTTCACAAACACATTCAGAAAAATCATCAGATGCATTCATACAATCATCACTCATCAGAGAATTGGAATTATCATCATCAAAATTTAAAGTAGAATGTGAATCAATGAAAGAAGGATTAGAGTATACAGTTACAGAGGTGGTTGGACACTTAATCTCTTGAAACTCTGTGGCAGCAGCTACCAGCAGTGGTGCTTCATTGGTTGCTGCCTCTTTCTCCTTTTCAACTCTCCCAGTCAACTTGTTGACTACAGCTACTAATTGAGCCACTTGAGTGGTCATCCCTTGAATTTCAGATACTGGAATCCCCTGCTGCTGATCACAGAATTGATCTTGCCATGGCTGCACTGATTGGAATTCCTCCAGCTTTGGTTCAGCATATTGGTGCCAATATAAATGTGGCAGCTGCTGCTGCATAATCCAGGGTTGCTGCTCACCATATGGTTGAAAACAAAGTGGTGGTTGCTGCTGGAAATCTTGATTGATTGGCTGCAAAAATTCCTCAGGAATAGGCTCATAAAACAGGTCAAATCTTGGTGGTTGAGCATTATAAGGAAAAGAACAGTTATCATATGAAGAGTAATAATTCATGCTTACCCAAGGCTCACTAGAAGAAACACCAATAGACCTCTAGTACAGAATTCAACACAAGAATAGACCTCTAATACCTCTAGTAGCGAATAGACCTCTAAGACCTCTAGTACAGAATTCAACACAAGAAATCTATGAAAGAAAAGAAAAACTATACAAACTATATAGATGCAAGGACTACTCTACACTCCTGAGCCTAAGCTATATGAACACAGACAGAAATGCAAGTAAGAAAACAGACCTAAACAAGACTAACCTAACACTCTAAAACTCAATTCGCCGAGTCCCCCAACGGCGCCATTTGTTAAACTGTTTTTCGTCGCGCAAAAACAGAACAAACTAAGTTTCCCCACTAATGTAGTAAAGGGACAACCTAGGTATCAATCCTCAGACTCGGTACAATTAAGCCTAAAGTGTAGAGTTAAATCTTGTATTTATTTACTATTTAATAACTACTAAAACAAGGTGGGGAAATGAAATATGAAACAATGAAATTAAAGAGACAAGAATAAAGAAATCTAATCTATATAAAAGAAAAATCAAGAAATAAATTGCAAAGAAATAAAAACAAAACTGGAACCTAAGCTAAATTATAAAATAAATGCATAACAAAACAGAACATAGACTAAAATGAGAACTGAATGCAATTAAAACTAACCTATGAATGCTAACAGTTAACAGCACAGGGAAACCAAAACTAAAACTGAACAAGGTACTAAGATCCCTAAAAGAAGTGGTATATACATGTATCCGAACCAAAAGAGTGGACAGTTCAACATCTAATCTACTAAACCTAATCCATTCACAGGAAAACAAAAATCAAAGTAAGAAGTATTGGCTAATACAGAAATCAACTTGCAATGAAACCAAATCAGCAATACAGATCACTCTATCCTAATCTATATATCACCAGAAATCAATCAAAAACAGAATTTAGAATTAAAACAAATCAAAAACAGTACCTAAATTCTAACCAATCGAAAGCAATATAACAATCTAAAAAAAACAGAATTGAACTCATCTCTGACTCGAGAAGACATCTCGAATAAAACAATTGCTCACTGTGGAGTCATTCAATTCCAAAAGGAATTGCAAAGATGCAGAGAATGAGAGTCCAATTCGTTTTCTCAGAACATAACAATGGCAGAATAAAAAAAACAGTTAACAAAATCAAAACGCAAACCAGAAATGAGAAAGAAACACGAAATTGCACTTTATTAATATGAGAAAGGAAAATTACAAACATTATACCAGAGATCACCGAATGAGGAACTCACGGATTGTCGCGGATCCATGAATCTCATCAGCGACATCCAGAATCAAGAACAGTATCCTACTCTAAGAAAAGCGTAAAAACCCTAATCTCTAGAACAGAGAACTGTAAACTGAAAGGGTAAAAATGTGTCTGAAGAAGTATTCTCTATATCCCTATTTACATGCAGAAAAACCCCTTTATATAGGGTTGGAGAACGAAAAGAGAAAGAGGAAAAATTGGGAGAGGGGAACCTCGCTTCACTTGGACGCTTCAATCTTCGCCCTCTAAGTGGCATCTCCAGTCAGCTCCATTTGCTCGCCGGTCAGCTTCTCCGGTCAGCTATGGTCAGAGTGCCGCGCTCCTCTTCTTCCTTTCTCGTCTCACGTCTCTCTGCCCAGCACATGCCCTCACTTTCAAAAACGTTTTCTGCCAAATGAAATCACAAAAGTAAAGACCCCTGCAACAACATCTTCAGTCTCTCCAAAACGACACCGTTCCACTTAATTGAAATCAGCCCATGCAGCCCAATTCACTTTCAGCCTAATGCAGTGGCAGCTCAAGTGGCCCAATTCTCCAATGCAGCAGCAACATTCAAATTTTTACTTGTAGCACCCAATTTCCGCGACCCAGTGCCAGTCCAGTCAGCATAGAAGCCCAATTTATTTCATATCTGCACCAAAAAAAACAATCAAATTAAAGAAAAGAAAATAAAATCTAAGAATTAAAAAGAAAGATTTTTTTTTTATTAAAGATTTTCTAAGAAAAAATATAAATTCTCTAATGATTAACAAGAGAAAAAAAACTCCTAAAAACCTATTTTTAACTAGAATTTTATAAAACTAAAGAATTAAGAGAAAAACATAAAACTAGCCTAATTCTAAGAAATTAAAAACTAAAGAAATCTAAGAAATGATTTTTAACAAAGAAAAATATGTAAATCTAGAGTGTTATCAGTGCCTAAGGGAAGCTCTCTATGAGTGAAAATGAATCTATGCCACTTTTGAGAATACAGTTTGTTTGAAGAAGTTCTTATGTGATAGTGTGCTTCTGTCAAGTCTTGTAAATAGGAGAAGCTTGCACTTAGTGTGTTTAAGGTCAAAGCGGTTCTCTTCAAGTTGGCTGAGCAGTTTACTTCTAGTTCGTATGTCGAAAGAAGGTTCTTTCTGTTCTTATTTGTATTTCATCTTATTGTAATCTGTGAACAATAGTTTAATGAAAAGGTTAATCACTATTTATAGTGATTAACGACTGGACGTAGAATCTTTTGATTCGAACTAGAATAAAAATCATTTGTGTGATTTTTCTACTCCATACACTCTTTATATTTTCTGCACATCAACTATTCGATAATATTTTTGTAAGAAAATTAAAGGAACCATTTTAATTGACCGAACACACTGTACGCTCTTTAACAATCGCAAAACCGATTACTTTTTTATTTCGCTGCGCAAAATTGGTACCGATTGTTCCAACAATTGGTATCAAAGCTTGCTTTGATATTCTTTCAAATTTTTCGAAAATGGCCGATCGAAATCAAGTTTACGTCAAAGGTGCTTCCATCAATAGACCACCACTTTTTACCATTGATAAGTATGCATTCTAGAAAGTCATAATGGAAATTTTCATGGGGTCTATTGATAGAGGCATCTGGGAAGCTGTAAAAAATGGTCCTTATATTCCTAAAAGTACTGTTGATAGTGTTGAAGTGGAAAAACCTTATTTTAACAGAACTGTTGAGGAAAATAGGATAGCCCAATATGATATTAAGGGCAGAAATATAATTTTATCTGCACTAACCATTGATGATTTCTTCAAAGTTTCTGTTTATAAAAGTGCACAGGAAATGTGGGAATTTTTAAAACTCACTTATAATGAAGTCATAGATGTGGATAAATTGACTTGCTCAAATTTAAGCCCTACATCAAACTCCCCAAGCTCGAGTGATTCTAATGAGCGAGAAAATTTATGCTTGATGGCCAACGGTGAATCATTTGAAAGCCAATTCTTGAAGAAAAAGAAGGAAAATCAAGGCTACTCATCAAGCTTCAAATGTTATAGATGTGGTGAAAGAGGCCATATAAAATTTGATTGTTCAAATAATAAGAGAAATGAAGAAAAAAGGAAAAGAAAAGTCGCAAAAAGAAGAAGGTCTACATTTCTTGGAATGATAATGACTCAAGTAGCTCAAGTGATTATGTTGAAGAAACAAACTTGTGTTTGACAACTAATGTTGATGACAGTGCAAGCCAAGAAATGTGCTCTAGCCTTGACACTAGTGAATTTGATTTACAAAAATCCTTTCTTGAATTGTTAAATGAATATGAGAAATTAGATGTTGCTCATAAAAATTTGAAAAATGAGTTTAAGGATTTGAAAATTAAATATGAGAAGACATTAGATGAAGAAGTTATTTTAAGAAATAAAATATGCAACTTAGAAATGAATGAGTCTATTGTTGTTGAACATCCTGTTGAATGCCTTTCATGTAAGAGTCATATGCTTAATATTGATATTTTAGAAAATTTTCTTAAGAAGGCTACACAATCTGCATCTTGTATAAATAATCAAGTTAAGAAGAAGTCTTTCAAAAATAAGAGTGTGCTTTGTAAGAACCAAATTAAAAGAACTCGTAGGGTGTGGGTGAAAAAAGAACATCTTATTATAGGAACCCAAATGTTGTCACATGTTCTTACTGTATGAAAAAGGGGAACACTCCTAACAAATGTAGAATAAAGCATTTTGATGTTCCTAAAGGAAAATATACTTGGATTCCTGTTATAAAATAATTTGTCTCTAACTTCAAAGGACCCAAATGAGATTGTGGGGACCAAAACTCTATTCTTTTGTTTTACATGATAAGTTTTCAAAAAGAAAAAAAAAAAAGAAAAACTCCATGGTATTCTGCTTTTGGAATTGATGCTTCAGGCCATGGAATGAATACATCAAGTGGTATTCAAAACCTTGGTTCGAGCACCACGTGATTGAGCTAAGTGATGTTTAAACTGTTGTATTTATTTATGTTTGGTCATATGTTAAACCTATGATTGATGCATTTTTTACTAGTTTGAGGAGAATTTTTTTAAATTTGTAACTATGTGGTTCAGTTAGTTGTTGGTGCAATTAGCAACCAAACAAAGGCTTGGTGATATATTAGCCATAAGCACTATGTTGTTCATGTGTTTTCTGTTGAATTTTAATTGTTGGAAGCATTTATAAGTTAATGAGAAATCTGTTTGCATCTTGTTTAATTCATTTTTTGTTCAAATAAAAACTGAATTGAATCAATTTCTATTTAGTTTAAATACATGTTGTTGTGCAAGGTTAAACACACTATGAGTTGTGAAATGCTTATGCAATGCTAAATGATTTGAACTAAGCACATAGAGATAAGGCATCACTTCTTAAGAGATCAAATCCAAAAGGGGGATTGCACAATAGAATATATTGACACTTTGCATTAATTTGCAGATACTTTCACAAAAGCATTACCCAAAGATAGGTTCTATGATCTTAGAAGAGAGTTAGGAGTTATAGATATGTCTTAGAATTAAGATTTCTGTCCTTTTCAAGTTTTTCGTACTTCCAGTGTCTTTAATCGATTATCATAAGGATATAATCGATTATTCTGAGCTTTTAGATAAAGTCTTAGGTTCGCAAATAATCGATTATTACGTGGAATAATCGATTATCCTGGCTTGCAATCAAAACTAATTTTGTTAAGATATAGGAGGATAAGATAAATGGGGTTTAGGATAGTAACCGAACGATAACAGGGGCAACCGAAAGGTATCAACAAGAGAAGTCGAGCGGTAACAGAGGCATGCCAAAAGGGATTAATAGGGGAATATGTTTAGGGGGAGAAATTTTTGATTGACATCTTATGTCATAATCTTGTGATAACTGGTATCTATTTGAAGGGGAGATATATAAGTTTGTTTGATATCATGTTATTTATCTCTACTCTAGATAAATTATTATTTTCCCCTTATAATATTTGAATTGCATCTTTCTTTTGTTGAGGGTGAGCAACATTTAAGGGTGAGTACTTCTACTTGCTTTTTGCTTATGATCAAAAAAGGGGGAGAAGAGACAAAGTTCTAATGTAGTTACTACTAACCTGTTTCAATGTTTGTAAGTTTGTATACTATGCAGATACATAGAGATGCTTTTAAACAAGAGATTTTTTATCATCATAAAAAAGGGGGAGATTGTTACCAATGAGGAACATTGGTGTCTTGAAGAAAATGATTTTGATGATGTTACAAACTGAACAATCACTAGTGCAGAAAAGGCCTTTAACGTCATCCTTTAGACGTCCGACCCTCGAATATCTGACGTAAAAAATGACCGGTGGCATTTTTCGTAAATAAAACAACCATATATACGTCTGTTCTGGAGGGAACAGACGTCTAAAGACATATAGACGTCTGATGTGGGGGAACAGACTTCTATATATACTCATTTTTTAAATCTAAAAAGTCACTTTTTAACTCCATTTAGACGTCTTATCCCGCCAATCCGACTTCTAAAGACCTTTAGACGTCTGATGTGGGGGGAAACGACTTTTATACTCATTTTGAAATCTAAAAAGTCACTTTTTAACTTCATTTAGACGTCCAATCCCGCCAATCCGACTTCTAAAGACCTTTAGACGTTTGATGTGGGGGGAACCCATTTTTATATACTCATTTTTGAAATCTAAAAAGTCACTTTTTAACTCCATTTAGACGTTAGATCCCGCCAATCCGACTTCTAAAGCCATATAGACGTCTGATGTGGGGGAACCGACTTCTATATACTCATTTTTGAAATCTAAAAAGTCACTTTCTAACTCCATTTAGACGTCCGATCCCGCCAATCCGACTTCTAAAGACCTTTAGACGTCTGATGTGGGGGAACCGACTTCTATATACTCATTTTTGAAATCTAAAAGGTCACTTTTTAAGTCCATTTAGATGTCTGATCCCGCCAATCCGACTTCTAAAGACCTTTAGACGTCTGATGTGGGGGGAACCGACTTCTATATACTTATTTTGAAATCTAAAAAGTCACTTTTTAACTTCATTTAGACGTCCGATCCCACCAATCCGACTTCTAAAGCCCTTTAGACGTCTGATGTGGGGGAACCGACTTCTATATGGCTGCATTAAAACACCGCGAACACGAAGCAGTAGTTACGCGCACTCACTTTTCATCATCTTCCTCGCGTTTTCTCTCTATGGGCTACATTTTTCAGGTTCGTTTTCTCACTTTTGCCTTGTTTAAAATTAATTTTACTACGATTACATCACTCTTTGATGCATAATCTTTCATTTGAACCGATTAAAATGTGTTTTCGTTGGTTTTTGGTGCAGTTTTGCTCGTGTCCTTGGGCGACGTTCTTGGGTGGTGATTTCTTGCGTTTTGCACTCCTCCAATTCCCTCCACTACGTTTTTAAAACCATCCAATACAAAAAAAACGTACAATACATTCTCTTCCACTAAAATATAAAGTTGTAAACTCGAATTACCATGAGCTAGGAGCAACCCGAGAGGCCTCAAGCAGAAGAAGATCCAATCATATACGACAACATTTTAGACGTCTGATCTATAGTGTCAGACGTCTATATAGACATCTGACCTGTATGGATCAGACATCTATATAGACGTTCAACCTATAGGGTCTGACGTCTCATTAACGTCACCCATATAGACGTCGGACAACGATCAGACGTTAAAAGCCCAAAATAACAGACGTCTAAAGCCCTTTCTGCACTAGTGAATATGAAGACCCTTGTTGTCTTAAGTTTATAAGCACTCTTGTATGTTGGTCTGCGAGGAAAGGGAACAAGAGCCCAGATGCAAACCGAACGGTGTATAATAGTTGAAGACTGAACGGTCACGAACAAATGAAGGTCGAACATAGGACAAACACTAGCCGAATGCAGTTGAAGATCGAACGACGTATAGTAGTTGAAAGCCGAATAAGACAGATAAACACAACACATGTACAAGACCGAACAATATTGTGTCCAACTAACACTGTAGAATAAAATGCTAAGAGTTGGATGGTATATTATAATTGAGCCGAGCAGTGGAAAACTGTGAAAGAGAAGAAGAAGGTAACCGAACGGTATCAGACTGTGAGGGCTCGAGCTGAACGACAAAAGACGGTGAGGGCTCGAGCTGAACAACAGAAGGCGGTGAGGGCTCGAGCTGACCGGTGGAAGGTGAAGAACTGGAACAAACCGGTTGAAGAGTTAATATCCTAAATGTTCCAAGTCTCGCAGATAATCGATTATCACTAGCATTTGGGAGATGTCTTTTCAGTTTTTGACTCTGCATAAACCTGGGCTTATAAATAGTATTTTCCACAGCTAGAGCTGTGTACCTAAGGGAAGCTTTCTGTGAGTGAAAAGGAATCTATGCCACTTTTGAGAATACAGTTTGTTTGAGGAAGTTCTCAAGTGATAATGTGCTCTTGTCAAGTCTTGTGAATAGGAGAAGCTTGCACTTAGTGTATCTAAGGTCGGAGCGGTGTTCTCTTCAAGTTGGCTGAGCATTTTACTTTCGGTTTGTTTGTTAAAGGAAGGTTCTTTCTGTTCTTATTTGTATTTCATCTTATTGTAATCTGTGAACAATATTTTAGTGAAAAGGTTAATCACTATTAACGACTGGACGTAGAGTCTTTTGATTCGAACCAGGATATCAATCATTTGTGTGATTTTTTACTCCATACACTCTTTATATTTTCTGCCCATCAACTGTTCGATAATATTTTTTTAAAGAAAATTAAAGAAACCATTTTAATTGACCAAACATACTTTATGCTCTTTAACAATCGTAAAACCGATTACTCTTTTATTTCGCTATGCAAAATCGGTACGATTGTTCGAACAAGATTTAGCTTGAATTTTTATTTTCTGAAAACAAAGTTTTGAATATTTGTTTTAAATGTTCTTAAAATTAGGAAACAAGCAGAATTCATTCTAAGAAACAAAATTCCTCATTAATTCATAGGCTAGTAATAAAACCAATATATAAAATTAAAACTAATGAGAATAAAATTTGAAACTACTTAAAATATTTCGATAAAATCAAATCTATTTTTTTTATAAATATGTCGACATTTCCTTCAAATTGATGAATAACTAACGGTATATTTGGTAAACAGTCAATTTTAATTTTAAGAAAATAAATACAAATTAAGATTTTTTTTAATGTAAGTTATTTATCTTGTTGGTCATCTTATTTATTTGCATCCAGGAGTTAAAAAATGTTATTTTTTTGAAGGTAATATAAAATGATATTACAAATGTAAGACAGTAACTTTTATTATTTTTATAAAAAAAAGTTAAGATCTTAAAATTTATAACAATTAAAAAATATATTTTCAATGTGATTTATTAATTATTTTATTAAAAATATTATGGTAATAGATAAAATAATTTATTAATTTAAAAGATTATTTTGTTTAAAGGATTTTCTAAAAGATAAAAAAGGTTTATTAATTATTAAGGTTTATTTTATTTAAAAGATTTTCTAAAACATAAAATAGTTTATTAATTGTTTAATTTAAAAAAATTATTTCATTTAAAAGATTTTATATAGATAAAATTTGATGAATAATTATTTAATTAAGAAAAATATTACACTAATTCCCTAATATATAAAGTGGTTACTAGGGTGTATAAAGTGAATTAAATTCCATTAATATAGGAATATATTTCCTAGTTGTTATATTGATGTTTCTCATCTTTATATCTCTATATATAACGAGACACCTTATTTAATATATTATTTTAATTTATAACAATATATAGGAAGATATTCCTGTTTGATATTAATTGTAAAAGTAGAAGATAAAATAGTTAGCTTTCCACTCTTTTCTCGTTCATCAAACGTGGATTTTTTATTTTAATTTTAAAATATTATTAAAAATAAAATAGAAATAATTTATTTATAGAAAACTAGAAAACATTCTTTATATGTTATTATAAATTAAGAAATAAATAAATACAAGTTAACTTACTTTTTTGTATCTAAGTTGTAAATCGAGTTCATCCCATTTAAATTTTTGATATAGTTGAGTTGGAGAATTAATTACCTATAAGATTATAAAGATAAAAAAAAAACAATAAAGACTTTTACATAGCAGTTATGCTTTAGGTTTAATTATCTTTTTTTATCAAATGTCAAATTGGTTTTTTATTTTTTGTCTTAATTTTTTATCACTTTATTAAAAATAATTAATTTGATTCTTTCCATTAATAATGTATAAATTGTATTATATATTAATTTGTAATATTTTTAAAATTTTTTAGTCAAAGTTAATTTTTAGTTTCAATTTCATATAGGTTTTAGAGTTAATTAGTTTTTTCAAAATTATTTATTAAAAACATTAGTTTTAATAAAAGCATCCACATAAAATTATACAAAAAATAAATTTTATACAATTTGAAAAAAAATTATATTATATTATTTTTTCTAAAAATTAAACTAAATTAAATAAAAAAATAAATATTAAAATTAAATTGAAATTCTAACACTTGACACTTACAACACTTACAGTGTCACGCGAGATAACTTTAAATTTAATAGTTTGTGTACTATATTAATAAGACCATAGCAATAAAAAACATTTAACTTGATGATCTTTCGACTTATAATATTAATTCATAAACAAAACATTATTTTCATACAAAATACAATATGTTTTTAAGTTCATAGAAACACGATAGTTATAAGTTTATATCTTTGCAAAATGTAACATTTGAAATTTCCGTACCCATTATCCATATATTTATAATATATATATATATATATATATATATATATATATATATATATATATATATATATATATATCATATTTTATGGTACTAAAAATAAAAACAACCATATTTAGATAAACTTAACACATAAGAAGATATGAAAAAAAATTGTATTTACATAAATGAATTTGTTCCTTTTAACTTTCCACAATAGCAGATGAATAGGACGCTTCTGCCTCAGTGTGACCACGTTGCTTTCTCTTCTTCGTTTTCCTTCTTCTTCCCTCTTTCACCTTCCAATTAGGGTTTTCTTCCAAACCCTTCTTCAATCTTCTTAGCACTACACCGAATCCCACCCATTATCCAACGCGGTACGCTGTCTCTTTCCTTTTTTTTTTCTAGGACTCCATTCTCATGTTGTTTTCTTTTACATATATACATTTATTTTTATCTTCGTGATCTTTTATTCGTAAATAAAATAATTGATTTATGTTTTGTCGGTTGTAACAGGGAATTCTCTGTTGATTTAGCCAGAATTTCTTAATGGGTGTTTCAAACTTGTCTCAAAATCATTCCTTTGTTTATCTACGATTTGTATGGGTTACTTACTACTTAAAAAGTCGAAGTGTTCTTTTGGGTGTTCCCTTTTTGTTATTATTATGTTTAGTTTGTTGCCATAGGTTGAATTGTATGGTTGCATGGTGTTAGACGCAATTGATCTCATGACAGGGGTGGAAGTTTGCTTGCTGGAAAATGGTGAAATTTCGGTGATGAATCGATGCAAAGTGTTGAAGATAAATTTACTCAAGATTTCTCGTTTCTTAGTTTTAAAATTTGTAACAAATGTTCTTTTTAAATTCTTAGGTTTTGTATATCTTAATTTTATTTTATTTTTAACAGTGTCCTGTACACTGACTAAAAGTCTCTCTGACTAAATTTTAGTATTTTCTAGCATGGATCATGAATGGTATGGGAAATTTGTTAGATAGTATTCACTATATTCAACAAAATGCAAAGCAAACTATGATCTTACAACCAGCTTTATATTTTTTTGCTACATTTGTTTTGAATTTTTGAGATTGAATTCTACTGCATGTTATTTTCTATCAATCTGGGCTGAGTAATGAAATTTTGGACCTCGTGTAACTTTGTCTGATCTTCTTCACTTTCTAGTTTTTATCTTTGGATTTTATACAAGTATGTTACCCTTAGTGAATGAAGAATTCATATTGTGAGAAGGGATCATTCTCCCCTGCTGCAGTTGAGGATTAATTAGATAGATGTTGGATTAATTGAGTTGAATGAAATTTCCTGGATGCATTTTGTTATTGATGTATACATAGTGGACTTCGATGCCATTAGAAGAATCAAATTTCATTAAAGGATAGCTGTTACCTCTGTGGAATTGTGACAAACAACCCATTGTCTTTCTATTTTCAACTTTTAAAATAGAAATAAGCTTTTTTGATGTGATTGTTTCCATTATGCAGTTCTTGCTTCTTAAACTTGGACAGTGTCTGGTACTAAATAATATTACACTACGTAGGCTTCCATTGATGATCTAAGATACATTATGATGCCTAGAGGCAAGATTAAAAGTTTAAGCATCTATTATTTTGTTAGTCACTTATTGAACGGAAGATTACTTAGACTGTATCTGGAGCTTTGGTTTTAAAACTTTTAAACTAGTAGCATTGTATGCTGGGAAACTCTTGAATATTGTAATATTGAGTTTATTTGTAACTTTAGGCTTTTAGCGACATTGTGCCCTGTTCCATCCTCTTGTATTTCATCTTAACCCATCCCTTTCTGAATCCTTCTGATAATATCCATTCATATTTTTTTAAACTCTATATGAATATTAGTTCTGAAAACTGGACTAGGTATTCCTAACCTCCATACAGTAACAACTTTTTTACAATTTAGATTTAGAATCTCCTTCCAGTTTCATCATTATAAACACACATGCACCACATCACATAGCATACAGTACATTTTAACCATGTAAATGGAAATGTTTGAATTAAATTTGATAGGGGCTTTCTTTCAGGTTCATGCGATGGACATGTCTGATGCTGTCATTGTCAAATCTAGTAGGTTAAAATCGGTGGTGTGGAATGATTTTGATAGGATTAAAAAAGGCGACACCTGTGTGGCTGTTTGTAGGCATTGCAAAAAGAAACTTAGTGGTTCAAGTACCAGTGGAACATCACATTTAAGGAACCATTTGATTCGGTGTCAGAGAAGGTCTAGCCATGGCATAGCACAGTACATTTCTACAAGAGAAAAGAGAAAGGAAGGAACTCTAGCAATTGCAAATTTCAATATAGATCAAGATGCAAACAAAGATGACAATACCCTTAGTCTTGTCAATATTAAATTTGAGCAGACACAGTTGAAAGATGACTCTGTCAACCCTGGGACTAGTAACTTTGATCAAAGACGGAGTCGATTTGACCTTGCTCGGATGATTATTCTACATGGATATCCATTGGCTATGGTTGAGCATGTTGGTTTCAGAGCATTTGTAAAAAATCTGCAGCCATTGTTTGAGCTTGTGTCATTGAATAGGGTTGAGGCTGATTGTATTGAGATTTATGAGAGAGAGAAAAAAAAAGTTAATGAGATGTTGGATAAGTTGCCTGGGAAAATCAGTCTTAGTGCTGATGTGTGGAATGCTGTGGGGGATGCAGAGTATTTGTGTTTGACATCAAATTACATCGATGAATCCTGGCAGTTAAGAAGGAGGATATTAAATTTTATAAGGATTGATCCTTCTCATACGGAAGACATGGTTTCAGAAGCTATCATGAGTTGCCTAATGTATTGGGATATAGACCGTAAACTATTTTCTATGATACTGGATAGTTGCTCTACCTGTGATAACATTGCCGTTAGAATTGGTGATAGACTTCTGCAAAACAGGTTTCTTTATTGTAATGGGCAATTATTTGATATACGATGTGCTGCAAATGTTATTAATGCTATGGTTCAGCATGCTCTGGGAGCTGTAAGTGAAATAGTCATTAAGATTCGTGAAACTATTGGTTACATTAAAAGTTCACAAATTATACTGGCAAAGTTCAATGAGATGGCTAAAGAAGTTGGGATCCTGAGTCAAAAGGGCTTATGTCTAGATAATGCATCACAATGGAATTCCACATACTCAATGCTTGAAGTTGCCTTGGAATTCAAGGATGTTTTAATTCTCTTGCAAGAAAATGACACTGCCTACAAAGTCTGTTTATCTGATGTAGAGTGGGAGAGAATCACAGCAGTTACCAGCTACTTGAAGCTTTTTGTTGAGGTTATAAATGTTTTCACTAAGAATAAGTATCCAACTGCAAACATATATTTCCCTGAGCTCTGTGATGTTAAGCTGCATTTGATTGAATGGTGCAAGAATTCAGATGAGTATATCAGTTCTTTGGCGTCAAGATTGAGAAGCAAGTTTGATGAGTACTGGGAGAAATGTAGTTTAGGGTTGGCAGTTGCTGCGATGTTAGACCCTCGATTCAAGATGAAGTTGGTAGATTATTATTATCCACAAATTTATGGCAGCATGTCTGGAAGTCGAATTGAAGAGGTCTTTGATGGTGTGAAAGCTCTATACAATGAACATTCGATAGGCTCCCCATTAGCATCTCACGATCAAGGTCTGGCCTGGCAAGTTGGCAATGGCCCACTTCTCTTACAAGGTTCTGCAAAGGATTCAAGGGATCGATTGATGGGGTTTGATAAATTTCTCCATGAAACTTCACAGGGTGAAGGTACAAAATCAGATCTAGACAAGTATTTGGAAGAACCCCTTTTTCCACGCAATGTTGATTTCAACATACTGAACTGGTGGAGAGTTCACACCCCCAGATATCCTGTCTTATCCATGATGGCACGCAATGTTTTAGGAATTCCAATGGCAAAGGTTGCGCCTGAACTGGCCTTTAATCACAGTGGAAGGGTCCTTGATCGTGATTGGAGCTCACTTAATCCTGCTACTGTCCAAGCTTTGGTGTGTTCACAAGATTGGATAAGGAGTGAACTGGAAAATTAGATTGCTTTTTCCCTGCATTCTAATTGTACATGCCAATTCTCCCCATAGAAATATTCCCATGTAAGTTATATATCTTCTAACTCTACATTTCAATTTTCTTGACCTTTTTATACTCTGGTTCTGTTTAGCCATAGCATTATGCAACTTAGCAAGTTATTTTATGATTCTTTTGCATTCCTTACTAGCAACTGTTCTGGTAGTCTGTGGCATCTTGAAAACTTAATTTCTTATCATGCAAGGCAATACAACTTTAAACGTTTGTCTGCATAAAATAACCATTCTTCATCTATGGTGTATTTATAACTATGAATAGAAATTTTTTAACATCTCAGGAGTTTAAAACAACTCACACATACCCTTTTCAACCAATTAAGTTAGACCTCCTAAACAAAAATCATTATTTTTCATCAGTCGTAGTATTTAAAGGTGAATAATTGAACATTGCATGAATTTGTTTTTTTAAAACAAAACACTTTCATTATCATAATCTCCGTTGTGGGACCTCTGATTTTGGAAACACTAGTAACTGAACTATGTCTAGAGTTTGATTAGACCATGTGGCCTTTATAATTATCATTGATTTTACGACTATCATTTGTAGCTCACTTAGAAGAAATATGGGTGAGACATGAATATGTCTTGAAAAGGAGAATGTGTGAAGTCAAGACTTGTACAATTTTGTTTGAGTAATGGCTTGTGCACGTTAAGATAGTTTATATAGTTAAATATCATTTTAGTTTCAGTATTATTACGCAAACAAAATTGGAAATGATTTCTGTGCGAAACTTTAAAACATTTTGATCCTGATTCTTTTATTTTTTTTCATGTGACAAACGACACTCCACCTAGGTTGCCAGATATAATGACATGTGACTATCACGTGTTAAATTTTATTTTTTAAATTAATTATTTTTTTATATAAAATCCAGCACTACTTTTTAACCTTTAAAAGAAAACTTTTCTTTATCTGTTTTTTTTTTCTTATCCACCCATCAAATCTTCTCCATTCTTCCATTTCTCTACACTTCCAAATTCTCAAACAGCATCATCATAATCATTGTCACACATGCAGAGCAGATGCAAATTCATCAACATTTTCCAAGTCCAACTTTACACGGACACATTTTCGATCTTTTGCTAGATTGAACAAACCAACCCTTTTGGACGTTCCACCTTCGCGTTCACCATCCAAATCGAAGTCGCATCTGTAGCCTCCACTGACGCACCCCAAAATGTGAGCCATCGTGGGCCCGAGAGCCACCACTGGTCTCCTCCGACAAGTTCCGTTCGTCGTTGCTGCCTTGAAGATGCCATCACTGGAGATACTGTCACTGTTCAGCACGCCCAATAAGAGATGGGTTGCCCTCAATGCTGCCGCACGACTCGCCACCCCTTCCTCTGTTTACTTTTTGCCTTTGTGTTGTGAGGAAGATGGTGATGACAGAATAAGCACTGAAATTGAATTGGATTAAACAGTTTAATATTAAAAAAAATTAAAAGTACTTTTGGGAAAATGGACTTTTCACTGAAATTTTAAAATATACAGCTTCTGATAAGTTCAAACATTTGAGTTTGAGTTTATTCGTTAAGTGTTAGAGAATTATGTAAAAGCGTATTAGTTTTTTTAAATTTAAATTAACTTAATTAAAATCTATTATTTCTTCTGACTTTCAAATTGTAACTGGTTTTTAGTCCAGTTTTGGATTGGTAACAGATAAACTTCCGTTTAATGGAATCCATCAAATTCCTTAATAAGTGGAGGAAAAACATAAACATATCTTTCATATGTAGGAGAACAAAGGCAGAACATAATTTTCACGAGTTAATAATTTGATTAGGTGGGAGATATCTTGACTTCACAATATTTTTAAGTGCTAATTTTTTAACTCTTTATTTTAATGAAACGTAATTTGTTTGTCCTTTTTGTTGTAAGTTATAGTGAAAATAAAGTAAAGCTAATATATTATTATTATTATTATTGTGATTATATTATTGATTGAGGACCCACAAATAAGAAAATTATGGCACTAGATTTAGTTTCACTAACTAACCTTTTAACTATGAGAAGGAATAATAAATTAAGATAAAAAAGTAGAATAACAGAATAATTGAATTTACCTTCAATTTATTTATTTTATTAAATAAGAATAAAACTAAATATAATTAATTATTACAACCATAACTTTTTGTCCCGTTTCTTTTCCAAAAGAGAGAGAACACATAACAAGTTATTTGCAATGAAGGACATGTCGTTTTTCTTTTTTATCTCTCCATTTCTCAATGTTTCCATTTTTCTGGGAACTGCATTATCTCATTTTCACCAACTAACTACTTAACGTGTTTTCCACAATTTTAGTTTCACCAACCATTTTTTATTTTATTTTCTTGGATTTTAGATAATTGAATTGAGCTTTATTTGGTGTCCTTTAATTAATTTATCAGTATCAAATCATATAAACGCATTAAAACCCAGTTATATACTAAATACATAATAGAGTATTATTTGTCTAATAATTTTACTATATATAAAGAAAACAATTTTATAATTGACCACGTTATTAAGATATAGTTCATATAACACATAAAATATATTTATAATTATTATTTTCACATCCCAATATTTTAAGATTTTTGTATGTTCAGTTTTAAGTAAAGATTAAATATATTGATTAATGACAATTTTCGTTTTGGTCTAAAGTAGAAGTAACGATCTCTTTCTAATCAAATAAAATTGTTTCAGTAAATAAAATGTTTGTTATTATATATGTTATAGTTAATAGCTATAATTATTACTATTATAACATAAGATGGTTATAGCTTAATTATGATATTAAATCCAAGTTCCAAATATTTGGTTGTATTAAATATTTAAAGAATTTTTTTTATAGTGATTCTATTTAACTTCAACGAGATTGATCGTGGTAGAAAATTACTGTAGTCTCTATTGCAATAACATGAGACCTTCATATTATCTACTTAGCAAGAAATATTTTGTCCCTTTGCCTAAATATAATTCCTTCACGTCTCGAGTATAAATAATTTGTCTTTCAGTTTTGATGAAAAATACAAATAATTTCAATGAATTTTATTTTATTCCATGATATTAATGCTGAAATACCCTTCATTGGGGGCGTGTTTTAAATTACCTCTCTTATTTTTGTTATTAAATTTCAATGTTCATTTTTTTTATCGGCAAAATATATTAGTAGTAGATCACTTGGTGTGCTGTAAAATTTCAATATTCTCTTTACAAAATCTACTTACTAAAATTATAATATATAATAAAATTATAGCTTAAATTATTAATATTTTTCAATCAAGTTTAATTATTGATCATATAATTAACATAGAAAGGTAATTTTTTTAATTTATTAAATTAGAAATATTAATTAATCAATTAGAGTTTTGGAAAATATTTATATAATTAAGTGTTGTTTTATAAAAGTATATATTTTAAATAAAATAATTAAATTATAATAAAAAAATTGGTGAGAGTAACTATGAACTTTAACTTGTTTAATCATGATAGATCAATTTGTCTCTCTCCTGTTCGTTCCATTTTTAGTAGGTCAAATTAATGCATTTTGTGACTTGTATCATGGAATTATTTTGAAGGATGATTCACTATAACGTCCTTTTTTACTTTTTTTTTATGTTAACTATATTTAAGTTTTTTTATTTAAATATTTTTATAAGTAAATTAATAAATTATGAAAAATAAGATTTTGTAAAAATTAAAGGATGATTTTGAGATGTTAATTATTTTCTATTCTTGAGTTGTTTTGGTAAAATTATATCACAATCTCATGAACCATTGGATTAATATGAAATTTTCTGTTCAGCAAAATAATTTTATATTTTAGTATAAAAGTTAGGTCTCCACATAGTGTCTAGTTTTGAGTTGCTTTGATAAAAATTTCATTCCTACTTCATTAACCATTAGACAGATGACCCGGTTCACAAGAGATAGTACTTCATTTCGATTGTTGAGATTTTCATTTAAAGTCCTATAGTTAAGTAAACCGAAATAGAAAATAGGTGACACTAGTTTAAACTATGAATTTTTTTCTCTAACCACAAACCTCTAAATGGAAGTCCCAACGATCAAAATGAAATACTATCTTATGAACTCAACTCATAATAAAAATTTCATCTTTATGTAACATTTAATGAAGTAAGAATAAAAAAGAACTAGATAATATGTGGAGACCTAACTATTATACTAAAATGTGAGAATTATTTCTTTTAGCATAAACCTTCAATTGTAACCCCATTGATCATAGTAGAGAACTATATTTTAATACTATTATGTAAAAATTGCAGCCTAATCCAATGGTTCATGTGGTTGGGATCACAAATTTACCGAGACAACTCAAGAATAGGAACTAATTGACACTTTAAAATCATCCTTTAATTTTTACAAAAATCTTTTTTTTTCAAAATTTATCAATTTACTTAAAAAATCATATTTAAATAAGAAATTTAAATATAGTTAACATAATACATAGAGTGTTTCAATTCTCTCATCTTTTAAGAATTACGTTCTCAAAATTTTCTAAATTTCAATAAAATATGGGTAATTCTCCTTTCAAATTAGACTCAAATTCTACTATTTTTTTTCCAAGAATTATATTATTACTCTCAGGTAACCCTCATGCACTTCTTAAGCATAGGATATATAAACATGTCATTTATAAACTAAGATACACTTTTCTATATATGGTCTATAACATTCATCTCTCAAAACAATATCGACCTCATGCAACTAAAGTCATCAAACTATCATTTCTCAACAATCTTTTTAACTCTCTACGATTTACACACATGTTAGACTTGTTGGGTACAAACAAAGTCCCACATCGGATAAAATAAGAGATGAACATGGATTTATATACACATAACATATCTCCATTGTTAAGAGGCCTTTTGGAGTGGTACCAAAAGCAAATCCGTGAGGGCTTGACCCAAAGCGGACAATATCTTACCAGTGTGGAGATCTATGTGTATGTGTGTGCTGAACCTCCCTACAAATAGTATCAGAGCCCATTGTTTAGGTCTCGTGATCGGGCTCAGTTGAGTACGTCCCTCCATGATCAGGTGAAGCCTTGACAGGTGGCCAGTGGCACATAGCCTTCTTGTTAAGAGGCCTTTTGGAGTGGTACCAAAAGCAAATCCGTGAGGGCTTGACCCAAAGCGGACAATATCTTACCAGTGTGGAGATCTATGTGTATGTGTGTGTTGAACCTCCCTACAAATGGTATCAGAGCCCATTGTTTAGGTCTGGTGATCGGGCTTAGTTGAGTACGTCCCTCCATGATCAGGTGAAGCCTTGGCAGGTGGCCAGTGGCACATAGCCTGGACGTGAATCATGAGAGGTGGAGAGCAAGAGATGCTCAGTGTTTGACCATGGATCGTGAAAGAGAGAGTGTTAACCATGGTCAGAAAAAGACTTCCGCTGTAGCCCTTTGTTTGAGGGGAGGATGTTGGGTACAAACAAAGTCCCACATCGGATAAAATAAGAGATGAACATGAGTTTATATACACATAAAATATCTCCATTGTTAAGACTCCTTTTGGAGTGGTACCAAAAGCAAATCCGTGAGGGCTTGACCCAAAACTAGCCCTTTGTTTGAGGGGAGGATGTTGGGTACAAACAAAGTCCCACATCGGATAAAATAAGAGATGAACACGAGTTTATATACACATAAAATATCTCTATTGTTAAGAGGCCTTTTGGAGTGGTACCAAAAGCAAATCCGTGAGGGCTTGACCCAAAACGGACAATATCTTACCAGTGTGGAGATCTATGTGTATGTATGTGTGTGTTGAACCTCCCTACAAGACTTCCTATCTTTCTTTTTTACCAACTATACCATTGTTTCTCAATTTGTCACACCTAACATAAATTGTTCCTTCCATTAAATCTTAGTTTTTTTTTAATTTTTATACTTCTCAGCTGAAACTACCCCATAGGTGTCACTGATTCTAACCCCCTTCCAAACATAAAATCCAAAGAGAACTTTACTTCTATCTTGGGATGTAACTTTGACTCTTTATTTGAAAACCCATTTTGTAAATTTATATACCATTAGTAAGCTCTCATAACCACCTCTACTTGTGACTAAAACATGAACCTACTTACCTTAACCTACAATTATCTTCAAATTTGTTGTATAATATATTCATGGTATTATTCCTCCTTCATGCAATAAGCTTTCTTTTGATAACACCTCCACCAATCCTCTACCTTCCCGATCGACATATGTGTTGCATATGTAACTTTGTGTATTATCATACTTACTTACCATTTCACAAGAAAACATATTTTCAATTTTAAATAAACCATATAAGTTCCTACTTAGATTACCAAATAGGTTACAGAACAATATTCTACATTCTTATTTCTCAAAGAATAAAGAAACACAGATAATAAGCAAAGTTAGTCCCTAACCAGTTTTGGAACGATCTGCTTTGATACCATTACTGTAACGACCCAAAAATATTAGGCTTCTTATTTCTAATTTGATCCTTGTTTGATTAATATAAATATAATGTATGTTCAATCCTTGAATTTTTTTAACAAGAAGAAATGTAAATGTTATACTAATAGGAGAATATTTGGTATACATATATCTTAATGTCTCATACTCATATTTGAAGTCTCTCATTTGCTCTTCACCATCATCTACAAGATCCTCTACAAAGACATCTACCGATCCTCTACTCACGTATATAATTTGAACATATATACGATCATTGTAGGTGGGCATCAAAAAACCACAAAATAAATGAAGGTAAGCTTATTTATATCATAAAGTTTTATAAAGATTTAAATAATTTTTGTAATAACTATTCAGGATAGTTGAGTTTGATCAGTCAATATACCACATTGTATCAGCCATACAATCATAATCATCTATTGAAACCTTAACATGATCTAGACTTAATTTCAGGAATACTCATGCATTGACTTGAATATTCGTGTCAGTCATGCACCTGTCATGAATTTTCTCAATATTAAATTTAACATCAACAACAATATTCTTCTTATATAAAGCTTACCATTCTTATATGAAACCACCATGACAATGTTAATTCCTTTTCGTCCTTTATGTCACAATATTATTTAATATTGATTCTATAAACTAGGAACCTCCTTCGACTCTCACCACCTAAATCCCATTCTCTACATGAGTATGAGAGTTTAGTAGAATCAGGATGACTTCACTCTTTAGTTCACACTAAATGCAACCACACCTTATTGAATAAGACATCTCTCCTTAGGAATGATCATATTAATAAAATTCTCACAATCATAAGATATTTGTATCACATGATCGCATAGGTTTTTGGTATTTAAGTATAAATTATATTCTTTCTCATGCACACCCTCACTCTAATAATTCTCATACCATCCATTCTCATTAAGTCATAAAAAGTCATCATAAAATGTCATATTTCTCATTAACAAAACTAGAATTGAATGGTTATTAAGTAACTCAAAACAAGAAATATGTGACCTTTTATGATGAATTTTTATGACTTAATGAGAATGGATGGTATGAGAATTCTTGGAGTGATGGTTTGCATGAGAATAAATAAAATTTAGGCTTGAATGCCAAAAATCTATGAGATCATGTGATATAAATATATTATGATTGTGAGAATTTTATTAATATAATCATGCCTAAGAAAAAGTGTCATATTCAATAAGGTATATTGCATTGAGTTTGAATCCAGAGAGTGAGTCATTTTATTCTACTAAACTCTCATATTCATATAGAAAATGGGGTTTAAGTGGTGGAAGTCGAAAGAGGTTCCTAGTATGAGGAATTAGTATTAAATAATATTGTGACTTAAAGGATGGAAAAAAATTAACCTTTTCATGGTGGTTTGTTGATAAGTGTGATATACTTATTATTCATGCTTATTTTCAATCTTATATTTGCATGTGTTTTTCTCATGGGAAGATGTAAATTTTTCTGTTTCAGTTGAATATAATGTGTTTTTTTTTAGATTATTGTGTAGGAAAATGAACATGTGAAGAAGATTTGAGGACTGTCTGCCAGGACCATCTCGCTCAGCCACAATTTGCTCGCTTAACGTCTAAGCTTGATACTTGCCCAACGAGTATGTTGTCTCGCTCAATGAGATAGAACAGTTGAAAGTGAAACAAAATTTGTTTCTTGCCCAGCAAATGTCTAAGCTCGCCCAACGAGAGGTTAATTTTTGAAAGTAGTTATTATGTCGTTAATGAAAGAAAAAATCAATTATGGCATGCAAAAACGCAAAGAAATTTGAATTTTTGGTTAGAGGTGAGTCTATGCCATCATGACTCCATTCAATCCATCCATTTCATCCAACTTGTTTGTTCTAGATGAATAGCTTAAACTCCCATTTCATTAGTGATGGAAGACCATCAAGGAATCACATTGGACCTCTTACTAGAGCCATGGCAAGGAAGATTCAAGAAGAAGAAGAAGGATCAATTAACACTTTACTTCTATGGAAGGTTACTTATGAAAATCCTTCTTCTCTTGTTTAAACTAATATTTGTTGTGTAAGAAACAATAAAAGCAAGAGCCATGGTCAACTAGTCAAATTTGGGAAAAGCACTTCAAGGGATCAGCACCAGGGCCGCTCCAGCACCCTCAGCCAGGGGGGCTCCAGCTCAGATGCACCAAATGGAATTCCTGGCTCACGTGCACTCCAGCCCCCTCAGACAGGGGGGCTCCAGCCCCAGCGGAACAACCTGAAGCACGTTTTGGCAGCACTGTCCATGTGACCCAGCATGCTTCCCGTGACCCAATTGACTTGGCCTTCAAGCTCGTTTTGTATTTTGAATTTTGGAGCTTCACCTATAAATAAGAGGGCCTCCCCTTTGTATTTACTCACTTTTGAGCTTAGTGAAATGCTGCATAAATTGTTTTCCAGCCCTATTGCTCTTGAGTCACTCTTTCTCTTCACTTTTTCTACCCTTTCCTCTAGCTTCCTTCCATAGTAGGAAGGCTTTCTGAGCTGAGAGGTCTCTACACACACTCCTTACATTAAAAAACACACCAAAACACCATTCATAGTCATTCATTTCGCTACACCATCAAGGCTTGCTTTTTGGAGATTACAACCTGCGAGTTCCAAGCCTGGCAAGCTTCCATCAATTAGGATTGGATGTAGTGAATTCATCCTTGATGTAGATTTTCTGATGCAATATAATTTTTTGCTTGTTCATATGTTCTATCTAGATTATTTATGTGTATGATAGTATATCATGCTATTTGAAAGTATCTAATAATCGGGAAAGGAATTGGAACTTGTACATAGATAGAACACCCAAGTGGTTTTGATCTAGGAATAAACTCAATAACTTGGTCATTCTAGACATCTATTCTTAGTGCGAATTGTATGTTAACTTGACTAAGGAATTAGTAATTTAACATATAGATTTAGAACTTGCTCCTAAGGAGTTAGGACTAGTATGCTTTTGATATGTTTGAAGGAGATAGAGATATATTATATAAATTATTGCATTATTTTGGTTCATAAAATCCAATCCTGATGAAGCTTTTACTAAATCACATTATAACTCTTATAACTTTGTTGTTTAAAATGTGTGTTTCACGCTATGAATCAAACCATGACTTTTATCAAAGCTGTAATTAGTGAACAATCATAATTATACAAACAAACACAAATTTCTTAGGAAAAAATATACTTGGACTTCCATTTTACTACTTGTAACAAATTGGTTTACTTGTCAAACAGTTAACATTTGGGATAAGAATGATGAACTTTGTATAAGGAGAATTTCATTGTAGATCTTAAATTTAATATGGAGAAAATTCATAATAGTTCCAACTCAATGCATGAGTATTTCTGAAATTGAGTCTTGATCATATTAAAGTTTTAATAGATCATTATGACTGCATGACTAATACGATGGTACATTGATTGATGAAACTCAATAATCTCGAATGGTTACTACAAAAGTTATTTAAATATTTATAAAAATTTATGATATAAATAAGCTTACCTTTCATTTCTTTTGTAGTGTTTTAATGGTCACCTGTAATGATCGTATATATGTTCAAATTATATACAGAATCAGTGGACCAGGTAGATGTCTTTGTAGATAATCTGGTAGATGATGGTGAGGAACAAATAAGAGACTTCAAATATGAGTATGGGAGATTAACATATATATACCAAATATTTTCCTATTAATATAATGTTTATATTTTTCTTTGTTAAAAAAATATATACACCTATTAGAGGATTGAATATATATTATATTTATATTAATCAAATAAAAATTAAATTATAAAAGACTAATAATTTTGGGTAGTTCCATTCATAATATATATATTCTAGAAGGTTTTTTTGATTGTGACTATAGTGTGTACTTGGATGCTAAATGATCCATTCATTCACATTCAAAATTGGTGTGTCTTTGGTTGCTGGGAAAACTACTTTGTAACCAACATTGACTTTGTTGACTTTGAAGATGACTAAAGAAGGATAGGATCAAAGGGTTTGATAAGAACCATCTGTAACATGAAATGATAAAATAAATTCACATCAAATATTGTTTCTCACACCAAGTAGAAGTAGAGGATTGAAGTGAAGAACATTAGGAAAAAAAAAATCATGCATTGTTGGTAGTAATTTCAAGTGAAAGATTTCAAAGTGGAGTTTGTAGATATTGGTGTATTGAACTATTTTTAAGATGTTGTGTTTGATTGTACTTATAGAAGGATCGTTTGATGAGCTGTTATGTTGTGTACTTCTAACTAATATATAAGTGTTTTATACCATCCCAATTATTTCTTTTTAACATAATCTTTTACCAAGAAAAGAAACATAGCTATAACACACAGCAAATAAAGAAAAAGAGAAATATACACTAAAACTAAAGTCAAACAAAAACTAGTTAAAACTTTCTAAGATCCTCACGTCTTTTTAAGTCATATCTAGATAGAAATAAACTATAACTGTATTCATTTAACATCATAGACCTTTCTTGTAGTGATCTTCATATTCTTACTTTTTTTTCTTCCTTACACGGTATTATACGTGTTTAGCTTTAAATTTTGGTACGTGTTCTCTCACCACTGGTTGAAGAAGTGGATGGACGGTGTTTTGATTCTTATCTTTCCATGCTCAGTAAATTTCCAAATGAATAAACCTTTACGTACGATACATACCAAGCTCTTCTATGTTGGAAAGATTTTGAAGATCATTATGGGTGGAATTTTGACATGTTTATTCTATATCTCATTTCTTTTCATGCACGTATGCGTGTGTTAGTAAGAGACATCAAAACAAAATAAAATTAGTTAATGTTTGATTCCAAGTTTGTACAATATAGTTAGGGTTAGTGAATAGCTTTGAAATTTATTATTTTGTCGTAAAATGACATATTGGTAAGTTTGGAGAAGAAAATGTTCAAAAACTATTATTTTGAACTCGATATTCGGATGATGCAAGATTATTTTATGTAGTGGAACTAGTCCTTAATTGAAGTTAAGGGAACATGATGAAAAAAATATTTCTATTGATGTAATTATGATGAAAAATTATAGGAAAACATATTATTATACAAAATGGAGAAGGAATCAACCTTTTCTGTGCTGTTCTAGCGTTCATTTTTAGTTTTTTTACTCTATATACATGATGGTATTGTATGGTGAAGATGAAAATAGGTTCAATAGAACTTGCATTTAATCTTTAGAGGTTCAATCTATTTTGGAGTTAGAAATTTAGGTAAACTTGTAAACTTAGAAAATCATGACACCATATATGCGTATTCCCAATGAATGGGTTGAATTTTTATTCAAAATGGTCTATATTATATCACAACAATTGACATACTAATGTTCTGATCACAAATTCACTGAACATTAATTGTGCTTATTATATTTGAAATATTATTTGTTTTGAATCCATAATTACGTCATACAACTCAATTCTGAAAAAAAAAATATATATTTGATTTGTTAATATATATTACATATATACTATTAGATATTTGTTAAACAGTAACTAATTTAGTCACATATTCTGTCATAAATTCCATCGAGTCAGTCACTGATTTAATAATTGAATTGGCCATTAATTTTAGTTAATAATCTATCACTATAAACATTAATGAACAAAATAGTGTCAAATGTTGTTTGATAACTAAATTATTCACCATTTTTATTAGTGAACAATTTTAATTATTTAACTAATAAAGTTTTGGTCACTATTTGTTATTTTTTATTATTTTTTAGTCACATAAACTATCTTTTCATCTCTTAGTCTATTATCAGACTAATTAATAATTAGATTAAAATTAAGATTGTGATAGCAAAGTACTGTGGAAATGAAATAGCTTTTATATGATTTAAATTAATAATGAGAATACATGATATTCCTAATCTTCGGTTTATATGAAACTATAAAAGGAATAAACTT
This sequence comes from Vigna umbellata, assembly GCF_029865625.1. Classification (NCBI taxonomy): domain Eukaryota; kingdom Viridiplantae; phylum Streptophyta; class Magnoliopsida; order Fabales; family Fabaceae; genus Vigna; species Vigna umbellata. The sequence goes on from NC_142169.1 coordinate 37,424,257, forward strand.
TTTTCATGGAATGAATCTCTTTACTTGGTGGGAATATGACATCAAAGACAGAGAGAGAATCATTATTTTATTTCCAAAATATATAAGAGGGAATAAGTCACTCCACGAGTTCACATGTTCATCTTATCTCATTTTTTCAAAAAGGTCAAACCCTAATTTTATAGGGTAAAAAAGGTGTAAAATAACTATAACTTCGTTAAAAAAAATTTATTGGGTTGACTTCGGTCAACTAAACCTACCTATTAACGAATTATGTTTATATATATAGTTTGTTTCTCATGAACTTTAAGTTAGATAATACATAATTATCAAGGTAGGAATAAATAAAGATTGTTACTTCCTTTTGAATCAAATTTTATATAAACACTTAGATAAAATGAAAAATTGCTAGAGATATAGGATTGAATAGCATCAATGAGGAACCCTAAGTTTAAACCATACTATTTAAACTCTGTAAACTTTAATTTATAAGCATTTTAAAAAAAGTTAAATGTGGTAGTTTCGGGAAGAAATAGAAATTAATTATAAATTTGTGTAATATATTATATTTTTTATAATTTATAAATTTGTATGAATTCGCTACAATTTTAGTTGAGTTTGAATAGATAGAGCAATATAATAAACATTCATAGTTTTGACAAGATATAATAAACACATAGTTGAGTTTGAAGTAAAGATATAACCTATTTGGTATTTTATGTTTGGACAAGATTTATGAAATCAACATTCATAAAAAAATATGAAAAAAATAAAATGAGTTTTCTTATAAATTAAAAATTAGTTTATAAATAAGTTAAAAAAATTAAAATTTAGAGAGAAATTGCTACTTTTAGTTTGTGTATAAATTAGTTTTAATTTATAAAAATAGTCTTTTAGTTTTTTCCCATCATTTTTAAAAAAGATTGTGAAAAAAATGGTGCATTGAAAAAATATGAATAATTAACTGTTATATATTCGGATCAGTTACATTATTGACACAGGTACAATTTATTAAGTTAATTATAATTCAAAGTTAGGATAAAACAATACTAAATTGAATATATTAAAATTAAGATGAACTTCTTCAATGAAATATTATTTAATTTTAAAATTTATATTTATTTAATTTAGTATTGATTTAATTAATATTAGTTTATTTTTAATATTTATTTAAATTAACATTTTCTACATTTATATTAACTTAATTTATTTTAATATTTGTTAAAATTAGTATAGATATAATAAAGCTAATATAAATTATTTTTAATATTTATTAAATTTAGTATTAAGTCAATTCACATTATTAATTTTTATTTTTATTTATTTAAATTATTATTGACTTAATTAATGTTTATATTGTTTATTTTATTTTTATTTAAGGTTGATTCAATTCACAATTACATAAGTATTTTTTATATTTATTTGAATTAGATTGGTTAAATCGACATTAATTTTAGAATGTGTGTAGTAAAGAAACCATTAGTATAATCCAAAGATTCATTTAAATATAACAAAAAAGTTACATCGTGGGTGAATTTAATTTGCATAAATAAGAACTCAAAGACTATCTCTTCTAGTTTTTAGATAAATGTTTTAACACTCCAAATATTCCTATCACCTTTTTTTTCTTCTTCATAAAATAGAAGATTTTTCCCATAAAGAAAGTCCGTCTTCCACTAAAAATTGATTTTGATCTTTTATTCAATATTTCCTTCCAGAATAACGAAGATAGTAACTAATTTGCTTTGGTACAACTAGATTGCTATCATAATTATAAAATATACATAAAATTTACAACCGATTATAAATTAATTAATATACTAATTTATTTTAATCTATACTTTTAAATTTAATTATATTATATTTACCTTAATTGCAATTAAGTTTTTGAGATATTGTAATTTAATAGATATTTATCATACTTTGTTTTATAATAATATTAACTTAGTCCATGCTATTTTAGAGTCAATTCTTAAGAATTGACTGCACACAAATATAACATCATTATTTCATTATTTAACATCAATTTTACTTATTAGGGTTTTTAATGTCTTATTTTTAAATATGTAGCTTTTTAATGGTTGTTCAATAATTATTTTTTAATGGTTGTTGATATACTTTATTTGATTATATAATAGAAGTTTTAACTCTAGTTATATTTAATAGAGACCAATATTAATACTATAGATAGATGACAAATGTAGATTAAATAGGAATTTATGGTAACTGATTTGGTTCATGTTTTAAGACCTCTTATAAAAGTTATGTCTTTCTATTTTACAAAACTTTTGTGGGATTTGTTTCTTTAGTAGCATTTTGTTTTGGATTTAGCTCATCTAAGATACAATAAACACTTTATCCTTTAAAATGTGATCTTTACTTTAGATGAACAAAATAAAATTCTTTTATGGTAGTTATCGCTATATAAGAAAACAATTTTTTTTATCCTAGAAAATATCTGATGTGATGTTACTGTTACAGAACATCAATTTCTTGGTATTATGATATCCATATATAATAAATGATGATTTGTGTTTACATTGATTGTAAAGATAAGTTAGGATGTTTATAAAATCAATTTAATCACATCTTAATTAATTAAAATTAGTTGACGATGAATAAATCAAATTTAAAAGGAAAAAATATAAAAATAATTTTTTTAATCGATTACATGAATAACATAATTGATTAATGTTTGTAATGAGTAGGGCTAAGGGTCCTTAGATTCTTTCAGATAAGGACTATAGCTCTAATGCATGTTGACATGTCAGGTACTCTCCGACAGAATATCTGGTATTAGTGTTTTTTAACTAAGAAGAATGGATGAACAGTTTAAAGGGTTGAAGTTCATAGTTGGGCCTAAAATAAAAAGCTTATGGTTGGGCCTGAAATAGGTAATTGGGCCAGTGGATTTTCCGGTTGATGGGTCCACAGAAGTGTGGCCCATCCAGTTGAACCCTTGATCAATAATGTCAAAACACTATAAATACATCATTAATGATAATTTACTTTCACTTTTGCATTAATTTAGATTTGACTTCAAAGCTTTGACCAAATTATTGAATTAAGCATAGGAGAACCTTTTTGCAGTATCTCCCCTTTGTGGTAGTGTTTGGAATGTTGGAAGACGGGAAACGAGTACTAGAAGTCTAGTATTTGAAGATGTAGAGAACGATATGTAGAAGAAAGGTCTTTGTAGGATATATTCTGTCCTAAAAGAACCATGTTGATGAATAATTGAAACTATGTTTTCTTCTCTGCATTAGTCGATTAATCTTGGAGATAATTGATTAATGGTTTAATAGCCAATTTAGTCCTCACTTTGGTTGAAAAATCTCAATTTAGTCCCTCGTTATAAAAGTGTTTTACATTAGTCCTAACTTTTAAAATAGTGGGTCAGATTGGTCCCTTTCGTTAAATATAAGTTAACGAAATTAATGGATGATGATGTGACACAGCTTAAAGCTGATGTGTTAGATTGGTCCCTCGTTAGCTTTAAGTTGTGTCACATCATCATCCATTAATTTTGTTAACTTATATTTAACATAAAGGACCAATCTGACCCACTATTTTAAAAGTTAGGACTAATTCAAAACACTTTTATAACGAGGGACTAAATTGAGATTTTTCAACCAAAGTAGGGACTAAATTGGCTATTAAACCTTGATTAATTTAGTAAAAATTGAAACATTACTTTTGTCTCTATATTAATCGATTAGGTAACTTACATAATCGATTAGGTAACTTACTTTTGTTTGTTTTCTTTTTAAAAAAATGTATCCTTTCTTATTTTGAATAAGTTCTTTTCATATTACAAACTCATGACAATGTGGAAGAGTTTTTTTTTGAGAGATTAATAATTACAAAATTATTTGTTCATCTAAGAAAGACAAGATCAAGTATTATTGAAAACTCTCGTACTTGGAATTAGGTGAAATTGTAACATCTTCACAAATCACGTGACTTCTTTCCTTATATTTTCTTTGTAATTATTTCTTTTGGTGATATGTAAGAGTAATTTTGTGTAGCTTTACTCTTATATGTAAATCTTGAAGGTTTTTCATGTTCTTTGTATATATAGAGTGTAGGTTACGTAGGTGATTAATGAGCAAGAAGGCAACAATACCCCCTCCCCCTACACACATAGAGTTGTCACACACACACAACTATCACACACACAATTGTTAGGTTTCTCCCCTGGATAAGCCTCTCCAATATACTATTTCTAACCTCTAAATAGGCCTAAAACTACCTCATTCCCATGAGCCTAATGCGAAAAAAATACTTAATTAAACATATTGTTGTGAGCCTGAAAGAAGAAAAAGAAGAAAACTAAATGAAACTGATCCTCAATACCTTGGAGCACTGGGTTGAGTACCAATCCACGAGTTCACCATAGCTTGACCCAAGAAACTCGGTCATCTCCCATAATAGCCAGCCTCACCAATCAGCCCAATAGCTCGGTCAATGCCATGGACACCAATAGGTCGACCTAACATAAGCAACTCAGCTTGAAGACCTCGCATACAGAGCTTGGCCATGCCGAAGAGCTCATCAACATGGTTAAAATGGATTTAAATTCGCAAGCGCGACAACCAAGGATCAAACCGTGATGCTCCACGTATAGGACAACCACCTGGACCACCCAACCAACAACCATAATGTATCATCTAATGAAAAAACATATTTATAAACCTTATTTATTTCCTTTGGTGCTATATCAAATATTAAAGAAAACTAACACAAATGAATTATTAAATGTCTTATCCTGCACTAAATGATGGCATACCCCTTGCCATGACCTATCACATTCATGAAGAGTTGGAGGCATATATGGAAGATGGGCCTAGACTCTTTCTCTTGGACCATCTTAAGTTATCATGAAGATTTATTAAAGGAAGAATAATTTTGGGCCTTGTATTTTGGGCCAAGTAGTCTTGATTTTATTTGGGCTTTGTATTTTGGGCCAAGTAGTCTAGATTTTATTTGGGCTTTGTATTATGGGCTTAGTAGTGTAGGATTTCAATTGGGCTTTGTGTGTATTTTCTTTGAATTGTAAAATTGTAGTTGTTTTCCTTTTTGGACTTGTATTTTTGACTTGTTAGGGGTTTGTCCTAACAAGAACATTGGACATTTATTATTTAAGCGAAATTTGTAGTTGGTGGGTAAAAGGGAACCAAAGTTCCTTCTAATTCATCATTAGGCTGCATAGTTTAGATTTATTGTTTTCCTTAATTGTGGTAGTTTAGTGTGTCTTTACTTTAATTTCAATTTTTGTTCCTTTTGAGAAGTTTGGTGTAAGAGTACCTAAGATAAGCTTTTGCTAGGAAAGTCTTGGTTCTTAAACAATCCTTTGTGATTCACCTCCCTTTCCTGGAAGTGAACTTGGGCATCTTTTACTTCCTTAAGTCTCCTAGGGAACTTCTCTTGAAATTCTAAGTAATTTATTTGTTGCATTGCATATTTTTGAAAACTTTGAGAATGTCTAAGACCACATCCTTTGAAATTGGTAGTGACTCTAGTGAAGAGGTCAAGCGCACTTTGAAAAACTTTGCCAAAGAACTAAAGTCACTAAAAATTTGGAAAAGGCAAGAAGCTATTTTGAAAGAAAAAGAAAAGATGAAAAGAGAAGAATATCTTGCTAAATTGGATAAGGAATTTAGAATTCTCAATGAAAAAAAAGAGAAAACTCAAGAAGAGATAAGAAAAACCAAGAGCACAATCAAGAGTAGGAGTAGGAGTCACACAAGAAGGAGTTGTAAGACTCCAACTCAACCCACACACTATGAGGTAGATAGTAGGCTTGCCCATCAATACTATCAACCTCCTTCACTTAGAATTCAAAGAGAGAACCCTCCAAGAGAGGTTAGAGTAGACCTCCCCCATTTCCATGGTAAAGAAGATGTTGAGGAATACTTAGATTGGGAGATGAAAGTTGAACAACTCTTTGAGTGTCATCAAGTGAGTGAGGAGAGAAAGGTCACATTGGCCACATTGAGTTTTCAAGGGAATGCCATGTATTGGTGGACCTCCCTTGTGAGAGAGAGAAGACTCTCTAATTTTCCCTAAGTCACCTATTGGAATGACTTGAAAAGTGCCATGAGAAGAAGGCACATTCACTCATACTATCATAGGGAGCTAATGGACAAACTCCAAAGGCTCCAACAAAGAGACATGAGCATTGAGAGCTATAGGCAAAAGATGGAGCTCTACATGTTGAGGGCAGGAATTAGGAAGGAAGAAGATACCACCATCTCTAGGTTTCTAAGTGGTCTTAATCTTGAGATTAGGGATAAAGTGGGATTGTTGCCCTACCAAGACTTAAATGACTTGGTATAAATTTTCATTAAGGTAGAGCAACAACTCTTAAGAAAAGGTTTGAAAGCTTTTCACTCTAACTCTAGTGTTAAGAAAGACTACAAGAGGGAGGGTAAGCAAGTGGTAGAAGAAGAACCCTCTAGGAATCTAAGGAGGGAGAAGGGAGTAGAGAAAGAAAAAGAGAAGCCAAGGGTGGGAACATCATCTCACACTAGTGAAATTAAGTGTTTCAAGTGTCTTGGTAGAGGTCACATTGCATCACAATGCCCCACCAAAAAGAGCATGATCTTAAGGGGTATTGATGTATATAGTAGCCAAGATGAGGAAAGTGAGAGTTAGAGTGAAAGAAGTGGTGCAAAGAAATAACAAGAAAGTGCAAGTGAGGATGTCCATCCTTGTGAGGGAGAACTTCTTATGATAAGAAGGGTTCTCCATAATCAGCCTAGTTCACAAGAGCACACACAAAAAGATAACATCTTCCACACTAGATGTAAAATCTTAGACAAAATATGTTCCCTTGTATTGGATAGTGGCTCATGTTCAAATTATTGTAGCACTAGGTTGGTTAACAAGCTTGGATTAACTACTTTTCCTCATCCTCAATCTTATAAACTTCAATGGATCAATGAGGACAAGGAATTGGAAGTTAATCAACAAGTGATGGTCAAGCTATCCATAGGGAACTATGAAGATAGTGTGCTATGTGATATAATACCTATGGATGTTTGTCACATTTTATTGGGAAGGCCTTGGCTCTTTGATAGAGAATCTCTACATAATGGCTACACCAATGACATAACCATCACTCACAATAAAAAGAAGTTTGTACTTCATCCTCTCACACATTCTCAAGTGGAAGAGGATCAAGCACAAATGACAAAGAAAATAGAAAAAGAAAGAGAAAAAGAAGATGATAAAAAAAAAATAGAAGACACATTTTGTTCTAAGTGTCAAAGCATGATGCATAAGTCTCATGAATGCCCCAACAATAAAATTATGATGTTAAGGGCTAAAAGCTTGTGTAAAAGTGTAAAGGTCTCCTTACCATCTTCCTCTAGAAGCATGGCAGGAAAAGACCTAAAGCATCATTGTGTGAGAAATAAAATTTTGAAGAAAAATGATCCTACTTTCCAAGAGCTTAATCATTCATTTGATTTAAGGTGTATCCTTATTGGGAACTATATCCTTCGCATACTCACTATTATAACACTTGTTCTAACTTGTGTTATACAATGGGTATTTGACCCTGGTGGAAAAATAAGGAAGAATTGAAAATTAAGAAGAAAAGGAAGTTGTCTTTAGCCCTTGTTGAGGCCAAATCCTTTTCAAGAGGGGGGGGGGGGGGGGGGGGGGGGGAATGGTGGCATACCCCTTGCCATGACCTAGCACATTCATGAAGAGTTGGAGGCATATATGGAAGATGAGCCTAGACTCTTTCTCTTGGGCCATCTTAAGTCATCATGAAGATTTATTAGAGGAAGAATAATTTTGGGCCAAGTAGTCTAGATTTTATTTGGCCTTTGTATTTTGGGCCAAGTAGTCTAGATTTTATTTGGGCTTTGTATTATGGGCCTGGTAGTGTAGGATTTCAATTGGGCCTTGTATTTTAGGCCAAGTAGAATAGGATTTTGACCAAACAAGTCAACAAAGGGCCAAGGCCCAAAGTTGACTATGCTTTGATGTCCAAAATGGGTGTGTCGACTAAGGGGTCAACATTTTAGCTAAGCTTGGAGGACAAGGGACCAAGATTTCATCCTAGAGATGTGGAGGCTTCCCATTGGAGAGTTTTCCTCCTTGTTAGTGGCCATGTGTCACTCTAGGAATGAAGAGTTTTTTCCATAGGTAGTGGCCACATGTCACCCTCTCATTTTAGAGGATTTTTGCCACTTGTCTCCCTTATTGGAGAGGATTTCTCCTTGCTCTCCAGGCCAACCAAGGTGACTCTTTTAGGTTAAAGTTTCAGCCCATTTTTGAGACACCTTAGCCTATAAATAGAGGTGCTCTCCATCATGTAATCACCTTTGATTTAGAGTAAAGTTATGCTGCCATTTTTGTACCATAGTACTCTATTAAGGTCACCCTAGGCTAGAGCAACCCAAGTGGCCTCCTCTAGCCACCTTCCTCCAAGAGTTGGCCCAATCTCTCTTAGAGAACCCTTAAACACATCTTCCATCACCATACAACTCACCAAAACCATGAGCTATCAACACCTTTCACCATCACCAAATTCCGCAATCTTCATCCATGAATTTATGGCTTGGTTTGCTTCTAGATTTGGTTGTCCTAGCTAGAGAATTGCCATCACTAAACTACTACATAAAATATAAATTCCAAAATTTTCCCAGGTCTTAAAAAAGTATACTTTCATAAATAAAACAATACTAACACAAGCGAGTTCCAAAAGGTTACATCTTTGCTTCAAGACTTTAGGAGATTATTCATTATAAGGAAGAGTCATCATACCCTAAACCTCTAATAATATTATTTAATGCACGGAGGAAAGTGTTTAGGAAACACTATAAAAGTAGTTCTCTAAGCTTTGTCTAGAAGTCTTATAAAATAAAGGAGAAACTTTATTTTTATAAACTTTCCAAGGTGTGGCTTCAGTGAAAGCATGGTTCCAACTGTAAAGGTTTCTTTCCCAGGTGGGTTTCCTTTGTGACTCAAGCCTCGTGCTTTTGGTGTTGTAGCCCTTGAGATAACTTCTTTGAGAAGGAGTCATCATGGCTTAGCTTTAGGTTCAGTGCTTGAGGTTTCCCTTCAAGATGAGTTTTCTCGTGTGGCTCAAGACTCAAGTTTGTCACTCTACCACGTCAAAGTTAGTTTTGCCCAAAATTTCTTAAAATTTCCTCCATTTTCCTTAATTTCTCCTTTGACTCTTTGTAATCATCAAAATCTACAAAACAAGTCAAATTCGGGTGATTTTTACATATATTTAACAAAATCAAAACAAAATACTGCCAAATTGACATCAAAATTAACTCATATTGGGCACTTATCAACACACCCCACTTTAGACTTTGTTTTCCATCAAATAAGAATAAAATCTAAAAAATTCAAGACATATTTACAAACAAAGGTTGGCTAAAGGTCTAAGTGTAGTTGTTTCTTTCTAATAAGTCATTACAAGCTAGGAAAAACACAAATCCTTCAACTCTTTTTCATAAAACATTAATGGCAGGTTTCAAAGATTTGAGATCATGTAGATTCACTCATGTGTTGCAATATTTGTTTGCATTTAAGCCTCCCAGCTTAATGGTTTTCTTTCATTCACAACATTTGCAAGTTCTTTCCAAATTTTGTACCTTGTCTTTTATTACTACCTACACACAATTGGCATAAATCACAAGGTCTTTATGGGGTTGTATTGTGGTCTAGCTATGAAGGAATCTGGTTTTTCAAGCCGAGAAAAACTTGCTGAAAATAAATGAGGTTACAACAGACAATGTGTATTCTCTTTTCCTTTTCAGCCATTGTTAAAGTTCAAGACAATGATTTTCATTTTTAATGCATTTCAAAACCCATTTCTCTTGTTTTGTTTTTGTTTTCCAGGCCTTTGTCCTTATCTTTCTTATTTTGTTCATTATTACTCAACCTTTTTTGATGGAATACCGTCTGAGAAGACTTCATCTTTTTGTACTCTTAGCTTGTAAGGAGCATAGGCCTTATAAGTACCCATCTCCACCATTGTATTGTCACTTTTAAGCATAATGAGAATTAGATTTCTGAAATCATAATTAATTCTCTTTGAAAGTCAAGCTAGAGTCCAATGGACCTGCTCTAGCCACCTTCTAAGAAGAATTTCCTCCATTTTCATTTCCATTTTCCGGATGCTCCACCACCTCCGCTATAGTGGGTCTGGTCCCCAGGCTAAGCTACTCTAGCAGCATACTCCTCTAGAGTCATGAAGCCTGGGTGAGAGGATGCGTATACATGACGCATCATGTCCGCGTGAGCAAGGCCATCCTCATATCAAACATTTGGTAAGGATCTTGTGGGCCAGGTTGATCAGGCTGGGCAGGTGGGTCAGGATGGTTACTCCTATGCGGTCGCGGCGGCTGGGGTGTAGGAATATGTTGACCCTCCTCATCAATCAAACAGTATTGTAGATAATATGACCGATTGATTGTTTTCCGCGGTCTCTCAAATGGTGGAGTGGAAGTGTTAACCCCAGCAAGCTCACATAGGTGCGTAATCAGAGATGGGTGCCCTAGTGGAGTATTGGTCAGTGCAGTATGGGCACAATCATTGATCTCATGTGCTATAATTTGGCCCACATTAATTGGTTGGCCCTACAGTATGAAGAAAAGGAGGATGGCCCTACTCACATTGAGGTCAGAAACATGGGAGCATGGAGATATATTGGCATGGATGAATGCCACCCAGTATTTGGAGAGAGGTGTTAGAAAGGAACGCTTGATGTGCAGTGGTTGTCCTTGTCTGTTTCTATGAAAATGACCTCTTGGAAGGCATACAGTCCTCTCAACCTCCTGGAAGTCAACTTCCTCAAATTCATTGTTGAGGGATTCAGAATACTGACATTGAATATCGCCCCCTGGCCACTGAATGTTGAGGAAAGCGTTGATCGCATCTGCATTGAACGATACCTGCCTCCCTCTCACATAACTCATAAATGGCTCTGCTTCATCAGAATAAATGCGGTCATTTTCATAGAATTCACGGACTACCGCAATATTAGCCGGAGCAAGAAAATTGATGAGTATGCTCCAATGCCGGCGCCACACCTCTTCTGCAAATTGTGGTGCCTCCAGAGGTAATTGTTCAACCACTCTTTCCATAAGCAGTCGTCTGTTTTGAGATGCCTCAAAATTTTTCTGATGTTTCTTGGAAAGAAAAGTAGGTTGAGACATCTTTTTCTTCCCTGCTTGCCCCTTTTTGGTATTAGCTGCTATGGTTTTGATCCTCTTGGATCCTGAGGCAGAGGCCATTTCTGCACAAACATACAAGAATTGTGTTTTTAATTGGGAACAACACATAATAATTGTGAATTTTAACATTTGTGCAAAAGGATGTTCAGTCAAGGCTTAAAATGGTACTGAACCAAGTAGGACAATCAAGCACAAACAATCAAAAGAAGAGCAAAACAGCAGAATTTGGAAACAGTAGAAGAACACAACACAGGCAAAAAATCTGGCCGAGCCAGTCGCGCCAGTCGCGCCCGGGCGCTACCCTGCAGAGGGCGCCTGGCGCGAGTTCTGCAGATTGCAGACTCTGAGTTTTGTGGTTTTCGTCCACTCTTCAATGATCAACCAAGCACTCAAGCAGTTCAATTAAGTAATCCTACTCTAATTCAAATCACAAATCAGAACTACAAAGCAATAAAACAGAAATTAAAACCTACTTGATTTAGAGAAGCAGATTTGATATTGAAATTGGGATTCTTTGGTGAGTTGAGAGCTTGGCCGTGAGTGCCCAGATAAGATTTGATTTGGTGATGCGAATGAGTGAGTGTGAGGGGTAAATGCTACGTTTTAGTGGCTGGGTTTAGTGGAGTTAAAATGGATCGAGAGTGAGAGAGATTAAAACGGAGAGAGTGATGGTGCGTGTGCAGTGGCGGTGAAAGGGGTTGTGACGAAGGGTTACGGTGGCTTTGATGGCTTTGAGAGGAGAGACACGAGAGAGAGAGAGAAACGGTTGGGAATGAGGTGCTAAATTAGGGTTAGAAAATGGGAGACTCGGACCACTGTGCACTAAAAACCTAGTCTGATTTGGGCCTGCACATTTCGCGCCGGGCGCCCCTTGGTGGAGGGCGCCAGGCGCAGCCCAGCACAAAGTTGTGCTAGCTCGCACTTGAGCGTGCCTGGTCATGGGGGGGCTGGGCGTGAATTATGCAGATTTCAGCAGAGTACAGAATTTCACAACTCACTATAAGATTTTCTGATTTTTCCATTTGTTGGCTCACCAACCATCCCAAAACACATTGTTTTCACTAAACAAATTTGCTCAACTCCCCAAAAAGTGAAATTCACTCCAAGAATGAAACTTTAGGTGCACAATTTCAAAAGCTTTCAAAATTCTCCAAAACAAGCTGCCATAAAATAACAAGCCTCAAAATATCCAAATTACTAACAAATTCTGAAGCATAATTAAGATGTTCAAAATCACACTCAAACAACAAAATAACACTGAGGAAAGGTTAGAAAGCTGGGTTGCCTCCCAGTAAGTGCTTGTTTAACGTCATTAGCTTGACACATTGATGCTCAAGGATCAGAGAGATGAATAATTATGGTGAGACGCTGAATCTCACCACCCAAGTAATGTTTCAACCGTTGTCCATTTACCACCCAACTTCTCTTTGGATCATCGGATACAGGGTCAACCAATTCGATGGCTCCATGAGGCTTTACCTCCTTTATGGTGAAAGGTCCAGACCACTTTGACTTCAACTTGCCTTGAAAAATTTTGAATCTAGAATTGAAGAGTAAGACTTGTTGGCCAGGTGGAAATTGTCTATTTAGCAGCATCTTATCATGATACCTCTTGACCTTTTCCTTGTAATTCTTGGAGTTTTTATAAGCTGTTAGTCTTATTTCTTCCAACTCTTGCAGTTGCAGCTTCCTTTTCTCTGTAGACAAGGCAAGATCAAAGTTTAGAAACTTTAGAGCCCAATAAGCTTTATGTTCCATCTCCACTGGCAGATGACAGGCTTTTCCATAGACTAGTTGGAATGGAGTCATTCCCACAGGTGTCTTCAATGTTGTTCTGTTGGCCCATAAGGCATCATCTAACTTTATTGACCAGTCTTTTCTTGAAGAAGAAACTGTTTTCTCAAGAATCCTCTTAATTTCTCTGTTTGAAACCTCGGCTTGGCCATTGGTCTGAGGATGGTATGGGGATGCGACTTTGTGCCTCACTTCATAGTGATTTAGTATCTTTTCTAGCTGGGAGTTGCATAAATGAGATCCTCCATCGCTAATAAGAATTCTAGGCACCCCAAACCTCGAGAAAATATTCCCTTTCAGGAATTTAATGACAGTTTTAGCGTCATTTTTCTGGCATGCTGCTGCTTCCACCCACTTACTCACATAATCAACAGCCACCAAAATATACTCATTGTTGAAAGATGGAGGAAGGGGGCCAACAAAGTCTATGCCCCAGTAGTCAAAGACTTCAACCTCCAATATGGCTTGGAGTGGCATTTCATGCCTTCTTGAGATGCTCCCAGTCCTCTGACATTTATCACAGCTTTTGGCATGATTGTGCGCATCCTTGAACAAAGTGGGCCAGTAGAAACCAGATTGAAGGACTTTTGCAGCTGTTCTTTCTCCATTAAAGTGTCCCCCATATGGTGAGTTATGACAATGCCAAAGGATTCTTGCTACTTCTTCATTAGTTACACAACGCCTCAATAGGTTGTCAACCCCAATCTTGAACAGGAAAGGGTCATCCCAGATAAATTGTTTTGCATCATAAAAAAACTTCTTTTTCTGACTCCAAGATAAGTCTTCTGGGATAACTCCTGCTGCCTTGAAATTTGCCATGTCAGCAAACCATGGTCTGTGTTGAATGTGCAAGAGAGTCTCATCTGAAAAAGATTCCCGGGTCTCTTCTTCTTTGCTTGTGACTTCATCATTGATGAGCCGGGATAGATGATCAGCAATGACATTCTCACTACCTTTCTTGTCATGAATCTGCACATCAAATTCTTGTAGCAAGAGCACCCATCAGATCAAGCACGGTTTGGAATCAGGTTTGGTTAGCAAGTATTTGATGCCAGCATGATCAGTGTATATAATAACCTTAGACCCAATGAGATAGGGCCTAAATTTCTCCAAAGCATACACTATAGCAAGAAACTCCTTTTCTGTGGTTGCATAATTTAGTTGGGCTCCATTCAAGACTTTGCTTGCATAGTAGATTGTGTGGAACACTTTCTCTCTTCTTTGCCCAAGGACTACACCTATAGCATAGTCACTTGCATCACACATTAGTTCAAAGTCTTTATTCCAATCAGGGGCTATAATCACCGGAGCGGAGATCAGCTTGGTCTTCAGAATATCAAAAGCCTTCAAACATTCGTCATTCATTTCAAACGGTGTATCCTTTACAAGGAGGTTGCTTAAAGGCTTAGCAATCTTGGAAAAATCCTGAATGAATCTTCTGTAAAAGCCAGCATGCACAAGAAAACTTCAAATTCCCTTTACATTGGTCGGCGGTGGAAGCTTTTCAATAACCTCAACTTTAGCTCTATCCACTTCAATTCCTTTGGATGAAATTTTATGTCCCAAGACAATACCTTCCGTTACCATGAAGTGACATTTCTCCCAATTAAGAATGAGGTTGGTTTGGATGCATCTCTTCAACACTATTTCCAAATTTTCCAAACATAGATCAAATGAGCTTCCAAACACTGAGAAGTCGTCCATGAAGACTTCTATACATTTCTCCACAAGATCGGAGAATATAGCTTGCATACATCTTTGAAAAGTGGCTGGGGCACTACAAAGCCCAAAGGGCATCTTTCTATAGGCGAATATACCGAAGGGGCATGTGAATGCGGTCTTTTCTTGATCTTTTGGATCTACAACTATCTGATTATAACCAGAATACCCATCCAAGAAGCAATAGAAGGCTTGCCCTGCTAATCTCTCTAGCATTTGATCCATGAAGGGGAGCGGAAAATGGTCTTTTCTAGTGGCCTTATTTAGCTTCCGGTAGTCAATGCACATTCTCCAACCGGTGACAGTTCGTGTAGGTATAAGCTCATTCTTCTCATTATATATAACTGTCATACCACCCTTCTTGGGCACCACTTGCACAGGACTCACCCAAGTGTTATCAGAGATAGGATAAATGATCCCTGCCTCAAGAAGCTTGAGAACCTCTTTTCTCACCTCCTCTTTCATGACTGGATTTATCCTTCTTTGAGGTTGAGTTGCTGGTTTAAAGTCATCTTCCATGAAAATGCGGTGCATGCAATAAGTTGGACTTATCCCTTTTAAATCAGAAATAGACCATCCTACAGGTCCTTTGTTTCTTTTTAAAACTTCAATCAACTTCTTCTCTTCAGCAGATGATAAGGAGTTGCTGATAATCACAGGTTTGTTGCTGCCCTCTTCTAGAAAAACATACTTTAAGTGAGAGGGTAATATTTTTAGTTCTAATTTCTTCTCTTCCACCATGACATCAGTCTTCATATCTTCGATCTTCACCTCATGAGATGGAATCTCCTTCAGCACATCCAAATATATTAAACGCTCTTCAATCATTCTCTCTTCTTCTTCATTGAGAGACTCACGTGCATCTATGAGAGTCTTTATAAGTGGGGATGACACATGTATTTCCTTTTCCACATCTATGCAGGCTTCGTCAAGCACATCAACTTGAAAACAAGCTCCCTCATCAGTGGGGTGGGACATTGCTTCAAAAACATTGAAGTTTACCTCTTCATCTTGCACCCTCACCTTGAGCTTACCATCATCAACGTCGATGAGTACTCTTGCCGTCTTCATGAATGGCCTTCCAAGAATAAGTGGTACCTCCACATCCGCCTCCATTTCCATGATAACGAAATCCACTGGAAACACAAATTTATCTACTTGTACAAGAACATCTTCCACCACGCCAAGTGGATACTTGATGGATCTGTCCGCCAATTGTAGGCTCATCTGAGTAGGTTTGAGTTCAAGCTCTCCAATTCTCTCAAATAAAGAGAAAGGCATCAAATTGATGCTTGCACCCAAGTCAATCAACGCTTTCCCAATAGCTAGCTTACCTATAGTGCAGGGAATGTTGAAGCTACCAGGATCCTTGAATCTAGGAGGGAGGAGCTTCTGGATAATGGCACTACAGTTGCCTTGTACTTCAATGGTCTCTTCCTCAATGTATTTTCTCTTTTTAGTGAGGAGTTCCTTCATGAATTTTGCATAGGCCGACATTTGTTGTAGTGCTTCTGAGAAAGGTATTTTTATCTCTAATTGCTTGAAGATATCCATGAACCGCCCAAACTGCTTCTCCTTCTCCTTTCTTGAGTATATTTGTGGATAGGGAAGAGGCTTCTCAACTTCTTTTTCTCAACTTCTTTTTCTTTTCTTTTTCTTCTCACATCCTCTTCATCTTTTTCTTTCTCTCCACTGACACTATCTTCTTTTTCTTTTCCCTCATTCTTTTCTTCTCTTTCATTCTCAAATTTTGTCTCATTTTCATCTTTTCTTTCATCACTCTCTTCTAAGTTCTTTTTCTCTCCACTCACTAGCAACTTACCACTTCTTGTGGTGATTACCTTGCATTCTTCCTTTGGGTTAGCCTCTGTGTTGGCTCCAAAATTCTTTTCAGACTTTTCTTCTAGCTTCTTGGCCAGTTGTCCAACTTGAATTTCTAAATTTCTGATGGAGGCTTCGGTACTTTTGTGGTTGGAGATGGACACTTGCATGAATTGTTGAAGAGTGTCCTCCAATTTAGAGGTCCTGTCTGATAGAGAAGGGTGTGGTTGGTATTGTTGTTGTGGTGGTCTGTTTGAGGGACCAGCTTGTCCTTGGCCCATGCTTGGGCGGTCTCTATCCTTGGTTACAGTGATTTTGCCGGTTCTGATTACCCATATAGTTCACATCTTCTTGGGTATTGACCTGCATAGCACAATGACCATTTGTATGTTCCCCGCCACACAATTCACACCCTTGATGTTGGGTTTGTGACACATTCTGGAGCTCTTTTGGTAACTGAGAGAGTTTGTTCATGAGAGCTTCAAGCTGTTGGGTCATTATCTTGTTTTGAGCTAATAAGGCGTCTTGAGATTGTAGTTGAAAAACACCTTTTTGTTGAGCCCTTTCATTCTGCAATTCACTGTCATTGGCAGCCATGTTTTCTATTAGCTCATGGGCTTCTTCTGGTGTCTTCCATCGAATATTTCCTCCAACTGAGGCATCCAACATCAATTTGGTTTGGGATATCAATCCTCCCAAAAACATATTGAGAACGGTAGGCTCATCAAACCCATGAGTGGGTGTCTTTCTCAATAGCCCTTTGAATCTATCCCAGGCTTGACTCAAAGTCTCATTACTATCCTGCTGAAAAGACGAAATCTCCTGTTTCCCTTTGTTAACCTTGGACTGTGGAAAGAATTTGTTGAGGAATTTTGCCACTACATCCTCCCAAGCAGTAAAACTATTTTCAGGGAAAGAGTTTAGCCACATCTTAGCATTACCTCCCAAGGAGAATGGAAACAAGCTGAGCCTTATTGCTTCATCTGGCACTTGATGGATCTTTATAGTGTTGCAAATTTCCAAGAAAGTTGCCAAATGATTATACGGATTCTCGTGTGATAGGCCATTGAACTGATTACTCTGCACCAGATGGATGAGAGCAGGCTTCATTTCCATGTTCATGGCATTTACCCGTGGTCGAGCAATGCTATTAAAGTGGAGGGGCCCTACGAAAGTAGAGTAGTCTTCCAAGGTGCGCCTTGCTTGTCTATCACCGTTATCATTCATGTTGTCAGCCATATCCCCCATTTCCTGATTAGCTATGGGAGAGTTTGGTCGCTCAGAGATTACAGGTGTGGGAGAAATTTCTCTTCTTCTTCGGCTATTGTTTCTTCTTGTTGTCTTTTCAACTTCAGGATCTGAAAGAAGAGGTTCAGATGATAGTGTGCTTCTAGTACAAATTTTTCCCTGCATCCACTAAAGACACAATACTAGAGCACCAGGTCAGCTTTAAGAACAATAAAAGCAAAATTTATTCACAGTATCAAGAATATAAGAATATAAGAATAA
The DNA here is from genome assembly GCF_029865625.1 of Vigna umbellata. Lineage (NCBI taxonomy): Eukaryota > Viridiplantae > Streptophyta > Magnoliopsida > Fabales > Fabaceae > Vigna > Vigna umbellata. Next base: position 37,442,286 of record NC_142169.1, read on the forward strand.
AGCCTAAGTTGGTTAAGAATCACACAAAAGTATAGTGTTAACCACGAGTCCCCGGCAACGGCGCCAAAAACTTGTTAAGACTCTGGCAAGTGTACCAAATCATTCTAAGTAATAAAACCGGTAAGACCGGATGTCATTTCCCAAGAGACTCGTGTCACCTTCCAATCGTGTAATTTCAAACTAACTTAGACTAAAAAATGTTTCATAATTTGAGTTTTTGTGCAATTAATCTTAACTTAATCTATACGTTATAAATTGAACTTCTTGGAGACAAAACACTTGAAAATGGATTAATGAAAGATGATACAATATGGATTAGAGATGTTGGAGAATGACTGAATTACTACACTCTCATGCAAATGCACATTACTACTTCTTCAACTAATTGCTCAAGTAAACCTATCTACAATACTCAAACCCAATCCCTTTGTAAAGAGAGCCTAAACTCACTTGTTACGTTCCAATCCCTTGGTAACTTAGAAAGTTCATCTGCATTAAGAAAAGTGGTTTAAGACAACTAAAGGGTCAAGCTCTATCCCTAGACACACTTCCCTTTAGGTGTTTATTCCAGTTCAAAGTTCAATTAATATTTCCCAATATCAAGTAAACCTATAATTCATGTTATGGTTGATCAAGTCACAACAAGCGTTAAGAGAAGGAATTAAACACTCACAATAGATGAAAGAAGCATCAATTCATTGAACACAAGTGCATTTACACAGAAGTTTCGTAATTACATCATTCCCCAACAAAATAGAGTTAGATCTCCATAGTCATGGAGAGCTTGAGCTTAAAATGGAGAAAATGGAAGAGATGGGGATCCAAGGAGGAAGAAATGAGAGTTCCCACTGCTCAAAACCAGCTCCCAGAGGTCCAAGAATGGTCTTCCAAGCTTCAGCCGCCAAGAAGATAGCACCCTCAGTTCAAGAATGCTTTAAATTGGTCTAGGGTTCCAGGTCAGCAAAAGTCGCGCCCAGCCCCCCTCCTCAGGGGCGCCTAGGCGCGAAACTCGCGCATAAAGTTGCGCCCGGCGCCCTCTCTGTCGCGCCCGGGCGCGAGCTTCTCGCATAAAATGGCGCCTGGCGCCCTCCCTGTGGCGCCCGAGCGCGAGGCTTGCGCAAAATGTTACGCCCAACCCCCAGCCCCCTTCTTCTAGGGCGCCCAGGCGCGAGATTCCTTCCCTGCTCCTTCAGACTCCTGCTTTTGTATCTTTTCCTTGGCTCCCACTCTGTGTAATTACAATACTTCTCCAACGCACGCAAATTGCCTACAAATTTGAGGAATTAATGATGAAAACTTGTATGTAAAGCTTAAGCTAGACTTATTCATAAACTTAGATAAAAAGGGAGGATTAAACATGTTTCAAGCTTCAAAAGGGTCGATTTGGTACGAAAGTTGGTTCAAAGACAACGGTAAAGATTGTCGTTATCACTGGTATACTTGGGTTGCACTACAGACCCACAAAAAATTTGTGGTGTCATTGCCGATAATTTGTGTCAAGAAAATCTTTGTTTAAATCAGATTTATCATTGTACAAACATGTATTTATTTGTATTTAAGTTAACTGATTTTTTTTTTTACTCTTCCATGGATTTTGCATACTTTTCTGCTTAATTTTTCTATGCACTTGTGTTGCTCACCAGTATTAAGTTGTTGTGTATGTGAAGAAGGAGTCAAAAATAGGTATTACTATTTGATCCAGAGATAGATTGGACAACCAAAATCGCAACAACAAGAGCCAAAAATAGAAATAATTTCTTATGTAGCCGTTGTAGCCACAAACAGAAGGTGCATATTCAAACTTTGACCTGGAAGCAAATTGTTTTAATCAGATGGTTGCAAGAAAAAATCAAAGAATATTATTGGGAGATTACACTCAACAGTAGGGTCCACGCCATTTTTCAAGCATTGTTTGACCTACAAAAACTGTGGAGATGAATTCTACATTACTCTCTAATAACAACAAATCAGTTTGTTGGATTAGACAAAAAAGATCCTTTTAATCACTTGGCAATGTTCTATTAGTTGTATGGAATTCTTGGTACAAATTTTGATGATGAGCAAGTTGTGTATGTTAGGTTATTTCCATTTTCACTTACAGGAAGGGCCAAAATATGGTTACAATCTCACCCATTGGATAAATGAACATTTATGTGAAGAATAGGAGAAGTACAAAGCCTTGTTAAAAAAATGTCCTAACCACCCCTAATCCAACACGAATTAACCAACTAAGCGAAGATCAATTCAGTTTTCATAAAAGCGAATTAAGCAAGCGCAATGCACACCTTTAATCAATTTGCAGTATCACAGATTAAGCAATTGTGACTCTAACCAACTAAGTGAACATTAAACACAAATTACGCAAATAAGCATAATTGCAAGCACAAAACCGAATTAACATCATGCAAGGCAAGAACAACACAATCAATTACAGTCCATAAATCTCAAGGAGTTTTTGCAATCTCCCTAATTACCAACCCACACAGAATTAAGGTACCATAAAAACAAATTTAAACATTTGAAGGCAGTGGCCAAAAACAGTAAAACGGAATGAAACAAAATGAAATACAAACTGGAAAACTTAAACGAAATTGATAGGAAAACTGAAATGAAACTGTGATGCAATTAAATTGGGGAAAATGAAAGTGCAAAGAAAAGACCAAACGTAAATGCAAAACAAAATTGATTCAATAATTAAAAGGGAAAAATGAAATTGATTTAGCAATTGAAAGCCAAAGAGAAAGAAAACGAAAACAAAACCTAAAACCCCCAAAAGGGGAAGTTGTTCACGTCCCAGGCCATGAAAACGAGAATGGATGAAGAGACTCACATTTTTACTGCCCTTGGTTCTTAAACCTAAGCCCCAATTTAGCCCCAAAACGAGAATGGAAGAATTGACTCACATTTTTGCTGCCCTTGGTTCTTAAACCTAAGCCCCAATTTAGCCCCCACATTGGGCTTCTCCTAATTTACCAAAATGGATCCAAAGTCATATTGTCTGACCCAATTACATTAAAAACGAAATAAAAACGAAATAAGAATAAAATGCTAAGGTGGAAAATAACAGATGATGTGGCATCCCTCTTGAAGTCCCAATTATAACTCAAGAATTGTCACTGAAAATAATAATGGAAATAATTAAGCTTAGATAATTCAAATTAATTAAAATATGAATTATTTGTCAAATTCAGACCAAATAGCAAAATTCACAATTCACTAATTAATTTCGATGCGGAAAGCTAAGTGAATAGGACAAAATAGTGATTCATCAAATGGATTTGATGAAGTGGCACAAACAACATGTTCTACAATGGACTGAGATCACAAAAAAGAACGTTGTTGGATGCTTCACGGGAGACACTATGATGATGAAAAGTGTTGAGGGGGCTTCCACAATCATTAAATCATTAACAACCAGTGATCATCAAGTCCAAAATGATAGAAGTCAACCTTCAAAAAGAGGAATTCTGGAGCTAGGAACTCAAGATGCCATATTGATACAAAGCAAACTCATTTCTTAACAAATGGAATAGCTAAATATGCAAATGACGAAGCTACAGCTTGATCGATGAACTCATGGCTCCAAGGAGCAAATTCTTAAATGTGATTTTTGTGCAGGTGAACACTATAATGGCCATTGGTCCACTACAAAAACAACAAAAGAAGAGGAAGTACACTTCATGAACAACAACAGAAGGTTAGATAGCTACTCCAACAATTGGAGATCAAATCAAAACTAAAATGAACAACAAATTTAGACACAAGATGGAGGTTCAACAGCAGGCAAATTATACAACCAACTTACAAAGGACAACAACCTCAATAGCGAGAGAGTGCCAAAAATTGAGGATGCACTAAGGTAAGATCCGAAAAATAGTAGTCTTAGAAATAAGATAGTCTTGAGACTTTGGTGTTTTTGGTTGACAATTTGTGAGTGTACATCTTTATTAGAACATAATTATTATGTTATTTCTTTGATTATATTTAGATTTTGGTCTAGGCATAAAAGGGTCTTTTACCTTTTATTAATTAGGTGCAGAAATTAAAATAGGGGTGTAGAAAGAAAAAGCATGCAAATTAAATAATATGGAAATTTAATAAAAAGATATTACGTAAATATTTTACAAGATTTAGTTTTCATTTTAAAAAGTAATTGAAAGAAAATAAGAGATATAATCTTGGTGGATTTAAATATTAAAAGAGATGTTATTATTAGAAAAATCATTATTAGATATTTTAAACGATATTCTAAGATATTGTTAATTAAAATATATATTGAGATATTATTATATACAATTAAATACTATGACTAAATAATAATAATATATATTATTGGTAGACTCATTATAGTAAATTAGAATAAAACTATTAAGATAAAATATATTAGGGACTTATCAGAATTAATTAAGTTAAAGATAAATTATTTTATGTTATCTATATCTTTTATTTTAGTTGGTTTCTAATACTCCTTATGGGATTTTATTATAAATAGAGTACTCTAGGTATATTGTACAGATAACTGTAACTATATTAGACACCTCCTATAGAAATTTTGGCTATTAGAAAAATAAGACAAAAACCTAAAACTTAAAGGTGAGAGAAAGAGAGAGAGAAAGAGAGAAAGAGAAAGAGAGAGAGAGAGAGGGGCGTTCTTGGAGAGAAGAAAATGATTCAGCTTTAGAAAACTCTAGTGCAAAGGGATATTTGTTGTGATCCTTGGGATGTAGATAAAGCTCTGGTATTGGCCAAGGTGTAGGGTATCTTACCATTGTTGCTTGTTGTTATATCTTATATGTGTCGTTGATTATATTGATTGATATTCTCTGTTTTGATGTATATGTATATGATTATTGTTATGATTACTTATGATTATTGTTGGGTATAGGTTTATGTATGCATGAGGGTAGGGTTTATGTAATATTTGTGTTGGGTTTTCCCTATGAATGTATATATGGTTTGTTGGGTTATCCCAACAAAGGGTTGATGCTAAGGGGGAACAAAGTTATGATGCTTAGGGGTTTCCCATGTAAATATATGTTGTAAGGGTGTTGGTGATAATCATATGAAGTATATTTGTGTTTGTCGGGGTATAACATGTATAATGATTCGATTTGCATGATTTAAGTGTTGTGATGTATGTGTTTGAGTATGTTTACAAGGGTATGTGATGCTTGAATGCATGGATGATGTCTTAAGCATGTTTTCATGTGATTTAAGATTGATACATGAGGGGTTGAACCTCAAGTTTTGGTCCAGGAATGTGATTATTGCGGATAATCGATTATCTTAAGTGAGTATTTTCAAAGAGAAAGTATTTCAAAACTTTGTTTAACTGTGTTGAATAGTCGATTACATGCAACCTGCATTCGACTAAGTCTGTTACAGTTTTGAAATTCTGTTAATGCTTGTGTTAAATGTTACAATGGCTATATTTTTAAATATGTTGACCAACCATTTGTTGTGACTCGACTGCATTAATTGTACATTCAATTAACTGCATGATTGTTGCTAACTGCTTTGACTGAATTGTTACATTCGACTGCATTAGTAGCTTAGTCGATTGAAATGCGTCAGAATTGTTTTTATCTATAAATTGACGCGAACTTTATTTCTGTAAGAACTTTTGTGAATCTAACAGTTTGTGATATTTTGCAGAAAGTGCATTCTTACAGAGAAAGAGAAAGAGTTCCAAGAAACAAGAAGTGACCGTGGTAATCATCTACTTGTGGATTCTTGAAGAGCAAGTTAACAACACTTACAGAGGCTGGTCATATCTGCACATTGGGTGTAACTGAAAGATCAGAGGCTACAATCTTGTAAAGATTGGATTGAGGTTTCGCTGTTGTGATTACAAGAAGAAGAACGTGTTGCGTTCTTGACTTTGAGGGTGGCTCAAAGGGTTGGACTACAGGAGAGGGGATTCTTGCTGCTAGTCTGTTTTGTATATGCCTATATTTTGATTAGAGGGTTAGAGAGGTGTTTTATATTTTTGATGTGAGGTCGCTATAAAAACCTTGTTGTAAAAACCTTTATCATTATAGTGCATTGACTTCCTATGGTTGGAAGGACACTGGATGTAGGTTTGGTCGAACCAGTATAAAAGCTTAGCATTTGATCTTTCTATCCCTACACTTTTTATTCAGTCGACTTCTTAGTGTACTTAATCGATTATATTTTTATTGCATAAACAAATCTTTTTCCTTGCGTTTCAAGAAAGCTTTTAAAGACATCCACTTTGCGAAAAATATTTAAAGAAAACTTTGTTTTTACATTTCACCAATTCACCTCCTCTTGGTGTGAGAAATTAAGTCATTCTATTTTCAGCCCATTCCATTTGAAAGTCACTACTCACCTCTGCCACTCACTCCACTTGCTCTCGAAATCTCTAAACCCTTGTAATTATTTGAACTTGCATTCCACCCAGTGTGCGGAATCCCTTTTCTCTCAAACATTACAACTTTTTTCTTACCCAGTACATGCAATTTTTAACCATGAATATAACATGAAAGCACTTTCTTAAGGTATCTTGGATTTGAAAATTTGTTATTTATTTTAAATTTAGTGATTTTCATCTAATAAGAACTATAAGTATTATTTTTCCAGTAATACATCAATTAAAACACGACTTTAAGTTGTTTAATAGTAATTTACTTCTTCAATAATAATTATTTAAGTCATTTCTTATTATTAAGAGTTGTTAAACAAGTCTAATGTTATTATAATGTGAATTTACATCCACAAAATTTATCTTAAAATATTGTTTCGTAATATAACATTTCTCACCATTGCTTTTGGAACGTTTATAAAGTATAGTTGTTGAAAATAAGATACATATATTATTTTTGTGAATCTTATATAAATAGAAGTTTAGAACGTTTATAAAGTATAGTTGTTGAAAATAAGATACATATATTATTTTTGTGAATATTATATCACTAGTGCAGAATGGGCTTTTCACGTCCTCTCATAGACGTCCGTCCACAAAAGTCCCAACGTAAATAATTGACTGGTGGCATATTCGTAAATAAGTGAAACTCTAGACGTCCGCTGTGGGGGGGGCCGGATGTCTATAATATTATAGACGTCCATGGGAGGGGCCCGGACGTTTAAGAAGCTGAACAAATGAACGCTTCAACTCCCATATCAGCCCATTAAACGTCCCTGCAGGAGGGGCTGAAGACAATTAATTCTTCAACCACCTTGTCAGCACACCTAAACGTCCGGTTTGGGGGGCCGGACATCTATAATATTATAGACGTCCGTGCCCCTCCTGCACGGACATTTAATGGGCTGACAGGGGAGTTGAAGCGTTCATTTGTTCAGCCTCTTAGACGTCCGGGCCCCCAGGACGGACGTCTATAATATTATAGACGTTCGTGCCCCTCCCCACGTACGTTTAATGGGCTGACAGGGTAGTTGAAGCGTTCATTTGTTTCAGCCTCTTAGACGTCCGTCCTAGCGGGGGACGGACGTCTATAATAGTATAGACGTCCGGGCCCCTTCCACGAACGTCTAAAACCCCCCGTGAATATCAATTTTAAATCCGCAAAGACGTCATATTAGTGATGGTCCGGACGTTTATAATATTATAGACGTCCGGGCCCCAGAGTACCAGACGTCTAACAGTATTAATATGGGAAACGCGAACCCGCGAGCAATTGCGCTCACTGTTCATCGTCTTCCCCGCGAACGCTGTCTGCGCCATTGCTTTTCCAGGTGCGTTTTCTCTCTTTTGGACCATTTAAATTTACTTTCAATCCGATTACATTGCCCTGTGATGAAATATCTTTGATTTGAACAGATTAAAAATCGTTTTTGGTGCGTTTTGGTGCAGTTTCTTGCGTGTTCTTGGGCGACTTCTTTGACTGTTTTTGGGCTACCTTTTAGGTCGTGCCCTCCTCGATTTCCCTCCCTTTCGTTTCGAATATACTTTTCAGGTTAGCTTGTTGGTTGATAAATTATGTAATTGGGTTTTGTGTATGCATGTTTTTTACTCTAAGGTATGCATGTGTTATTGGGCTTTTGAATATGTATGTATTAGTTGTGTTATTATAAGTATCAAATCATTGAGTGACACTTAGTTTCCGTTTGAAATTTAACACAAACGATTAATCTTTTAATCGTTTGTGTTAAATTTTGAATTGTCCGATTGGACAGTTTGAGAAAATTAATTTTCATAATTTGCAATAACATGTCAATTGGAGTTTATGGATAAGATTGATAAAATTTCGGTTCAGTATTTGTGTTGTTCTCCGGATGCATATTTGATTGTGGTCATCGTTGACTACTTTCATTTCGTGTATTTCGGAGACCAATGCGAAATGCTGCCGAAATCTTATCAATTTTATGATGTAGACTTCAATGCACGTGTCTGAGCAAATTATGAAAATTAAGTTTTTTGAATGGGTAGGGCCTAACCTTGTGAGAGTTAAAAAACTTCAACTGATGATTTTATGAACATAGTATGGATCGAAGCTGGATGAACGAACGTCGCATCAGTGAAGAATATGATAAGGGTGTTTTGAAGTTCTTGCAATACATTGAACAAAATGCTAAGTCTATCAGCGGGACATATTTTTGTCCTTGTGTCCGTTGTCTTAATCAAATACGGCAAGACTTAGGCAATGTGTGTGACCATCTATTCATGTACGACATAATGAGGACTTATACCGTTTGGACTTGGCATGGAGAAGTATGGACTAGCCTACCACGTCACGAGGAACGAATTATGTGGAAGAATGAATGAGTGACCATTTAGAGGACATGATACGTGATGTCGGTGAAGATAATTTTGGAAAGGCTAATTTGTATGATTCTCTTATTGATGATTCAGAGCAACCGTTGTTCCGAGGATGCTCGAACTTTACACGTCTGTCTTCAACTTTAAAGTTGTTTAGTTTAAAAGCAAGGAATGGATGGACCGATAAAAGTTTCACCGAGTTGTTGGAGTTGTTGAAGGAGATGCTTCCAGAAAATAATACTCTACCTATTCGTAATTACGATGCCAAAAATTTTTTATGTCCAATGGGTCTTGAATATCAAAAGATACATGCTTGTCCTAATGATTGTGTTTTGTACACAAAGGAGTTTGCTTCGTTAAAGTATTGTCCAACATGTGGTTTATCCCGTTTTAAAAAGAAATCTGACAGAGTCACTGGTAATGAAGGTAATGATGGTTCACCTGCTAAGGTGATGTGGTATTTGCCTATAATACCTAGGTTCAAACGTATGTTCTCTGTTAAAGAAGATGCAAAGAACCTTAAATGGCACTCTGACGAAAGAAAGTGCGATAATCTTCTTCGACACCCTGCTGATTCACCACAATGGAAAAAGATTGATGACAAATTCCCTTAATTTGGTGCAGATCCAAGAAACTTAAGGCTTGCACTTGCAACTGATGGTATGAATCCTTATGGAAACTTAAGTAGCAAACACAGTTCGTGGCCAGTTATGTTGATGATTTACAATCTTTCTCCTTCGTTGTGCATGAAGAGAAAATATGTGATGTTGTCCATGATGATATCGGGTCTTAGACAACCTGGAAATGACATTGATGTTTACTTAACACCTTTAATTGATGATTTGAAATTGTTGTGGGAAGAAGGGGCCGACGTGTTTGATTCACATGTTTAGGAACAGTTCCATTTGCGTGTAATGTTGTTTTGCACTAAATGATTTCCCAGCGTATGGAAACTTGAGCAGTTATAGTGTTAAAGGTCATTTTGCATGTCCCATATGTGAACAAAACACTAGTTACCTTTAGTTGAAGCATGGTCAGAAGACGGTATATACAAGACATCAAAAATTTCTTCCTCGTAATCATCCTTATCGTAGATTGAAAAAAGCATTTAATGGAAATGTTGAGGATGAGGTTGTGTGGAGACCTCGGAATGGTGAAGAGGTGTACAACGAAGTCAAAAACATTGACATTGTGTTTGGAAAACATCATAAAAGTACCTCTGCAAAGAACATTTGGAAGAAACGATCAATATTTTTTAAGCTTCCATATTGGTGTGAACTTGATGTTAGACATTGTATTGATGTGATGCACGTTGAAAAAAATGTTTGTGATAGTGTCATCGGAACTTTATTAAACGTCAAAGGGAAGAGCAAAGACGGAATAAAAGCAAGACAAGATTTAGCTGACATGGGAATCCGATCTGAGTTACATCCACAAATAATAGGAAGACGCACCTATCTGCCCCCAGCCTGTCACACGCTTTCCAAAAAAGAAAAACAGTTTTTGTAACTGTTTAAGAAGTGTGAAGGTTCCGCAAGGTTATTCTTCAAATATTAGTAACCTTGTGTCTATGCAAGACTTAAAGCTAGTTGGTTTAAAGTCTCACGATTGTCATGTATTGATGCAACAATTGTTACCTGTTGTTATTCGAGGCATATTACCTCCTTCTGTTAGGGGTATTCTGACACGTCTGAGTTTTTTCTTTAATGTCATTTGCAAGAAAGTTGTTGACCTTCGAGGTTTAGATGAATTGGAAAATGAGGGAATAAGACTACTAATTGGAGATGTATTTTCCACCTTCCTTTTTTGACATCATGGTACATTTGATTGTCCATCTAGTCAGAGAAATTCGAATATGTGGGCCGGTCTTCTTAAGGTGGATGTACCCAATTGAAAGATACATGAAGATCTTAAAGGGATATGTCAAGAATCAGTATAGACCAAAAGCTTCAATCATAGAGCGATACGTTGCAGAAGAAGCCATTGAATTTTGTTCAAGTTATATGCCATCTTGTGAACCCGTCGGTCTTCCCAAGAGCAGACATGAAGGAAATTGTGAAGGTAAGGGTGTTCGAGGTGTGAGAATTCAAAGTGTTAGCAGAAAAGAAATTGACCAAGCTCATCTGTACGTCTTAAACAACACTATTGATGTGATTCCTTACATTTCTGACCACGTTAATGAAATAAAGGCAGCAAACCCAAAAATGAGTGAAAAATGGCATCTTAATGAACATGTGAAAACCTTCTTGCAATGGTTTAAGAAAAAGATTTATGGAGCTCCACATGTTTCTGAAACTTTATTGAGGTTATCTCGTGGGCCGAACACAGATGTCATTACATATGGTGGGTACTACATAAACAATATTTCTTTTCAGACAAAGGTAGAAGATGACAAAAGCAGAGTTCAAAATAATGGTGTCACACTACAAGCTGAGGCTGTGCACTTTGCTAGTTCTAAAGACAAAAATCCAATCACAGCATCCATCAGTTATTTTGGAATAATACAAGAAATATGGGAAATTGATTACGTCACTTTTAGAGTCCCAGTTTTCAAGTGTAAATGGGTTGATATAAATTATGGTGTCATGACAGATGACCTTGGTTTCACATTGGTAGACTTGAACAAGATGAATTACACTGATGAACCATTTATCATGGCTAGTCAAGCAAGACAAATATTCTACGTAAATGATCCAGCGAATAAAAAATGGTCAGTGGTTTTAGAAGGAAAAAACATGCATGGACATGATGATGACGATTCTCTTGAAATACTTGAGACAACATCTATTGCATGTAGACCCACTGAAGACCCAGTTGATGACGTTGCCGATGTCATGCAGGCAATTCGTAGTGATCACAACGAAGGCATTTGGGAAAAAACAATTAATTAATAGGTTGATATTTTGTTTTTTATTGACTTTATATGTATGTTCATCATAATTGAATTATTACTAACGTTGTTTAATTTTTCAGGTATGTCGGTCTCAGACTCAGGATCGGGAAAGAGCAGACGTGGACGAGGTGTCACCCGAGTGGCAGATGTGACATCCGGACGCGTGGATGGTCAGAGGAGACATGTTGACATCGACCCCAGATCATGTCATCCATCAGGGCCAAATGCTGATAGGTTTAGGAGTTATCCGGGTAAGTTAGAAAAAAGTCATGTCTCTATCCTTCATGCATGTTGGGATGACGTCCCAGAGGTCGACAAGAACCTCTTATGGCAAGATATTCAGGTATGTTTATACTTCATGCAATTTGTGATATACTTATCTTTTATGTTTTCTTTTGGAATAACAACTTTTTTGTTTTAAACAGCAACATTTTGATATTCCAAACACAATGCAAATTAGAAAGAAAGTGTTATCGCATATAGCGATAAGATGGAGGGATTTCAAGACAAGGCTGACACGACTATATGTCTTTGGAGATAGGCAACATGAAAATCCCTGTCAGCAATATACACTCACAAAGGAGGATTGGATGCAATTTCGTGCATCTAGAGAGTCTGAGGAATGGAAGGTATGTTTCTTAACATCGGATTTCATTGAGTTTTTATGATTTTACACTTATTTATATACATGGTTTCACAGGGTAAAAGGTTAATCGCCCAAGAAAGACAAAGGCTAAATGATGCACCCCACTTATTATCACGAGGTGGATATGCAAAACTGGAGAAGAAACTGAGAAAGTCTAGAGCGGATACCTTGGGACTTGAGTCGCCGGACCTAGCACCTGCACTTGCTAGGTACGAGCTGTGGAAGGCTGCTCAGACTAAATCTGATGGGAACATGACATCTTCCTCAGCTGCCTTGATCTCACTGAGAATTGTAAGTTCAAATTATAAGCAGTTCTATGATTGTGTATCTATCACAGCATGCCTTCTAAGTAACTTGGTTTTTATATGTGCAGGATGAGTTGGTTGAGCAGCAGACTCAGGGCACATTTGCTGGCCAAGGTAGGGACGACATTCTAACAACGGCCATTGGAAGGCCCGAGCACCCAGGACGTGTACGTGGAGTTCCTGGGGCGATTGGTCTTCGTGACTCCTTTGGCCCTACACAAAAAACCCCCCATCAATGAGTCAGGAGACACTGAGGCAGATGGATCTTCAGTGGGAGGAAAGACTCAACCAAAGCATGAGATCAATGGAGCAACGATTCATGGAGCAGCTACAAGAACAAAAAGAAATACAAAGAGCGCTTGAATAAAAGTTGCATTCCATGACGCAAGGCAACATGGGGGACGATGAAACTCCCACACCACCTCGTGTCAGCACTAGAGGATCCCCCACGCATTGTGGCTGTCGGACGAGTGCTTGAGGGAGGGCAGACTATTCATGGTGTTCCCATATTACCCCAGCACGTGCGTGTGACCATTGACGAGGTTCGGGATCCCCAGGCTCAGGTGCCTGTACCCACTCTAGAAATTAACTTTGTGGGGGAGGCCATAGGATCATTTATTGCCTGGCCCAGAGCCTTGATCATGTCCCACATCGCTACTCCACAGGTATAATGTCTTTTTCCTTAGTATTTCTATGTTTATTCTTCAAATAATTGTTGATAACGCTTTGACGTAAATTCTTATCTTCAGTTCACATGTCCTCAGAAGCAGCCAATTCATGATACAGTCATACATGAAGATGATGAGATGGCTGAAGCAGAGGATGATCCTCTATCAAAGCTAATGACAAAATTACCCAGATTGAAGAAAGCATCATTAGAACTATACTGGGATTTGAGAGTATTTGGTCTTCCCCCACATGTGCCAGTTTATATCACATTCTCTGATGCATTGGAGGTGATTGGGGGAGACAGGATGTTGAATATTTCCATCATTCAGCTGTGGTGCATGTAAGATAGTCAATTTGGTCTTTCATATTACTTTTATTTACATTGTTATAGTTTCTAACAACTTAACTTTGTTGTTTTAGGTACATGGACACAATCGTTGTAGACCAAGGTCGGTCTTCCATGTACGAATTTGTTGAACCTCAGACCATTCAATCGTCTGGTAACACACTTCAAAATAGACAACATTATTTGCAAACATGGATGGATGAGTCAAAAAGAGACGTATACCTTGTGTCATACATTGAGGGGTAGGTGTTGTTATATGTGGTCAGTTCATTATTATAGTTTCCTTAATTAGTTGAATAAGTATTTGTCCTTCGTGATAGGTCGCACTGGCAGCTGATGGTCATCATTCCCAAACAATGTAAAATTATATGGTTTTGTTCGTTGCACAGGAGGATGAAAAATGACTTGAGAACCATGCTTCAAGGGTAAGTGTTTCTACAAAAATGACTTTGAATTTGATGTTCACCTTCAACTTTTATGATAAATATAGTCATATTAATTATACTTTGTGTTTTCAATCTGTACAGAGTTATTGGTAAATCTCGTGGTCAACTGGTTCAAATTTTGTATCCAAAGGTTGTAAGTCATTTATAGTTTCTAATTCATTTTCTATGTTATTGAATGATCTAAATTCTTAACTATTTACTTTGTCATTTTAGTGTAACCAACAGCTAGATTCATGGGAATGTGGCTTCTATGTGACGTGTTGGATTAAGACCATCATTCGAGCTGTCATTACAGATGACTGGAATGAGGTAATGATGTATACCTTGAATACATTACAAATCAAATTCATCTTCAAACATATATGAAACCATAATGAATCTTTCTTGAATTTTGCAGCGCTTCAAGAGTACATCGCCTATTCCAGACGACACAATTAAACAGATAAGGTAGGAGTGGACCGCTTATCTTCTACAAAGATGGAGTTAGGAATAGTTTTATTTGTTGTTGAACATTGCTTAGTTTTAGTTTAAGTTTTATGTTGATAGTTTTGGTAGTGGATTATAGTTTACATTAAGTAGAACTTTTTTTATATGAAACGATTATTTATATTATTGCTAAATTGTTCTGGGACAATTTTTTGCTTTTCAGGTGTGGTTTTATTGCAAAAATAAATTAATTTAAAAAAAAACGCCCAGTAGACGTCGGTTAGTGCACTGTCGGACGTCTATAGACGTCTGGCAGTGCACAAACGGACGTCCAACCCCCTAGCCCCTACTACAAAACAATCAGGAAGGTAGACGTCGGGGGAGGGAGGAGACGGACGTCTATGGGGGACGTCAGACGACACGTGAGACGTCTATATGGGTGTCCGTCCTGACACACCGGACGTGTATATAGACGTCCGGCCTGACACATCGGACGTCTATATACACGTCCGGTCTGACACACCGGACGTGTATATAAACGTCCGGTGTGAACCCCCGACGTCTGAGTAACGTTACCCACATAGACGTCGTGGGAATGTCGGACGTCAAAAGGCCAAAAGAACGGACGTCTAAAGCCCTTTCTGCACTAGTGTATATAAATAGAAGTATTTTAGGATGTGAAAATTAATTCGGGTCACATGTACTAACTCATCACATTGAACTAAATTTCACTTTAATCTGTTCACTCTTTGGTAAGTTGTAAAATTTGAAACTTAGCTCTATTCACCACAATTTGATATTTATATATTTATTATAGTGCAATAAAAGTTTATTAATTCAACTAAATTTTTTATTATAATACAATCAAAGTACTCATCTATTTCATCATACATTATAAAAAAAACAGTACTAAAATTTAAAGCGTCAATTTACTTTTGATAAACAAATAAATGAAATATTTAAATTATTCATATATTATTGAACTGACATTCTAATTTTTGAAAAATATCAAATTATCAAACTACATAATTAAAAATAGTAAATACTTGTAATAAAAATAATAAAAAATTATAGTCAACTTACTTTCAATCTAATTGAGTTTAAAACTCGTGAATTTTAATTTATTTTAACATTTATAATACATTATACAAAAACGAACTCTTATAAGATTTTATATTTAGAATGAGTGATTATTTTCTTTATGTAAATACTACAACTGATCATATTAATATTTTTAAAGCATTTTTTTTACAACATTACCTACATAAAAGGCTGTGTTTGTACAATATCACATAATTTGTTTCAATGACAAAATTTAGGAATGTTTCCTAACTTTAAAACATGTTTACAAACAATAGAATTGCAAATAATCTTTAATTGTTTCGTGACATGTACGCACACATTAATTTATTGTCTCCAAAATTAAAATCATATCATTTTCAAAATATAACGTATCCACGTGGTGTGATTTTGAAAGGTTAATTACTGCACCATTTGGGAACATGTATTGTTTTAATGGTTGCCATATTCGCCTCCATTTTTAGGATGAAGTATAAACATGAGGTTATAGTGGTCCCTCACCTATGCTATACCCTACAATATTAGGGTTTTGAATTCTGGATCACAACACTTTTTCGAACCGTGAATATATTCCATCTATTACGCACTTTCTTTTGGATTTAAAGAGACAATGTGTACAAATAAACAAAATTTAATTATCTCTAATACTATTCAAGTTTGCAATTAGTAATATAATAGACTAAAAGGAAAAGTTACATCGGTTTTCACTTGTTTCAATAATAGCTAATATGGGTTGGTGAGAATTGATTGCTATTACTTATTGCCCTTAATAATGAATGATTATTGAGTAATTAATCTTATGATAGATATCAATCGCATTACTTTAATTCACAGAAAACGAAAGCTTTGGTTTTTTGTCAATAGAGATATATAAGATGAAGATTTCTTTTTCAAAGTATGAAGACAAGCCACCATAATTATGAGATGGAGTTTTTTTTTTTCACAAATGTTTATATTTATATATTATATATGACAAAATAATAAATATTTACTAAAAGTATATTTCTTGAAAAGATTTTAAAAACATCTTGACATAAACACCTCTATTTTATTACATATTATGAATAGAATTGTATTAGTTCAAGTAAGTAACTATTTGTCAGAAAGTCGGAAAGTTTTTTTCTTTTTTAATATTTTAAGAGTTAAGTTTTATAGAAAACTAGCAAAAATGCATATATGGGTCTGTATTTTTTAAATATTTATATTATAATATACATATATAGACAAATGCACTCGAACACTTACTCATATATCCACATAGACGTTCACCCCATGTACCTATACCCACACTCAAACTATTAATTTATAAATATTAATAATTTTATGTTATAATACAAATATTTAATTGAATATATGTTTTCACTGTATTTAATCAAACGTAATATTATGAAAGTATAATTATGTTGAATATTATTGGAATCATGGTAAAATAAATTAAAGTAGAAAATAATTTTAAGTATTTAATTATCATTTTTGAGAGAGAAGAAAGTATAATAATATTTAGAGTCAGGAGATAGTATAATAATTTGTGTGTTTATACATATTTTCAATAAACAATAAATATTGAGAAAAAGATTAAATCACATTGATACATTCAAATAAAATGAAAATTGATAATATGAATATCATATTCAAGTGAGAATAAAAGCATGAATATAAACATTTAATTGACAGATATAAGAGAATGCAAACAGTAAAATAAAGTCAAAACAGAGACCATATTCATTACAGAATGAAGTGTTAACAAACATGATAAAAAAAACATACAGCTTATAATATAGAAACCAATATGTCTCTTTTGTGATTAAGTAGAAATAATATAACTTTTAAATAACATAATTTAACTTGTTACACTATTATAAAACTTATTAAACCTAAATCTTGAATGTTATTAACAAAAATAAAGAAATTTACTTTCTGTTTTATGGAGTGAATAAGAATTTAGGATTTCTTGAATCTTTAATGGGCTTACATAGTCTTTGATATATTTTTCATTATATAATCATTGTATCTATATTATATTTAAAGTGAAGAAATAATATAAATATATATTTGATCTAATATAATAAATTATTATAGATGATTTTAGTATACATATTTTTTTTTCATTTTTGTTTGCATAAAGTGTTACTCCAAAAAACAATATAAATTACTTTAATTACTTCAATTTTTATAAGTGAAATATAATAAATTATTAAAAATTAAAGCTACTATTATAAAAACAATTTAAGAATTATATTTTTTATTTTATTATTTTTTCAGTTATTATTATAATTGAGTTTTATTAAAAAAAATACTAAAATAGCGATTACTCTTTTAAAGTTATTTAATCATAATTATATTAAAAGGAAAAGAAGTAAAAATAAGAATATGAATTGTGTAAAAAAAAAATAATTTTCATTTATAATAGATGATAGATGACATATTTTGAATTTACTACAAAAAGTCAACAAAAGATTTTTTTTTGTCTGATATAAATTAAACTAACCTTGAATGACTAGTTGGATGTGTTTTGTGGATTAGGTAACTTCAGATCCAATTTTAGTTAAACCCAACCCAGGGTATCCTAAAATTTGAATGGTCAATATGTGCTCTAAATTGTAGGTGGGGACAAGCTTTTTATAATTTTTATAATTATATTGTATTAATTATTTTAAGCTATCATAAAATTGTATTTAAGGAAATTTTTTAAGGGTATAGGGCACTAATTTAATAAATACATTTAATATAAAATGTTTAAACATAATATGTTAATGTAGGGAAACAACAATGCTATAATATAATTATAAATAAATAATTCTCGATTAAATTTATTTATTGGTTTACCTTTGTTTAATTTAAATTGTGATATTTAATATGTTAAATTTGAATACTAAAATTATTTTCTTAAGAGTAATATGCTAAGAAAATTAAAATTATAATTTATAATTTAGAAATAGTAAAAAGTATATAGTTAATATGCGTTTAATTAAACTCGAGTATTAAATCTTAATAATCCACTTCACTAAAATTGATTAATCAGCTGTTTACCAAGAAAATTTGTTTTCACCTCACATGTACAAGGATCTTACCACTGTCCCACTTTTGTTGACTAATTATTTTCTATCCAATATTTGTACCGCAAAGTTAACTATAAAGTATTATGGTGTGCTTTCGGTACATGCTTGATGGAGGTTTTGGGAAAATATCACTTATTTAAAAAGAAAAGAACAACATGTCTTTATTTTTATTAAAAAAGTTTATTTCTTCAAAATAATCAGATACGAAAATGCATTAATTTCTATGATTTTTATTTATTTTGAAAGTTATTTTTATATATAAGTTAACGTGATTTTGTTCTAAGGCTCTTTGCAACAATTTTTGGTTGGTTGTTCAAAAAAGCTCATAGTAGGCTCATCACATGAAGACTTTTATTAAAAAATAAATAAAAATGAAAAGGAAACAAAACCATGGAGATTACATATAAAACATGATAAAATAAATAAACTGCACACATAAACAAATAATATCTATTATGAAAAAAATAAATAAATACATGAATCAAAAACATTAAATCACTTGTACTATCCTTTATAATTTCCTTGATGAAACATTTCAATCCTCTCACATTCCATAAAAGATCTCTAAAACTCATTAACACAAACTTTTGTAGATTATCATTATTGATGCCTAAAATCTACAAAAGATTTTTTTTTCAAAAATTAAACTTATAAAAGAATACGAAGGAAAAAATAATTTACCCCCATAAGTTAAAATTAGACATAAGTTTTAAATAAAAATTTAAAAGAAATTATTTAAGAGAGTTTCACCCCATTAACTTAACTTATGAGTAAGTTAACTTTAATTTATAAATTTTTTCTTTCTTAAATATCATATTGGTTTTTAATATTTTGGATTAGAAGTAATGTCAATCATTTATGTGTGAATTGAATTCATGTCTCATTGGTATTATTTATCTCTAATAATCCTCTTGAAAGACCCACAAAAGTGGTATCGAGTCTATGATTTGTTTTAGAGACCGACTCAAATGAGTATAAAGAGAAAATTTATTAGAAAATCCAAGTGTGTTTGAGTCTCAAATTAGATGGAAATAAGAAAGTTGAGCACCTTATAAAAAGAAGACTCATAAATACATTGTCTTAAAGTCTTGGATGGTGGTGGTGATGTCAATTTGTTACAAAGGTTTAACTCATGTCTCATTAATGATGTATTTACCTGATAATTCTCTCTTCAAAATATCTATAAAAAATTTAACACAACTTATATAATTAAATACATAAATTAACGGGTTAGATGTAATTTTAGTTCCTAAACTATGATGTCAAATTTGAATTTCGATCCCAAATTCTAGTATAATTTAATCCTTGTAATTTAAAAATGAATAGATATAATATCGTCACGAACGACATTAAAAATTTGCTAGTATAGCAAATAAAGTTTTCATGTGTGCCTACGTGTTTATACACTTGTTGTCATGTGTCTAACGAGGACTATATGTTCATTTATTAATAAACTTTGGGAATGAAAAATGATTTTAAAAAATTGTTACTTCATCGTTAACAATTGAAATAAAACTTTTGATACTAAAAGAAAAAAATAGAAACAAAAAAAAATTATGTCTTCGTTAACACTTAGAATATATATATATATATATATATATATATATATATATATATATATATATATATATATATATATATATATATATATATATATACACGTACGTATGTGTGTGTCAGAATTTTTATATTGGTTCTGGTGATAAAAGTGAAATAAAACTATGTTCGGGTTATATGATAAGAAAATGAAATAAAACAACCTTCTCATATTACAGTAACATTTTAGTTCAATGATATTTTATTTTTCATGTCATAACCAGTTAGATATAAATGACAAACCCTTCATGCATATGTCATAGTTAACCTTCTCATAAAAATCATTTCCTTTTGTTTGAAGGGATTTATGGTTACCATCAGTTTATAGTGTTACATTGACTAATTTATATTAGAAGGAAGAGTGAGAGAATGCTGAGTTTAACTTTTCTACTAAAATTTTAGATATATAAAATCACTTTAGTAGATTTGAAAGGGTGAAAAAAAAATTATGGATTAAACTTTCTAACGAATACTAAGATTTTGGAAAAAACAAAAAAGTGATTAATTTACGTGAGTTGTTTTACCTCTGATTTGATTGGTGAGAAATTGTGAAGGGTAATGTGATTACAACGGAAATCCAGACACCATGATTAAAGGGTTGGTATAAAGGAATGATTGCATTTATCAGCGGGTTATTCGCAAACCCCTTTCCAAGTTATTACAATGTGGTCCTCAAAGAAGAAACTTCAAGGAATCACGTTTCCTTTTATGATGTATGGTCACCTACATATACAAATATATACCCATAATAACAGCGCCATTAAACTGCTTTAAAACACTTGCCATGGTCAAAACACTGCTTTTAATGTTCATCACACAAATCCTGCTAAGAACAATCACACACTCTGCTGTCAAATGTCAAGGATGCCAAATGTATATACATTGAAGAAAGACCAATCACAACATTGTTTTTTTTTTTTTTTTATAATACGCGTGTGTGAATCATTACACCAAAAAATAATAGATACATCGAACATAATCCGTTAGAAATAATCAAAATCCGTTAATAAGATAATATTGAAAAAGTTTGTCCTTTGATAAATCAGAAATTGGGAGTGATTTAAGAAAAAAAAGTCCTAATTTCTGATTTCATATTGTCATTGACTCATGTCGACGGTCACATTTTTTCGATAATGAGTGATGACCTTTACTACAGTATTATCAATAGATATATCTGTCAGTAAATAACCATTCATAATTTCGTTGGTAAATCTATTTTCTAACAAACCACATTTCATCGTTAATTATCCATCGGAAAATACCTTTTTTCCAGTAGTATCAATGGAAAACACTAAACTTAATGAATAAAATCGCGAAAAAGTGAGTAAAAGAAAGTTACACACAAATGTTATAAAGAAAACATAAAAAAGTTATTTCTAATTAAAAAATATTGTGTATTTTTTACATTAAATATGTCATAAATGGCTCTTTTCTAAATCGCAATTATATATTATCATATTAATTATAAGTGAAAAAGTAAATTTTTTTCTTATATTTGCATTTTAAAAGTAGTTGTATATAAATTTACTCATTTCGTAGTCTAGAATTGGACTTGTGAAATTGATGGAACTGTGGCAACGTGTATTAATTTGGACATTTGTATTGTACCTAAATGAAGCTCATTGAATTTTGGGAAGGTGACAAGAAATAATAGCAATGGAGATTATCACATTATATATGGTCCACATCTTTCAGTCAATTATACAATGGTGGAAAATTTGGTGAAGCATTGAATCTATAGTACGTAGAACCAACCTCTGCAAAAGATCAAGAAAGAGGGGAGACACTGAGAATGAAAATCATTGCTATATTTTTTAGTTACTGTTGTTTGGAAGTGGATAAAACCTTTGGTCTCAGTGTCAATGTGCTTAGCCTATTCAAACTATGTATTGTCAATTAATGCATTTCAGTTTTTCTCTCTTGATCATAATTTCATTTCATATTTTTTTGAAAGTTCAAGAAGAAATGTTTTGAAAGGTATAGCTCCAGTTTTGATCAACAAGTTATTTGCAAAGCAAAATTTTTTGGCGTATGTTATGATTGTCCCTTATTTTTCAAGATAAAAATAAAAAGATTGTATACAAATATTTTAGAACATTCACTTGTTTTATAGGCTTCTTAAGAAAAAAAAAAATTCGTTGTCACATGTTATATTGGATTAACTAAAATTCTAGTATATTGTGTTAACTATTCTTTGTGATTTGTTTAACTTCTGTATTAGTTTTTAAAAATAAAAAACATATGAAATGTGAAGAGAAAATATTTCAATTAAGGAACTTTTAGTAACACTTTCTGTTGGAAGTCTCACATCGACTAGAGATAAGTCCAATTTATAGTTTATAAGTGGATGCAAACCTCACCCTACAAGTCGGTTTTGTGGGGTTGAGTTAGGCTTAAACCCACTTTTTAATACTTTCCATTGAAATAAGGAATTAGTTTTATTGTTCAAAATTTAGAGGATTGGTTATTAGAAGAACTTGTTGAGATCTTCTTACAAAACCAAAGTCATACTTGTTGTAAGTTGCAAAAGTTAAACGTTGGTGTTTCAACATTTTACAATGTTAATATTTTTGGCAACGTTAATATTTTTATTAATTAACAACAGTCAAATTTTTAAGTGTGACAACGGTCAAATTATTTATTTCTTTTATTGTCTTTTATTGATTTTATTCTTTCCTAGCTCTATAAATAGAGAGCTCTTTCTCCATTCCAAAATATATCCCAAATCAATCTTTTCTCATTCTCGTTTCTTCTTTTCCTCTTCTAAAATTATTTTGGGTTTATTTTGTACTCTTTTTAGATATCCTTGCTAGTTTTGAGATCTTCAGAGATATTCTGGGAAGTTTCTGTTGTATCTTGGGGGACTTGCGCGATATACTGCGGATAAGTACTTAAAGGACAGTGAACCTATACGCCTCAGGAAATTTTGTTCGTGTTTTTGTCAACTTTTATACAACAATCTTAAGGACCTATGGTTGACATCAACAACTCAATCCCGGAGGATCAAAACTTTGTTTTCGGACATGTCAAAAGTCGAGATATTCTCTTGACAAAACTTTCGGAGGCTAGCAAGATGCTCGCAGCAATGATGGCTTCTGATTACATTTGTAGCGACCGCAAATGAAGATGAAGAAGAGTGAGATGAGGCGAAAAAACTTTCATGTGTCATGCCTTTGTAATGTTTGAGGAAAGGTGGAGAAAATTTTCTCTCCAGAGAAAGGAAAAGAAATAAGAAGATGAGGTACTTGAGTAAAGTTTTGTATACTTTACCTACAAAGAGAAGCACAACTAGGTATTTTCTCGTTTACCAATCTTAAATATTTTAAAATTGTGGGGGTATAGGTAATTTTACTTAATTACTTGAAGAAATAAATTTGGCTTTTCACCTAATGATATTGATAATATTCTAAATTTGAAAGTAGAGAATATGTCATTTTTGTATGTGAATGACATGTTAATTTCTGGTACATGCAATGAGATTGTCACTAGAACTAAATTGTTTCTAGGATCAAATTTTGAAATGAAAGACATGGGTGAAGCCAATGTAATTTTAGGTGTTAAAATCATAAGGAAGGGAGATAATATCTTACTATCCCAAGAACAATACGTTGAGAAACTTCTTAAGAAGTTTGGGTTTTATTTCCTAAAACCAGTGAGTATCCCTTATGATGCTAATTCTAAATTAATGAAAAAAATAAAGGGGAAACTATATCTTAGCCTTAGTATGCCCAGATAATAGGGAGCTTACTACACTTGATGAGCTTTTCTAGACCTGATATTGGTTATGCAGTAGGTAGACTGAGTAGGTACACTCAATGTCCAAATCAAGAACATTGGGATGCACTTTCTAGGCTTATGAGATACTTAAGAGGTTCAATGGATTATGCCATTAAATATAGTGGATTTCCCACTATATTAGAAGGGTACAATGATGCTAACTGGATCTCTGATTCAGGTGAGATAAAATCCACTTTATGTATTCACACTTGGGGGTGGTGCGATTACATGGAGATCAGCCAGACAAACAATCATTGCAAGATCAATGGAATCTGAGTTTGTTGCTCTTGAGATGGTTGATAACGAGGCTGAGTGGTTAAAAAACTTCTTAGCAAAAATTCCACTAGGAATGAAACCAACCTCATCGGTATCAATACACTGTGATTGTCAATTGACAATAGCTATAGCTAAAAACAAGAATTACAAAGAAAAGAATAGAGACACAATTTGGTGAAGCAGCTGCTAAAGAGTGGAACTACTTCCATTGATTACGTGAAGTCAGAATAGAATCTAGCAGATCCTCTGACAAAACCCCTAAGAAGACAAATAATATTAGAAACATCGAGGGAATAGAACTTAAGCCACTTGCAAACAAACAAGTGATGGTAGCCCAACCTTTATGATTGGAGATCCTATGAATAAGGTTCATATGGCTAAAAACAAGTCACTTGTTAGTCGTGATAGCACTAAATTGATTTTAATCAATTAAGTCCCTTCCTATGATGTGTGAAAGTGCTAGAGACTACATTTTTGAAAGGCTAAACTTTGTCATTAAAATTGTATGTGGTGAAAGAATTTTAGCTTAAACAAAGTTTTTATGATTTTCATATCCCTTATGTGTAATGTATGATTTGCAGCATACACTTGATGAAATCACCTATATGAGTGTCGAGTGGGGTCGTTTGCAAGAGATCTTGGCATGATCTCTAGAGCACTCATGAATACCGGACACGCACATGGCCTAGTAAGCGCAACACATCGATAACATCAAGGATTGTGGGGGTGTATTGTGATTGATAAACCTCTAACACACGTTAAGTGTCTTTAGTTCATATAGCTTGTTATACCAACTACACTGTGTGTTAAGTTTCTAAATCTAAGATTGGTTCATATAGCTTGTTATACCAGCTCTGATACATTACATCCTTTGAGACCCAGAATAAAAGTTTCTTATCTTTTCTTTCAACTCTCTTTTGCAATGTGTGGGAGATTGTTGTAATATTGCAAAAGTTAAACATTGGTGTTTGAACGTTTTACAATGTTAATATTTTTTTATTAATTGACAACATTAATGTTTTTATTAATTAACAAGAGTCAAATTTTTAAGTGCTACAACGGTCAAATTATTTATTGCTTTTATTGTCTTTTATTGGTTTTTTTTTCTTTCTAGCTCTATAAATAGAGAGTTCTTTCTCCATTCTAAAATATATCCCAAATTAGTTTTTTCTCATTCTCCTTTCTTCTTTTCCTCTTCTAAAATTATTCTGGATTTATTTTGTAGTCTTTTTAGATATCCTTGCTAGTTCTGAGATCCTTAGAGATATCTTGGGAAGTTCCTGTTGTATCTCGATGGACTTGTGCGAAACACCGTGAATAAGTACTTAAGGACAGTGAATCTACACGCCTTAGGAAATTTTGTTCGTGTTTCTGTCAGTTTTTATACAACAATACTAACATGTGACAATCACGAAAAAAAGTATTTGTGAATAAAAAATAAAACAATTTTTTTGTGATTTAATTCTATTTAGTATGAGTTTTGTGTATGAAACCTCAAGAATTAATAACATATCATTGAAATAACGATCACTATACATGATTCATGGTTGGAAGATGAAAAATAATATTCAATAGGATTAATCTAAAGACTTAGAAAATAATTTTGGAGTAATAGTGATATTTAAAGACAACTCTTAATTATTTTATTAACAAAAGATCAATAAAAAGAAATTTTATTAATTAAGTTTTATTTTATAAATATGTAGAATCTTTTTCTAAAACATTTCTCTACTTTCTTTTTAGATTTTTAGTTTCCTTCGTCATCCTTTTGAATATTACATATATATATATATATATATATATATATATATATATATATATATATATATATATATATATATATGGACGGAGTGATAAAAGCAGTACTATTTTGATTTTACCAAAGACATTAAGGGTGATTTTTTTTTAATTATATTATGATTACAAATTAAATCATTCATTTTCTTTTCATAAAATATATTTAATTTTTATTTTAAAACCTGAATTTTTAATTTTTTATAATGTTTTTTTGTTTAAAATTTAGTGAATATGTTACTATTAAATTAAACCTAAAGAGAGGTGAGTTTAATTTCTCCTAATTTTTTTAGCCATTTTACTTATAAGCTCTTAATTAATTGTTTGCTTCAAAATATTTTATTTTGAGATAGAACCTATAAAATTTAGGTCATAATATTCGTCAACGGAAAAGTTGAATGTTTTTTACTAATAATCTTCATATTCTATAATACATTTAAAAATAATAGTGTAAATTGTGGGTTTGTACATGGGATTGATTGCTCCTTGCACCTTTTTCTGTTGAAATGGGATGAGGATAACGTCGGACGTCCTTCTGTCGCTGTCGAGCGTCTTACTATTGCTGCCAAGCGTCCTGCAGTCACTGCCGAGCGTCCTGCTTCTCCAAGCTCCAATTATCTGAACACCGAAAGGGGGGCGACTTGCAGAAGACACTCTGATGCTCAAGTCAGAAATTTTCACAATAGGCCTTTTATAATTTAGTAGTGAGTAAAACATGAGTTTACCTCGAACCTAAACCCCTATTTATAGAGTTTAAAGAAATCTGACCAATTAATTTACCTCTTAATGGTCATTAATGCAAACCTTAATTGTTTAACGGTAGCTGATATCACGTTTATTTGTGCATTAACTCTGCTCAACGGTTGTCGGGACCGAACGGTTGAAAGAATTTTTCCTGCATATTGATCGTTCAATTCCTTAGGGTCGTGTACCGTCTTAACCGATCGGTAATATATGAGCCAAAGTGCAGAAGCTCTCCTGTGTACCCTTACCGTTCGGTCGGAAAACAGTTCATAGTAACATAAGCCCTCCAAGCCTTAGCAAAATCTTTGATATAGCGTTGGGTTGTCAAGTTATACCGATCGGCACAGGGGTCATGACAATTCATACAATAGCATGCGTTCCTTACCGACTGAGAGGTTTTTACACTAGGTCAAAATTACTAAGGTGAGAGCCACGGAAGCATCTCTCACCGAGCTGGGGATTTAGGAGCCCGAACTTTGCAAAGATCGAAGACGCTCGGGTGAGCACTATGCAAATGTTCCTTACCGAGCGAGGGATCTATGAGTTAGCTTACAGCTTTCCCAAGATCAAAGATGCTTGGGGGAGAGTTACGGAAGCGTCCGTAACCAACCTATTTAGATCTTAGGAGCTCACTTGGATCGTTCCCTAAGATCAAGGTCAGATTTCACGAAGAGCATTCCTCACCGTTCGGTTTAGATCTTAGGAGCTCACTTGGATCGTTCCCCGAGATCAAGGTGAGAGTTCCCGAGGAGCGTTTCTCACCGTTCGGTTTAGATCTTAGAAGTTCACTAGGAGCATGCCCTAAGATCAAGGTGAGAGTTCACGAAGAACGTTCCTCACCGTTTGGTTTAGATCTTAGGAGTTCAGTAGGAGCAGGCCCTAAGATCAAGGTGAGAGTTCACGAGGAGCGTTCCTCACCATTCGGTTTAGATCTTAGGAGTTTACTTGGAGCGTTCCCTAAGATCAAGGTGAGAGTTCCCGAAGAGCTTCCTCACTGTTCGGTTTAGATCTTAGAAGTTCACTAAGAGCGTCCCCAAAGATCAAGGTGAGAGTTCATGAGGAGCGTTCCTCACCGTTTGGTTTAGATCTTAGAAGTTCACTTGGAGTGTTCCCTAAGATCAAGGTGAGAGTTCCCGAAGAGCTTCCTCACTATTCGGTTTAGATCTTACGAGTTCACTAAGAGCTTCCCCCAAGATCAAGGTGAGAGTTCAGGAGGAGCATTCGTCACCGTTCGGTTTAGATCTTATGAGTTCACTTGGAGCATTCCCTAAGAACAAGGTGAGAGTTCCCGAAGAGCTTACTCACCGTTCGGTTTAGATCTTAGGAGTTCACTAAGAGCGTGCCCCAAGATCAAGGTGAGAGTTCACGAGCGTTCCTCACCGTTCGGTTTAGATTTTAGGAGTTCATTAGGAGCGTGCCCTAAGATCAAGGTGAGAGTTCACGAGGAGCGTTCCTCACCGTTCGGTTTAGATCTAAGGAGTTCATGAGGAGCATTCTCTAAGATCAATATGAGATTTCCCGAAGAGCTTCCTCACTGTTCGGTCTAGATCTTAGGAGTTCACTAAGAGTGTGTGCCAAGATCAAGGTGAGAGTTCACGAGAGCATTCCTCACCATTCGGTTTAGATCTTAGGAGTTCAGTAGGAGCGTGCCCTAAGATCAAGGTGACAGTTCACGAAGAGCTTCCTCACCATTCGGTTTAGATCTTAGGAGTTCACTAAGAGCGTGCCCCAAGATCAAGGTGAGAGTTTACGAGGAGCGTCCCTCACCGTTCGGTTTAGATCTTAGGAGTTCACTAGGAGCGTGCCCTAAGATTAATGTGAGAGTTCACGAGGAGCATTCCTCACCGTTCGATTTAGATCTTAGGAGTTCAGTAGGAGCGTGCCCTAAGATCAAGGTCAGTGTTCACGAGGAGCCACTAGTGCAAAATTAGGCTTTAACGTTTCCCCATAGACGTCGAACAACAAAATAACCAACGTAAATTATTGATCGGTGGCATTTTCGTAAATAAGTGGGCATATAGACGTCTGTTAGGAGGGCCCCCGACGTTTATAATATTATAGACGTCGGGGCAACTCCTACCAGACGTCGGGGCCCCTCCTACCAGACGTCTTAATGCCTGACAGGTAGGTGAAAAGTCATTCTTGTTCGCCTTCGCGACGTTCGATCCCGCCACCCCGACGTCTATATTTGATTATAGACGTCAGTGCCCCTCCTAACAGACATGTATATGTCTGACAGGTAGATGGAAAGTTATTTTTTTCAGCCGTAGAGACGTCCGATCACTCAAACCGACGTCTAAATGGCCTGTGAAAGGTTTTTTAGACATCATATTAGTGAGGGCCCCAACGTCTAGTTTAGAATAGACGTCGGTACACCTGGGGAGTCGACGTCTAGTTTGCTGTTAAATAATACATCAAACCCGCTGTTACGAGCACTTCATCGTCTTCCTTCTCGCCTTTTGTCTCCGCGACATTGCTTTTCCAGTTGCGTTTTTGTCTCTTTTGAACTGTTTAAATGTACTTTTATTCCAATTATATTAGTCTTTGGTTGATTATCTTTCATTTGAACCGATTAAAATGAGTTTTTGTTGTGTTTTGGTGTAGTTTTTCTCGTGTCTTTGGGTAGCGTTGTACTGCATTCTCCCTTTCCTAGTTTCCTCGTAAGAAAAGCTTGCGTCTTTTGGATGTCTTATAGCGTTTCAACCCAAAACCGAACTTCAATCCTTGCCTAGTTCTATTGTCACTGTTCGTTTTCATTGTCGGCTGAGATGATCTTTCCTGCATGTTGATCGTTCGGTTCCTTAGGGTCGTGTGTCGTCCTAACCATCGGTAATATATGAGCCCAAAGTAAGGTAGAAGCTCTCTTGCACCCTTACCGTTCGATCGAAAATGAGCCCATAGTAACATTAACTAATACTAAAGGGCGGTTTAATAGACGAGTTAATCTATTTCTTTATCACTTCATTGATAGAGATGTTAATTTTGTTGTGGCCTATGGATCACTCTCAATCCATTTCTAAATAAGTTTAATTTTTTTATTCATACTAAATACTAAATGAGAGATTTTAAAAATCCCTTAAAGCACGTTCTTAGAATGAGTTAGGATAAGGGAGAAAAAGTGTTTGATTCTATTACAAAGTGTTAACTAATTCTTAAATATATAATCTGTATTTTGAGTTGAATCGATTCGATCTAGATGGAAAGTTGAACTAAGTCAACTTGGGTTGAATAGTTGAGTTTCTAGTTTAAAGATCAATGTTAATTGTCCTGGATCAACAATTGAGCTAAGACGGTTGGGTCGAGGGTTGAACCAAGCTAGCTTGGATCGAGAATTTAGCCAAGATGGCCTAGGTCAAGCTGAGTTGGCTCAATTAATTAGTAATAACTAAAGGTCAAGTCAAGCTAACCTGAACTAATGATTGAGACAAGTCGAGCTGAATCGCCATGGGTTAAGGGTCGAGGAGATCGACTTGTGCTAAAGTTAAATCAAGTCAGTCTAAGATTAAGGTTGAGTTGAGCTCGCTTGAGCTGAATATTAAAACAAGTTCGTCATAATTGAAGTTGAGTCGATTCATCCCAAATCGATAGTCTGATCAAGCCTCGACAATTGGAGCTGAATATTAAAACAAGTTGGTCATAATTGAAGTTGAGTCGAGTCATCCCAAATCGATAGTCTGATCAAGCCTCGACAATTGGTTTAGTTAAGTCAACCTGAGCCAAAGAAATGAATTGAATCAACTTAGAATGAATGGCAGAGTCAAGACATCTCGAATCCAACCTATCTTGACCTAGACCAACTCACACAAATCAAGATATAGGACTTTTGTTACTATTTTAACTTTTTTAACTTTTTCTTATGTGAATTTATCACATCTCGTAAACTGAACTAAATTAATAAGTCTATTTAGATTTTTTTTTGCAAACTAGAGGAATACCAATTGTACTAATAAGACCTCCCGGCATAGACCGAGCGCCCAGCCATCTAGTAAGACCTCCCGGCATAGACCGAGCGCCCAGCCATCTAGTAAGACCTCCCGGCATAGACCGAGCGCCCAGCCATCTAGTAAATGCATGTTCGCCCAAGGATTGGACGTCCACCCAAGAGTTGGACGTCCGCCCAAGGAGTGGACGTTCGCCCAAGAGCTGGACGCCCGCCCAAGGATTTAACGTCCGCCCAAGAGCTGGACGCCCACCTAGGGTAACATCCCTGACCGACCATCATTCCCAACCGACGCACTTTGCTAATTACACGGTTAAATGCTAAATGACACGTTAAAGTCCTAAATAAAGATTAAGGCATTATTGGGCCGTTCCCAGGCCCCCAAAAGGTAAAAGCCCATTACAATTCACTATAAATAAAGGTCTCAGGTATGAACTCTAGACTAACTTGAATAACGATGCATACACGCATCACAATCGCTCTGTCATATTACTGACTTGAGCGTCGGAGTGCCTTTAGCAGGTACCCGGCCCCTCCCCAACTGGGAGTGTGGAGCAGCGCTAAGTACGGAAGGACGCCCGTCCAGCTTGGAGCAGAGAACGAAGGACCATCCGCCAGGAGAGGAGGACGTCCGCCAGGTTTGGAGCGTGGAGCGAGCGTCCGGATTGGAGGACGTCCGCCCGGCTTGGAGTAGAGAGCGAGCGTCCGGATTGGAGGACGTCCGCCCGGCTTGGAGCAAAGAGAGAGCGTCTGGATTGGAGGACGTCCGCCCGGTTTGGAGCGTGGTACAGCGATCGTCCATCTTGGTGCCGCCCGTCATTGCAGCTAGCTCCGGTTCGTAGGATTCAGCAGTGTCCGCCTGGTCCATGTATCTTCGCCGCCCGCCCGTTCGTCTTCGACAGTAAGTTTGTGTGTTTTTACAGGGTCCCCACCGATCCAGTCGAAACATTTGGCGCCCACCGTGGGGCCGTGTGACTTTAGTTACCCAGTGGTGACCACGAGAAATGAGCATCCGGCCCCCATTCTCGACCGTCCGACCTCAAGTATTAGCCGTCCAGCCTCAACCTTAGCTAAATTTGACATCCGGCCGTTTGGCCGCCAAGGTACGTACTCTAAATTGTACCAATTAGCCTTTCGGACCAGGTGCATAGCCAAATTTGGCCGTTCGGCCTCAACTGTCGGATATTAAGTCTACATTATATTCTCGGCCGTTCGGCCTCAACTTGATCTTGGCCGTTCGGCCTCAACATATTCTCGTCCGCTCGATCTTAACAAGAATACGACCGTTCGGCCATAAAGGAACAATCCTTTTCATCCGGATATCTTCAACCAAACAATCCACCTTACCAGGTATGAACACATACTTTCTTTAAACTAGAAATACGATCATGTTTCCCTCGTAATACAGGAGACCCGCCATAATTACACAACTGCACAAAGCAAAAAAGGTGCCTCCTTAATCGCGGCCGTCCGGCCTCACCTTTCGGCCACCCAGCCGCTTTCCAATAGCGCTCGTCTTTCCGGAGCAAAGGGCGCTCGTCCAGCCGGCCTGAACGAACGCACGTCCGTCAGGCCTCATCAGGCGTTCGACCACAGAATCAACCGTTCGCAACTTTGCCATTCGCTTCTACGAAAGCACGTCCGGCCTCGAACTTTCTGTCGTTCGTTTAAAGTGACCAGGACATCCGTCCACCAACCGTCCGGTCACTCAGCCTCCAAGGTACGTGTTCAGCTTCTACTTCCTGGCCGTTCGACCTTAGGTACTTAGCCAAATCTGCCATCAACATTGAGCCGTCCGGCCTCGTCAGACTCTCGGCCATTTCGGCGTCAACTACTGACCGTAGGGCTGAAAAGAACGCTCGTCCAATATGGACTCAAGCGCTCGCCCTTCCTGTTTCAATGTGCGTTCGTCCGTCAGCTTTCAAATAGCCCTCGTCCATTTGGCTCAAAGAGCGCTCGTCCAAATGGCCTCAGCATGAGCTCGTCCGTCCGGCCTCATCAAGCGTTCGGCCATCAGGCCCCAACTCTCGGCCGTCCGGCCTTGGCATGCATTCGAGCTCCAATTTATTCTATCATTACTTTTCTAAGTGTTCTTTAGGAATAACCATTCTCATCCGAGCATGCTCAACCCGCTAGTCCACCTTACAAGGTATGGGCATATACTTTCTTCAAACTTGAAATTTGCCATCTCCCTTTCATAATGCAGGTAGCCCGCAATGGTGGCACGAGTGCATATTTTGCAAAAGCAGCCCTTCAACGGAGGACCAGAACCGTCCGCCCTACCAAACCCAAGCTGGTGAAAAAGAGTGTTCCAACGAGAACAACTCTCAGCTTGGTTGGGCGACGAAGCGAAGAACCGTCCTCCCTACCAAACCCAAGCTGGTGAAAAAGAGTGTTCCAACGAGAACAACTCTCAGCTTGGTTGGGCGACAAAGCGAAGAACCGTCCTCCCTACCAAACCCAAGCTGGTGAAAAAGAGTGTTCCAACGAGAACAACTCTCAGCTTGGTTGGGCGACGAAGCGAAGAACCATCCTCCCTACCAAACCCAAGCTGGTGAAAAAGAGTGTTCCAACGAGAACAACTCTCAGCTTGGTTGGGCGACGAAGCGAAGAACCGTCCTCCCTACCAAACCCAAGCTGGTGAAAAAGAGTGTTCCAACGAGAACAACTCTCAGCTTGGTTGGGCGACGAAGCGAAGAACCGTCCTCCCTACCAAACCCAAGCTGGTGAAAAAGAGTGTTCCAACGAGAACAACTCTCAGCTTGGTTGGGCGACGAAGCGAAGACCCGTCCTCCCTACCAAACCCAAGCTGGTGAAAAAGAGTGTTCCAACGAGAACAACTCTTAGCTTGGTTGGGCGACGAAGCGAAGACCCGTCCTCCCTACCAAACCCAAGCTGGTGAAAAAGAGTGTTCCAACGAGAACAACTCTCAGCTTGGTTGGGCGACGAAGCGAATGACCGTCCACCCTACCAAACCCAAGCTGGTGAAAAAGAGTGTTCCAACGAGAACAACTCTCAGCTTGGTTGGGCCATGAAGCAATCGACCGGCCGTCCATAACTTAGCCAAATCTGGCATTCAGCAATTGACAGGCCGTCCATAACTTAGCCACATCTGGCATTCAGAATTGACCGGCCGTCCATAACTTAGCCAAATCTGGCATTCAGAATTGACCGGCCGTCCATAACTTAGCCAAATCTGGCATTCAGAATTGACCGGCCGTCCATAACTTAGCCAAATCTGGCATTCAGCAATTGACAGGTCGTCCATAACTTAGCCACATCTGGCATTCAGAATTGACCGGCCGTCCATAACTTAGCCAAATCTGGCATTCAGCAATTGACAGGCCGTCCATAACTTAGCCAAATCTGGCATTCAGAATTGACCGGCCGTCCATAACTTAGCCAAATCTGGCATTCAGAATTGACCGGCCGTCCATAACTTAGCCAAATCTGGCATTCAGCAATTGACCGGCCGTCCATAACTTAGCCAAATCTGGCATTCAGCAATTGACAGGCCGTCCATGACTTAGCCGAATCTGGCATTTATCATCAATCTGAAGTAGGAGGACGCCACTCAACCGCCCGGCCACTTGTCCTGCAAAGTACGCCAAGTCGACCTCCACGACAACCCAGCAATTCGGGGGCCATCTAAAATATCCCTTTGCACAATACAATTATGCTCGGGCTCGGGGGGCTAATGTACTAGGTCCGCCCGGCATAGGCCAAGCGCCCAACCATTCAGTGACGTCCCCCCGAGATAGGACGACCTCCAAAAGATGAAAAACAGGACGAGCGTCCCGCCATTTATACGTCCGCCAAGGACGGCAATCTGGCCGAGCGTCCCGCCATTTAGACGTCCGCCCAAGGACGGCAATCTGGCCGAGCGTCCAGCCATTTGGACGTCTGCCCTAAGATGGCAATCATGACGAACGTCCAGTCATTTGGACGTCCACCCAAGATGGCATGTCCGTTCAAGATGACGAGCGCCCACCCGTGTCAGTTACCAAGACTGAACGCCCAAAAGAACAGTTGTCCGAGCTTTCATAGATCCAGCGGTTTTCCAAATGTCGCCCATCCAAGCGCGGACAAACCCCTTCGCACAATAAAATTATGCTCGGGCTTGGGGGGCTTATGTACTAATAAGACCTCCCGGCACAGACCGAGCGCCCAGCCATCTAGTAAGACCTCCCGACATAGACCGAGCGCCCAGCCATCTAGTAAATGCATGTTCGCCCAAGGATTGGACGTCCACCCAAGAGCTGGACGTTCGCCCAAGGAGTGGATGTTCGCCCAAGAGCTGGACGCCCGCCCAAGGATTTAACGTCCGCCCAAGAGCTGGACGCCCACCTAGGGTAACATCCCTGACCGACCATCATTCCGAACCGACGCACTTTGCTGATTACACGGTTAAATGCTAAATGACACGTTAAAGTCCTAAATAAAGATTAAGGCATTATTGGGCCGTTCCCAGGCCCCCAAAAGGTAAAAGCCCATTACAATTGACTATAAATAAAGGTCTCAGGTATGAACTCTAGACTAACTTGAATAACGATGCATACACGCATCACAATCGCTCTGTCATATTACTGACTTGAGCGTCGGAGTGCCTTTAGCAGGTACCCGGCCCCTCCCCAACTGGGAGTGTGGAGCAGCGCTAAGTACGGAAGGACGCCCGTCCAACTTGGAGCAGAGAACGAAGGACCATCCGCCAGGAGAGGAGGACGTCCGCCCGGTTTGGAGCGTGGAGCGAGCGTCCGGATTGGAGGACGTCCGCCCGGCTTGGAGTAGAGAGCGAGCGTCCGGATTGGAGGACGTCCGCCCGGCTTGGAGCAAAGAGAGAGCGTCTGGATTGGAGGACGTCCGCCCGGTTTGGAGCGTGGTACAGCGATCGTCCATCTTGGTGCCGCCCGTCAGTGCAGCTAGCTCCGGTTCGTAGGATTCAGCAGTGTCCGCCCGGTCCATGTATCTTCGCCGCCCGCCCGTTCGTCTTCGACAGTAAGTTTGTGTGTTTTTACAGGATCCCCACCGATCCAGTCGAAACACCAATAATAGCTTTTTATTTTAAGATTATGGCATATAAATAGGATGGTATACAAATTGGATCATTCCAAAAGATTTTATATATATATATATATATATATATATATATATATATATATATATATATATATATATATATCTATATATATATATATATATAATATATATATATATATCTATATATATATAAAATAAAAAAAAATGGAGTGAGTGAAATTTCTAAAATCATATAGCTTTAGTCAATTATTTTTCTAACAAATAATCATCGTAATTTTCAAGTTTTGAAAGAATAGTAAAAGGAAAAGTGAAGTCCAGTGAAATTTTCATTGTAAAATATTATTGCTGATAAAAAAATGAAAATGTTAATTAACAATATATTCATGGTGTGTTATGTAAAAAAAAGTTGCTATAAAGTGAGTTAAGTGATGGGAGACATTGGATACATGAAAAATATTAATTAGTAATATATTTCTTAACAATTTTAATCGTGCTATTGTTTATTGAAAATTTATAATTATTACGCTCTATTCAATGGAGTGTACTCATGTTTTTAGTAAATTAATAAGTATTTTTTGAATGTGTTGGAAGTCCACATCGACTAGAGATAATGTTAATTTATAGTATATAAGTGGGTGCAGACCTCACCTTACAAGCCGATTTTGTAGGGTTGAGTTAGGGTTAAAGTCCACTTCTTAGCATGGTATTAGAGTCAGGTTAGAGCCTATCCTAGCGAGATTTGTGTGGACATATTGTTCCACCCACTATCGGGCCACTATTAGACCACCCATTAATGTCTAGTCTCACGCTCGAGATGTATATACCTCGGCGTGAGGGGGTATGTTGGAAGTCCCACATCGACTAGAGATAAGGCCAATTTATAGTATATAAGTGGGTGGAAACCTCACTTTATAAACCAGTTTTGTGGGGTTGAGTTAAGCTTAAAGTCCACTTCTTAACATGGTATCAAAGCTAGGTTAGAGCATATCCTAGCGGGATTTGTGTAGACATATTGTTCCACCCGTTATCGAACACTATCGGACCACTCATTAATGTTTAGTCTCATGCTCAAGATGTATATACCTCGACGTGAGGGGAGTGTATTGGAAGTCCCATATCGACTAGTTTCACGCTGGACATGTATATACCTCGGTGTGAGGGGAAGGTGTTGGAAGTCCCACATCGACTAGAGATAAGACCAATTTATAGTATATAAGTGGGTGCAAACCTCATCTTACAAGTCGGTTTTGTTGGGTTGAGTTAGGCTTAAAGTCCACTTCTTAACATGATGTATAAAAGACTTGTACAATTGTGTATTATGATAAAGTTTGCAATTATATTCTTGTAAACATTATATGAAAGACTTTACATTTTTATC
The DNA here is from genome assembly GCF_029865625.1 of Vigna umbellata. Classification (NCBI taxonomy): domain Eukaryota; kingdom Viridiplantae; phylum Streptophyta; class Magnoliopsida; order Fabales; family Fabaceae; genus Vigna; species Vigna umbellata. The sequence goes on from NC_142169.1 coordinate 37,479,438, forward strand.
CTTGTAAAAATTGTGTAAGAATATTTGCAATTTTTATGAGTAAAATTGTATATTGAATAATAATATATTTTTTGGTATTTGTAATGTAGGACTTGGAATGTCAAATCACATTTTATGTGTTTTTATTTAAATGTGTGGTTTTACTAGAAGAAACTATTTCTTATTATGTTTAATAGAGATATCAAGTCTAATTCTAATCTCGTTGCATGCTTATGCCATAAGAAATTATTTTTTATTGTTATATTTAACAGAGGTACCAAAGTCTAATTCTAATCTCGTTGCGATTTTGGTTGCAACACAAATCAATGGAAAAAGATGAAGAGTTTGATGTGTTGAATAGAGTAAATGTTGTGTTGCATCATTGGAGAAAGATTAATATAGATCATTCTTATAGTTGTGCAATCACTTCATTGATGCATGTGTGGTGAGATCTGACTTGACCAAGACGGTGTTGATGATTAATTTCACCTAAAATAATGATGAGTTGTTATAGCAATGACATGAAATGTGAATCTCATGTATAATGTGCAAGGTGCCAAGAGAAAATTTATTGACAAGATGTTTACATTAGAGCATAAAGAAGAAGGAGATGATGTTTGTGTATTTGTTGAAAATGGTATTAATCTTTTTGATGCATTGCTTTGAGATAAGTATGCAAGTTTTGTTTTTTCTTATCAAGAAAGAATATTATTAATTATATATACAAGAGATCCTAGGGTGTCTTAGTTGGGTAAACTAAAATGGGTGTTGGGTGTTTTTTTTGTTTTGTTAGTTATAAAATGAAAATGTCAAGAGTTTATTGTGTTATTGATAGTCATTAGTTATATAATCATACATAGGGCAAGGATGAAGAGTTTAAAGGGTGATAAAAACTATAAAATGAAAGAACATAATAGGTTTTCTTAGGCTTGTATTTTGACTATTATAGTTTCTAGTTTCTTTTTCTTAGTTTGGTTGTAAAGAAACTTATATATTCTTCTTTTCTTTAAGGTGTAAGCAATGTGAGACTTCATATAGCTTGGATTTAAAAACGAAAGAAGAATAAATAAGTCCTTTCTCCTTTTAGTTGCTTGTAATGCAAGTTACTTCATGTATAGTTTTAGTTTTGATCTTTAGACTAGTTAGGTAGCTTATATATCCTTAGGAGGTTGTAGAATTAAGAGATGTAGGACTTAAAATAGCCTTGAGAGTTGTTGTCCATACTTGTAGGCCTCCAAGTTCCACATCCTTTAGTTTTCTCCACCTACTTCATCTCCTAGTGCTATATAAGCAACCTAAAGTGTCCTTTGTACATACACCTTACACACCTTCAAAGTTGAATATAAAGAGTTTTGCATTCAATTGCATTACTTCTTTGAGATAACATTTTGTCTCTTAGTCTAAATTTGGGTCTTATCTTGTGAAGAACAAGTTGCGATCCTTCTTAGCACTTATCTTGGAACCTTCCAAGTGACATGTCTTTAAATCATAAGTTTCCTCTTCGTTCTCTTTTACATTTTTAGTATTTTAAATATCATTTCTTAATTGTTCTTGTTTAGTTCTTATTTGTATTTCTATCTAGACATGTTGTTCCATATCAATTAGTGTGTCATGTTTTATAATAATTAGCAAGCTTGTAGATGGAAAGCCAAAAATGAGTCCATAAAGTTCAAGTTATAGTGTTTGATCTAGTACAAGTGTATGACAAGTATTTGAATAGAAAGACTTTCAATAGTATCTCTGATATGAAAAAATCATCCAAACTTAAACATCTATAACCTAATAGAACCAAACCCTAATAATCCAAAATTAAACAACTATAACCTAATAAAACCAAACCCTTCCCATTTAAGATAATGAAATATTTCCTTATACTCAGTAATAAAAGCCATCACATTTGGCACACATTACATACTATTAAAATAAAGTTTTTAGTTAGAACAACCATGCAAACAAATACAACATCCAATGCTATGAGGTTGCCTATGCACCTACATCCAATCCCTATTTGAGACATATCTTTGTGCTATTGCCATGTCTTGAAACTGTTGAAGTTGTTATCTATTTAATTGAGAGTTTACAATTTAGCTAAAGCTTTGATTGTCAATTAGGGTGCAACTTTTTTGACTTAGAGCTTAGTAACCGAAGAACCATGATTTGAATATTGTAACTTGATTCACTTGTCGTACACCATAAAATAATTGATATTTGAACCTACAACTAGTGTTGTCAAATGAGGTTAGAACCCACGGGCTAACTCGGTCCACAATGAGTTAAGGTTGGGTTTGAAAAAAATGTAATTAGTTTATATGGGTCAATTTTCAACTCGGTCTACTAAGAACCCGACTCATCCGGGTTCAACCGTGGTGAGTTGGGTTGGCTCACTAACCCACCAAATTTAATTTAATTATTTTTTACTTTGTGTTTCAATATTATTAGTTAAAACTTTTTTTATTCTATTGTAGATGGAGATAAAGAAAATGTTTCAAGAGAGCAAAATATTATGGATTTATCCATTCAAAACTATAATCTTATAAATGGATAAATGACACAAAAATTATCAATATTTGAAATTTATTTGTTCGCATTTTGTGTTTGATTTTGGATTATATGCTACTTTTTTATTTTCAATTGTCTTTGGAGTTTAAAGACTCAAATTTATTTAGATTTGAATTACAAAATTTGTAATTTTTTTTAGATCTGAAAAAAAAATTATAATTAAATAAGCAAGTGAACCAACTCATTTAACACACTTTTGTACTAATTACATTACATTTTTTTATGTGATTTTATTTAGTCTTATTTATTATTATATTTTTTTCTTTACAAGACATCATTTTCTATTTTCTATTGTGTGTATATTGCTATTGTGATATTCTAATACCTAAGTATATTATTTCATGAAAAACAAAATACGAGTACAAAGGAGTTATTAGAGGTTAAACTCATCTATAAGGATATTATGAAATTATTTTAATAAAAACTATTTTTAAAATAATACTCCCTGAAACACGCAGTTGACAAAAGACTGGTCTCGTCGTGAATTAAGGGTGGAATTATGGGTGATGGTTTCATGTGGTCAAGTGGGGTGACTTTGAATTCTCAGTAGATATATCTTTCACATTACCTAATAATAATTAACGGACACAACGTTGAGGAAAATTATCGTTTTCAAAATAATATTAATATTTATAAGGATTAATCAAGATTTAATTATTTAATAAATTTAAATATTTTTAATTGATTCTTTATTAAAAAATATTTCATTAATAAGTGTTTAAAATATCTTTTAAATATCTTATTGTTTCATTTTCTTTTCAATAAGGTCATATGAGAGTTATTTTTATTGTCCTTTTATCTCACCAATCAATCTACTTCTTATTTCTTTAATTTCTTCTAACTTTTTATCAACTCGTTCTTAAAAAGAAAAAATCAGCTAACCAATAAATTGAGAAAAAATTGAAGAAAAAACAATAGTTAATCAATAGGTAGAAAACCAATTATTCGATAAACGATAATAAAATATAATACTTATACGAAAATAGAAGATATTTTAATGAGGAATAATATACATAATCTTTTTACATTCATTTAACACTACTCTTTTTTATTTTTTATTCTATTCTTTTTTTTAAAATCTACAAAAATTCACTTTTTATGTTCATCTTATTATATATGTTAAATGAATATAGATATATGTCATCTTATCATTACTATTTTAAACACTAATAAAATCAAATTTTTTAATTAACGCTTGATTGAAAATAGTAAAAAGAATATGATATAGTAAATATTCAATTAAATCAAATCAAAATGTTAAGATATTACTCTAACTAATTTGCATAAAGATAATTGAACAACAATCTATGGGATTCGGTGGAGTAAAAAATACATGGCAGATGCAATGACACACATGGCATATTCATATTGTAACTGCCCGAGTAAAAATCCAGAGAAATTTCTTGTTAGTTCTTTCCTTATGTTTCTTTTTTCTTTCTGATGTTGAGTAACTTAGTGTGAAAATAATAAGTACTTGGAAATCATAAGGGTGTTTGGTAAGGTGTTTGAAAAAGTCATGGATGATAAAAAACAATTCAATATTGTTTGAAAAAATATGAGTTCATAGTATAAAATTATCACAAAAAAAGGTGTTGTTATATTGATCTTCCTGCTGCACTAGTATCTTTAGGGCTCATTAGCTATCACTTCATCACTTTGACAAGATATTTTTGTTCCTTTACGCATGTTATTAGTTTTCCATATTATTGTCTTTACAATACAAAGTTTAAACATTCTGATTTAGAAAGTAAATGTTTAATCTACGAATATCTTGTGAATATATAAGGGATAAATGTTTATTCTACGATATGAAATCTTATTTGTGAATATATAACGGGTTTTGGTAGTCTATTGATGTTGTGTGAGAAATTCTGTATGGGTGAATTTAGTCACTAAATCAGTGGCTATTTATGCACAAATGGAGGTCAAGTTTTTGGCGTTTGAATTAACAACTTAAAGAACTATTGTACTAGCAACTGAAAATTTGATGTTCGTTAAATATATTTTTAAGAAAAGATCGTCTAAGAACCTTTTATTTTGAGATTCAACAAAATCTTTTATTGAATAAGAGTTTATCAAAAAGACTCTCTTGGATAACTCGCTAAATGCTATATGATTAAACATTATCCTAAACGTTGTAGTAAACGAACTATCCTAAACGCTACAATAAACAGTCTATTATTCAGATCCAATGTACGAATAGTTCTTTTGTCTATTGTGTAGTATATCTTTCTGTGCAAATCATATGAGGACAAAGTGCTTTATTTAAATGTTCTCTGTTGATTCAGAAAGACGTCAAGAGATACAAAGACATTCAAGGAATGTTTCCTCGCTGCTTTCTGTCTGACCATTCGTACAACAACACAATTTTTCTCTACATAACCAAAATAACATTTGACATTGTACAAAAGGCTACATTAACTCCATCAAAAGTCAATGATCTACTTTAACGAATCTTTATCCAAGTTCTCTATAAATTGAAGACTTCATGAAGAAGAGAAGAAAAACAATTCATTGCACATATTCTTACACTGTTGAAACTCTTTCTCTAGTTGTGCACCGTCTAGCTTTGAAAACATATCTTTGTAACAATTTTTTCATATCTATGTTGTTTATATTGTATCCTCTCTAAAAGACTTTTCATCTGTACTTATTTTAAACATACATTTGTTTCTAGATATTCAGAAGTGATTCTGGATATTTTAAACATACATTTGTTGGTAGTCACTTATGAAGGTTCCAACAAAGTTAAAAGAAACAAGCTCAATTTGTTTACTAGACAATATGAGTTGTTCACATGATAGATAATGAAAGCGTTCAAGTAATGTTTAGCCGCTTTCAAACTATCCTGAACGAGTTCAAATCCTTAGGTAAGACAAATGAAAACTTTGATCACATTGACAAAATTTTACGTAGCATTCCTTGTCAGTAGAGACCTCAAGTTACAATATTGAGAACATCTAAGAACCTTAATGGTCTCAATCTTAATGAGCTGGTTGGCTTCTTAAAGGTCCAAATCCTCCATTGCGGTATATATCAAGAGCATACTGCCTCGGTTCAAAGGAACCGAGTTCTAATCCTATATTGTTTTGCCTCGGTTCACAGAACCGAGGCATAAAAGTGCAGACCTTTTACCTCGTCTGTATATGCTTCGAGTCAAGAACCGGTGCCTATAGGCTAAAATAACCGGTGCCATAACCTCTGACTGCACTAGTGTGAAATAAGATTTTATCAAAAAGGCTCTCTTGGATAACTCGCTAAATGCTATATGACTAAACATTATCCTAAACGTTGTAGTAAACGAACTATCCTAAACGCTACAATAAACAGTCTATTATTCAGATCTGATATACGAATAGTTCTTTTGTCTATTGTGTAGTATATCTTTCTGTGCAAATCATATGAGGACAAAGTGCTTTATTTAAATGTTCTCTGTTGATTCAGAAAGACGTTAAGAGATACAAAGATATTCAAGGAATGTTTCCTCGCTGCTTTCTGTCTGACCATTCGTACAACAACACAATTTTTCTTTACATAACCAAAATAACATTTGACATTGTACAAAAGGCTACATTAACTCCATCAAAAGTCAATGATCTACTTTAACGAATCTTTATCCAAGTTCTCTATAAATTGAAGACTTCATGAAGAAGAGAAGAAAAACAATTCATTGCACATATTCTTACGCTGCTGAAACTCTTTCTCTAGTTGTGCACCGTCTAGCTTTGAAAACATATCTTTGTAACATATTTTTCATATCTATGTTGTTTATATTGTATCCTCTCTAAAAGACTTTTTCATCTGTACTTATTTTAAACATACATTTGTTTCTAGATATTCAGGAGTGATTCTGGATATTTTAAACATACATTTGTTGGTGGTCACTTATGAAGGTTCCAACAAAGTTAAAAGAAACAAGCTCAATTTGTTTACTAAACAATATGAGTTGTTCACCATGATAGATAATGAAAGCGTTCAAGTAATGTTTAACCGCTTTCAAACTATCCTGAACGAGTTAAAATCCTTAGGTAAGACATATGAAAACTTTGATGACATTGACAAAATTTTACAGTAGAGAGACATCAAGTTACAATATTGAGAACATCTAAGAACCTTAACAGTCTCAATCTTGAGGAGCTGGTTGACATCTTAAAGGTCCAAACTTAAAAAAAAATATAATTAGCCTAACCTAATTTTGTTATATTCTTTTAATGTATCAAATGACGTTTCGGGCTAATATTTATTTCTACTCTAATGCCAGTTTGAAACCCCGTTTAAGACAAAATTAAAATTAATGTAATTAGATCAAGAGAACTATATGCATTTATTTTATAAATTTTGAGACTAAAATATATAAAAGTTTAGGATATGAATAAATTTCAATTTTAGATCTAAGTTTAGGAACTATAAACATATTTAACTTTTAAAATACCAATTTTTATAATAAAAATAGTCATAATAACAGTTACAACAATAAAAATAAAATTATAAAAAAGGATACGAAAATAAAAAAATAATTACAAAAAGTAGTATGCTCTTTATATGTTATTATTTCAGGTAAATTTGAAGATAAAGGAAATATATATTATAAGTACATAATGAGTAATAAGTTGAAAAGAAGAAACAAAAACCATTAATATTTATCGTCAAATTTCAAATGTTACTTCTCGGTTGGCTTTTATATACACTGGCTTACGCTGAATGCATATACACAACAAAAGTTTATTTTATCTTGTATTCATTACTGGACCCTGTTTCTTGAGTAACTTTTATTATAAATTTACGTAATTGTATAGTGAACGATATATTAATTAATATCATTTAATATTTGAATATACATGAAGTTGATGTTAAATAATCAGTACTTTTTTTTTTCCACAATCGTTTCTTAGAATTTAGAAATGAAAGTACTACTGAATTTATAGATAGTTAATACAATCTTTAATATTTAAATATACATGATGGTGATGTTAACGCTGATTTGTTGTACGCACTTTTTCCCACCACGTCCATACTTTGAAAAAAACTGGCATTTTTATAGGACACTATTGAAGAAATTAAAAGTAAAAAGAAAATGAGAAAAATAGTATGACTATATTCTTCTTCCCATGTTTCAATAAATTAAAGTTTTCTAATTATTGAATCTTTAACCATTATTTTTAGAGAACTCTTTGTGATGACTCTTACACTTTTATCAGTCATTGTCTTTTCTTTTCTTTTCCACTACAAGTTCCATCATCCATTTGCAATTTAATCCATATTTGTTAGTATAAATGGTGGTATAAACCCCAAAAACTGTGAAAATGTTTATTATACTGTGGGAAAAGCAATCCTTCAGATAAAAGTGTCACCTATTTTACATACACTATGCCTAATTGTTTTCAAAATCTAAATGTTTAATTAGGGTTCTTGATATATTAACCCGGCCATCAAAATCGAAACGCAGAAAAGGGAAAGGAAGAAAAATTTCAAGTGAAAAATTCAAACCAACTTTCCCATTCCCACAAAGACTATCTGAAATATAAGTAGAAGAAATGAAGATTATGATCAGACATCACGTGGGAACCCTTCTTAGTTAAAATTGTAATAATTCAAGAGAGAGGGTCACAAGTCATTGGAAACTCTCAGGTTTTTCAATTTTAAAATACAGAAAAATAATTAAATGTAAAAAGGATCAATTAAAGGAGAGAAAAAGAAAAAAACCCTTGTTATATACTTATATTTTAACTTTTTGTTTCTTCAAAAACTAAAGCATAAATGTTAATATTAATCATTAAGAAATATTGGGTTGTTTTACTTTCTTTTTTCTATAAGTGCAAGCAAAGGCATATTTGAAGTAAAATGCCAAAAACAAAAAATCGAAGAAGCAAAATGGTTTTGTTCTTTGATGAGTTAAAAATTTGAAGCTTGAGAATTTTGCGTGCAAACTTTTATGTTGATGTCCCTCTCATTGAAATTGAATCAAACCCCACATTAACAAATTAAAGTCACTTTCGAAAAGAGCCTTTCATTATCTCCCTCTCCTTTTCCCCATACATGAAGAAATGGATGGTTTATGGAGCATGAAAGGTGAACCTCAAGTCACTCACACACACACATACACACAAACACTCTCTCTCTCTCTCTCTCATGCTTTAATTCTCAAACACGAGAAGTTAAATTTTAGTGTGAGTTGGGTAATTGTTGGAGGGTCTATTTTCAGTCCATAAATACCTGTCTGCTAGGCCAACTCACTTCCATATTTTGCATCCTTTGTACCTGAGTTCAAGGTTTACACCAAAGAACTACATATAGTGCAGATTCCTAAGGTTAGATCACATAGTGGACTTGTTTGTTTGCACCCTCTTACCCTAACTATTGTTTCTGCATATTGCTATCTAATTTCATGGTTAGTCACTACCTTATAGCATGCCAAAATCCAGATCACACCAAACCCTTGTTCACATACATACAATTATCATCACATATATCTTTCCTTTTGTTTTCTTTCCCTTTGTCTTCAACCTATTTCATCATTTGATTTGCATATATATTTTGTTTTTCAATGATCCAACTCGTACTGACTAATTTATCTGGTTTTGGTATATGCTGCTTAATCACTTTTAGCTTCAAACCATGGAGCTTCCAAATCAAGCTCAAGAAGGCTCTTCTCAAAAGAAGATGGGAAGAGGGAAGATTGAAATCAAACGGATCGAGAACACCACAAATAGGCAAGTCACCTTCTGCAAACGCCGCAACGGTTTGCTGAAGAAAGCTTATGAATTGTCAGTTCTGTGTGATGCTGAAGTTGCCCTTGTTGTCTTCTCAAGCCGTGGCCGTTTGTATGAGTATGCCAACAACAGGTTATATACCAACGCACAAACCCTTCTTAAATTTCTCCCAAATCTTCAAGGTGCTCTTTTGATTTGTTTACTAATATCCAAATAATGCTCGCTGATTTTGTCTCAGAATGTCTGCAACTTGTTTGAACAAATGAAACTGATATGTTAATCCCAGTTTCTCTTTTTTAATCTGTCATGAGGTTTTAAGATAGGACCAAGTTGGATTTCCCGGTTCTAATAAGGGTCAATTTCCTTTCTCCCCCAACACTTTTAATTTTGTCCCTTTTGTTTGTTTGTGTTTTTTAATGATAATGTTATTTTCCTTAATGAGCTTTGTGGTGTATGTGCATTGTTTATCTCACAAACCTATTGCTCTTTTATTCTTGTCCCCCAACTGTTTGTTTGAAAGGTTGCAGATCTGTGGTGAGAGATAGAAATAGGAGTTAAGGTGATAGATACTAGGAGTATGGCACTTGATAGATGAAGAAGAGGAACAGCTTTGAATAGGGTTACAAAGATTTGCAAGTCAGAGATCTTAGCTTCTTTGTGTATATTCTCCCATGCTCTTGATCTTTTTCCAATCCTTTTCCTTTCTCTCTCTCTTTCCCTAAACATGTCAACCATAAAACCTACAAAAGTCTGCCACATAAAGCTGCAAGCACTCATTATTGAACTTCTTCTCTTCTCTTCTCTTCTCTTCATCATCATCATCACTTTTTCTTCACACTCCTAATTAACTTGTCAGCTGATCAAAATTTCAACTTATCTAGGGTTTCGATTTTTCTTTAGTCACACCTAAATCCATTCATGTCTAAGTCTTTAGGGAAGTCAAATCAACGATGTGTATCTACTAATTTGATAACCTCATTGTGAAAAAGTGAACAGTAAAAGAATGTTTAAAAACTCTTTTATTGAATTTCTCACCGTACAAGGTAGTTATGAGGGTGAACCTTCCAAAACCCAAAATATTAGGGTTTCTGTGGTCAAAGATTTCAGATTGCTCTTACAGTTCAAACAGTTTTTTTTTTCTCATCATAAATTCATTTCCCATTTTTGTCCTTTACCATAGGGTCAAGGAAACATGGTACAGTTAGGGTTTCCCATCTTGTGTGGTGTTATCAATGTCAAATACTCTCTACGCCTTCCACAATAATTTTTTTTTCTTGCAGAGGGGATTTTGAAATATTCATGGAATTAGGGGCTACTTGTTTTTTTGTTAGAATATATGTGAAGTAAGGTTTTTGTGAGGATAGAAAAAGGAGATTTATTTTTGTTTCTCAAATATTTTTATTTCATAATTATAAAATAAAAATAAAATGATAGTAGTCCACATAAATTTAATATAGCAATCTTCTGTTTATTTTTATGATTATTATTTGATATTTTTTAATTTAAAAATAAAAGAATGTGCTCACTTTTTCTTTTTTTTTTCTCAGAAAATCCCATTTCCAAAACACCCACAGACACAATTAACTTAAGCTAGAAGAACTCCTCTCTAGGGTGGATATTTACATTTCTTGAATACATATAGAATATAAATTACTATTCATTAATTGCTTTTTTTGAAATGAATGAAATACAATTTGTTCTGAAAGAAAGGGTTAAGAAAATACGATTCACTGGTCACGTGAAGTTCTTATTATTTCTTAGTTCTTGAGTAAGGACAACAGGGCACAGTGGCATTTATTCTTCTGCAGGGTGTTTGGTTCATCTTTTTATATATATAATTGTAAGTTCATTTTCTTTCCGATTTGGTAGAATTTTGAAAGAAATTAGTATCCTAAAGAAGTTACATATTATGGTGTTTTGATGTTATTCTTTGTGGATGGTTTGTTTTTTACCCTGCGTTGCTAAAAGTAACAGCATGATATCAGATTCTAAGAATGGCTAAAAGCAAAGCACCCCTCTCTCTTTCATCTTTTTTCATTTCTTTCATCTTTGAGGAAATAAAGCTTCTTCACTCGACGTCAATCTTCTACCTACTCTCAATTATGTGTTTTGGAAATTTCAATAAAAAGGGAAACTTACATTTACATTATGGCCAGATGATCATAGCTAATCGGCTTCTTCCTACTCATCTCATTAACTATTTCCATTCGAACTTTCAACTTTAGCAAGTTTTCAAAAAGGGAGAGAGGGGTTTCACATTATATTCCTTAGTATATTTCAAACAGATGAGAGTTTTTATATATATAAACGATTTCTGCTTCAGCTGGTTTGTGTCCTTAGAAAATTTTGTGAGAAAGAAGGGTGTCTGAAGAGGGAGAAGAAACAAAGAGAGTACGATCCAATGAGAAGTTCTCAGACTTGATGACCTTCATTTCTTAGCTTTCAAAGTTTACTGACACACACTAGAACTACAGGAGCAATCTTCAAAGGGATTTATGGTGTTTTCTGAAGTTTTCAAGTGTTATATTTATTTGGGGAGAAATTATCTTTTGACACTTCACCAATATTTATTTCTTAAAATGATATGGTCATTATAAAAGTAAAAAATTTAGTTTTTATAGAAAAAATAAAAAGTAAAATAAGTAGACGTAAATGAAATTTTTTATCAAGATTGAGATATAGCAGAAAGTTTTTGGCATTCAAATGATCGTGTTGCAGAGAAAAAAAAGAGTTATAATAAACTTTATTTTCCTCACAACTATGAGAAAAGAAAAGTTTGAAAATAAGTCTCATCTCAACTTTTGAATATAATATTAATTATCTGTTTTTATTTGTACTCCAAACAAGATTAAGAGAGACAACACGAACTGAAAAATAAATGAGTAATCATAAAGTTAATTTTGTAAAATTGTTATGTTAATCATCTATTTATTATGATTTTTTATTTGTGTGAGAAAACTTAAAAAATGATACTTATTATTGGTTAAAGAGAGTATTATTTCTATTACTATAGATGGATCATTTGCAGAATAGAAGAATGTTTGTTCTTGATCATAATATTATTTTTCATGTCATAATTTTCAAGAGTGGTATTTAAGAATCAAAAGTAAAGAAATGGTAACATTTAATCTTATTTATGTATTTTTGCATTATAATATTTAATATTTTCATATATTTATTCAGAAAATGAAACACCCTTTAATATAGAAAAATCATTTATATAGATTGAGTTTTATGGAGGATATACATATGACAGTTTTAGTGGAAGAACTGCATCGTGACTTGTATGTCTCTTCAATTTCTTTGACTTTTATACTGACAGAAAACTGCCTTTATAAGACGAACGAATATTGTTTTAGACTTTGAATCACATATACAATACATAAATAATTTAAAATATTCTTGTTTCTCCAATAAATTATCATTTTCAAGTTGAAAGCTTAATCATATATGTAAAACTCGTATACGTGAATTTAATTGAGTTGCTGCGATGATCTTGATGCTTATATTTACTGTTGTAAATGGTATGTGTCAGCAAATTAAGGAAAATATTTATGATAGTAAACATATTTTTTGCACTTTTGCCAATATTGTTCGTAGATTTGTGGCACTGATCCACAAAATTTTACGCTTGCTTGAATTGTTTTCACTTTGCAGTGTTAGGGCAACTATTGAAAGGTACAAAAAGGCAAGTGCTGCTTCCACAAACGCAGAATCTGTATCTGAAGTTAATACGCAGGTAAATTTGTTAAGAAATATAAAAAAATAAATTATACTGCACAAAAACAATGTTTTCTTTTGGCTATTAGCAGATAACAAATGCACTACAATTTCTCAATTACAACCTTTTTGAACCAAAATGTTTTTATAGTCAAATCGCTCATGTGTATTTAATCTTTTAATAATAGTAAAATAATCACTAATATATATGCATCTTTTCTGAATAATACATACTAAAGCAAAAACAATGTTTCGTGGACTTTAATATGAATTTCCAGCGAATGAAATTTAATTTATGTCATTGCTTTTTCTTAAAACAATATTAATGTCATTATTTATGCACTTTATTAAGAAAAAAAAAATACTTTTTTGCTTAAACTTAAGTATCATATCTAATAAATATAATTAAGAACAATTGGTAAATGTTATTATTCTTTTTTTTTATTGTATTTGAGTTAAGAATAAAATCTTTTTAAATTATTAATTCATATTTCATCATAGCATACCTTGTATCCTAATTCTTCATTCCAAAAGATTATTTTTTATGATATACTATTTTATATATCTTCTTCTTCACGTATTAACACTGAGAACATCAGTTTTACCAGCAAGAATCATCCAAATTGAGAAGACAAATTCGGGATATTCAGAACCTAAACAGGTAAGTTTCTTAGATTTTTTGTACGTACTTTTAATATACTCTCTCCAGTGAATAGCTCACATCAATTTTTCTTTGTAGGCACATCCTTGGGGAAGCTCTCGGTTCTCTGAGTCTTAAGGAACTCAAGAACCTCGAGGGTAGATTGGAGAAAGGATTAAGTAGGGTTAGGTCTAGAAAGGTATATAATTAATATATATATATATATATATATATATATATATATATATATATATATAATGTATGCATATATATATGTATGTATGTATAAATCCTGTTTGTATGTCTTTATATCTTTATTCCTATAGACTGATGCACTAAAAATTTTGCAGCATGAAACACTGTTTGCTGATGTCGAGTTCATGCAAAAGCGGGTACTAATAACTTTTCTTTGGCGTTGTTAATTTATGTTTTACTTGTTTTTGCTTTTTATATACCAAAGCTACCATATATAGCAAGTTTCATGAACAGAATAAAGAAGAAGATGAGGTAAGTATAATCTGATTAGGGTTTACCTTTTCTTCTCTTCTACAATGATTTTATATATTGTATATCAAACTTCTCATGCTTTTATTTTTCTTTGTTGATTAATTGGTTTCATTTTACTTGCCATTTGATTTCACATCAAGGTTTGTCTGCACGAGTAACCAAATTCTGAAGTGTAAGTTTGCTGATATTATGCAGGAAATTGAGCTGCAAAACCATAACAATTATCTGCGAGCTAAGGTACTCTCATTATTCTATTAGCACACACAGTCCAAGAATCTATATGCAGAAACACATAAACATGGTGTCATTATTATTGAATGATGGTTGAATATTGATGCAGATAGCTGAACATGAGAGAGCTCAACAACAGCAACAACAGCAAACAAATATGATGCAAGGAACACTGTGTGAGTCACTTCCTTCACAATCTTATGACAGGAACTTTTTCCCTGTAAATCTCATAGGTTCTGATCAACAATATTCACGTCAAGACCAAACTGCTCTCCAACTCGTGTAAGCATTCATCACCTTCTACTAATACTGTGTTTGGTTGTTCATTTTTCACATCTCAGATGCATTTTCTTTTAAGTTATTATTAGCTTTGAAGATTGCTTCAAAATAAAACAACACCTAACAGCTTAAATGAGACTCTGCATGTTTGGTTTAACGTGAAATCAAGTCAAACGTGAATATATACCATCTACATGCAAACTGAAACTACTTTAAGTCATTTTTATTTTTACATTCAACTTTGGATTCTAAACACAGTTCCTTCATTATCAATCACTTCCAACACACTTACAAAAGTTACTGAATCTGATATTTATAACTAAAATATAAAAGTAAAAGCAGACTCCAATACTAGAACATTACAAAAATTTATAACCAAGTAAACTAATTTGTTCCTTCAAATTCTTTTTATACTAAAAAGGAGACAATTTTGTCCGCATAACTGTTTATAAATTGAACAATACACATGAAAAAGCTTCCATATTCTTTAATAATCTACCATGCATATTAATTAGTCCTAATTATTCATTAATTATAAACCTTTCTTTGAACACTTTTACATTAACTGTCTTTCTTTGGATTTTATCCTAATTTTATTTTTTTCAAGCCTTATCAAAAGAAGAGAGATTACATATGTGTAGACATAAAATTTATGGTGTGAAAAAAAAGTTAGAATCAACCTCCAAGTAATTAACAATTTTACAAAAGTAATTAATTAACCTTCCAGTTTTTTTCTATATGTATTTGAATGCAGCTGAAGACATGGTTGAAAATTAAAGCTACAGTGGAAGGTGTGGCACAGTGTTTATGGGTTAATTATGATAATCTTGCTAACTACTGTAATAGTTGTAGTGTTTACATAGTGGAGATCCAATAATGTCACATGCCTGTGTTTCCAGAACCATATTATATATAGTGCCTTTAGAATATACTTCTAAAGGTTATCAAACTGTGAACTAAAAATGAACCATCATTTTGGACCATTATTTCATACTATATATATAATGCTTAATTATGTATTTTTAATTAATAATAATTGTGTGTGATTGAGACCCTTGCATATATGCTTCTGATATAATCTAAGTTAGTTATTTATATATTTGGATGTATTAGATGGCTTAAAAGAATTCACCCTAACTTTTGTATTTGGATACATATGTTGATATTTATTTTCTTTTTCTTTTCTTATCATTTCATACCTTTTGTAAATCTACCATTTCACTCTTTTATATTTTTCATCATTCTAATATTGTTTTAGATAAAAAATTTTAGAAATAATTTATTTTTTTCAAAAAGTTAAATACTTCAGAGTAAAATGTTATTTAAAAGTGAAATTTTTATGAATTCCTGGTAGTAATTATGTTACTTAATATAAAATAAAAAAAAATCGAATTTCACTTAAAAATATTTGAAATATTTTACATTTTATTCTTTTTATAAATCTATGTTTTTTCTTTGTGAATTTTGGCTTTAGCTTATTCTCCAATGTTGACAAAGTTCTTTAAATTAAATTCGATTTTGTTATTGTCTTTGCCAATGTTATTATATAATTTGTTAATTAAGGATTTACTCGTCAATATCAATTATTGTTTGACTAAGGTTAAAAATAATTTTTTATGCCCTACCATAAAATTATTAAATAGCAATCAAATATAAATAAAAATAAAAATTAATTATCATATTAACTAAACTAAATATTCTTTTATAAAATAAAAATGATTAGAATTTAAAATAATCTTCAATTTATATAGAAACTAATTTAGAATCAATAATAAAAAATAATTAATATTTTAGTAACTAACATTAAAGACTAATTTAAACTTTAATTAGCAAATTAATTATAACTTTTTATTAATTATAAATATTATTTTAGATATTAATAATTTTAAATTTATAAATAACTTAGTCAGTATGATTATTTTGTCTTCAAATTTACTAATTTTTTCAGTGATGTCTTATATTGATGTCATTTATTAGTGTTTTTAAGTTAGTTATGTTTTACCATCAGTGATATGAGTATTTCTTGGGTCATCATGATATCAAGTATTATTTTTTATTGCAGTGAAATGAGACTTTTTTTGTTGTTGAAATAATTAAGTTCGAATTTGTGGTGGTGATGTTAATGAAAGTTATTTTCATGACATTATTAAAATTATTTATGAATTAATGTATATCAAAATTATTTGTTAGAATTTTTGGTGAGGTTATTTTCTAATTGATGTCACTTATTAGTTTAATTTTTTTCTCTATTTTCGTCATTAATATTATATGTTATGTAAAAGTTTTGTATTTATTATTAAAAGAAGTGCTATATCTAAATAAGAAATTAAAATTTTACAAATTAATATTATTTTATTTAAATACATTATTTAAAAATTAAAAAATGTAACATAAAATAATTTAAATTTCTTGAAAATTATAAAATTTCTTATTCAGATATAAAATGTTACGTATAGACTTGTCGTTGGTAATGAAGAATTGTTAAAATAAGATTAGTTGAACCAACCTACAACCTAGTCAAATTAGTCATGTCAAACTTTTTGCGTACGAAAGTTTCTGGAATAAAGAGATTAGTTATTTATGATAAGACCGATTAAATTATATCAACAAATAGGAAAAGATATAAGATTTAGAAGATGATGTTATTAATGATGAAATCTAAAACTTGTAGAATTTATAAATAGAAATTTTGACTTGCATAGTTGCAATTAAAAGAAAAAAGACATAAAATTATTGGGTACCACAAAAGGCTTGATAAATCTTTAAAGTTCACCATAAAAAATAACAAATTTTATAAAAATGTTTCATAGAAGAATTTTAATAGAGAATTTCTCTCCCCTTAAATGATAACTAAACATCTCTCTATTCCATTCATTCCCAAAGTATTTATACCTCTTTTACAGAAAAAACAACATAACTAAGTTTCTAAATTTTTTATTCAAAGTTTAACAAGTGGACATTCTATTCTCATTCAAGCAAACAACATATAAGTAGCACTTCTCTCATGTGAGCCTCCACATGTTAAGCATCATCATGTAATTGTACCTCCATTAGATTAGCCATCATTTGCAAGGTTTCTTGGGGCAATTTAGCTCCGACTCTTGTGATGAGCCCTCTTAAATCTTGTATTGGTCTCAAGCTTCCATTTGGTTTTGGGTATAGGCTTCATGACTCATGCACTTGAACTTGGTCAATGATTTCCACATCATTCCCTTCCTCTTCAAAATGTTTTGTTCTCAAATTCGATTAAAGGATACCAACAAAAGAAACAAGAGATTAGCCACATTAAAAATATTACTTACACCATACTCACCTGACACATGTAGTTTTTAGGTATTATCATTTATCTTGGCCAATACTTGAAAAGTATCATCACATCTTGGCATAACCTTAGACATATTTTGTGATGGAAAACACTCTTTTAAGAAATGTACGTATTCAATTACTTGCTTTAAATGTGATATTTTTCCTTCCTTTGTTAACATATGTTGCATACCCTTTCATTTTCTTCTCAATTTAGGCCCTGACTTCCCCATGTAACTTCTTGACATATCCTGCCCAAACTTATCCTATTAAATTTATTGAGAAATTATGGTAATGGTAACAAACCCAAACGAGTTAAATGATGAAAATCATAAACAATTTCAAAGGGGAACAATAATGTGTACAACTCTATTGTAAGAAAATTCAACATGAGGTAAACATTCTTTCCAAGTTCTAAGATTTTTCTTAACTATAGCTTTAATAAGAGTAAAAAAAGTTTTATTTACCAACTAGATTTTTCCATTTGTCTAGGGGTGGCATGTTATTGAAAACAACAATTTAGTTCTAATATTACACTACAAAGTCTTCCAGAAGTGACAAAGAAATTTGGAATCACAGTGACATACAATAATTATAGGAAATTCATACAATCTAACCACTTCTTTGAAAAATAAGTCAGCAACATCACATGCATCTTCTATTGTTTCAAGGTATAAAATGAGTCATCTTAGAATACTGTTAAGATGTCGGCAAGTGTACCGAATCGTATCAAGTAATAATAAATGGTAAGACCAAGTATCGTTTCTCAAGAGACTCACGACACTAGACAGTTATGTAATTACTTAACTAATTAAGACTTAAAAACAATTTTTGGGGGTTTTGAATGCAAATGAGATAAAAATAAACATGAATGCAATTTGATCAATTGAGGCTAAACACTAGAATGGATGGATGAAATTGATAATATGAGATGAATATGTTGTTGGGGTTTAGATTTTACCCAGTTTACTCTTATGAATATATGAATTCGTCTTCTTCATTCAATTGTTAATGTCACTCTCTAAATTACTTAAAATCCGATCCCTCGGCGAAGAAAGTCTATCCTTAATTACTAGACCACAATCCCTTGCATCCCAAATAATTAATTCTGCATAACGATTAGGAGCTTAAGACGACCAAAACTCATATCCCCATCCCTGAGCAATACTACTTTTGGGAGCAATTCTCCAGAACATGAATTGTAAGATACCTCCCGGTACTCATGCAAATCTTACATCATGCTATGAATGAGTTAAACATAACAAGCATTAAGCGAAGAAGAATTACCCTAACAATTAATGAAAGAAGCATATATAATTAAAACCAATTGAAACACATTAGAGTTTAAATGTTACATCTTCCCTAACAACAAATTGAATTTAGTTCCCCCTTGTCATGGGGAAACTAGATGAACAATGGAATGAAAGAGATAGAAAAACCCTAGAAAGAGAAGAGGAGAGTTGTCACATCCCTAAACTACCTACAAGCGGTGAAAAGTGTGTTTCTGTGCTCAAACCAACGAGAGATACAATCCTTAGGATGTCCAAGTCCTTAAATAGATCAAAATAATAACAGAAAATGGGTCCAAATCCACGTCACTGACCCTTAGTGCCCCTGGAAGGGGACCCAAGCGTGGTGCGGGAAGAAAACTGGCGCATCCATCAATAGATGCTTTCATCTGAATCCAGCAGCATCCATCAATAGATGTTAATCTTTCTCATCTTCATCGTCATCCATCAGTAGATGTCGCCAGTAGCATCCATTAGTAGACGCTTAATCACATAGCATCCATCAGTAGATGCTTAATTTAGTAGCATCCATTAGTAGATGCTTAATCTAGTAGCATTCATCAATAGATGCTCTCATCTAAATCTTCATCATCATATATAGTATCCATTAGTAGATGCTTTAATCTAGTAGCATCCATCAATAGATGTTGTTCTTCATATCCATCAGTAGATGCTATCATCTGAGTCCTCCTAGCATCCCTTAGTAGATGTTTCCAACATCCATCAGTAGATGCTGTCATTACTACAAAGCAAAATGAAATCCAGACCACACAAATAATCAATTAAAAAGAAAAAGTGAGAAATCGGGTTGCCTCCCAATAAGCGCTTGTTTAACGTCACGAGCCTGACACTATTAAGCACAATTTGAATTTTTGATATTGGTGCTTTTCTCTCTTTCAACAGATTCCTAGTCACCATCTTTACTCTCCTTGAATAAGGAGCCTCAATCTGAATAACTCCATTACCTTTAATATCTTTAATCACCCATAACCTATTCTTGAATTTCACTGGTTTGCCAAGGTAGGGTTCATTATTTTCATGCACAGAGTCTTGATGAACTAGTTTCTCTTCATTATCTACCTTCTTCATCTACTATTGGCAGTCTTCTCTACTTCCAAACCTAAAAAGAAAGATTCTAATTGCACTTGAAGTATGGCGCTCAACGCCCTCAATGGGACGCCCAAGTAGTGATGCGTGACATCCTGCGTTGAGGGTCGTTAAAGGGGCAATCAGGCGCCCTGCGACCTTCTTCAGTCTTCTTCTTTTTTTCATGATCTTATGCTCCTAGGACAAACTTTCAAATTTAATCCTGCAGACACTAAAGAACACTGCATTAGAGCACCCAATTAGCACAAACAAATAAAAAGATAAAATTAAAGATAAAACAAAAATTAAAAACAAAAAGATAAAATTAAAGATAAAAAGATAAAGATAAAAGATAAAAAGATAGAAAGATAAAATTAAAGATAAAGTCTAATCGGTTAAGAATCACACAAAAGTATAGTTTAAACCATGAGTCCCCGGCAACGGTGCCAAAAACTTTTTAAGATGTCGGCAAGTGTACCGAATCGTATCAAGTAATAATAAAGGGTAAGACCCCCCAAGAGACTCACGACACTAGACAGTTATGTAATTACTTAACTAATTAAGACTTAAGAACAATTTTTGGGGTTTTTGAATTTAAATGCAATAAAAATAAACATGAATGCAATTTGATGAATTGAGGCTAAACACTAGAATGGATGGATGAAGTTGATAATATGAGATGAATAAGCAATACTGCTTTTGGGAGCAATTCTTCATACATTAATTGTAAGATACCTCCCGGTACTCATGCAAATCATACATCATGCCATGAATGAGTTAAACATAACAAGCATTGAGCGAAGAAGAATTACCCTAACAATTAATGAAAGAAGCATATATAATTAAAACCAATTCAAACACATGAGAGTTTAAATGTTACATCTTCCCTAACAAGAAATTGAATTTAGTTCCCCCTTGTCATGGGGAAACTAGATGAACAATGGAATGAAAGAGATAGAAAAACCCTAAAAAGAGAAGAGGAGAGCTGTCACATCCCTAAACTACCCACAAGCGGTGAAAAGTGTGTTTCTGTGCTCAAACCAACGAGAGATACAATCCTTAGGACGTCAAAGTCCTTAAATAGATCAAAATAATAACAGAAAATGGGTCCAAATCCACGTCACTGACCCTTAGTGCCCCTGGAAGGGGACCCAAGCATGGTGCGGGAAGAAAACTGGCGCTCAGCCCCCCTTAGGAGTGCTCAACCCTGGGGGTAGCATTCCAAAACTCACTTTTTTTGTTGTTTTCCTTGCTTTTATGGTTGATTCAGCTTTATACAGCTCTATATATTGTTGGAGATTCTTCCAGGCACATTATTAGCTACAAAATAAAGGGAATTTATTGATAAAATCATAAAGTATAACTTCTACTCACTTATTCTCAAAACTAAAGCTAAAACATGAGTTCAAGCAATTTTCTAAGTCAAAAGGGTGTGTTTAGTATCAAAATTGAATCACAGATAACAGTATATTTAACAATTATCAAATATCTATCAACCACCACAAAAAATTGAATCCTTTCTTGATGGAAACCCATTTAGGGAACTAAATGGATATCTATATAAGGAGTATCAACTTAAGCTAAAGCTAAAAGAGTGGAAGTAAAAGGATTTTTCAAGCTCATTCTTGCTTTTCTTCAAGCCTTAGAAGACATTGGACCTCTCATGGTCAAGAAGATGGAAGAGGAATATGGAACTTCAAGATTCTATTCTCATGGAAGATCGCATTTTTAGTCTTCTTTTATCTTGAACACTTTTGTAAATATATAGTATAACTTCATAAGGTATTGTATTTAGCCAAGAAACTTTGTTTAGTCCTTTTTAAAGGGATTGGTGCTCTTAAAGTAGATAAGAATGCACCAATAGGACCTTAGAAAAAAAATAGTGCCTAAATGGGTTAGAAATGGGTTAAAAATGGATTTTTGAAAGGAGTTAGTTACAAGGAGAATTTGCATTAAATGCTAGGTTAGTTAGTTAAAGGCTCATCCTCATTAATGTTTAGGCTCCTCCATTAACTGTGGATCCTGGATTACGAGCTAGCAGCTCATTTGCATAATCATATATCCTTTTATATTGGTCTTTGAAAGACTCATCAACATGGTTTGAAGTAATGACTTTTTCCCTATAAGCCATGCATCTGGATATACCTACATTCCATTTTTATTTATCTTCTCACGAATTTCCACTCCCTTTACTTTCGAATTTTCTCTAACAGTTTTCTCCAACCTCTTACTCAGCCATTTTGCATTAAGTAATTTTACTTTGTGCTCTCTACTACAACTGTGGTTGTCAACAATAGTCTTTAATTACCATGTATGTATTGCATCCATATAAGAAAAATATGTCATCCAGGGGCATTTTCCTTTAGCACCCAAACATTTTAGCCTAATTTTCTTCTTATCATTTTAAAGAAATCTTATATTTCTACCATTTTCTACTGCATACTTTTTATGGCATCCAAAAAATCTTGCTTCTCAGCAAAATAAGTGCTTAAATCCCATTTGTAATCCACCATTGTTTTAGGCATACAAAATGTTACAAACTTCCCATAACCTTCTTCTTCATCATCTTCTCCATCACTTTCTACTCACTAGTACAGTCAGGGGAAACGACAATGGTTATTTTTGCCTATAGGCAGCGGTTTTCGAACCGAGGCATAAAAATAGAGGATTTGGCCTCGGTTTAGCCTTAACCCAAGCAGTAAAGTTTTTGGTTTTTTAATTTTTTTTTCCTAGGACTTTATGCCTCAGTTCCCTTGAACCGAGGCAGTATGTCCCACTCTACTACCTCGGTTGTAGCTGGAACCGAGACAATAGACTTTTTTTTTTCTCATCTGCATGACTTTCTACTTCGGGTGTGACCATAACCGAGGCCATAACGGGTCTTTCTACTTTGGTTATGACGTGAACCGAGGCATATATCCTTGTTTTTTTTAAAAGAATGAGGTATGTTTCTGCAACATTCCCAACAACAGAAACAGACCTGCATACATATTTACAGCCAGAACAGTCCAGAATAATCCAGAAACATATATTTTGAATGAAAATTATAATAAAACATAAATACATTCAATTGAATCATAAATCAACTTCTTAGAAGCATAAATCAATCCAATGTAATCATAAATCAAGTTTGAAGCATAAATCAATGTAATGTACAAAGTTAAACGAATAATAATGTAGAGAAACATCAAACAACTTAGAAATATAAACTTAGAACTTACTATATCCTAATACCTACTACATACTATTATATAAATGAATTACATATTTAGCCAATGCTTTCCTCACAAGTTGAAGTGACTTCTCTAGAATTGGAGCAGTCCTATTGAATCTCTGCATAAAATACAATGATTTCAATTAGTGTATTTGAAATCTAAACTATAGGGAAAATAAAATTCAAACCTAAATGTCAACACTCAATTTTGTCCGGGTTGAAAAAAAAGAAGTGTTTTTATTGGTTTTTTTTTTATCTTATTCTACCTTTTTGTTTTATTCTATTTTTATTGCTTTTAATTCAATTTCTATTTTATTTCTTATTTTCAATTTGTTTTAATAGAGTTAATTAATCATAATTAAAAAATTGAAAAATAAAATTAAAATTAAAAATAATGAAAATAAATAAAATAAAATTGAAATAAAAAATAAAAAAATAAAAAAAAAACGTGGAAAAGGGGGAGAGGATGAATGGGACGCGTGTCTGGGGTGAGGGGGACCAGGTGGTTAGAAAGGAATATTTCCCGAGATTTTGGGAGGGGGATTTTGGTTGGGATCAGAGAGAAAAAAAAAGGGGGAGGCACACGAGTAACGATCATCTGAAATCATATAGCATTGGCACCGGCACCGGCGAGAAGAGATCACCGGATATTCGTAGCTAGCAGTAGCCTTAGAGCTCCGAGAGGTAAGCCTCTTGCTCCCCTGTGTGGTCATGTATGCTTACTGTATAACTGCCTTTGATGCTTATTCCATTTTGTTTATGCTATGGTAAGTCTGCTACATTCCCCATTTTATAATCTTATAGCATTTGTTTATCCTCTTCCTCTGAGCATCCATCTTCATCTTTTCTTAACACTGAACCTCCAACTTCCTTCATCCATATTCACCCACTGCCACAAGACACATTAACACCCACGGCCGTCATCAATCTTCACGTCCAACACTTGATCATCTCCATTACCTGCTGAAACTCCCACCCATCATCACGGGCACATACGCAAGCTTTGTATTCCTCCATTTACTCAATCAAACCTCATTCCCTCATCCACTCATAAACCATCATCCATATTTGCCCACGGCCACTACCAACGCCTCACGGTCACCGCCTTATTCCTCCATTGGAACCTCCATTCCAACCCACGCATAGCACCATCATCCTCAACCTGCATTATACAAAGCCACAGCCTAGAACAATGACCAATTTCCAGCCCTCAAACACCAGTACATACTTTACCTTCACTGAGCCAAAGCGGTGATTGGTCATTGTGTCGTTCACCGTCGCCTTCAACCACGCAACCACACACCACCACCTTCAGGCTCACCGTCTCGTTGTAGAATACTAAATTAGGATAATGGTGCTGAGGGGATCAGAGATGAACGCGGAGGAAGACCCTCCCTGAGAATCGCCGTTTTCGAAGTGAGAAAGGTGGAGACAGTGGCGTCGTGGCTGGTGGTGGTTCTGGTGGCGCGAGTTGCCGCCGGCGAGGCCAAGGTTGTTCTGGGCGAGGTGATGGTGGCCGGTTATGACGGAGATGGCGGTGAGTCGTGGTGCTGAGTAGGAGATCTTGGATCTCTGGAGAAAGCACGAGCCGGCGTGAAGGAGTGAATGAGAGTGAACCTCCTAAACCCCTAGAAAATTCTAGGTTAGAAACCATTCAATTGGGCCAGGCCCAAAATTGAGCGTACGTCCGGGAACCTTTGTTTGTCGAGCGTTCGTCATCCAGCCTCACAATTCCAACGAACGCTCGTCCATAACGAGCGTTTGTCATCCAACGCTCATTTTCCCAACGAACGCTCGTCCATAACGAGCGTTCGTCATCCAACCTCATTTTCCCAACGAACGCTCGTCATAACGAGCGTTCGCCATCCAGCCTCATCTTCCCAACGAACGCTCGTCCAAACGAGCGCTCGTCGTTCATCATCCAGCCTCATCTTCCCAACGAACGCTCGTCCAAACGAGCGCTCGTCGTTCATCATCCAGCCTCATCTTCCCAACGAACGCTCGTGCAAGCGAGCGCTCGTCGTTCGTCATCCCGCCTCATCATCCCAACGAACGCTCGTCCATAACGAGTATGCGCCATCCAACCTCATTTTCCTAACGAACGCTCGTCCCAAACGAGCGCTCGTCATTTGGCCTCCACTCACCTCAGCTACCCAACGAACGCTCAACCCAACGAGCGCTCGTAGACTAGCCTCCTCTTCTCAGCGTCCGTTCGTCACATCATCCATTGAACGCTCGTCATCTACCTTCCTATACTCAACGTACGTTCGTCGTATCACCCAACGAACGCTCGTTATTCAGCCTACATTCACAACGTTCGTTCATCCTCTATCAACGAGCGTTCGTCATTCAGCCTTAGTTACCAACGTTCGTCCTTTATATTCCCCAACGAACGTTCGTCCTTAAGCTTCCATATCTGAACGTCCGTTCGTCATGTCAATAACGAACGTTCGTCCTTAAGCTTCCATTTTTGAATGACCGTTCGTCATGTCAATAACGAACGTTCGTCCTTAGGCTTCCATTTTTGAACGACCGTTCGTCCTGTCAATAATGAACGTTCGTCCTTATGGTTCCATTTTTGAACGTCCGTTTGTAGTTTCAAACAATGAGCGTTCGTCTTTAAGCTTCCATTGTTGAACGTTCGTTCGTCATTCAATAACGAGCGTTCGTCACAGCTTCAATTTCTCAACGTCCGTTCAGCCATTTTCATTTCTTTTGTTTATTTATTTTATTTTTATTTATTTTAAACATCTATTTAGCCTTAAATATATATGTAATAATACAATATTTTAAATAAATAAATTTACAAAAATATGTTTTAAAGGTTTAAGCACACGTGTGACCGCTCGCGTCGTCCTTGTGCTAAAAACCTTTTTCTTCTTTTCTTAAATAAAATTTCAAAAATACGTTTAAAGGTTGAACACTCGTGTGATCGTTCGCATCGTCCTAGTGTTCAATACTTTTCTCTCTTATTTACGTAATATTAAACGAGGGTATGAGTGCTCGTGCGATCGTCCGCATCAGCCTAGCACTCAATACTCTCAAGTTTTTCTAAATAAGTAAATAATGGTATGTGTGCTCGTGCGATCGTCCGCATCAGCCTAGCACTCAATACCCTTAAGTTTTCCTAAATAAGTAGATAACGGTATGAGTGCTCGTGTGATCGTTCGCATCGGCCTAGTGCTTAATATCGTTATCTCTCTTTTCAAAAATAATTAAAAATATTTAAATATCATTTTAAAGGTATGAGTACTCGTGCGACCGTTCGCGTCGGCCTAGTACTCATTACCTTCTTTTTCTCGAAAATATTAAAAACATAAAAATCTCCAAAAATTAAAAACATCTGCTTTTTCAAACAAACAAACAGTCTTTCAAGCTAGAACTACGTAACCCTGATTTCTCATTTTGAATGAGAATACGTAGGAGCAAGGTCAATCCTTGTCGGGCCCAAAAAACTAAAAAATATATTTTGTTTCTTTAGAGTTTTATTTTAAGGGATAGTTAAACATTTTGAAAACCACATCATATTCGTGCATTTAGTTAAAGGTACTGCCTTAGGGCAGGCGTTGTAGGGTGCTAACACCTTCCCTACGCGTAACCGACTCCCGAACCCAGAATATGGTTTTCGTGGACCATGTCTTATTATTTTATGGTTTTTTCGTAGTTTTCCATAATAAACTATGGTGGCGACTCCAAATCTCTTTTTCAAAACCCCGTTTCTTTTTGGATCGTCGTCCCGTCGCGATTCCGGTTGCGACAGATGGCGACTCCACTGGGGACTTTTAGAGAGTCGAGCCATTTAATTAGATGCGCGAATTTGGTGTGGTTTTGCTTTGTGTTTTTCTTTCCCTTTTCTCTATCTATGCGTGATATTCGGAATAACTGCAATAACTGTGGAATATTGAACCCTAGGGTAGATAATATGTTTATATCTGCCTGGGAATTTTTCTGGTTGTTTTGCAGGTGAGGGTTTGGGTGTGCATAATTTCCTCCCTTCACACACACACTTTTGGCATATCATGAGTGGGGCCCTATACCCGGGTCTGAGCGTAGCTTAGAATTAGAGGAGTTGTGTAGCGGTGTCACTCTGGGATGTACTTCCTGTTTGGCTATCGTGAGAACTCCAGTTAGAGTCTGTTCTCTTCATATGTGTTTTCACACCTAGTTGATTACTCGACTGTTGTGGAAATGCTATGAAGGGGGCCATAGCTCTAGTGACCTTTGACCTTTAGGTTCAGGAAATCATCCTTGTGAGATTTCATATACTTGACCTTGAACTCAAAGCAGTGAACCTTTGGTAGGGCACGAAGGGAGGAATATATGCTTCTGTAACCCTCACGCTGTTCGTTTTTTATGATATTACATTTCATACCATGCATGTGTTTTGTTTTGTCATGTTATTTTATTATCATGCATCATATTCATACATCATTTAGTAACATGTTAATTTTAAGGGAAATCACAGATACCTACTTGACTGCATACGAGATGGATGTTAACACAAGATCCGATGCTACACGGCATACCGACTCTTCCGATTTAAGAAAGAAGTATAGTCTAAGGACTCATGTTGGAAATTTGACCGGGCTGATAAACTTGGGCAAAAGGCTTAAGACTATAAAGAGAGAAACCTTTCAGAGAAGATATGGAAATTTGTTGAATTTAATGGAGGTTGAAGTACAAATACCCGCTATCACAGCCTTGGCACAATATTATGATTCTCCGCTTCGATGTTTCACATTTCAAGACTTTCAGTTGGCGCCAACCATAGAGGAGTTCGAGCATATCTTGGGTTTACCATTGGAGGGCACCACTCCCTACCAACATTTAGAGCATCATGCCTCTATACCTACCATTGCTGCCATCATGAAATTACATCCCAAGGAGCTTGAAGACAGGATGATGATAAGGAATCAAGTGCATGGGTTATCACAGGGATATCTAGAGCAGTATTTACAGCACTTGGCTGATAAAGAGGATTGGGAAACTTTCATGGATGTATTAGCCCTCACCATATATGGCATTGTCTTGTTTCCCAAAATAGAAGAATTTGTGGATTACATCGCGATAGACGTCTTCGTGGCGAGTAAAACTAGATCAGAGAATCCTGTAACAGCAGTTCTTGCGGATGTTTATGGGACTTTAAGTTTTTGCCATGAGAGAAAGGGAAAGAAGATTCTTTGTTGCTTACCGGCGTTGTATACATGGATGACAACCGCGCGTGTTTAAAGAGATGGTCGACGTTAAGAGTCTATCGGAGAATTTGTCACACCAAGGGCTTAAAGGTAAAGGAGGAAACGATTGGGCCCGATTCCTTGCCGGCTTCAGCGAAAGAAGTATAAAATGGCGCCTTCCTTGGCTCGGAAATAAACTGGCTATACAACATTGTGGTAGTTTTCCTAATGTGCCTCTCATAGGTGCCCGGTACTGTATCAATTACAACCCCCTTTTGGTGCAAAGACAATTTGGGCATCCCATGAAAGGGGCACCTTCATCAGATTACCTTGCTACCCTATTCATTTATTACGAAGACGGGCATTTCATCGAATTGTTAAGAAAGGTTAAAAGCGCCTGGGAAAATGTTGTTCGAGCAGAGAAGGACTTGAGGGATGGAGTAGTGGATAGCAGTATTAGTTATCACACCTGGATTCTGGAGAGAGTGAAAGTGGTCAAGTTGCCTTTCAAGCCAATCAAGGATCAATCAACTAGTGAAGGACCATCTCAAGCCCCAGAAAGTGAAGAGGTGCAACAATTGAAAGCTGAGATGGAGAAATTGAAAATTAGGAATGCTAGGTTGGAAAACGAATTACAAAGGGCGCGTAATGATCTTGTGGATATGAAAAATGATAATGAAGAAAAGTCGCGGGCTTATGAAAACCTTGTCAAAAGCCAGAAGGCTGAGAGGGATTACACATTTCGAGTGAAACAGGATCTAGCCGCCGCGAGTAAGGAATTATCCATGAGGGTAAATGAGAAGAAGGTGGCTTTAGAGGAGGGAAAGGAGTGGAAGCACCTCTACGAAGAAGCCAAAAGAGATAAACGAGAAGCCCTGAAGAGATTAAGAGAAGCGCAGATTCAGATAGAAAAAGCGGGGCATGAGATGAAAGAGATGGCCATGTCGTTTGAGGCGGATATGAATAGGGAGCGTTGGAAGCTAACGGAAGCAGAGGAAGAGCATCGAACTCTGATAAAACAAATGGAGGAATATATCGAGGAACAGGAGGAGCGATGGAGGTCGATAGATTTTGAAGAAAGGCATCAGGCCTTGATAAAGCGAATGGAAGAGCACATCGCCGAGCAAGAAATGGCTGTAAAGCACTGGAAGGAAAGTTTCTCTCAGTTGGCTGCTTTGGCAAACGGGGCAATTGAAGACATCCCCAGGATGGTGTCGAATGCTGAAGTAAGCACTCATTTTTGTAACTCACCAGCGGAAATAGAATTGTTTATTAATCATTGTAAATGGTTGGTGGGAGAAATGAAATCTTTCATTGCCCGGGCGCGGGATTGATGTACATCGGAATTATGTGTTTTGTTCCTTAGACTATGTAATGGATCAAATTTCCTTTAAATGAAAGATAAGGGATGTTTGTTGGTATCGGCTTGTGTTAATTTTCCATCAGTATTGTCATCGTTATCCTGTGATTTCCACTTATCACTAGCATGCATCATGTTTTCTTTTGTTTTGCATTTTTCATCCTTATCTAATTTAATTTAATAAAAAAAATAATAATAATCAGCAATACAAGTGAGAAAACAACGGCAAATTTTCCACGACATCCATACAGGACCAGAGCTAACTCAAAGGTCATGGAGAATTGGGAGCAGTCACACGAATCTATTAAGGCCGATGTCAACCAGTTGAAGGATCAGATGGCCCAGATTTTGGCGGCTCTCGAAGCCCTGAAGACTACGGGAGGGGCGACGCCTGCGCAAGTTGAGGGAAGTGCTCATTATTACCCTCCGGTGTTCAGTTCTGGGAGCCAATCTGTTCCGTTCCCAATGTATGGATTACCTCCAGGTTACACCCCACCTGTGGGAGAATACACAGAAGGGGAGCAGACTTCATTCTCTTTCCCTACCACTGCCAACGTACCGCCAATCAGTATTCAGGGACCTGTTGTAATGTCCGCACCCATGATAAATGAAGGAATGCATGCAAGCATGTCTGATGGAATACGAGTAACTCCGGTGCCGCCTGTGATTACCGGAGAGGGCTTTTCTACAGGGGCTGCACCACATACCTCGTTTCAGGGGGTAATTAGTAATGTTGATGGGGCGAAAGATAAACTGGAGAGCCTAGAGGCAAGATTGAGGGCTGTGGAGGGGTATGAAAGTTATGGATTTGGGGATGTTGCCAGATTGAGTTTGGTTCCTGGCGTCAAATTACCACATAAGTTCAAGGCACCAGATTTTGAGAAGTATAAGGGAAATACATGCCCAAAGAGCCATCTGACCATGTTTTGCAGAAAGATGGCTGCATATGCTTATGATGAGCAGCTGCTCATCCATGTTTTTCAAGATAGTTTGGCTGGAGTGGCGTTAAATTGGTATACCCATTTGGAGCCGGCTCGAATTCGTTGTTGGGCAGACTTGGCTGATGCTTTTGTGAAGCAGTACATATACAATACACATGTCGCGCCAGATCGTTTACAGCTGCAAAACATGTCGAAGAAAGACAATGAAACTTTTAAGGAGTATGCTCAGCGGTGGAGGGAATTGGCTGCACAAGTTGAGCCGCCTTTGTATGATAAAGAAATGGTGGCAATGTTTGTAAATACGCTCCAACCACCATTTTATGAACATATGGTGGGAAATGTATCTTCAAATTTTGCCGATATCATCGTGATAGGCGAGCGAATAGAGATCGGGTTGAAAAATGGGAAGATTGCATATGGCTCGTCGGCGGGTGCAAACTCCAAAAAACCCAATTTCAACTCAGGGAAAAGAAAGGAGGGAGATGTGCATGCAACATCTGCAACCCCCGTGTGGAGAGGTCAGGCTCCCACTCATAACTATCGACCATACTGGGGTCAACATCCACATGCAGCTAACGCGTCATTTGGTCATCAAATTAGGCCTCAACAACAACCGGGATACTATCAACCACAATACATCCCGACGAATAATTGGAGGGGAGGGGCAAATGTAGGTTCCAATATGAATGTGGGTCCAAATGCTTATCCAAGAAGGAACCAGGAAAGAAATTATGTTAACTTTACTCCAATTCCTACAACTTATACGGAATTATTGCCTCAGCTTATCAAACAAGGGCTAGTTGTCGTTTGTCCCCTGAAGCCTTTGCAGCCTCCGTATCCAAGAGGTTATGATGCAGATGCAAAGTGTAGTTATCATGGAGGGGCCGCTGGTCATTCCACTGAGAGGTGTCTGGCTTTCAAGCATAAAGTGCAGACTCTAATTGATTCTGGGTGGTTAAAGTTCCAAGAGGATAAGCCTAATGTCGAGGCCAATCCTTTATCTGGGCATGGAAGTGCTTCGACGAATGCTGTCGAAGTGAAAGAACATGAGCTGGTGAGAAATGTGAAAGAAGTCAAGAGCTCTAGGAGATTTATTTTGGAGGCGTTGCTGAAAGTGGGTATCTTGAAGGGTGATTATGATGAGAGTATGGCATGCGCGCTCCACCCGGAGGCTAAGCACTCCATTGAGGAGTGTGTTGAATTTGAAGAAATTCTGCAAGACCTGCTAGATCGCGGTCTGATGCAGGTATGCTACAAGAAGGATGAGGGTGAGGTATTTGCACAGACTGGTGATGAATCCGGTATGATTTTACCAGAACCATTAGTGATTCGTTTCACTAAGACTACTTCTATCCCACCAACTCAAGGAAGGTCGCCTGTAGTTATCCATGTACCAGCCCCTTTTCCTTACAAGAACGAAAAAGCCGTCCCATGGAGATATGAGACGTATGCGTCAGGCGAAACGCAAAGCGTTGACCCTGTCGTCAAAAACATATCAGGGATAGGGGGAATGACTAGGAGTGGTCGAATTTTCACATCACCTGAGTTGGCACGAGAAAAGGTTAATGATAATGAAGCAACGATGGCCGCGAAGGCAAAAGAATTCTTAAAGGGGAAGGGGGCACAGACAGAGGAAATCCCCGACAAGGAAGAGAGGAGGGAGGTTTCTGAAGAGGAGGCTTGTGAATTTTTAAAATTCATACAACAAAGTGAATATAAGGTGGTGGAACAGTTAAATCGTATGCCTGCTCGTATATCCTTGTTAGATTTGCTCATGCATTCGGCATCACACAGAAAGTTGCTAATGAAGATACTCAGTGAGGCTCACGTGGAGCAAGGTATTTCGTTGAATAAATTCGAGGGTATTGTTGGCAATATTGTTGCTAATAATTATCTCACCTTTACGGATGAAGAGGTACCTGCTGAAGGAAGAGGGCATAACAAGGCTCTTCACGTCTCTGTGAAATGCCTGGATCATGTTATAGCGCGTGTTTTAGTGGACAATGGGTCCTCCTTGAATGTCATGCCGAAAGCAACTCTGGAAAAGCTACCTTGCGAAGGAATGCATATGAGGCCGAGTTCAATGATTGTGAGGGCGTTTGATGGCAGTAAAAGAGAAGTGATGGGAGAAGTGGATTTACCAATGCAAGTTGGCCCATGCGTTTTTCAAATAACATTCCAGGTTATGGATATCCTGCCAGCTTATAGTTGTCTGTTGGGACGCCCCTGGATTCATTCGGCGGGAGTTGTGCCTTCTACACTACACCAGAAGTTGAAGTATGTGATAGGAGATAAGTTGGTGATAGTATCAGGAGAAGAGGATCTTCTTGTGAGTGGACCATCATCCACGCGTTACATCGAGGCGGCTGAAGAAGCTCTCGAGACAACCTTCCAATCGTTGGAAATTGTGGGAAATGCTTGTGTGGAACCGTTTCCAGTAAATCCTCGCCTATCATGTGCTTCTATTATGATGGCCAAGATTATGCTAAGAGAGGGCTATATATATGGGGAAGGTTTGGGCAAATATCGGCAGGGGCGAGCATTCCCTCTAGAAATCGTTGAAAATAAGAACAGATATGGCTTGGGGTACAAACCTACCAAGGAAGACAGGAAAAGGGTGATTGAAGAAAGAAAAGAGCGCAGTCTGGCCCGTGCAGAAAGACGAGGGCCCAGAGAAAGCAAAATTCACATTGTTGACATCAAGGAAAGCTTCCGCAGTGCTGGGTGGATCAACACTGGCCAGATAGCAGCCGTGGAAGATGAAGAAAGGCCTCAAAGTTCGAGCTTTGTGTGGGCTTGCTCCCCTGATACTCAACTCAACAATTGGGAAACACTGGATTTACCTGTGATGCTTAATGTGAACAAAATATGTGACAATGATTGTTTTGAAAATAATGATATCAATGTTCCTAATTTTGAGCACCCTATCAATAATACGGAAGATGATTTCGAAGATGATGTGGAACCCTCTCCAGAATTATTGAGATTAGTGGAACAAGAGTCTAAGGAGATAAAACCCCATCAGGAGAAGATTGAAATACTTAACTTGGGAGAGAAGGATGAGATAAAGGAAGTGAAAATCGGTACTAGTATGAAAACGGAAGTGAGGGAAAGATTGCGTGCCCTATTGAAGGAGTTTAAAGATGTATTCGCGTGGTCTTACAATGACATGCCGGGTCTGGATACCGATATTGTGCAGCATAAGCTCCCACTCAAGCCAGAATGCCCTCCAGTCAAGCAAAAACTAAGAAGAATGAAGCCGGAAATGTCACTAAAAATTAAAGAGGAGGTCCAAAAGCAATTTGACGCAGGATTTTTGGCCGTGGCAAGATACCCACAATGGGTAGCGAATGTTGTACCAGTGCCTAAGAAGGATGGGAAGGTTCGAATGTGTGTTGACTATCGTGATTTGAATCGTGCAAGTCCGAAGGATAATTTCCCGTTACCACACATTGATACTCTGGTTGATAATACGGCCAAATTTTCGTTATTTTCATTCATGGATGGATTCTCGGGATATAATCAAATTAAAATGGCACCGGAAGATATGGAGAAGACGACCTTTATCACGTTATGGGGAACATTTTGTTATAAGGTGATGTCTTTCGGACTCAAGAATGCTGGAGCAACATACCAAAGGGCAATGGTGACACTCTTTCATGATATGATGCATAAGGAAATTGAAGTTTATGTGGATGACATGATTGCAAAGTCTGAATCAGAAGAGGAGCATATTTTCAATCTAAGGAAATTGTTTGAGAGGCTGAGAAAGTACAAACTCAGGTTAAATCCTTCCAAATGCACGTTTGGAGTAAAGTCTGGAAAATTGTTGGGCTTTATTGTCAGCCAAAGAGGAATAGAAGTTGATCCTGACAAAGTAAGAGCGATAACGGAAATGCCTGCGCCCAGAACAGAAAAGGAGGTTCGAGGTTTTTTGGGAAGATTGAACTACATTGCTAGGTTCATCTCCCAATTAACTGCTACTTGTGAACCAATGTTCAAGTTACTACGGAAAAACCAGGCCGTAGTCTGGAATGAAGATTGTCAAGTTGCTTTTGAAAAAGTCAAACAATACCTGCAAGACCCTCCTGTATTGCGTCCACCTATGCCAGGAAGGCCGCTCATTTTGTATTTGACCGTATTGGATAATTCAATGGGTTGTGTATTGGGTCAGCATGATGAAGATGGGAAAAGAGAGCATGCTATATATTACTTGAGCAAAAGATTCACAGATTGCGAACAACGATATTCGTCGTTAGAGCGAACTTGTTGTGCACTGGCGTGGGCTACTCATCGCCTAAGGCAATACATGTTGAGCCACTCTACTTGGTTGATATCCAAGATGGATCCTATCAAGTATATTTTCGAAAAGCCTGCTCTCACTGGAAGGATAGCTCGATGGCAGATGCTATTGTCAGAGTACGACATTGTATATGTTACTCAGAAATCTATCAAGGGTAGCGCTTTAGCGGAATATTTAGCCCATCAACCCATTAGTGATTATCAGCCAATGCAACCTGAATTTCCTGATGAAGATATCATGGCTTTATTTGCTGAGAACAAAGATGACAAAGATGAAAAAGCATGGACGGTATTATTCGATGGGGCTTCGAATGTAATGGGGCATGGAATAGGGGCAGTGCTTATCTCTCCTAAGAATCAATACATTCCAATGACGGCAAGGTTGTGTTTTAATTGCACGAATAATATCGCAGAATATGAAGCCTGTGCCATGGGAATTCGAGCAGCTATAGAGTCTAAAGCAAAAATTCTGGATGTATATGGAGATTCAGCTTTGGTCATCCATCAATTGAAGGGAGAATGGGAGACTAGGGATACTAAATTAATTCCATACCAAGCTTACATCAGGGGATTAATTGAGTATTTCGATTCCATCACGTTTAATCATATACCGAGAGAAGATAATCAATTAGCAGACGCATTGGCTACCTTGTCATCGATGTTTGAAGTTGATCAAGATGCAGAATTGCCAATGATTGAAATGAAGAGTCATGCGAAACCAGCGTATTGTCATTTCATCGAGGAGGAAGTAGATGGTAAACCTTGGTACTTTGACATCAAACATTATCTTAAGACTCGAGAATATCCAGAGAAGGCATCCGAAAACGATAAAAGGGCGTTAAGGAGATTGGTTGGCAGTTTCATTTTGAGTGGGGATATTCTATATAAGAGGAACCATGACATGGTTCTCCTTAGATGCGTAGATGCAAAAGAAGCCGAGCTGATACTAAAAGAAGTACACGAGGGTACATTTGGCACGCACATGAATGGGCACTCAATGGCCAGGAAGATACTGAGAGCGGGGTATTTTTGGTTGACTATGGAAAATGATTGTTGTACACATGTGAGGAAGTGTGAGAAATGCCAGGTATACGCAAGTAATATCAATGTTCCACCCACGACCTTGAACGTGTTGTCTGCACCATGGCCCTTTTCGATGTGGGGAATAGATGTCATCGGAGCTATAGAGCCAAAGGCATCAAATGGACACCGTTTCATATTAGTTGCAATCGATTACTTCACAAAATGGGTTGAGGCCGCTTCTTATGCTAATGTGACTAGAAAGGTAGTGACCAAGTTCATAAAAAGGGAGTTGATTTGCAGATACGGGATCCCTAACAGGATCATCACTGATAATGCCACTAACTTGAACAACCAGATGATGACAGAGTTATGTGAGGAGTTCAAAATTCATCATCTTAATTCTTCTCCTTATCGTCCAAAGATGAATGGGGCAGTAGAGGCTGCTAACAAAAATATCAAGAAGATTGTGCAGAAAATGGTGGTCACGTATAAGGATTGGCATGAAATGCTTCCTTTTGCTTTACATGGTTATCGCACTTCGGTACGAACATCGACTGGGGCAACGCCTTTCTCGCTTGTATATGGAATGGAAGCAGTACTTCCGTTTGAAGTGGAAATTCCGTCCTTACGAGTTTTAATAGAAACCCAATTAGAGGAGGCTGAGTGGGTTCAAGCTCGTTTCGACCAGCTCAATCTCATCGATGAAAAGAGACTAACAGCAGTATGCCATGGACAATTGTATCAAAGAAGAATGAAGAAGGCATTTGACAAAAAGGTACAGCCAAGAGAATTTCATGAAGGTGAGCTGGTGTTGAAGAAGATCCTACCTATACAAAAAGATCATAGAGGCAAATGGACTCCAAATTATGAAGGGCCATTTGTAGTGAAGAAAGCATTTTCTGGTGGGGCACTAATTCTCACAAGAATGGACGGAGAGGAGTTACCATTGCCAGTTAATTCTGATGCAGTAAAAAAGTTTTACGCATGATGATTCCGTGATAGTGGTTGCTATTAAAGGGATGTTGATATTATCTTCAACGCTTATTGTACTCTGTGTTTTATTCAATAAATAAATTTCACGTGATTTCATTCATATTTTGGTTGTTTGCATTCCATCTGAAATATTGCATGTCACGCTGAGCTGTTAAGTAGTCAAGTGAAAATGAAAATGAAAATAAGTAAACGCGTGTTGATAAAAGCATCACAGG
This sequence comes from Vigna umbellata, assembly GCF_029865625.1. Taxonomy (NCBI): domain Eukaryota; kingdom Viridiplantae; phylum Streptophyta; class Magnoliopsida; order Fabales; family Fabaceae; genus Vigna; species Vigna umbellata. The sequence continues at coordinate 37,516,963 of NC_142169.1, forward strand.
TATATCAGGTTGGCGAGCTCGGTCCTGGAGGATGTCGGAAAGGAAAAACGAAAAAAAAAGGGTTACATGTTGAGTTTGTTGTTAATAAAGTTGTCAAGGACATAGTATTTTCGAAAAAGGAGTTTTGAAAAAATATCGTTGGTGAGCCTTTTCCTGATTCAAGGTTTTGGGTGTAACCGGTGTTCTTTTCTTAATAAAGCATTTGCATTCACATTACTTGAACCCTAACTTTTTTCGTTTCCCACAAGACGAAGGATTTCGCCATATGCCTAATATTGGGGCAGTTTTCATCATGTTACATACCACCGATAATCCATTGATTAGGGAGATATAAAAAAAAATAATAAAAAAAAAATGAAATGAAAAATGAAGTTGATGTGTCAAGCACTACATAGTTTCGTTTCAGGTTTAAATTCAAGAGAAAGTCAGACAAACAAGATTCGGAATGACGTGCGGCCATTTTTCGTTATCCAATCGTCAAAAGTAGTTCATCCAATTGCACCCCTTTTGAGCCAAAATTCATAATTGTTTTCATCACCCTAGACAAGAATCATTAGCATGTCGATGTCAATTTGAAAGGGTACATCACAAGCATCCAAAGTTGAGAAAAAATGAATGAAAGGGGAAATATCATAAAAGACCACAACAGGGGCAACGAAAAGAATGATCCAAAGGGAAAGAAAGAAAAAACAACAATAAATATGCTTGAAGTTCAAATCCCTAAAGACAGTCGACTGGGCACCTTGCAAATGATTCTTGTTTAAAGACTTTAACCGTCAAACACTTATTTGGGCCTTTGTTATCCTTTCTTTCAAAACCTTTCGACCTTTAGCCACGGTACAAGCCAATAAAAGTCCACACTGACTGAAGACTGTTGGTCCTAATCTTTCCCACGAATTTAACTTTGAAACAGAATAATGTGGTGAACGACACAATTCAGTGTTATTTTCAAAAAAAAAAAAAAAAAACGTCTCCCTGTCAATCGAAGATCATCCAATTTGGGGGAATCCTTCATACCCAAATCTTTTCACTTTTCCATTGTGCAAAATTGGGGCAGTATGGGAGCACAACATATTAATAGCACTTTTCCCCAAAGGAGGGACACGCATACGTTAATCATTATTCATTTGCTTTTCATAACCATTCTTCCACATTCTACAGGGTTCAAGTTAATTTGGATTGTAAAAAGCGATAAAAAGAATTTTAACTCAGGGTTACACTTTCTTCCTGCACATTAAAGGGTTCTATACCAATCAACGTTGTTTTAAGGAATGCGTTTTGAACATACATTGGGTTTGATGACAATATTAACAATGGATTCCAAGCATGGAATTTTCAAAAAAAAAAAAAAAAAAAAAAAAAAAATGTGATGAAAGGCGAGGGTAAAAGAAAAGACCAAAATGAAGGTCTCATGTGTCCATGCATCCATGCATCATCATGACATAACATCATCTTAGAAGAAGCGAGGAGAATTGTTTGCAAAATCTCCATGTTTTACTCGGCATTTATCAACTTTTCAAAGTTACAAATCAGGTTTTAATTTTCTGTTATCGACCCTCTGCATGGCAATGGTCGGATTTAAATCTCTGTTCTGTGAGTTTGGCCCTCTGCGAGGCAATGGTCAAATCCAGGTTTTAATTTTCTGTTATCGACCCTCTGCATGGCAATGGTCAGATTTAAATTTCTGTTCTGTGAGTTTGGCCCTCTGCGAGGCAATGGTCAAATCCAGGTTTTAATTTTCTGTTATCGACCCTCTGCATGGCAATGGTCAGATTTAAATTTCTGTTCTGTGAGTTTGGCCCTCTGCGAGGCAATGGTCAAATCCAGGTTTTAATTTTCTGTTATCGACCCTCTGCATGGCAATGGTCGGATTTAAATTTCCGTTCTGTGAGTTTGGCCCTCTGCGAGGCAATGGTCAAATCCAGGTTTTAATTTTCTGTTATCGACCCTCTGCATGGCAATGGTCGGATTTAAATTTCCGTTCTGTGAGTTTGGCCCTCTGCGAGGCAATGGTCAAATCCAGGTTTTAATTTTCTGTTATTGACCCTCTGCATGGCAATGGTCGGATTTAAATTTATGTTCTGCGAGTTTGGCCCTCTGCGAGGCAATGGTCAAATCCAGGTTTCAGTTTTTTGTTACTGATACTTTACTTAACATTGGTCGTTTAGCATCGGGACTTGAACCCTTTTGTTTGTTTTCTTTCATGATTGAAACCCGGACAAAATTAGTGTCTTTATCTTTACTTAGCTTTACTTAAATAATAAGAAAAGATTAAATTTTCATATTATTTAGTAATATCTAAGTAAAGAGGGGCAGCTGTCAACACTCAATTTTGTCCGGGTTGAAAAAAAAGAAGTGTTTTTATTGGTTTTTTTTTTATCTTATTCTACCTTTTTGTTTTATTCTATTTTTATTGCTTTTAATTCAATTTCTATTTTATTTCTTATTTTCAATTTGTTTTAATAGAGTTAATTAATCATAATTAAAAAATTGAAAAATAAAATTAAAATTAAAAATAATGAAAATAAATAAAATAAAATTGAAATAAAAAATAAAAAAATAAAAAAAAAACGTGGAAAAGGGGGAGAGGATGAATGGGACGCGTGTCTGGGGTGAGGGGGACCAGGTGGTTAGAAAGGAATATTTCCCGAGATTTTGGGAGGGGGATTTTGGTTGGGATCAGAGAGAAAAAAAAAGGGGGAGGCACACGAGTAACGATCATCTGAAATCATATAGCATTGGCACCGGCACCGGCGAGAAGAGATCACCGGATATTCGTAGCTAGCAGTAGCCTTAGAGCTCCGAGAGGTAAGCCTCTTGCTCCCCTGTGTGGTCATGTATGCTTACTGTATAACTGCCTTTGATGCTTATTCCATTTTGTTTATGCTATGGTAAGTCTGCTACATTCCCCATTTTATAATCTTATAGCATTTGTTTATCCTCTTCCTCTGAGCATCCATCTTCATCTTTTCTTAACACTGAACCTCCAACTTCCTTCATCCATATTCACCCACTGCCACAAGACACATTAACACCCACGGCCGTCATCAATCTTCACGTCCAACACTTGATCATCTCCATTACCTGCTGAAACTCCCACCCATCATCACGGGCACATACGCAAGCTTTGTATTCCTCCATTTACTCAATCAAACCTCATTCCCTCATCCACTCATAAACCATCATCCATATTTGCCCACGGCCACTACCAACGCCTCACGGTCACCGCCTTATTCCTCCATTGGAACCTCCATTCCAACCCACGCATAGCACCATCATCCTCAACCTGCATTATACAAAGCCACAGCCTAGAACAATGACCAATTTCCAGCCCTCAAACACCAGTACATACTTTACCTTCACTGAGCCAAAGCGGTGATTGGTCATTGTGTCGTTCACCGTCGCCTTCAACCACGCAACCACACACCACCACCTTCAGGCTCACCGTCTCGTTGTAGAATACTAAATTAGGATAATGGTGCTGAGGGGATCAGAGATGAACGCGGAGGAAGACCCTCCCTGAGAATCGCCGTTTTCGAAGTGAGAAAGGTGGAGACAGTGGCGTCGTGGCTGGTGGTGGTTCTGGTGGCGCGAGTTGCCGCCGGCGAGGCCAAGGTTGTTCTGGGCGAGGTGATGGTGGCCGGTTATGACGGAGATGGCGGTGAGTCGTGGTGCTGAGTAGGAGATCTTGGATCTCTGGAGAAAGCACGAGCCGGCGTGAAGGAGTGAATGAGAGTGAACCTCCTAAACCCCTAGAAAATTCTAGGTTAGAAACCATTCAATTGGGCCAGGCCCAAAATTGAGCGTACGTCCGGGAACCTTTGTTTGTCGAGCGTTCGTCATCCAGCCTCACAATTCCAACGAACGCTCGTCCATAACGAGCGTTTGTCATCCAACGCTCATTTTCCCAACGAACGCTCGTCCATAACGAGCGTTCGTCATCCAACCTCATTTTCCCAACGAACGCTCGTCATAACGAGCGTTCGCCATCCAGCCTCATCTTCCCAACGAACGCTCGTCCAAACGAGCGCTCGTCGTTCATCATCCAGCCTCATCTTCCCAACGAACGCTCGTCCAAACGAGCGCTCGTCGTTCATCATCCAGTCTCATCTTCCCAACGAACGCTCGTGCAAGCGAGCGCTCGTCGTTCGTCATCCCGCCTCATCATCCCAACGAACGCTCGTCCATAACGAGTATGCGCCATCCAACCTCATTTTCCTAACGAACGCTCGTCCCAAACGAGCGCTCGTCATTTGGCCTCCACTCACCTCAGCTACCCAACGAACGCTCAACCCAACGAGCGCTCGTAGACTAGCCTCCTCTTCTCAGCGTCCGTTCGTCACATCATCCATTGAACGCTCGTCATCTACCTTCCTGTACTCAACGTACGTTCGTCGTATCACCCAACGAACGCTCGTTATTCAGCCTACATTCACAACGTTCGTTCATCCTCTATCAACGAGCGTTCGTCATTCAGCCTTAGTTACCAACGTTCGTCCTTTATATTCCCCAACGAACGTTCGTCCTTAAGCTTCCATATCTGAACGTCCGTTCGTCATGTCAATAACGAACGTTCGTCCTTAAGCTTCCATTTTTGAATGACCGTTCGTCATGTCAATAACGAACGTTCGTCCTTAGGCTTCCATTTTTGAACGACCGTTCGTCCTGTCAATAATGAACGTTCGTCCTTATGGTTCCATTTTTGAACGTCCGTTTGTAGTTTCAAACAATGAGCGTTCGTCTTTAAGCTTCCATTGTTGAACGTTCGTTCGTCATTCAATAACGAGCGTTCGTCACAGCTTCAATTTCTCAACGTCCGTTCAGCCATTTTCATTTCTTTTGTTTATTTATTTTATTTTTATTTATTTTAAACATCTATTTAGCCTTAAATATATATGTAATAATACAATATTTTAAATAAATAAATTTACAAAAATATGTTTTAAAGGTTTAAGCACACGTGTGACCGCTCGCGTCGTCCTTGTGCTAAAAACCTCTTCTTCTTTTCTTAAATAAAATTTCAAAAAATACGTTTTAAAGGTTTAAGCACACGTGTGACCGCTCGCGTCGTCCTTGTGCTAAAAGCCTCTTCTTCTTTTCTTAAATAAAATTTCAAAAATACGTTTTAAAGGTTTAAACACACGTGTGACCGCTCGCGTCGTCCTTGTGCTAAAAACCTTTTTCTTCTTTTCTTAAATAAAATTTCAAAAATACGTTTAAAGGTTGAACACTCGTGTGATCGTTCGCATCGTCCTAGTGTTCAATACTTTTCTCTCTTATTTACGTAATATTAAACGAGGGTATGAGTGCTCGTGCGATCGTCCGCATCAGCCTAGCACTCAATACTCTCAAGTTTTTCTAAATAAGTAAATAATGGTATGTGTGCTCGTGCGATCGTCCGCATCAGCCTAGCACTCAATACCCTTAAGTTTTCCTAAATAAGTAGATAACGGTATGAGTGCTCGTGTGATCGTTCGCATCGGCCTAGTGCTTAATATCGTTATCTCTCTTTTCAAAAATAATTAAAAATATTTAAATATCATTTTAAAGGTATGAGTACTCGTGCGACCGTTCGCGTCGGCCTAGTACTCATTACCTTCTTTTTCTCGAAAATATTAAAAACATAAAAATCTCCAAAAATTAAAAACATCTGCTTTTTCAAACAAACAAACAGTCTTTCAAGCTAGAACTACATAACCCTGATTTCTCATTTTGAATGAGAATACGTAGGAGCAAGGTCAATCCTTGTCGGGCCCAAAAAACTAAAAAATATATTTTGTTTCTTTAGAGTTTTATTTTAAGGGATAGTTAAACATTTTGAAAACCACATCATATTCGTGCATTTAGTTAAAGGTACTGCCTTAGGGCAGGCGTTGTAGGGTGCTAACACCTTCCCTACGCGTAACCGACTCCCGAACCCAGAATATGGTTTTCGTGGACCATGTCTTATTATTTTATGGTTTTTTCGTAGTTTTCCATAATAAACTATGGTGGCGACTCGAAATCTCTTTTTCAAAACCCCGTTTCTTTTTGGATCGTCGTCCCGTCGCGATTCCGGTTGCGACACTAAATAATACCGTTTCCCATCCACTGGTGTAATGTGCACGAATAATGGTCATCATCTAAAACATGACGTAGTAACCACATTCATATGACCCCGTTTGTATATTACACTACAATATATCATCATAATTATAAAATGTTAAGTAACATCATTTGAATGGAACCAAATGTAACAAAGTATGGACTAAAATACCAAACCTTAAGGGCAACCCATGCAAGCTTTTTAGATGTAGCAGTAGATCTCCCAGATAACATCATATGTGTTGCAAGGGAACTATTGAAAACAATTCCTTTAGCATACATTTATATAACAAAAAAGTCGAAACATTGAGATTCTTACCAATCTACTACATGTCGAAGAGGGCTGGGAGGAGACTTCTGCAATGAACAAAACCAGACAGCAGTGTTCTCCGGTATGGAGATCATAAGTAGCTGCCAATGACACCTGAAATTGGTAATAACTTATGAATCATATACCAAAATTAATAAATGAATGTGTTGAAGTTAACAAACTTCACTTACCCATGTATATAAGGGAGAAAATATATCTCCTTCCCCATTCCAAAGCAGGTGGTGATGTATGTTTGGATATCATCAAATTTATTTCTTTCATGAGTCATAGACGCCATGTTTCTTCACTGACGCCACGTTTCTTCGTCAATTGCTGAATATTTGGAACATGGATTTTCATTACTTTTTGGTCCAAATATATATCTAGACGTCAATTTTGTCTTAAACCCTCGAAATCTTTCTGCAATTGCAGATAAACACCTATTCCTTAAGCTCTCGACGTTTGGCATATCAAATGTTATCTGCAACAAAGAAAGTAATAACCTTATATCAATACAGATTTATCAATATAATGAATATAGAATTTGGAGCAATATTGCTTAACTTACCAATAGATCTTGCCAGATAAGATTTCGATCAGCCTCAGAAACATGGTCAAAGGATGGAGTAAGTATAGAGATACGATCACGTGCCAGTACTCCATGGTAAGACCTAAATACATCTGCATTTGGGCCATATGCAACTCCAGTGACCACGTCAATAATGACAAGTGTCCTCTCACCTGCATTTCTTCTAAGTATAAGCTGTCGTAACCTCGTTGCTCCTCTCGTCCGTCTAGAAGTGGTGGGGACTTCATCGCCTGACGAATGAGGTGACTCAGCCATATATCTGTCACAAAAAATAAGATGAAAGATAAATAAAACACTTATAAAATAACATATATTATTTAACAAAAGCCATAAATATTTACACAAACATGAAATTCATACATAATCATATGGATTGGTCATATATATATTCCCTCATTGTGATCTTCTCGTATTGCTTGTATATCATCAATTAGAGGGTCGTCATCGAAATTTATTGTCGTTTTAAATGGATGGTTGTCAGCGATATGAAGATTACTTAGATTCTCTTCTTTATCTTCAATTTTCCTTTTTCCTTGGAGAGCAACATACCAATGGTCAGATGCAGGATCTTTGACATAAAAAACCTGACTTGCTTGATATGCCATGATGAACGGTTCGTCTCCATAACTAACCTTTCGAAAATCAACAAGTGTCATACCAGATTAATCTATTTTGACACCATTCTTATTGTCTACCCACTTACACTTGAAGAGTGCAACAGAAAACTTAGTGTAATCAACTTCCCATATCTCTTCAATTTTACCATAATATCTCATGGATCCAACTACAGGATTTTGATCTTTGGATGTGGAAAACTGTAGCGACTCAGCTTCTAGACTGACGCCACTATTTTGTACTGTGCTTTTATCATCCAAAGTATTTGTATAGAATGTGCAATTATTAATTTCGTAGCCTGTACAACATACAACATCAAACTTCAAGCCATTTGCTAACCACAACAAAGTCTCAGAGGACCGTGATTCTTTCGAAACTTCAGATTTGAACCAGGACAAGAATGTTCTGTTATGCTCCATCAACTACCATTTCTCTGATTGTTGTGGATAGTTGTCCTTTACAACGGCTTTGTGTGCTTCCAAAAATGGGATCACTTCATCTGTGTTGTTTAATATGTACAGATGTGCTTGCATCAATTCTTCACAACTTTTCGTCACCACATTCACACCTCGGATGCTTTTACTTGTAGAATATCTATTCAACCATGATGTCCGAGGGACTCCTATCGGATTTGCTTTAGTCATATACTCAGAGCAAAACTCTATACTTTCTTCAACAATATATCTTTCAATCATTGAACCTTTTGGACGATATTGATTTTTGACGTACCCTTTCAAAATCTTTATAAAACGCTCAATAGGGTACATCCATCTTAAGTATACTGGTCCACACAACTTTATTTCTCTGACCAAATGAACAAGTAAATGCACCATGATCTCAAAAAAGGATGGAGGGAAACACATTTGTAGCTGACACAAGATGATGATAATTTCGCTTTGAAGTTCATCTAACTTTGTAGGATCGATGACTTTACTACAAATTGACGAGAAAAATGAGCACAATCGAGTTATGGTCTGCCTAACTTTTTGGGCAAAATTCCACGAATTGCCACCGGTAATAATTGTTGCATTAAGACGTGGCAATCGTGAGACTTCAGTCCAACAAGCTTTAAGTCCTGCATTGACACTAAGCTCTTGATATTTGAAGAGTATCCTTGTGGTACCTTGATACTCTTTAAACAAAGACAAAAACTTATCTTCTCTTGTTTGGAAATTGTGTAACATGCAGGGGGCAAATAAGTACGTTTACCAAATCCAAACGCGCATTCACTCCATCTTTTATTTTTCCCTAGATGTTTAGTAGTGTACCAATCAAGCTATCATAAACATTTTTCTCAACATGCATGACATCTATGCAATGTCTAACATCTAACTTTGACCAATATGGAAGATCAAAGAATATTGATTTCTTCTTCCAAGGGGTCGTTACAGAAGACTTCTTCGACGTTTTCCCAAATATATGATGTACTCTATTAACTTTCTCAGCAACTTCAAGTCCAGTAAGTGGAATGGGTTCATTGTCTTTCTCTTGTTCTCCATTGAATGTTTTCTTTAACCTTCGATATGGATTATTAGATTGTAAAAATCACCGATGACACATATACAATGTCTTCCTTCCGTGTTTTAATTGTTGAACTACAGTGTTTTCTTCACATATAGGACATGCTTTATGACCCTTCACACTGTACCCCGACAAATTACCGTAAGCTGGAAAACCATTAATGGTGCAAAATAACATGGCATGCATCATGAAAGTTTCTGAAGCAAAGGCATCAAATATTTCAACCTCATCAACCCACAACAACTTCAAGTCTTCAACTAGTGGCCTTAGATAAACATCGATGTCATTTCCAGGCTGCTTTGGACCAGATATCAACATTCACAACATCATGTACTTTCTTTTCATGCACAATCCAGGAGATAAGTTGTAAATTATCAGTATAACGGGCCAACAACTGTGATTGGTACTTAAATTACCAAATGGATTCATTCCATCAGTATCTAAGCCAAACCTAAGATTTCTACATTCTTCACCAAATTGGGGGAATTCTTGATCAATAATTTTCCATTGATTGTAATCAGCTGGATGACGATGCAGCCCATCAGTTGCTCTCTCATCTGCATGCCATCTTAGGCTTTTAGCGTCTTTGGGACTCACGAACAAACGCTTAAGTCTGGAAACTAGTGCAAGGTACCAAACTACTTTCAAAGCAGAACCATTCTTTTCTGTATGACTACCATCTTCACCGTTGTTTTTTTACTTGTATCGTGATAACCCACATTTTGGACACTTTATCAAAACTTCATTCTCATTCCAATATAATATGCAATCATTCGGACATGCATGTATCCGTTTATATTCCATACCCATCGGACAAAGAATTTTTTTTGCATCATAATTACAATTGGGTAACGTATTTCCATCTGGCAGCATTTCATTCAACAACGACAACAATTCTGTAAAACTCTTATCACTCCATCCATTGCTCGCCTTTAAATTCATGAGCCTTAACACCGTTGACAACCGTGTGAACTTAGTTGAACCCATACAAAGGAGTCTCCGCATCAGTGGACATCGTTTCATACACATGCGCTTGGGCAAAAGCTTCTGCGCCAACATCGCGGATCATGTCCTCTAAGTTGTCTTCTTCTGCTTGATCTTCCATATCCATTGTGGAATCATAAACATTTTCAGTTGGAGAGACAATTGGAAAGTCTGTTAATTCGTCGTGCCATATCCATGTTGTATAACTTCGTATGAAACCATCACATATAAGATGTTCCCTAATATCAATTGCGTTCAACTTCCTCCCATTTAAACAGTTCACACAGGGACATCTGAACTTGACTTCATCATCACCACTTGTACTCGCATTACGTTGCGCAAACTCTATAAATTCTTTTACCCCTCTCTCGTACTCAGTGCTCATGCGTGGTAAATTAATCCACCCTCGATCCGTATGCATGTTTACTGAAATTGTTTACATAATTTCAATAATCTTGAATGATCACTTTGATCGTGTTTGTATTCAAGGTGTGACCCTATGCCATTCAAGAAGATTCACTTTTTTTAATTTATTAAACATATCAATTTTAAACTACATATCTTAAATTTCACGAAATTTTGCCAGCATTTCGCATTGGTCTTCAGGTTACACGAAATGAAAGTGATTATCAATCACAATCAAATATGCACCCGAAGATCAATACAAAACACAACGACAAATTTTCGTGAAATTTAAGACATGTATATTAAAATTGATATGTTATAATAAACAATGAAAAAATTATTACTCTTCTTAAACTGTCCAACCGGACAATTCAAGATTCAATACTTGTAAATTATTATTACCATCTCCTCTATTTTCATTTGTAAATAGTACGTTTGTTCAAAAAGTCTAGAGATAGTAAATAATTTTTGTATTGAATCTCAAACGGGAAGATAAGGCTAATTGTCAACAACAACAATATATTCAAGCAAATTAATAATTACATATGCAACATGTAATATATTCTACCAAATTAATAATTACATATGCAACATGTAATATATTTAAAGCTGTTGTGTATATATAATTGAGAAGAAAAGTATTAAAGCTATTGTGTATATATATCACCTTAGTCACATAAAAATTGTACTTTATATCTCGAATGTATATTATATCTCTATGGCGTGGCCGACCTTATATCTTATGCCACAAACTAATAATATTTTCAGGATTTCACTTGAGAATAATCAAACTATTCAGAACCCTGACCTTCCACTACCTTTCAAATTGTAGCACATAGTTCCACTCATACTTAGTTCTAGAAGACGATTACAATTTCATAAATTATTATTATTATTACATAAATTAAGTATATATTCAATTTTATATGAAAATGATAATACCAAATCGGTAATATAATAAAATGGTTTACATAAAAAAAATGAATTAAAGTTATATATCAATTAAATAGGTTATGCTAGTTTTGAAAGTATCATATTACTTTTATATTTTACTCTTAAATATTATTAATTTGTATTAATTAAATATAATGAATTAAATTTGTTCGTCTTATTTGATATAAGGCTAGCTTTTCCTTTTAATTAGCCATTAATTTATATTCAAAGCTTTAATTAGTCATTATTTATTTATTTGTTTATTTATTATTAATAGTATTAAAGTAATAACCACATTATATCCGAGTTGTTTTTGGTGGGTTCTAAAAATTGGTTCTAAAATTGTATTGAAGCTCATTGTGCCAACTCCAAATCGATAGTGAGGCTTATCTAAACCTAAAGTTCTGATACCAAGTTTGTTCCTTTGAATAAGTAGATGTTTCTATAACAAATTATAAAGCAAAACGCAGAGAGCAGGGACTGCAATAGTTTCAATCAACAGAGCAACTCAAATTAATATTAAAGACATTTCAAAAATTTACCGTGATGCACAGTGAGGGCGCGGGCAGCAACGGCTACGACGACAGCGACCAAGGTAGCACCGAAAACGTAGGCAGCAAAGCGGCAACGACTCGCGGCGGCGATGAAGAAACAATGGTGGCGACACAGACGAACCAACGGCGCGAGGAAGCAGCGAAGAAGCAGCGAATCAGTTGTTCAACGGAGCACAGAGAAAGAAGAAGCAGAACGAACATGCAGCGTGAGAAAAATGAAACTGGAGCTGAAACTTTCCAACTTAAGAAACCATACTACCTCGGCTTCCAAAAACAACCGAAGCAGTAGAGCACTATATGCCTCAGTCAGAAGAGCACCCGAAGCCGAAAAAGCCAATGAAACCGGTCCTAAAGCAACCGAGGTTGTAACTCTTGGACAAAACGGATTGAAACGTCAAAAAGTGCTTCAAAAAGTGGTACGGTGCAAAGGTGGCAAAGGCTTTATGCCTCGGTTCTGAGAGAAACCGAAGCAGTATAGCCTTTTCATAAAGTTGTCAACTAGCGTGTTCAGTGTAGAGGTGCAGAGGCTTTATGCCTCGGTTTTCGAAGAAATCGAAGTAGTAGCATCTTCGGTAGGTGGTTTTAGGCACCGGTTCTGAAAGCAGCGAGGTGGTTACCAGATTATGCTTCGGTTTGCCATGCAACCGAGGCATCTAAATTGAACTTAATTTCAAATTTGCCACCGTGTTTTGATACGCAGCGGTTCTGTATAAAATGAGGTATAATGTGCGAGTTTAAAGGCAAAAATTCTACTAGTGTACTGAGTACCTTTCCTCTTGCAAGAGGATAGAAAGGTAAGTCTCTTCGTCTTTAAGAGGCGGTAGAAGAGACAAGATTCGAGTGCCACTTTTTCCTCTTTCGACGGGTAGAAAGGGTAGGATGTCTCGCCCGTAGGTTTCCAGTCAAGCTGAGTATAGTGCCGTTGTGAAAGCGGAGTTTTTACTCATAAGTCTTGAGGAGCAGGGGAGATAGATTTGAAGCTGCGGTGGAGGATGACTCGAACTATCCTGTTTTGGTGAACAGGTGTCCTATTTTGGTGAACAAGTTTCATATAGTAAAGTACAAAAGGACAACGTGTGTCTTTTTGGACTCTTTTGGTTATGGTATACTTGATTGAATGTGCATGTTAACAATATTACTTTGTTGACTAACAATTGATGTGTTGATGTGTTATTAGATGTTGAATATGATAGCTTACCCTTATTGTTTGTGTGTGTGAATGCAATGATTGTATAATTCGTGTTGTTATACGGGAGCAAACGTTAATATAGGTGTTCTAGTTGATGATTAGAGCGACAAGAGATTGTGAAGAAATTGGGAAAGATTTCTTTTGTTTTACTTTCAAACATTTTGGGTTAATTTGATTTATTGGATTTTGGAAGTTGAATTAGAAGTTACATGTTTGTAATAAAAGTCTTTTTATTGGCATTTTAATGGACTGTTACTTAATTTCTCAGACTAAGAATTATATGAATGTTCTTTTAAGTTATTAAATTATTGACTCATGACATTCTAAAATGGGATGTTACATGGGGGACCAGATTGCAATCAATAAGGAAATAGGAATGAGCAAGCAATATTGTGAGACAACCCCAATATCCCCACATCGACGTTTGCAAAATGGGAAACCCATAAAAGGACAAAATCATCAAACAATTAAATCAACTTCACGATACGTGATTCACCGCCAACAACTTGTCGATTCCACCGAAAAACCACCGATAGATGACGCCAAAATTGTAAAACGAAACTTTATTGAGAACTAAGTTGTGACTAAAACCCTATTTTCCCCAATTTCGAACTAGAACATGGAACCCACTAAAACCCTATTTTCCTTAATTTTCCTTAACTTCGCACACATTCAACAATTTAACCACAAAATCCCTAAGTTATCCCTAATACGTTTTATTTTCATTTCGAAAAATAAATAAAACGTTGTCTTTTTATTAAATTTAAAACTTATTTAAAACTTAAAATAAAATAATTCCACCTAAGGTGACCTCACTATGCCACATCACAAATAATTGTTTGCTTAGCATGCCACCAGATAGTAAATTTAACGCCATTGCTAATTTTGTGTAATAGTCTATTTCCCACTTTTATAAGTGTGTCAAGTGACTCTTAAGTGTCATTTACATAGTCACATAGGGCCGCTAGCATTACTTACTTCCATAACATTCAATTCCTTTCTAGTTTCCTTTTATACATTGTTTTATTATTCCTTTTTAAGTCTGCGTGGTACTTCGGACATTTGAAAGCATTTAAGTAAACCTTTATTTGGTTTTTAGGAGAATTCTTTCATAAACATTTAAAAAAGTTTTGGAAGATTTTTTCTTAGAAGCTTAGGTAAGGCTAACTCAAGGACACTCTGTCTAAGAAAGACTTGGTTTATAAGCTTGTCTATTGTGACTCACCTCTCTTTCTTGGGAGCTACTTGAAAGATCTTTACTCTATTGTTTCTCTTTTGAAATCCTTGACCAAAAACAAAAGCTTAATTGTGGAAACCTTTTCTCATTCATAATTGTAGAGTGTTTTGAAAACCTTGTGAAAATACTTTGAAACTTTACAACATGAGTGATCAATCACACCATTCTAGTGTTCATGGTAGTGTGAAGGATAATCAAGAAGGTTTACAGCTTAGGAATGAACTTAATTAACAAAAGAAGGAAATAAGTGAGATTAAGGAGTTGTTAACCAAATAAGTGTTAGATCAAAACAAAGGGAAATAACATGCTGAATCATCCATAAGGAGAAGGTACAATAGGACTCCTTCACCTAGTTTTAGTGAAGACCAAAATGAAGATTCCTACCAATCCCTACCTAAGAGACATTAAAGGGAAAAATAGCATATTCCTAAGGAACCTAAACTTGACCCTCTCTCATTCTATGGTAGAGAGAGTTGAAGAATATTTAGATTGGGAAATGAAGATAGAGTAATTGCTTGAGTGATACAAGATTAGTGAAGAGAGGAAGGTTACTTTAGCCACCCTTAGCTTCCAACAATCAGCCTTATATTGGTGGACTACCTTGGTGCAAGATAGGCGTCTTAATAACCTCCCTCAAATCCATTATTGGAATGAGCTAGCCACTGTCCTTAGAAATAGGCATGTACGTTCTTACTATGATAGGGACTTGATGGACAAGCTCCAAAGACTCCACCAAAATAATATGGGTGTAGAAGAGTATAGGCAAAATATGGAGCTATTAATGTTAAGGGTTGGGATTAGGAAGGAACCAAGAATAACAATTGTGAGGTTTCAAAGTGGGCTTAATTATGAAATAAGAGATAAAGTATAACTCTTGACATTTAGAGATCTTAATGACTTGGTTCAATTAAGCATTAAGCTAGAACAACAATTAAAGAGGAAAACTTCTTCAGAAAGAGACTACTCTAGCGCTTCCTACCCTAAGGAAAATCCCAGGAGGGAGCGTGAACCCTACTCTAGCTCTTCCTACTCTAGCTCTTCCCACCCTACCTATCATGTAACCTTGTAAAGCATTGTAGTGATTGATGAGTGCATATTTATGCCCACATTTATGCTTTAAAATTCAATTTTTTGATGGGATAATTGTGCTTAAATGATTGATTTTAAGTGAATTTGTGATGATTGGAATTGTTGGGTTTGGGAAATAAAGAGACGTATAGAGTGAGTTTTAGCGCATAAATTATTCTTGGATGTTCTAATGTTTATTTGTGCAGCTGAGAATATAAGTTTTATTGGTCCAAATGGCAATTCAAGGCCCAAAATCAGATTTTATTTGAAAAATTCAGAACGGGCTAAAGTACAGATAGAAGAAATTTCAGGGCATTTGTGTAATTTTGGAAAGTCAAAAAATCTAAAAGATAAAATTCAGTTGTTGAATTTAATTTGGGAATATCAACAGAAAATATCTTCCAAATAATTTTATCATTATCTAAATCTTTTAGTTATTTGGAAGATATAGGATATAAGATAATTGAGTTAATATCTATCAAATATTCTTTAAAACTGATTTAATCTAATGAATATTTGAAA
Source organism: Vigna umbellata (assembly GCF_029865625.1). Classification (NCBI taxonomy): domain Eukaryota; kingdom Viridiplantae; phylum Streptophyta; class Magnoliopsida; order Fabales; family Fabaceae; genus Vigna; species Vigna umbellata. The sequence goes on from NC_142169.1 coordinate 37,532,974, forward strand.
GATATAATATATCAATAGAAAATATCTTATCAACAAACTATTCAGAGTCCAAGCCCAATCAAGCCTATATAAAGAGACCCAAGGGAGGCAGAAAAGGGGGACTTCACTTAATTCATTCTCTCATACTCCTCTCACTTTTCTTTCATCTTGTATTCAACTCCATTCATGGAGAGCTAAGCATCTAGGGCTATTCTGCTGTAATTCCATGACGGATTCTGAGGTTACGTTCAGTTAATGCAATTGTTTACTTTGATTATTGATTTAAGTTGTTCTCTCTATGTCTTTCATCTCTCTATTTTGTTAAAAGCAAAGCTTTTTGCATCATAATATGTTTGAATCTACATGCATATTGATTATATGAGTTTTAGGGTTTCTAGGTTTAAATTGAGAATCTACTTTGATTTAATTTAGGAACTTTCATATGATTAAATGGTTTTTACTATCAATTGAGAATGTACTTTGATTGATTAGTAATAATTTCAACTATAATCAATTGAGAATTTACTTTGATTGATTAGCTTTTAATTTGGTTAGGAGATTTAAGAATAAACATGATTAAACACAATAGAATTTGATTGAGAATGTACTTTGGTTGAATTTATTGTGAATAATCTAGAAAGGTTTTGCATTTGATTGAGAATTTACTTTGGTTAAATGCATGATCGCCGTCAAATTAATTAAGAATGTACTTTAATTAATTTGAAACTTAAACAATAATCAATTGAACAATTATCCGTGAATAACCGATGATGAATCTATCTTGGAAAAGCAGTGGAATTAGCCTATTTCATCGTAACTGTTTTTAAGTTTCTTATTTATTCTTTAAACACTCTTCAACCATTACTTTTATTCATAAGCATTGCATAGCATTCGTAAGAGTCACAGATATTCAAAAGCAATTCCGTGTTCGTTGGGAGACGACTCAGGGTTACTTCAACCCTGTCTACTTTCTTGAATACTACTTGGCAATACTGAAGTTGCCTTGAAAAGTAGTATTAATTTGATAGCTTCAACGACAACCTATTAGTGATCAATTCTAGTTTTGCTAGGTCTATATAATTCCTCATGACAATATTAGCTCGCTATAGTCTAGCTAAAAATGTGTTCTCCCACACTAAATATCGCTATAGAAACCTTCAACTCTCACCACCTAAACCTTGTTTTTTATGATTATTGAGACTCATAATACATATCCTAACACTAGAGAATTAACTACATTCATACAATTCATAAATAAACCAAAATCTTCATTTGCAATCCTCTTATAATCAGGAAATAATCACTTTCACCACTTGAATATCATTTTTCTATTCTCATTCATACAATATGTTCATCCATAAAATATAATAGTTCAAACCAGTAATTTTATATCACAAAAAAACCTTGATTCTATTCACATTCACACTTAATTCATATTGTATAAAATCCTTTATCTTTAAAAATTTTCATTTCTCAAGCAATCACTACACAATTCACATATCACATTTATCATTACTTCAAGAAAATAACATATGAAACACCTTTTCATCAAAACAAAAGGTTCATATTTCCAAATTAATGTTCAGCAGCAAGAACCAACGACTAACATCAGGAAGGTTAGTGCCCAACGTCTAGGCAACTAGCGCGTAGCACCTATATGTTAAGGAAAAATCGTCTATACATCTAAACGCTTTCATGTTTTAAAGTTTAATCAAATAACATTAAAATGAGATAAGAATTTGAAAACACCTAGACCTGAAGAATAAAAACACCTAAACCTGAAGAATAGGATAGGTAGAAACGCAAATGCTAGAAACAAGATTCTCAAATCATTCATCAACATAGAAAATCCTTAGGAAAAAGGTGTCGAGACAATGCCTTTGACTAAACCCTCTAAAAGCCTTAAACAAAGCTTGAAAACTTATAAAAAAAGAAACATGCTAAATGCTCAAACTCTAAAAAGCAATATCCCAAAAAGCGTTTACATCAGACTAAACGATACCATGAGCTAAAACCTTTATTTCGTCTAACGATGAAGTTCAAACTCAATGCTTAGTATCATAGAGAAAAAACTTAATAAATGCTACCTCAACGGTAGAAAATGGACAAATCACTTTGTTGTTTTGAACAAGCATTAAATGTTATTAAATAACATTCAAAAACAACAAAAATAATAAGAGATAAGACATATATGTTGCGTGCACAATCTACTCTATTATATGTAGGTAGCCTGCTAAACACCTTCACTATTTTATTTGAAATATATCAGAAGTGGACGTTAGAGACAAAAGAGACATTCACGGAATGTTATCTTCCTAAAAAGAAGTGTTTGAAAGAAAGTACAATCTACTTTAAGCAAAGTACTAAAAAAGCAAGTTTGCTTTGACAAGTTGAATTTAACCAACGACTGCTTTACATGAAGAAAAGAGAAGACACAAGAATCAAGGCCAAGAGCTTAGTCTAACGGATATCTTTTCAAGGAGCCTTTAAATAGAAGATCATTCAAAGGAAGAATAAAGAGGATAGCCGAAGAGAAAAGATTACAACGAAAATATAATCCTACGAAAAGAGTTTAGAAGAGAAGCACATAAAAGCTCAAGAAAAAAAAGAATACCTAAGCAGAGAAAGAAGAAAAGTCAAGCAATACTCTTGAGTTTCATTGTAGTATTTGCTTACTATTGTAAGAAGAGAAAAAAGAGAAAAGAGAGAAATACTAGTGAGTCTCTAGACTGTATTGTATTGTACATATATCCTCTCTATGAAACGACTTGTAAGCAATCATTGATTACAATTTTGAAGAGAATTAAAACACTTGTTGTTGAAACTCTAAGGAGTTAAGGAAATCTAAGCAACATATCAGAGGATATCATAATTGTCTAGTACCAAGAGTGGTGCAAATATTCAACTAGTCTAGACTAACGAAAGGTTATTTGTTTACTAGAGATACTATGAATGGTGAAAAATATTGCACTACCAAGAGTAGATGAAACTCAACTAGGTAGTGTATATATGGATACTAGGAGTAGTGAGAATACTCAGTTGGAATTTTGTTGAAGATTATAATGGAACCCTTTGTGGATAGAAGAGACTGGACATAGCTCAATTGGAGTGAACGGGTATAAAAAATATCTTTGCATTTATTATTTACTTATGCCTAAACACTTCTCTTATAAAACCTGTAGTTGTATTTTAGTTTTACATACAAAAAACTTCCCACACTTAATGATTGTTCTTTAACGAAATGAGTTCTTATTAACACTACAATGTATATTCTAAATAGCACATAAAAAAAAGTTATCGTTTATAATCACTTATAAAGTCGAGCATTTGACAACTACTTGATAAATCTTGTACTCGACGGACGTGCTATATTATAAGGGTTGCGTAAATATTTTTCTATTAACACTATTCAATCTCCCTTCTAGTGTTTTTCAAGTACTCACTAGGGCTTACTAGAATTCAATTTCCATGTGACATCTAGTCGTACTTGTGGGCACCTAGCATTGAGGTTGGTCACCGAAGCTCATTATAATTCAAATTCCCATTACTACCGAGCAACACTAATACACCACCCAATGCAAATGCAAAGTTTCTACACCATATATAAGGAATTCTATCTGAGCAATTCAACTTTTTTCTAGTACCAAAAGACTTTCATTTTAGTTCAAAACAATCTCAATTAGAATTAATCTACCAAATTGATATCTCAACTCAGATGAACAAACTACTCAAGTTAACTTAAAATATAACGAGTTCCTTGTCAAATTTTAAAACCGAATCAAGATAGCCTTATAATTAAAATTTTCCAGTTTCTTCATCATCACAAGTGTTACCATTAGTTACATAAAATCATTAACTCTAACCATCAAAAATTTCACAACCAAATCATACAAAATATCAATATTTCACGAACCAACAACACATGTCATCATACAAATTCATATTCTTAATTATACTTAGCAAATTATCTTGGTACGAATACAAGTTCACCACTATTCCAATCCCAGCAATACAGAAATAATTGAATATACCTACATAATTTCAATTTATTTTCAACTAATCTTATCGACAATTTATTCATAATATCACTACTTTACATACTTCAGTTTATTAAATCAAAACATTAACATATATAAAATAACACTAGTCTCCAAAATTAGTTTTTCTTATTGTAAAACTCCTTTAACTTAAGAAGGATTGTTACTCAAAACTAAAAACCTAAAGTAAATTATCCAAAGAAAACAAAATTTGATAAATTAAGATAATCACTTTTCTCAACTTATTCTATTAAGGTTGATAACCATAAAAATTAGAAAAGTGATGATATATAATAAATATAAACCTATTTTATTTTAAAATTTGATCAGTTAAAAACAACACTACAAAAAAGTTGGGCATTACCGAAGGCCAGAAGCCCTCGGAAACTGCCATAAGTCGTCGATAAAGGGTGTTTACCGAAGGCTTATCGACGGCCAAAAATCCTTCGGTAAATCTCTTGTCGCTAACAATTACCGAGGGCTTTTACCCTTCGGTAATTACCGAGGGCCAAAAGCCTTCGGTAATTACCGAAGGGCAGAAGCCCTCGGTAATTTCCGAAGGGCGAAACCCTTCGGTAATGACCATACGAGGGTAATTACCGAAGGGCAGAAGCCTTCGGTAATGACCTACTGTGGGCATTTACCGAAGGGCAAAAGCCTTCGGTAAATTGCAGAGAAGGTTTCAGAGAAATGGTATTTCTTGTGCAACCCAGACCTGTATATCAAATTTCAATTACAAACAGACCTGCATATCAGTTTTCAAGCACATACAAACATGCATAATGTGCATCTCAAAGATGCAATCAATTATCAATATCCATTGAACATCAATTAATCCAACGAACATCCATTAATGTATAGATAATGTAATTATAGTGCAAATATAAAATAATGTAACAAAAGGATGTTCTAACATCCAAAGTCTGGAAGTAGATCTAACTAACATTGAAATCATATCAAGTCAAAAATGTTCTAATATCCAAATGTTTGTGTAACAAGTAATAAGAAAATGAAACTAATAATGTACATAACTATCATCAGAATGATCTTCATCATCCTGCTCCTGTACTGATGGCTGGACTGGTGTGGGTTGGACTGATGAGGGTTGGACTGATGTGCGCTGCTGAGTGGCAGCAGGTGATGAGGAGGGTCGTGGCTGGGTCGGAGGGATATTTTGTACGTCCTGTGAGGTTTCAGGCAAGACTCTCATGACCAGGGCCTTAAAGTTTGTAAACTCTGCTCTGAGATCAGTGATCTCCTGGTCACGTTGCCGGAGTTCCTGCGTGAGGCGAAAAACGACCTCGTCAGGAGTACTGGTGGAAGAAGAAGGTTGGTGCTTCAGAGTACCTCCTCTGGATGCTGTATAGTTTGCAGCAAGTTGTCCCGCACCATACACTCGTCCTTTTTTCTTCCCACCAACGATGTCGATCCAGCACTGTGTCCTACAGATGTCATCATCTGCATTACTGGCATCATCCGGTGTAGGAGCTGACTCATGTTCAGATCTAACCTGTGAAAGTCTCGTAGAAAAGTCTTCCTGTTGAAACATTAAAAGCAATGTCAGGGAACGATAGTATAACATAAATGAAAAATTAGTAATAGTAATAGTGTTATTTGCTTACATGAGTCTTCCGAGATCTTTCATCAACAAACTGATTAGTTCCCTTCCGAACATGAGTCTATGCAAAGACCTCATCAACATGGACCGCCCGTCCTAGAGCCTGTGCCTGTAACATAATTAAGAATTACAAGCGTACATATGAAATAGAATATACATAATTTATGTATGAAAGAAAAAGTTATGTAATGAGATTATACCATACGAATGGCATGCTCATGAATGGTGATCGACCCACCAGTATGCAGGGTGCCTCCCCTTTCAGACGCTCTGTTCCTCTAGGCTTTGGCACATTTATTGCGAAACTCTACCGTATTCCAATGAGCCAGTAAAGAGTTCCAAATTTGTTCACCCAGCCAATAAGGGCGCTGTCCTGCATTGCGGGCATCCCTAAACATCTCTGACAGTCGATGAGATGCTTTCATGTGGAAATTTCTGTGTATCTGACTTTCATGTTCAGGTTTCCACTGCACCTTCATCTGTAACATTAAAGAGAACAAACATTGATTACAGAACATACTCAAATAAGAGTGACAATTAGTTAAATAGATTGTTCACCTGTAAGCGCTCCTAGAATGCCTTTCTGTCGTCATCAGGATTTGCTCCCCAAGTAGGCCATGGACTTAGAAATTGTTGCTTAATTGAACGTGTGATGGCCTGGGAAGCAACCCTAGATGGAATAAACCTATAGGATAAAAGTCATTTGAATTACAATAGGGTTTAAACATCAAATTATATCAAGAGATTAAAAACTTACCCTTTACCATACGGCTCAATCATTGGTCGATCATGGAGGGGGGGGGGGGTCAAGACCTTCACCATCACCACTTGAATCTTGATCAGCAGATGGTTTGACAGTGTCAGAAGGCGGTATAACAGATGAGGAAGGTATAGAAGTAGGGTCAGGGACAGGAGTGGGGGTTATAACCACAGGGGGAGGAGTGGGGGTTATAATTACAGGAGGAGGAAGAGGGTCTGTTGCAGGGGTAGTAGAAGGGTGTACTGCAACAGAGGTAGTAGAAGGGTGTACTGCAGCAGGGGTAGGAGTAGGGTGTACTGTAGCAGGGGTAGGAGTAGGGTCTACTACAGGTGTAGGAGGCTGTACTGTAGGGGTAGGAGGAGGCCCCACAGATGATGTAGTGCCGGCAGCAGTGGTAGGTAGTCTAGCAGGCACCCTAAGTACATACTTTGGTGCATGTCGTTGCCTCTTTCTAGGCCTTGCTACCCCCTTTCCTTTATCAGGACGTTCTGAACCTTGTCCTGTCATTACTGCATTGAAATGGTTACAAATAAAGCGAAAAAATAGAAATGATTAACGAAGGATCAATGCTTTTTAAAGTAAATGTATAAATAATTGCATACAACTTTTAACATGGTATTTTAGATAACTGTATTGAAATGACAGTTCAATTTGCTACAATGGATGTCCAACATTCAATCGTCGTCATCATGATCGTCATCTTCATCTTCTTCTTCATCATCGTCTTTATCATCATCGTCTTCGTCTTCTTCTTCGTCGTCGTCATCATCATCATCATCATCATCTTCTTGTTCGTTTTCTTCTTCTTCTTCTTCTTCTTCTTCTTCCTCTTCTTCTTGTTCTTCATCACCTTGTATTGTTGCTTGTAATTCATCTCCATCACCATCAGGGTCGACCAATGCGGTTATACGTTCAACTTCAATAACTTCTTGTGGTTGTGACATTTGGTCAAGTTGGTAGGCAACATCTTCCTCAACCTCATTTGAGTCAATGCGACCTCTTGGCTTGGTTTGTATTGCTACGGCCCAACCACGCTTGTCAATATTGCGGAATGGTGGATATGGCACATAATAAACCTGTTTGACATTACTTGGTAGAATGAAAGGATCAAACGGTCCATATCTTAATCTCTGGTTGAGTTCGAAAATATTAAAGCGTGGATCGACTCTAGTACCAGCTCTAGAAGGATCAAACCATTCACAATAAAAAAGTACTACTCTGTTTGGAGAAGTAGTGCTGTTGTACTCTAACTCATATATTTTATGAATGATGCCATAGAAATCATCATAACAACCCTCTGTTAGGCCCTTCACATACACACCACAATTTGATGTTTTCTTTCCTTTAGACCATTCATGTGTATGGAATTTGTAACCATTGGTGAAGTAAGTGTGCCATTCTTTGACACATCTCATTGGCCAATTCGACAGATGTCTTAACTCTTGAACCGTGGGAGTTAATGCCTGATTAAAAACCTACAAAGGTACTAACAAAATTATAAAAGCAAGAGTCAGGTTAACCTTGGTCTAAATGTAGGAAAAAGTACGGACCTGATTTCTAAACCAATGGGGAAACTCTGAGTGTATTCTAGCAGAAGTATTTCCTTCTGCGACTTGCTCAGCCACAACAAATGAGCTGGTACAAATGAAATTCATTAGTGTATAATAATTGAACCCATTTGAAAGACAATGTAAATGGATGATGACATACTCAAGGTATGGCTTTACTTCACTGCAATTGATTAAGACATGGACATGAGCAGAGTTGAATTCAGCATCAGTTAACCAATGAGTGAATTCTTTCCCTGCGTGACGGCCTGATTGTCGGAACACTGATAATTGCATTTCATTTCTGACATGAGTGGGGGACAACATGAAGTTTTTGAAATAATGTGAACAAAAATACGTTGTCTCTCTGTGCAAGTAAGCTACACAAATTGAGCCTTCTACTCTAGCTTTATTTTTAACTGAACGTTTGGATTCTCCCATAAACCTTTCAAATGGATACATCCACCTGTACTGCACAGGTCCCCCAAGCCAAGCTTCATATGCAAGATGAATTGGAATATGCTCCATTGAATCAAAGAATGCAGGAGGGAATATTCTTTCTAATTTGCAGAGAATAATTGGGATATTTTCATCCATCTTTTTAAGGGAATTCTCCTTTAGTGTTGTGCAACACAAATCTTTAAAGAAGTTACTGATCTCTATTAGTGGATTTAACATGTGCATTGGCAAACAACTGAACGCAAGAGGGATTAAAGTCTCCATGAATACATGACAATCATGACTCTTCAACCCTTGAATAGTACCATTCTGAACATTGGCACATCTGGACAAGTTAGAAGCATATCCATCTGGCATTCTAAGCTCCTTGATCCATCCACACACTATTCTTGCCTCGTCTTTTGAAATCGTGTAATTTGCTTTTGGTTTAAATAATCGGCCGTTACCTTGCGCCTTTAACTCTAAGTCTTTTCGTCCACAATACAAAGGTAAATCTTTTCTTGCTTTCTCATTATCTTTTGTTTTACCTATAACATTCATAACTGTGTTGAAGACATTGTCAAAGAAATTCTTTTCTGTGTGCATGACATCGAGGTTGTGTCTTAGCAAGTTGTCTTTCCAATAGGGAAGTTCCCAGAATATGCTTCTTTTAGTCCAATTATGCCATTCTCCAAACCCTTCTATCCTATTCTGACTAGATTCAGTGACTTTTGGATAGTCTTTCACTCTTCTCCAAACGTGTGATCCAGTGAACTTGGGTGGGGGCATATCCGTTTCAACTTGCCCTTTGCGAAATGCCTTTTTGTTTCTTCTAAAGGGGTGATCAATGGGCAAGAACCGTCGATGACAGTCAAACCAACTACTTTTCCGACCATAACTCAATTGGAATGACTTTGTATGTTCCATGCAATGTGGACAAGCTAATCGACCATGCGTGCTCCAACCAGATAACATCCCATACGCTGGGAAGTCATTAATAGTCCACATCAAGGCTGCCCTCATAAGGAAATTTTGCTTCCTTGAAACGTCATACATCCAAACACCATTCCATAACTTCTTCAAATCATCAATCAAAGGCTTCAAATAAACATCAATCAATGATTTGGGATTAGATGGACCTGGTATTATACACGATATGGTGATGGGGTAACTATCACGGGCTTTCTCATACACATCTCAGGTGGTAGATTGTATGGGGTAACTATCACGGGCCAGCATGAATATGGTGATGCAGACACCTGAATGTACGGGGTAAACCCATCAGAGCATAGACCAAGTCTGACGTTACGTGGTTCGCTAGCAAAGGATGGATGTTTACGATTGAAGTGCTTCCAAGCTTCACCATCAGAAGGATGACGCAAAAATCCTAGAGTTTTGACACCATCATGCCATGTCATGTGTTGTGATGTTTCCATTGAAGTAAACAATCTTTGTAATCTTGGAATTATAGGCAAGTAGAACATCGACTTTATTGGAATTGGTTTTTTTTGCCTCCGTCCAGCATGCATTGTATGATATCAAGGTGAGCCACCAAACTTGCATTCAACCAACAATGCATCATTTTTGCCACTGTCATTGTCATAGAATAACATACATCCATTAAGACAACAATCAATCTTCTTGACATCCAATCCCAATTTTGAAACACATTTTTTGGCTTGGTAATAATTCTTCGGCATGAAATTGTTTGGTGGTGTCAAATCTAACATCAATTTTGTATAGAAGTCCACTGCTTCAATGGGAATGTTCCAATTAGATTTGCCAACCATGAGTCTAATGCACACTGACAATTTTGACTTAGATGAACCTTCAAAGACAGGTAGATTTGCCTCTGTAAGTAAATTGTAAAACCTCTGCGTCGTTTCATTTGGAGGCTCTTCATCGTGACTATCGTCTGCTTCTTCAGCATGGTGACGAAGAGCATTGTCGACCATCTCTTGCATATAGGCAAATTGATCTATCTCAGATATATGTACAACAGTATTCGAACCTGATGCAAGCCGTTTTACAGCTGTAGTGGAGGTCGAAGGAATTTCTTCACCATGAAATGTCCAGACCGTGTAATTAGGCATGAACCCTTTTTGGTAAAGGTGAACTTTGACGACTTCATCTTTCAAAATCCTTGTACATTCGCACTTGATGCATGGACATCGAATCCCTCCATCAAGGGCATAATATTGACATCGTCGGGCCGTCTCCACGAACTCTTCAACTCCGATGACAAAAGATTCCTTCAAACCTCTCCTCCCACTATAACAACGGTCGTACATCCATCCACGATGGTTGGGAAAATGGGCCATGTTCTGTGACAAGCCAAACAAATAAAAACTTAGCCAAAACAGCAACACTCCATGTGACACAAGTAATAAACCTATTACTACTCAAGTCGAACATGGAGGGCAATTTTAACACTACTGTCATAGGCATACAATAAGGGCATGCAAAGACAACTCCTCAGTATCGAAATGCCCCTGACATCCTAAGTGATTGTAAATAAAATTTGGGGGAGTCAATATTTTGACATTACTAAAGTTCTCTTTTATAGAGTACTTTCATATATTTTGTCAATTGTAAGCGGTTGAGGTAGTGTTACCCTTCTCATTCTACTGAGAATGTTTTTAACACCATAGGACTTTAAATGACTAATTAAATTAATCAATTCGTAGCCTAATAAATCAACATACAATATATAGGAACATACAATATATACATCAACATACAACATATAGATGAACATTCACTGATGGTCAAAATGCAGGTTTGCACTTTTAGTGTATTTTAGATACTAGTTTTAGGTTCAAAGTTGTCAAATTTTGAGTTTAAGCTACTACTTTTAGCTACTTCATCTATTATCTATTCGGAATAATTAATAGCTATATTATGAGCATGGATTTATCACTTTCCAAACATAAAAGTCAGACAAAACTCCTAAAAGTTGAAAGAGAATTCATCATTACAAACTACACTTTTAATATATGAAGCAACTTCAATAAGTTGCTTCTGTCAGAGATGTTATAAATGGTAAAAACCCATATGGAGTTGCATCTTTAATTATTACCCATATTGTTCATAATATGCACTTCCATTTTCAATTATAATATGGTAGTTAGTGACAGCAAACGCTGCATCTAGAGCGTTTCCTAGATTATATTTCAGTGCCTACTTCGTTTATAAACTTTTCTTAATTGCCTATTCAATCTTTGGCCATCTAAGTTGTGAAATTGAAGTCTAAAATTCTGTGTTGTTCAGTAACCATCTATGGTGAGTTTATGATATACTTTGGTGCTAATCAGGTGTTCCTTAATGTTGTTTTAAACTTAGAATCATCCAAGCATATTACAGGTTCTTTGTACTTTAATGTTCTATTTCACATAAGCTTTTAATTCTAACCTTGTTCTTAGTTGTTTTGTGTAGTTGTGTTTGCATACATATAGGTTCTGCTGTAGTCACACCAAAACTAGGCTTTATCTATCACATATGTAGGATACTGATTGAAAGAGAAAGAAACAGAAAAAAAAGAGGGAATAACAGCCATACACAAGATAGAAATAGGGAAATGAGAGAAAGCAGGACATGAAAGACTTGTCAATTTTCGTGCTGATGTTATTCTTTGCTAATTGGTAGTTTAAAGAAGTCCTAAATGTTGTTTTAAACTTGTTAGAACAATCAAATTGAAGTTGGATTCATCTATGTGTAAAATAGCAGATTCCACCCTCATTTTTTACTGAAATTGGGAAGTAGAAGGGTGAATATGCGAAACAGTTTGCTTTTGAACCCGATTAGAGTTATAGGCAAGTTTCCATTCATGAATTAAAGTTGTTGAATGTATTACTAGAGTCTTAGAATTAAGTGTCCAGGAATTCAGTTTTAAAACCACCAATCTTGGGTCAATTGTTTTGGTGCACAACTGAAAAACAGAAACTGATTTGCTATTTTGTCATCCAAATGCAATATGGATTGTACCAAGACCTGGTTGATTGCTTTCATGTGAAAATAAATTATCAAAAGAATTAATGGAAGGTGTTAAAAAGGTTTTTGAGTAATCAAAGATCAATAACATCAAAACTGATTTTCATTGAGGCAATTCATGAAACAGTTTTGAAAAAACTTGGTTTCAATCTGCATTTCAATTTTCTTGCTTTCCTAATTTGTTCTACAACCATTCCTAAGGTCTAATTGTGTGCCTCCTTCATTTGTACACCCTTTTTCATTGCTTTAAACATCTTTGGCTTCCTTAGGCTGAATTTGAAAACCAATTTATGTTGTATATTCTGGTGCAGTTAACTAATTTGTTTGGTGATTATTTTGGTTGATTTCAAGGGTGTTGTGAACTGTAATTGGAGCACTGAAGTTGGACAACCCTTCCCTACCAAGGTAGCATCTTAGGAAGTGGAGAGGAACCTGAATTTTAGAATTCAAGTGTGTTATCAATAATGCAAAAGTGTCAAAATTGGCAACTCCTATAGCCAAATTTTTAGATAGAACCCAAACAGTTGAGTGATGGTGAGAATTAGTGTATATCATCGAAAAGAAATTCTACACTGTATTTCAAGTGCTGAAACAGTTCAGAATTCTACACTGTATTTCAAGTGCTGAAAAATCCATTTTTCCTAATCTGAGTGCATTATACAGGACAGAAAACACTAATTTTTTGGAGCATTGTGTGGCTAACTTGGCCTCATATCTTTGGCAATAACAAAGACTGTTATGTGGACAATTTTTAAACAGATAACAGACCTTTCTGATTTTAAAAGACAAAACAGTTTACACTGAATTGGAGTGTTGAATTGACTTTGATTAGGTGGTCCAAAACCATGCTGCTAGGATCACGTGCATCTTGCTATGCACAAGGAATTTTAACCAGAAACAGAATCGTAGCGGCAGACACCAGTAACATCCCTTTTCTTTTCTTTCAATTTGTTTTTGAGTAAACTAATTTGTCATAGGTTAGATTTCTTTTACTTTCATTTTAAGTTATAAAAGGCCTTTTAAAAAGTCCAACTATTTGGAAGATTCCTTGGTGGTCTTTCAACTCTTGGCAACTTTCTTGCTTTAAATTTAGCATGGCTAGACAGGTGAGTTTGTCTTGTTAGCAAAACCTACAAGTCAAAGGGTCATCTAAACCTAAACCTTCTTTTGTGTTGTATTCAAACAACCGATTTGGAAACATTCTAAAGTTTTTTAATGTAGAAGAAACTTGGGAAGTGGAACAAAATTCACTTCAGTTGTTGAAGGCAACTTGCTTTGATTCTAGTCAAGTTGCTTTGATGTACAAGACATTACTAAACTGAAAAGGGTAACTTAAACCTACACATTCTATGATCTTACAAACATGGTAAGATGTCTCATGTGGCTAATTCTGACTGATTACAACAATGGAAGAGGCCATTGTACATGCTTTATTTTGTCAACTTCATCATGCACATATCAAAGTACCAAAACATATATCTTACATATATGGCAATCAGTTTCAAACCATTCACAACAAAGTACCAAAACATATATCTTACATATCAAAGTACCAAAACATATATCTTACCTCAATGTTTACAGTATCATAAAACTTCAATCAACATAACTTAAGGTTCAAACTCATGAAATTTCAATCATGCAATTTAAGTTTAGGTCCCCATACCTTTGTCTTTGCTTTCCTTTCCTAGTTAAGTCTTCTCCGTAGACTCTCGTCCTCCCTTTCTGGCCACAATTCAAACTCCTTTAAAAGCTCACCCTAAAACATGAAATGGAATTTCGTCTTAAAACTCCTTTAAATGTACATACATAATTGAATCCAATTTTAGGAAAGTACAGTCATTCCAAATAGCCTAACACTTTAACATATATGTTTACTTTTCCTAGCATTTAACATATATATAGTGTACGCATGGCACACAATTAATTAAGCTAGCTGAAAAGTTGTCTTAGATGGTTGCATGGAAGGAGTATAGTGAATACTATCACTTTAAATTCTTTAAGCGCTAAATAATATTATCTAAGCAATACTTATAAAAACATCCCAGGTGATAAAACAGAACTCTACTTTACCAACTAGTCTCCCTTTATAAATTCTTTATACATTGGAACAATAGCAAGATTCACACCACCCTACAGTATGCAGATTTGAAGAATAGACTATATCTATTTATCATGTTCCCAAACATACTTTACAGCACATTTTACACCAAGTAAAATCCTATTCATGAGCTTCAAATACAATATTATATATGATTTTGCTTGGTAGTACAAACCTTGAGTAGCACAAGCACTGACAGTTATTCCATGGTTAATCTATGGTATGAGGTTGAGCCTTCAAGGAATTGAATGGTTAATTGTTTCTTGATTCAAGGCTAGCCATTCAAATAAACAGTCTCTCCACTCATAGGGTTAATGCAAACATACACTCTTCCTAAACCCCACTAGGTGGGAGCCTTGTGCACTATGCCACTCCTGTTTACAATCTATGATGTATCTTACAAATGTCTAGATTCACAAAAACCAAAGTTGACAAGATAACCTACTTCACATATGTAGTGGAAATTTACAAGCAACACAGTGATTTCTTACACATAAATCATTACACTAATATAATATCATTCATTACTTATAAAGTACCATCATATGCAAGATTTACCCGCCGAGGATCACGTTTAGAATCAGCAAGCAGGTCACTGAAGATAGAAGTGTCAGACGGCAATGAACTAGTGCCAATAACAGTGGTCGTAGTTGAAGGCAACACAGCTTGGCCAGTACCAGACACGGATTGGACAGAATTTATTGGAATAGAAGTTGCTATAACATGTGATTGACTGACTTGGGAGTTTAATTGTCGTGTTGCTGGTAAATTCCCAATCCTTGACAGTGGTGGGGGAGTCTTAGGCAAATGCTTCATATTAGTTATGACAATAACAGCCAGTAGATCAGGATGAATCTTTCAAATGAGGATCTCAATAGTTATATTGTTTCGAAAAAATAATAAATAGAAGTTAGTATGAAGTGGTTATAATAGGGGTAGTTAGGAGGAGTTTAAACATCAGTTAGGGGAAGTTTTAATTGGTAGTAAGGCAGTTCTTATCTTTTAAGGAGGAGGGTGTTGTAGTTCTGTGGGTGGACTGTATTTTGTTTCAGAACAGGGATTGTCCTCTAGAGAAGGGAATTTCTTCCCTTCGAACCTATCATTTACTCCATTTTCTTATCTCTCTTGAACCAAGACCTATCATTTACTTTCAGCACTCTTCTATGCTTTTGGCTTGATCACTATAAATAGTTATATATTGACAAACTACGTTCTTTGTATCTCACACTAACTCTTAACCTAGTAGTAAACATGAATACCAAAACCACTTTCTTCTTTTGCTTCCTCTGCGCGTTGCTTCTCATCTATACTATGTTAACTCAGCCATCTAAACATGCTACAATTGGTAACTATGCTGCATTTGTTCCTTCCTGAAACCAACATGAATCACTCTTCTACCAACTAATCTGCATCTTTCTTTCTTGTTATTCGTATTCCCATTTCACTAAACCAATTCAATATAACTTGCTTTTCATTTTATTTCCACTTTCCAATAATATTAACGAAAACTTGTCCCAGTTTATTAATCCAAAAGCCAGTACAGAACATACCTCAATGTCGAAGCCCGATAGCCTCCCTTGACAACGACAGTCGCCCTCACGTCACGGGAGCAACCTCCTCTCTGCGCCTTGGCACACACCCTAACGTTAACGGACCACCCTCCTCACGGCAATGCCAACGCACTGCTCGAACACTACCGAACCCTACCCGCACAATGCCACCAGACAAACGAGAAAGGGACAGCGAGAGGAAGAAAAAACTCAAGCAAAAGCCAGAGGGAGAGAATGGGAAGCACAAATTGGGGACGAGAGAACGAACAGGGGGGAATGGGGGAGCACAACCAAAGTCCACCTTTCACGAAATTGGGGACAACAGCAGAGAGGGAATAGGGTCTTCTCTTACGAAATTAGGACCGAGGTATTACAATACCCCCAATTACTTAATTTAAGGTGTCGAGCATCTTACCGAAGGCCACAACCCCTCGGTAATGCTCTTTTGACCTTCGGTAATTACACTTCACCATACCCTCGATAATGCCGATTTTGACCGTCGAAAAAACTTATTTACCGACGGTCCCTTGGCCTTCGGTAATAATCCTTCGGTAATAACCCAAATTCTTGTAGTGTTAGCTTCTCAATTTTATCGTCCTGTGATGCAATTAAATTTTGAAAAGATTGAAAAAAGTGAAAAAAATGGAAAGAAAACGAAAAAACAGTTTCATGAGAGAGAGAGGAAGAGAAAGTGGTCATTATGCCACGGCATTACACTTTATCCTTGAACATAAACCTGTTTCTGATGCAAAAGTGATTTTGCACACGTGTAGTGTGTTTAGTTGACACAAATGCACACATTACATACAAAAGCATGCTTTCTGTCAAAGTCAAAATCTTGTAAGCAATAAAGTTAATAGAACATCATATATAGAAGGTTGAATGAAATATTTATATTTATATCTAAAGTCGAGCTTTTAACCCGTTTGTATGGAAAATAGAAAGTTTTCTATTTTAGCGCATAAAACTTCAACTAACGCAAAGTTTTAGTTTAGTTGTATTTAATTGAATTGAAAAAAATCCTTTATATTTGTTATAACTTGAATATATCTTAATATATAATTTAATCGTATTTATTATCATCAGATAATTAGTGTAAGGATCATAGAAATTCCAAAATTGTTTGAGACCCGATCATTTATGTCTAACATTAAAACAGGTCTATATAACATTAAAACAACATTAAAACAACATTAAAACAATTGTTAGGAAATCGTGTTCAATGCTCCAAAGCTAAGCACACTAAAATTAATGTTAAAAAAGATGTTTCCTATATAACATTTATTAATACCAATCAATTGGAAGACTACACAAAAGTTCTTACCAAAAGAACAAAGTCCCCACCTAAAGGCAAAAGACCTCAACCCTCCTTTCACCCTTCATAAAAATCTAAATGCATCAAGAACTTAACCTTCAAAAGCCAAAATCTCCATATGCCTTCAAAAACCTTTAGCCAAAACCTAAAATATCTTCGTCATCCAGAACCAACAAACCCTCAAATCGATCACTGTTTAAAAAGAATATATATCAATCCAAATTTTTTAAACAAAAATAATACTTTTAAAAGTTAAAAGATGAAAACAAATTTTACTAGAAAATGAAGAACTTAAATCATACTTTCAGGGCGAAATAAAAACCAACTTTGGATCAAACAGGCATGTATAAAGAAATATAAATTATCTTTGAAGAGACGCGTATAAATTGAATTTATTTCTAAACTAAACAAATAACAATCAACTTGGTTTTCATTTAATCAAAACAACTTTTGTCCTCAGCCAATAATTCACTGTACTTACTTGAGAAGTTTAAAAGCCACCTTTCTCAATTATATCAATTGTAGTTTCTAAATAAATAATTTCTATCATAAATTTCCATCAGGTAATGAAACTCGATCTACTCAACCAAGAAAAGCTCAAAAATCAAGAGCTGAGTTTGCAGTTGTACGTTTGAAAGCTAATCATGACTTGAAAATATACAACACAGCCAAATAGTTAATTAACATTTGTATCCATCAGGTAGCAAGCCAGAAAGTATAGTTTCAGCCCTATGCGACACAATTTGTTGTCAGCAGTAAATTTTGAAAAATGTTGTATATCATTCATGAAAATTTCATATAACAATAATATAACTGTTGTCCTAGACGGCATGATGAACTCAAAGTGTGAGTTGATCCATGTTCTTAATGTTTTTAGATATTCCATGAACTGACCGTCCTTCGTCTTGCTCATCATATGGGTTTGCTCGGTAGTTGGATATTGCCTCTTCATTGTCAGAACAGCCTGGCCTTTCGGTAAGAAACTGTTCCCAGAAAACATCATTCACCCTGTCCGGAGGAGCTGGATTAACTTGGTTGTTACTTGGAGCCTCCTGTGGTGAAGCTAAATTGGCGGCCTCAGCAGCTAGATTTTGGTTTGAGGAAACACCACTTTCAGATTCTTTTACACTCGCAAAAAATCTCGATTCTGCCAATTTTCCAATTTCTTGACAGTCGATTTGGGGTGATCTGGCTGAGTATGAATTTCTGTTTACTTGCACTGGACAAGATGCCAGGGTTAAATTTAACTGGCAACTATCGCCTTCTTCACTACTTGGCTCCAAAGAGATCAGTTTTGAGTTCTCAGCAGTTGTTGCTTTTCGCGGCAAACATGCATCCATCTTAAAAGTAAAAGAAGCCCCCGTATCCGCAAGTTCTAATGTTTCAGGTGCAAATGTAAGAGATGTTCTTGTCTGCACTCCTTTTGGTTCTACTTCAGATAGTTTTTTCTGTGGACTTTCCCCATCTTCATTTGAACTCTGTGTGCTACGTGATACCAAGTTCATATCTGACACGGCAGGTGACAATTCCAGTCTGAGTTTATTCGAGAAATCCTGGTGGAAAATATTTCCAAATTCCATTCTAAAATTGCTGTGACTGTCCACGAAGCTGCTTTCTGCAACTGGTTGAACATGATCAGCTTGAGGCAATCGCCTCTTCTTATTATACGCAGATAAATCCATGGATTCAATTTTGCGTGAAAGATGTTCAACAAAACTAGGATTCTGAAGAGCCTTCTCAAAGAAGTTCAGCAATTGCTTCTGCCTCTTTTCAGTAGTGTCTAACCGCTGCAGAAAATCTTCTAGTTGAAGCTTTGCTGTTGACTGATGTTGTTTGAAGTTATGAATATTGGATTCAAGAGAAGTTTTCTCGCGGGAAAGTTTCTCAATTTCCTCCTCAAATGCTGCTCTCTCTGGATCTACAATAGAACCCGGAGGATGACTATGACTGTGGATAGGTTTCCTGCGATGTATATTCTTAAGGAGATGCTTCTGATCTTTCACAAACTCATCATTTGCAAATTCCCAGCGCTCTGGGTGTATTTTTCGAAAACCCTGATTACAGAAGAGTGTCAATAAACGAAACAAAAATAACCAAAAAATGGTTTATTAAAAGCTAGGAAATACACATTATATATTCAGAAAAATAAATGCACATAAACAATAATTTATTGACCTAGCAATAAGATCTAAAACTTTCATTCAATAATTTACTGTTAAATCCTTAAATGATAATCTTTACAAAAAAGAACCTCTAAATATGAAGTATTTGAGTTGCTTAGAACGTAAAGGGAAAGTAGAATTAAAGAACCGAAATTATGGTTAGGGTGAACAATATATGGAAACATTCTGAGGACTACATCCCCAAGGCAACCAATAAAAATAATGAAGCACGATGTCAGAAGTACTACTAGCTTCACACAAAATAGGGATTTAGGAAACAAGAAGCAATTCTAGCAAGAGAAAGCAACACACTTTCTAGAGTTTGATTGCATTCAAAGTTGAAATTCAATACTGTCCATAATAGCACAGAGCCACAGAATATCATGGATCTCTTAAAAATGCAACCTGAATGAACTTAAAAAGTCATCATAGCTAACACCGAATGAGAAATAGAGCCTTTTAGAAGGGTGCCACAGTATTCCCCAAGACAGAAAACTAACGACCAAGTGTCCCTTTATGAGTCTATTCATAAAGAAAATAATTCATTCAACTACAAGCATAACAATAGCAGCTATCAAACAAGTAAGCAGTAGCTTCATGGTAGCATGAGCTTCGATGGAAATGATGATTTATAGCATGGATTGGAGAGCTCAAATAAGGTACATGAGGGAAGAATTGGGTTTTTTAAAATAAAATGAATTAGTTGCAAATAAAAATACGGTAAATTAATCATATGGTCCGAAAAGATTTACCTTTCAGTCCTTACACTTAAAAATCATCCTTTTAGTCCTTATCCATGTTCTGGCATGAATTGTTCAAGTTTGGTCATTTGATGATAAGTACTTCAAATGAAATAGACCATGTTTTTGTCACAATTCACACAATATTCGTGCTCCACAAATTCACAATGGTTCCCGAAACATATAACATAATCACTCTGAAAGCAACATAGGAAAACTGACAAACCAAGCAAGTGACCCATGAAACTTGGGTGGTATTAAATTCATCTTTGGAGAACCAACAGAAAAGTGTATATATATGTGTGTGTGTGTGTGTGTTTTGAAACATCTTTATACTTTCCTATAATATAAAAGTCGTTGAACTAATATGCATCTCCATCACCCATCTCTTTTCTGGATGAACAACATTTATGATGGAGGAAGAAAGTTCAGAGGTAGTGTAATATATCCTCTAAGTGAAAACCAAACATGCTCAAGAATGAATTTTTCAAGTTTGGCTATCTGATGATAAGTAATTCCACTGAAACAGATCATATATTTTTACCACAACAAAATAGTCTTTGCCCTCAAATTCCCAATGGTTTCCAGAACATATAACATTAACAAATATCACTCTGTAAAAATAAGATGTGGAAACTTGAAAGTTGGGTTTACTAAATTCAGTTTTGGAGGACCAAAAGAAAAGCATATATATTTTTTCAAAAATGCTTTATATTTCTTATTATTATAGTCATATTGAACTGATATGAACTTCCGCCAGACATCCTTTTCTGGATAAAGAGCATTTATGATGGAGGAAGAGAGTTTAAAGGTAGCATGCGTAACATGTCCTCTCCACGAAATAAACAAATCATGCTCTAGCATGAATTTTTCGGTTATTTGATTATACGTAATTCAACTAAAATATTTTCATCACAATTCACACAACACTCATGCTCCTCAAACTCCCAATGGTTTACAAAACACCTAAAACTCTGAAAAGACAATACATGAAAACTGTCAAGCCAATCATGCTTCTGGTGACCTTGAAACTTAGGTGGTATTAAATTATATTTTGGAGAACCAAGGGAAAATAGTATATATGTCAACCGTTTTATACCCCTGCAGAGGGCTTAAGTTTTCTGGCAGTTTATTTGAGCAAGAGATACCTCAAAGTACTTGAAGAAGATTCTTTTATCACCTTCCTGAATGAATGATGTGCCCTATACCCCAATTCACACCAAAAAAGAAAACGCTATCCTACACCTTTCGCTGTCTTTCAAGCTTGACAGTCTCTTTAACCCTAAATAACTTGTGAACAATTCGAACCCTACAACAACATCCTCGTACATGCTTTACATGGCATGTAGTAAATGCATTTTATATCTCATTCAGTAGGAGCATATAGAAAACTCTCGAATTACATCTCCATATAGGCTCGATCGGATCCAAATTGAAGCTCTCTCTATCTCACAATACATTTTCTCAATCTCAAAACATCATCATTCACAATAAACAAGCAACATTCCAATTCAGCACAGCGCAAATATCCAATAGCAACGACTAAACAAAATCGTCAAATCAGGCTATGAGTTTTAACAAGGGGACAATCAAATTGAGCAAACAATAAATGCATCAAACAGTTAAACTAGAAGCAGTAATCAAAGAGTAATTACAATCAAGATAAACAAAGCAAGCGCATGATCAATCGGAAGGAAAAACAGAGGCAGCAGCAGAAATCGAAGAAACTCACGTAGGTATTGAGCTGGCGGATGAAGCTGGAAAAGTTGTTGTGCTTGAAATAGGTGGGGAGAAGAAGGCGAGCGAACTCCGGCGGATTCCACACGACGAAGCTGGTGTTGCATGAGCTCCACGAAACGATGTCGTTGGTGGAGGGGTCGTCAACCATGTCGTAGGTCTTCAGAAGAAACGGCGCCGGTCCTCCTGCTGCTGCTGCTGCGGCGGCGGATGGTGGCGCACCGTCCATTTGGGATTGGAATGGATCTTTCTAGAACTTATGCAAAAGAGAGAGAAATGTGTATATATAATGAGTAGAAGGTAAGGGAAAAAGAAAGAAGACCTGGAATTTGTAAGAGAGAAGGGTTTGTTTGACTTCAACGCCGTCTCTACCATAGGCTGTTGAAGGTTGTTGGAACTTGTTACCCCCACCTTTGAAAATTAGATTTTTTTTTTATCTCTTTCTTACAATATATAACTGAATTGTACCAAAATTCATAATTACTACTAAGGTTGTCTACCTAAGTTCATAATAGACTTGAAGAGTATTGTTAGTAAAAATAATATATCAATAATCATATAAAACATTTTGGTAAATACTTCATTTAGTAAGGTAAAGAATTGATATATTTAAAAACAAAATTTACATTCTTAATTATATAATTTTAATTGTGTCTGAATTCTGTTAATAATTAATATAATTAAAGAGAGGTTTAATTTGTAGTTATTGTTAATGTATTTATTAAAAAGAAAACTAACATCCATATATAACTAATATTTAAATAAACATGAAATAGTTTAGTTGATCTTCTTACAAAATTTATTTTTTATGTAATAAATACACTTCATTTTTATTAAAGACGTTTAATTATTTTAATTATTAACAAAATTTATAATAAATTAATAAAATTAGGCTTTTTATAATAAGATTGTAATTTCTTTTTATTACTCTAAAATAAAACATCTTAACATTTATTATACTAAATAAACTATTTATTTAATATTTATTAAACAAATTTTATAACAAAATATATCATTAGTAAGGATGATGGATATAGATAGCATTTATCTATCTATCTTAAAAAGTCTGCCTTATCATCTATTTAATTACTTAATGAATATTCATGAAGAAATATAATTCAAATAAAAAATTAATAAATTTTAATATAAATTTGGTTCTTTTAAAATACATTTAAATAAGGTGTTCTAAATTATAAATTTTAAAACTTAATATTTTACATTATAGTTTCAATTTCATATATTAGTTGTTAAAGAGTATGAGGGATAAAAAAACATTATACATTTGCATAATATATTAACAAATAATTAAATGATAGTACTCATTATTTATATATATATATATATATATATATATATATATATATATATATATATAATCATAAAATAAAATCTTATTAAAATATGTTGTTTAACACATCGTTCTTAGAGATAATTGATAGTTACATATGTTCAATTTAAAATATATTATTGTCAAATTCCAAATAGCACAATAAATATAAAATCAAATAATGAAATCTATATAAAATATTAATATCTTTAAAATAGAAAAATAATATTTATAATAATATAAATATAATTCAGATTACAGTAAACCAAACTTAATATTATATTTATTAATTTTTTATTATATCTTAAATTTATTTTATTTTTTGTTATATTAAGATCATAAAAATATATAAATACTTGCAATAAAAAAGTAATCTAATTCAATAATTATTTTTTACTTTCCCATCCACAAAATATTATTTACTGTTTAAGAGTCGGAACCGTTATACACGTAGATTTCTTTCCTCCTTTATCATGAAGCCAGACAGAATAGGTGACACCAATCACCACAAATCCAGACAAAATTTCAATCAAAACAATTATAACTTAATAATTAATAATTAATTAAACTTAGTTTAAAATATTCGTTACTTTCTTACATTTAATGATCCAGCTATATTGTAAACTATATGATATAGTATATAGTGTAGATTGAATGGTTAACACTCATGCTACATCAAGAATATGGGTCATAATTGGTCAGTGTTTAAGTTATTATCGAGCCAATTGTTAAGCAGACGATAAAAAATCAAAGATATCTTATTAAAGATATTGATAAGCCATTTATGAGTAACTAACCAAATCTAAAGGTAAGTTTTTTTTTTATTGGATTTATGCTAGTTTAGGATCCATGAGATGACTTATAAATATAAGGTCAAGGTCAAAAGTCAGGTACGTTCGACTAGAACTCAAATACTTAATTGTGATAAACAATTCACTAAACTACGCCTAACTTGAGCATCATAGTGCCTTTTGCAGGTACCTCCTCCTGTCAAGAGTGCAGCCGAGCGGTGTCAAGAGTGCAACCGAGCGGTGCAGGCGACTCAGACATTGGAAGACAAGAAGATTACGTCAGAAAGGTACATCTCTCAACATTACACATATCCCTACCGAAACATTTTGGCGCCCACCGTAGGGCCGAGAAAGAAGCAGAAGAAACCCAATGGTGACCGTGAGAAACATGGAGGAGCAACAAAGCACTAGGGAGCTGATTAGAGAGATGTAGACGCAAGTGCAAGCACAGTTCTTGGAGATTCAACGGAAGCACGAAGAGGAGATTGCAACACTGAGGGCAAAACGAGGTCGTCATGAGCAGTCTGCTCAACACTTGGTGTCGACAGCCAACCGGAATCACAACCGCGGGAATGACAATGAAGCAAGCCATAATCACACCAACCCGAACGGTTGAGGAGGAAGAGAACCAACGCCCCTGCAAACCGTTCGGCCTACCAGTTTACTCCCCTTAACGGTGACCATCATACAAACTCCAATACCGGAAAAAACTCATCTTACATTAGATAAATATGATGACTCAAATGATCCAGATGATCACCTTAGGGCGTTCGTTAACGCAATGGCGTTACAAGAACAACGACCCGATCATGTGTAGGGCTTTCTCATTATCACTGAAGGGGAAGGCATTAGCATGGTACAACACCCTCCCCCTAAACATAGTAGATTGTTTCACTACTGTGAAAACTCTTTTTAGAAGATAGTACGCGTCCAGTCGGGTACAGGAACTAACATCGGCGAAATTGGTAAACACTAAACAGGATGAGGGGGAAACCTTGAAGGCCTTTATGAAAAGATATAATGAAACCGCACGACGTGTTAAAGACATCAATAACACTTTTATCATCAACAATTTGCCTTCATGCCTAAAGACAGGATCGTTTGCTGATCGTTTGGCAACAACGTCAAAAACGGAGGTCAACATTTGAGAGATCCTCCTCGGATACCCATGTTCAATCACTATATAACCCTCAATGCACTGAGGGCTAAGGTTCTCGAGGAAGCTCTCAATACTGAACTTCTCACACTCCGGAGGAAGGAAACTCCCAAGAATGTAGACGAGAGAAAAAGTTATTGTTTCCATCAAAACCACAACCATACTATGGAAGAGTGTCTAGTACTGAAAGATGAAATAGAAACTCTCATCCAAGCATGCCATCTCCATAAGTACATAAAGGAAGAAGGGGCCTAGATAAGAAGCCCCCCCAGAGGAAAATTTGTCGATATCAGGACAACCGGTATCGTCGAGTCGCGCAGCAGAATAAAATAAGCGGAAAGCGTGTTACGGTCACAAATCAAGTTACGATAGTCCGTTTTTAGAAAATTTATTTTCTTTGAGAAATTTTATTGAACAATTGATGTGCGGAAAATATAAAGAGTGTAGGGAGTATAAAAATTCACACACCGAATTTTTATCTTGGTTTGAATAAAAAAGATTTTACGTCCAATTGTTAATCACTATAAAAAGTGATTAATGTTTTCACTAAAATTAGTTCAACAGATTACAATAAAGTGAATGTAAAGATGAAACCTTCCTTCGAAGAACGAACCGGAAGGGAGCTTTCTTCGACCAACAAATCGGAAGCAAACAACCTGCACTTTCCTTCGACCAACGAACCGGAACAGCGTAGAAACAATCTTCCTTCGACCAACGAACTAGAAGATAGCAGCTTTGCCAACTTGAAGAGAACCACTCCGACCTTTGACACACAAAGTGTGGGCTTCTCCTATTCACAAGACCAGGCAAAGCAATGAACTAACTTTTTGGAATTTCCTCATAGTACACTATACTTTCAAAAACCTCAGGTTAACCCTGTAAGGGTTTTAAAACAACTATATATAGACAGCTGGTCTGAAATTGAAAGGACACATTACAATTACCAGTGATAATCGATTATTGTTAGTGATAATTGATTATTCAAATCCGTTATAGGGTTTTTCAAAAAGTGGTAATCGATTATCTTGAGGAACAATCGATTATTCTAGGAACTTGGGAAGTTCTCATCAGGACCAATGATAATCGATTATTTGAAGTAATAATCAATTATTCCAGAGCGAAATGGTTCTTCAGGAAAGCTCATGATAATCGATTATTCCACCACATAATCGATTATATACGTAACTATCTTAAAGATACGAGATTTCTAAGTTTTACATGTTTTAAATCTTTCCTAATACATTTGTAAACTACAAAAGTGCTTTTAAAACAATTATAACTTGATTCTTCGAGTTTATTTCTTGCAGCATCATCAAAATCATTGATCTTCAAAGCACCAATGCTCCTCATTGGTAACAAAATCTCTACGCAGAAGT
This sequence comes from Vigna umbellata, assembly GCF_029865625.1. Taxonomy (NCBI): domain Eukaryota; kingdom Viridiplantae; phylum Streptophyta; class Magnoliopsida; order Fabales; family Fabaceae; genus Vigna; species Vigna umbellata. The sequence goes on from NC_142169.1 coordinate 37,559,598, forward strand.
CTCGAACGATTATAAAAAAGGGACGACCAAAGTCAAAGGGGCTATCGTAGCCACAGTCGTAGTCATGAACGTGACCGCTTGGTCCGTGGGCGTATCGATACCATTTCTACAGGTTTTGCTAGAAGAGGGGCGTCATCTTCGGCCCGCAAAAAGCACCTAAGGAATTTTAAAATTGTTACCATTGATATGATTTGATTTGTACAACATGGTTGTTTATTAATCATGGTTGTGCATGATAAAAAAAGGGAAAGATTATTGAGATTGTTGATAGGGGAGCACTGGTTTAGCTGAACCTACAATCTCAAAGCTTCTGGTTTTTTATGATGACAACATAATTAATAACACATGTGTTGTTATGTGTGTTACATGTTCTATTGCTTACATGCTATATGTTTTAATCATTGTATAAATTGTTTATAGCATTGAAAACATGATTGTGTTGATACATTGCATTTCACTGTGCTATATAATTGATTTTATTGGTGAATGCATGTCTGATGTTTTCAAAAAGGAAAACCACCAGCACTTATGTTGAACTTTTAATTGTGTGACAAACAAACAGTTTTAAGTCGACTTCATTATGGGGTGAATCGATTAAAACTCGTGCCTTTGCACAAACCATTTTCAAAGTGTGCTGTGAGATTTTCAAAGTGAAAGTTTTTCAAAACTTTGTTTAACTGTGTTACATAGTCAATTACATGCAATGTGCATTCGACTAAGTCTGTTACAGTTTTGAAATTCTGTTAATGCTTGTATTAAATGGTACAACGACTATATTTTTAAATATGTTGACCAAGCATTAAATGAGATTCGACTGCGTTAATTGTACATTCAATTAACTATATTGATTGCTGCTAACTGCAATAATAGAATTATTGTATTCGACTACATTAGTAGCTTAGTCGATTAAAATGCGTCAAAGTTGTGTTTATTATAAATAGACGCGAATTTGATTTCTATAAGAACTTTTGTGCATTTAACAGTTTGTGATATCTTTTGCAGAAAGTGCATTCTTATAGAAAGAGAGAAAAAACTCCAAGAAACAAGAAGTGATCGTGGTGATCATTAACTACTTTATGTATGATTTTCGTTTGTTTTAACCGATTATTTTTGTGTTCTTGTCCTTCATAGATGCATTCTGCTTTCTCTCTCACGGGTGACGACACTTTATTTCGGTGAACCCACCTTTTGAAGGTTAGTTTTTTTTTTCGTTTTGAAGAACTTATTTGTTGACTTATTTGTTGTATTTTTTTTTTGAACTTGTTAATGATTGTTATTTGTTTGAACTTGTTTGTCGTTGTTGTTTGGTTGAACTTGTTGTTGTTGTTTGGTTGAACTTGTTGTTGTTGTTTAATTGAACTTATTTGTTGTTGGTTATTGTTGTTTGTTGTTGATCAAAATTCATGCTTTATAACATACCAAAAACTTGAAATTTGATATTTTTCTACTTTTCAGATCTCGTAGAGTTGTTAAAAAGGATCACAATTAATTAAAAAAAATAAAAAAATTGATTAACATCGAATATTGACAAAATTCGACATTAAGTTAATGTCGTATATTGACAAAATTCGACGTTAATTTAACGTCAATATTTTAAAATTTAACGTTAATTTAACGTCTCCTGATATGACGTTGTTCGCAAATTCGCCGTTAAAAGCCCAAAATATTCGACGTTGTACAGGATTTTTGTACTAGTGTCATCTACTTGTCGATTCTTGAAGAACAAGTTTACTGCACTTACAAAGGCTGATCATATCTACACATTGGGTGTAACTGAGAGATCAGAGGCTACAATCTTGTGAAGATTGGATTGAGGTTCCCTATTGTGATTATAGGAAGAAGAGCGTGCTGCGTTCTTGACTTTGAGGGTGGCTCAAAGGGTTTGGACTGTAGGAGAGGGGATTCTTGTTGCTATTCTGTTTGTATACTGCCTATATTTTGATTAAAAGGTTAGAGAGGTGTTTTATATTTTTGACGTGAGGTCGCTATAAAAGTATTGTTGTAAAAACCTTGATCATTATAGTGCATTGGCTTCTTGTGGTTGGAGGGACACTGGATGTAGGCTTGCCCGAACCAGTATAAAAACTCACTGTTTTATCATTCTCTCCCTACACTCTTTTATTCAGTCGACTTCTTACTATACTTAATCGATTCAATTTTCGCTACATAAACAAATATTTTTCCTTGCGTTTTAAGAAAGCTTTTAAAGGCATCCACTTTGCGAAAAAGATTTAAAGAAAACTTTGTTTTTACATTTCACCAATTCACCCCCCTCTTGGTGTGAGAAATTAAGTCATTCTATTTTCAACAATTGATATTAGAGCTGGTTTTCATAAGATATTTGAAAAATAAGTCGATTATCTTTTTCTTTAAATCGACTGATCCTGAAAAATGACTTCTCCAGGAAATTAAGTCGACGGATGGTCATTCTCGTCTACTAGGAAGTTCTCCAGGAACTCCTGGGTCATGGACGATCATTCTCGTCTACTGGGAAGTTCTCTAGGAACTCTTGGGTCACAGACGGTCATTCTCGTGTACTGGGAAGTTCTCCAAGAACTCCTAGGTCAAAAGGCAAGAGTTTTGGAACAATCACTCTCATCTGAACATCTTCAACCGAACAGTCTCGCTTGCTTGGCTGTTTGGCCTTATAACATGGGTTAGTCTAATTGTTTACATTCTTTTTTGACAATTCAAATTTTATCATTATTTTTCTTCAGAACAGCTAAACAGGATATTATCAGTCACCAATCAACATGGGAAAAAGTTCCAAACGAACTCCTATCACTCACTGCTTGGTTCAGCCTTGCCAGGTTGTAATGACTTTTCATTGATTCGATTAGTTTACTTAACGCACATTTCTGCGGACAAAAATATCTCGTACATGAGAATTTGATCAGGATCTTAGCGTCTACTACTCAACATGGGAAAAGGTTTTTGAAAGAACTTCCATCTCCTAAAGTCCGCCGTTTGGTTTAGAGATGAGCAACAACCAAAAGCACATCGAAAACAAACTCCCCAACACCACGAGAATGACCTCTCTCAAGCTCATATAAGTCCTATAGTTAACCTTGGCTAAAGCCGAATGATTAACTCGGACTTGGGGTGCATATGTATGGTATATAGTGTAGACCGAACGATTAACACACAGGACTTTGGGGGCATATGTATGTTACATCAACAATGTTGGGCCATAATTGGGTCAACGTTTAAGTTATTATTGGGCCAATAATCCAGCAGACGATAAAATAATCAAAGATATCTGATTAAAGATATTGATAAGCTGTTTGTGAGTATATAACCGAATCTAAAGGTAAGTTTGTTTTTATTTTATTGGATCTGTGCTAGTTTAGGATCCATGAGATGACTTATAAATATAAGGTCAAGGCCAAAAGTCAGGTATGTTCGACCATAACTCAAATACTCAATTATGATAAACAATTCACTAAACTACGCCTAACTTGAGCATCGGAGTGCCTTTTACAGGTACCTCCCCCAGTCAAGAGTGCAACCGAGCGGTGTCAAGAGTGCAACAGAGTGATGCAGGCGACTCAGGCATCGGAAGATAGGAAAATTACGTCAGAAAGGTGCATCTCTTAGCCCTATACATATCCCTACCGAACCAATTTGTATTATTTCACTTAAAAATTATTTGTATTATTTAACTTAAAAACTATTTGTATTATTTAACTTAAAAAATTATTCAAAATATGAGCTCAGTTTTTCTTTTCCTCTCAACCATATAGAACGTGTTTTCCATATTTTCTTTTCCATCACGTTTCAATCATCTTTTAATATTTGAGGGAAAAATTAATTTCAATAAAAATTTAGGTTACTGGAAATTAGTTAAAAGATATAATCGGAGACAATTATTTAAAATATTTAGCTATGGGTAATTATTTATAACGTTATTTAACTGAAAACTTAAGTTTACATTAATGACAGAAGTCAGTTTATTTTGAATTAAATTTGTAGTTAAATAATAAAAATCATACTGAAAACTTAAGTTTACATTAATGACAGAAGTCAGTTTATTTTGAATTAAATTTGTAGTTAAATAATAAAAGTAATTTTAAAATATGTATGCATTAAATGTGGAAACGTAAAAAGGGTTTTAAGTTTTACTTTATTTAATTATTAAGTTTGTTTACATGGAAGAGTATATGGATGAGTAATTTATTTCTACTTCAATCATTTTTATCTAACTCATCTCTTGTTAACTCATTATTTAGGATATTTTTTAATTTTATTAATACCAGGCAACATATCAATTTCTTATATTTTATTTTAAATTCAATCATCCATTTGTTTTCAGGGAACAAATTTTATGTTTTGAATTCAGAAATCTAAAATAACAAATTTACTTTAAATATTAGCTTATAAATTATAAAATTCATAATATATTATTTGACTTTCAGATGGTAGAATCTATAACTAAAATTTTCTATTCCAAATTGTTCAATTTGTAACATTTTTTCACAACAATTAGTAACAAACAAACTCACTATAATTCAAAAGTGTTTTGAAAAAAAACTAAAATAATGCATATTAAATCATTTACATTCAAGCTCTTCAAAACTTTTAATCTTCAAAAATGTCCTTTACCAAAACCTTAATGTCCAAAGCATCTGCTGAACATAAGTGGAGAAGAAGCACAAAAAATGTAGTTTTCAGAGCTTAGAAAGATATAATAATAAGAAAATCACGGAAGTGCAGAAAGTAAGTTTTGTAAGTTCTAAACCCACTTGACCAAACCCAGTTTGAGAGTATATCATAAATAAATGAGGTTTCATACTGCACCTCCATAATTTCTTTTACACCTTCATATATTTTAAAATAAAAGTAAAATTTCAATTATCACCTTTTCATTTAGAGTTCCGGAATGCAATTTCACAATGCGAAATACAAATTTTATATTTCAAACAGTCCAAAATACATTGTACAAATAAAAAACCGTAGCCTCTTTTTTCTGACATGTAAAGACAACTTCTATCTAAACCTCCATATATTTTTTTCATGTACTTCATAAATTTTTATATGTCCAATTATAATTCAAATTCTAATTTTTATATTAAAAATATACAATTGAAATTATTTTTCAGAACGTATAATCAAAATACAATATTTTAAATTCCGTAATATATTTATATTTTTTATTATAAAATTTAAAATATATTTATTATTTTATTTTTCAAATTGTAGAATCTAAAATATAAAATAGGGAAGATAAAAAAAAGAAATAGCCATGTAAGAGGATGCACACACTCTCTCTCCAAAATGAAAAAGAAAGAAGAATGAATGTAAGAATCCATACAATTTTAAAATTGTTCTTAGTGAGATTAGAATATTTTAATGTTAAACGTTTAAAGTATAAATAAATGTTTTATAAGACGAGTTTCATTATTTCAAGTCATACTATCTCTCTAAAAACCTTTTCTCTAGAGTTCATTCTTCTCTTTAGATATTTTACTTCCTGAGTTATCTGTTTGAATATCAGAGGGTGTCAAAGTTATCACTACTACAAGGTTTTCTAATCTAGTCGATCAGTTTTCTTACAGAAGTAAGTTAGTTTCTACTATTTTTTCTTGAGTTATATGTATCTTCCATGGATGTGAGGTTTGGTTTGTCATATGTGTCTTCTTAGTTTTCTAGTACGTTCTCTAATGATCAATGGTTATAATCGCGTACACTGATCATGAGTTTGTGGTTGGTAGATGTAGATAGAGAGCTCTTTGAGCTGAGGAAGCGGTTTTAGGTCCTTTTGAGTTGTTTAAGCTCCTGTCAGGTAAGGGTTTTAATTATTTTATTAATTTGATTATTTGAATTGGTATGCTTGAGTTTGATTAAGAGATTGAGTTTGTTTGAGATTATGTTGTGTTGTGGTATAATTGCTTGAAATTGAATTGTATGTGTTATATGGATTGGAAAAGTATTGTTGTGAGTATTGGATAATTGTTACTTGTTTTGATCCTTTATGTTGATAAATTTTATGGTATATGGGTGAAAATTGTTGTTAGATGTTGGTAGAATTAAAAGTGAGAATTATGGTTGGTTTCTAGTCTAAAATTGGGGTTTTTGATTAATGGAATTCTAAAGGTGTTGGTCTAGGAAGGTACTTGATATGTAAATTCTGTTTTGGTGGAAATTGTTAACTCATTGGCAAGTGTACCAAATCGTATCAAGTAATATAAAATGGTAAGACCAAGTATCGTATCCCAGAAGACTCACGACACTAAACAATCGTGTAATTACTTAACTAATTAAGACTAAAAAGCTATTTTGTTGATTTTTAAATGCAAATGTAACAAAAGTAAATATGAATGCAAATTGATCGATTGAGGCTAAAACACAAATGAATGGATGGTGTTGATGATATGAGATGATTATGTTGTTGGAGTTTAGATTTCACCATCCTTACTTTCATGCATATAAGAATTCATCTTCTTCATTAAATTGTTAACGTCACTCTCTAAATTACTTAAAACCCGATCCCACGACAAAGAAAGTCTATCCTTAATTATTAGACCACAATCCCTTGCATCCGTAATAATTAATTCTGCATTACGAACAGAAGCTTAAGACAACCAAACTTTTTATCCCCATCCCTGGGCAATATTGCTTTTTGGAGAAATTCTCCAGATCCTGGTTTCTAGGTATTTCCCAATAACAAAGAAACCCAAATATAATAAGCATAGAGCAAAGGAGAAAATCCCTAACAAGTAATGAAATAAGCATATAATAATTCAAAAAAAATTCAAATACATGAGAGTTTAGAGGTTACATCTTCCCCAACAACAAATAAGATTACTTCTCCATCGTCATGAAGAAACTAGGTGTACAATGGAATGAAAGAGATAGAAAATATAAACTGAAGAGGAGAGCTCCCGCATCCCCAAATCTGCCTCAAAAGGGGCAAAACGTGTGTTTCTGTGCTCAAGCCATCAAGAGATATCAACCCTAGGGCGTGCAAGTTCTTAAATAGAGCAAAAATAAAGTCCAAGCCCAATAAAGCTGGCGCTCAATGCCCCTACTTAGGGCAACCAGGCGAGCTTGCGAGAGGAGTGGCGCTTAACGCCCTTAGAAGGGTGTCCAGGCGTGTTGCGGTGCAGAGTGGCGTTGAAGGCCCTAGAAAAGAGCAACCAGGCGCCATGCGCCTTCTTCGACCTTCTTCTCTAGTGCTTTTGTTGTCCCTCTTGAGTTCTGACTCCTTGATGCTTTTGCTCCTCTTCCAAAACATACCAATAACCTACAAAATTAAGGGAATTTAGTGATAAAATCATTAAGTACAACCTCTATTCACTTATTCAATAAATTAAGCTAAAAACAAGAGTTCAAGCAAGCTTTTAAGTCAAAAAGAGTTGATTTAATATCAAAATTGCATCACAAATAACGATATATTCAACCGTTATCACAACCTGAAACTTGAAACTTTGCTTGTCCTCAAGAAAAATGTAACTTGACTTAAACAAAATAATCATACTACAATGGTCAAACACATAAAAAAGCATTCTCTTCTTAGACAAGTAAATCACTCATGTATGCTCCTCATAAAAAGATCAGTCAAGATATAATGACGCTTTAGCCAATCAAGCTCAACTATGGTGCTCACATACTAAAAAAATACACAACAGATGCAAACCTCATGAATAATCAACAACCAAGCAAGAATGTTTGCATGGAACAATTCCTCACCCAGGATAGTGTTTCACTCAAACTCAAAGGTGTATAGTGAGGTGACACTCTTACACTCTACCATCACAATGTCACATGAATCAACTTTGTCTTTCATTTAAATACCATCAAACACACTCACAAGCAAGTTATCATCACAAGGGTTTTTCAAGGCTTGTAACATGGCCGGGCTAAGAAGAAAATTGGTTTTTCTAGACAACAAAATTCCTTGAGTTAAGAGAGTGGATAATTCATTTATTTACATTAACAATAATCTCTCTTTTTCCTTTTATGTGAGAAACCAATCTTCAACTTATTCCCAACTTTCCTTTCATTGAGCTTAACCTTTTCTTTTCTTCTCTTTTCTTTTTTTTTTGCTTTTTCTTTTGCTCAATGCTCTTTAAAGATTTTCACAAAGTTCTTTCCGGTTTCCTACAACCCCAAACTTGAACCATTCTCCATTACCATCTAAACATACACTACTCAACTCAAGGCAAGGATTTCAAAAAGGTTTTTTCAAATTTCAAATTTAGGCTCAAGGTTCAAAGGATAGAAAAAACATTGTTCTTTGTTGGGTTCACATATTGGCATTGGCTTATATGGGAGAAGAACAAATGGCCTTGATCATATGTAACAAGCAAACAAGAGGTCTAATCATAGAAACTTAGGCAAAATCAATCATGCTTCCAAAGCAATAACATTTAATCAATCAAAGACTCTACAGTCCAACCTCTCACAGGTTAACTCAAGTTCCACAATTTGATAAACATCCTGCCCAACATATTAATCACAATTGAAATCATGCATCTGTTTTTAACAAAACTATGAGCAACCACCATCTATGCTTAAAATCCTCACCAATCATTAACTCAACATGCATCATAGAACAATAGAGCAAACACAAGAATATTACTCATCACAAACAACAATTTATCACATCATACCAAACCATTGCAGCACAATTCATTAAACTAAGTACATAAGCAAGCTAAAATAAAAACAAAATAAACAAAATTCAAATAAGCATAAAAATAAAGCAAAATAAATCCTGATCTAGTTGCATTTATCAGTAGATGTTATCAGTAGCATCCATCAGTAGATGTCTAGTAGCATAGCATCCATCAGTAGATGCTCTCAGTAACATCCATCAGTAGATTCTCTCAATAGCATTGTTAACCCTCGGCAAGTGTAACCGAATCGTATCAAGTAATAAAATTGGTAAGACCAAGTATCGTTTCCCAAAGGACTCACGGCCTAAACAATTATGTGATTTGTTGATTATCTTAGACTTGTAACCGAAAATATTGTTGTTGAACTATGCAAAAATAAACATGAATGCAAGATTTTGATCAATGGACTAGAACAATGCAAAAACAATTGATGGATAATATGAATGATTATGTTGTTGGGGTTTACCAATTCATCCTATCCACTCTCATATATTCAAGAATTCATCTTTCTTCATTAATGTTAATGTCACTTTCTAAATTACCTTAAACCCAATGTCTTGGTGAAGAAAGCCTACTCACAATCACTAGTTTACAATGTCTTGTCTCCCTAGCAATTATTCATGCATTATTTCGCACAAAAGCTTAAAGGCAACCAACCATCATATTCCTATGTTTAGGTTTATACTACTATTGGGAGAATTTCTTCATGTCTAGATTTCCCCGTATGTATCCATATCGACAAAATCAATGATCATGCAATAGAATGAATTAAACAAAGCATGCATAGAGTATAGAAGAAAAACCCTAACAATTAATGAAAGAAAGCATCTATTAAAAACAATCAATTCAATACATGAGAGCTTCAAAGGATTACAATGGTTCCTCAACAATAATGAAGGTTTAGTTCACCATAATCATGGTGAAACTAGATGAAAAACAATGGAAGAATGAAAGATAAAACCCTAGAATTTGAAGAGTGGGGCTTGAGCATCCAAAATCCTCCTCCAAGGGGTGAAGAAAGTGTATTTTGCTTCGTTTCAGCCAAAGATGACTGACCTAGGTCGACTAAAACCTTATATAGTATTCTAAAAATTATAGAAAAGTGGCCCAAGGCCCATAAAAATGGCGCTTAGCGGTAAGTGTGATTCCTCAGTTGACGCTAAGCTGCATTTCTGCCCTTCAGCGGTGACTACATGACCTCAAGAACACCGCTCAGCGGAAATTTCCGTTGAGCAGTACTCGTGTCTTATCTTTTTGTGCACTTTTCACTTCCTTTTTTGATTCCAACTTCTTCCTACTTCACTTCTTTCATCCAATTCATCTTAAAACCTGCAAAAACAAGGAAAACCAAGCATAAAACCCATCCAACTCTCTTATTTAAAAACATAAACAAAAGCATGATTCCAAGCTAGTTTCTAAATCATAAAGTTTGTCTTTAAGGTCAATTTTAAGTATAAAAATAATAGTTTTTCAACTGTTATGAAGCATCCATCAGTAGATGCTCACATCTAAATCTTCATCATCATATCATCCATCAATAGATGCTTTAATCTAGTAGCATCCATCAGTAGATGTTATCATTTAAATCCTCCTAGCATCCCTCAGTAGATGCTGTCATTACTGTAAAGCAAAATCAAATACAAACCACACAAATAATCAATTAAAAAGAAAAAGTCAGAAATTGGGTTGCCTCCCAAAAAACGCTTGTTTGATGTCATGAGCCTGACACCACTAAGCACAATCCAGATTTTTGATGTTGGTGTTTTTCTCTCTTTCATCACACCAACATAACTTCAACAACTTCCTAGTCACCATCTTTACTCTCCTTGAATAAGGAGCCTCAATCTCAATAGCTTTAATCACCCATAACCTATTCTTGTATCTCACTGGTGAACTAACTTCTCTTCATTTTCTGCCTTCTTCATCTACTATTGGGAGTCTTCTCTACTTCCAGACCTAAAAAGAAAGGTTGTGATGATCTTGTGCTCCTAGTATAGATTTTCAGATTTTATCTTGCAAACACTAAAGAGCACTACACTAGAGCACCCAATTAGCCCAAAAATAAAAAAATAAAATAAAAAAAATTAAAAAAAGAAAAATTAAATATAAAGTCTAACTAGTTAAGAATCACACAAAAGTATAGTTTACACCACGAGTCCCCAACAACGGCGCCAAAAACTTGTTAACTCATTGGCAAGTGTACCAAATAGTATCAAGTAATATAAAATGGTAAGACCAAGTATCGTATCCCAGAAGACTAACGACACTAGACAATCATGTAATACCTTAACTAATTAAGACTTAAGAACAATTTCATTGGTTTAAAATACATAATGTAGAAAAATTAAATATGAATGCAATTTGATCAATTGGGGCAAAACACAAAAGTGAATGGATGATTTTGATAATATGATATTAATAAGTTGTTGGGGTTTAGATTTCACCATCCTTACTCTCATGCATATAAGAATTCATCTTCTTTATTCAATTGTTAACGTCACTATCTAAATTACTTAAAACCCGATCCCTCGACAAAGAACGCCTATCCTTAATTATTACACCACAATCCCTTGCATTCTTAATAATTAATTTTGCATTACGAATAGAAACTTAAGACAACCAAACCTCCTATCCCCATCCCTGGGCAATATTGCTTTTGGGAGAAATTCTCCAAATCGTGGTTTCTAGGTATTTCCCAATAACAAAGAAGACCATAAAATCATGCCATGAATGATCAAAACATAACAAGCATAGAGCAAAGGAGAAAATCCCTAACAATTAATGAAAGAATCATATAATAATTTAGAACAAATTCAAATACATGAGAGTTTAGAGGTTACATCTTCCCCAACAAAAAATGAGTTTAGTTCTCCATAATCATGGAGAAACTAGGTGTACAATGGAATGAAAGTGATAGAAAAATCCTAGAAACTGAAGAGGAGAGCTACCGCATCCAATTTTGCCTCTAGAGAGTGGAAAAGTGTGTTTTTGTGTCTCTGCTGCCTAAAGATACAAACCCTAGGATGAACAACTCCTTAAATAGAGCAGGAAACAGAGTACAAGCCAAACATGCTGGCGTTGAGCGCCCCTACTTAGGGCAATCAGGCGCTGATGCGAGAGGAGTGGAGCTCAGGGCCCCTTAGAGGGCGCCCATGCAGTGTGCGACACAAGTAGGCTGGTGCTTAGTGCCCCAAGAAGGACGCCCAGGCGTTGATGCCAGACTTCCTACGCTGAGGGCCCCAGAAAAGGGCAACCAGGCGCCCTGCGCTGGCCTCAACGCCCCTGAAAGGGCAATCAGACGCCATGTGCCTTCTTTGACCTTCTTCTCTAGTGCTTTTGTTGTCCCTCTTGAGTTCTGACTCCTTGATACTTTTGCTCCTCTTTCAAAACATAACAATAACCTACAAAATTAAGGGAATTTAGTGATAAAATTATTAAGTACAACCTCTATTCACTTATTCACAAAATTAAGCTAAAAACAAGAGTTCAAACAAGCTTCTAAGTCAAAAAGAGTTGATTTAATATCAAAATTGCATCACAGATAACAGTATATTCAACCATTATAAGAAATTAAGACTTTTTTAGCCATGTAGTTTACAAAAATCTAATTTGTAGTGTGTTTAAGCTACTGTCATATATATATTTATATGTGTAAATGGGTGAAAAACTGTGAAATTTGTTAAAATGGGGGTTTTGGTAGGTAAAACTCTGAAGGAGTCAATATAGAAGTAAACTTGGTTTTTGGAGTCTGTATCGAGGTCATTTGAGACTTGTTTAGCATATTAGTGCACCAAAAAAATGACTTGTAACTTGTAAAATCTGATATCTTGAGTTTTGAAGTGTGGTTAGTATGATGGATCTCATTTCTGACCAAATAATAGCAAAATGATATTAAATTTTGGATATAAACATATTCTTGAATCAATTGTAGTGTCAAGGATATGATTTTGGTTATTCAGATATGTATTAAGGGTAACCAAATTAGAAAAATCATGTTGCTGTCAAAAACTAATAAGAATAGTCGATTAAAATGTGTTATTTGATTATTTCAATTAGAATTATGTCTTTGCTAAAAAACTATTTGGAATAATCAATTATCAGATCTGATAATCGATTATTGTAGTAGGTATTCTGATGATAATCGATTATCAAATCTGATAATTGATTATTTCAGTAGGTATTGTTGTAATTGCTTAGAACTCTTTGGAATTAGGCTTGATAATCGATTACCCCATAAGAAAATGGATATTTTTGGTTTGTGAACATGTTTATGTATATATTTAAGGCGGATGAATATGATGGTATTCATGATGCTTAATGAAATATAATTTGAAAATTAATATGTATGGTAGTTGTCCAAACATGATAGGGTGGTTATGATGACATGCATAGTTTTAATACATATGAATGCTTTATTGATGGTAAGTGTGGATTAAGTATTATGTGAAAAGGATTCCATGGGAAAATCTTTATGATTGTTATATTATGTTATGTATTGAAGTAAGGACTCCAGGATTGGGGGATGATTCTGTCACTCTCAATAACTCTCAAAATCTCAAGTAGAGATGGGTGGTTATGTCATGGAGAGTAGAAGAAGGTCCTAGTCTTTGGTTACTAGTTTTGGGCCATAGATATTTGACGGATTAACCTTGGTGTGTGGAAGTTCTATGGAATTGTATTATGGTTTGGGCAAGTTATTTCACCACACATGGGGCAGGTCCTCCATGAGTTTGACATCAATATATGTCTTCTGATGGTTGGAGTTTAAGATTGATGGAACTATTTCTAAATTTCTCTATTTACATTATGAATGTGATATTAATGTTTTAAAATGTATGTATGTTCTTTTGGTACTTTAGCTTACCCTTATGTTTTTGTTTGTTCGTGTGTGTGCTCGTTTTCTCTTTTGCAATGATCTCCTTAATGGTGTGAGCTTAGGGATGTCTTTGGTACGCAGTAGCTAGTTGGTGGCGGAGCTAAAGCTTAGAGTAGGATGTTTTGTCGTTCCTTTTTGGTTTTGAAAAGTCTATACTACACTTTATGTTCGGCATAGTATATCTCTATAAGACAATGTATATATAATCTGGCTATTATATGTTATTTTGGATAATTTTCATGGCAGTTTATATATCTTTTCTTGAATCATCTGTTGTATTCCATGAAGTACCTAAAAAACACTAGAGGGGGGAGGGGTGTTATTAATAGAAAAATATTTTGCAATCCTTCTGATATAACACATTCGTCGAGTATGAGATTAATCAAATAGTTGTTAAACGCTCAACTTGCAAGTGATTGTAAATGATAACTTCTTTTCTCGTACTATTCAGAATATATATATATATATATATATAATATATATATATTATATATATATATATATATATATATTATATTACTAAAGAATAATCCTTTAGTGTGGGAAGATTCTTGTTTTGTAAAACTAAAATGCAACTACAAGTTTTATATTTCATTCATAATTATGTCTTTGCTGAAAAACTCTCTAGAATAATCGATTATCACATATGATAATTGATTATTGTAGTAGGTATTTTGATGATAATCGATTATCAGACCTGATAATCGATTATTTAAGTAAGTATTGTTGTAATTACTTAGAACTCTTTAGAATAATTGATTATCAGGTCTGATAATCGATTCTCCCATAAGAAAATTGATATTTTTGGTTTGTGAATATTTTTATCTATATATTTAAGGTGGGTGAATATGATGGTATTCATGATGCTTCATGAAATATAATTTGAATTTTAATGTGCATGGTAGTTGTCCAAACATGATATAGAGGTTATGATGACATGTATAGTTTTGATACATATGAATGCTTTATGGATGGTAAGTGTGGATTAAGTATGATGTGAAAAGGATTCCATGGAGAAATCCTTATGGTTGTTATGTTGCTTTATGTATTGAAGTAGGGACTCCGGGATTGGGGGATGATTCTAACACTCTCAATAACTCCCAAAATCTCAAGTAAAGATGAATGGTTATATCATGGAGAGTAGCAGCCTAGTCTATGGTCATTGGTTTGGACCATAGATTTTTGACGGATTAACCTTGGTGTGTGGAAGTTTTATAGAATGATATTATGGTTTGGACAAGTTGTTTCACCACACACGAGGCAGGTTCCCCATGAGTCTGACATCAATACATGTATCCAGATTATTGGAGTTTAAGATTGATGGAATTATTTTTGTATTGCTTGATTTACATTATAAATGTGATATTAATGTTTTAAAATTTATGTATGTTCTTTTGGTACTTTTGTTTACCCTTCTGTTTTTGTCTGTTCATGTGTGCTTGTTTTCTCTATTACAATAATCACTTCAATAGTGTGAGCTTAGAGGGTGTCTTTGATGAACTAGCGAATAACGAAGTTGAAGCTTAGAATAGGACGTTTTGTCGTTCTTTCTTGATTTTATAAAGTCTATACTACACTTTTGGTTCAGTGTAGTATTCTCCTTGTAACGTAGGACAAAATATATATCTATATATATGAATATATATATATCTATATATATAGATATATAGATATAGATATCTATATCTATATATATCTATATCTATATATATATATACATATAGATATATCTATATATCTATATATATAGATATATAGATATGTATATGTATATATATATATAGATATATATATATATATCTATATCTATATATATATATATCTATATGTATATATATATAGATATAGATATATATATCTATATGTATTATATATAGATATAATATATATATAGATATAGATATATAATATATATATATATATCTATATGTATATATATATATAGATATATATATACATATAGATATATATATATATCTATATCTATATCTATATATATATAGATATATATATATATATATCTTATATATAAATATTTATATATATTGATATATAGCTAGTATATGCTGGATAGTTGTAATGATATTTTATATACCTTTTCTTAAATCAACTGTTACATTCTTTTAAAAATATAATATATCTTATAATAGTTAAAATGAAAATTTGGATATTACAGTGATAACACAATTAACGGCAATTTGATATCAAATAAAAAACCATGGATGATTTTTTTTTCTTTTATGTTTAATATTTTTAAAATTCTTAAACTTCTTATCTCAAACGAGATTTCAGTTTATTGGAAAAATGTTTAGATAGTACATTAAACACAATTGTACTGAAATTGTAAGAGAAATTAAATAAATGGAAGAGATATAGTATACGTGGTGGTTAAATAGATCTCCACTCTTGGTGTGCATGAAAGGTGGGATATTTAATGTTTTTTGGAATTGGTTGAATGAAATTTCTCTCAACATTTAAGACTAACAAAATGAAAATAAATTTCTATTTTGGTTATTTTTTATTTGTGGTGTTGATTATCCATACCTTTGGTTCTCATTATTTTGTTCGGATCACAAACCAAAAGTCCACTCTTGTAATTGTCATCAACTTATCGTAATAAATCTCCTTTAACTAATAATTTAGAAAGGTATAATTGGTTTCTTAAGTTCACACATTTAAATATCTAATACTTGAGTAAAATTTATTTAACAACTGCAAATAGCACAGTGTATCTGGTGGCTTCTAATGCCTGAACCTTGTTCTTTCACATCATATATGAGAAAGTTGGAACATTGGGAGCTAACAAAGGCCGCAAAATTTAGACAATATCTTGTACATATTTATTGCTTTTATTATAATTTAGTTTCATTTTGATAACTTATAAGAATAAATCAAAATAAAATTTTCATGTTTGTTGCTGTGAGACCCGGAAAAATTAACACTGCAATTATCTGTCACATCACCATTAATGCGCACGCCACGTCACTACTCCGGGTAATTAAAACCCACTTTGCATTGCATGCACGAGCGCCATGTGTCGAGTTGGAAACTTCTGAAATCAGAAGTGGGGGTGCAGGTGTCAGCACACGAGACGCTCGTTCGTCTGGGATTGGAATGAACAAAAATGATTTTTGAAAAACCCTTCCACTCACCTACACCACTCATCTTCTTCCTCAGAACCCAACCTCTCCTTTTCTCCCGCTTCTCTCTAACAACCTCCAACTTCTCTCTACTGTTACTTATACATCTCTTCTCCGTTTAACATTCAGAACCGTAGGAACGTTCACTACGCCGTGAACTTCATTTTGGTCCGAACAACTTCAGATTCTGTTAACGTTAAGATTTCCAACTCATACGCTCATTTCTGGAGTTCTTGCGAACCCAGATTCAGTTGCATGCAAGGGTATAAGTTGATATCTTCTACGTTTCTTTGGTTAGACTTAGTTGAAGAGTGTAAGAACGATCGTGGAGGGTAGAAAACCATAAGTTGGGCAAGTCCAAGTGATACTCTTAGAACGAACACTGCTATCCAGGTAAGGGAAGCTTATATGTTTAATTTATACTTGAATGTGGTATGATCTGATTTGGATGTATGAAAACGTATGCATGTTGATGACTGAAATGCATGTATGTAGTATGAATGCGAATGTATGATGTATGATGATTGAGATGTGTGATCATGAACATGGATGTTTATGTTGTATGAAGTAAATCTGTATGATGATGTTGAATATGAAGTAATTGGAATGAATGTTATAAAGTTTATAAATTGAAAATCATATGAATTATAAAGTATAATTTTAAATGTTGAAATCTGAAATCTGTTATGGTTGGAAAATCTGAAACGTAAATCACTCCCTATGATAAATTACGCTCGTCACCGTACGGTCTTATACCGTTCGGTTTCCCTGAAAATAACTTAGAATGGAATTCTTTCATTTGGGAAGAACTCCGCTTGAGAGCGAGCGTCCCCATTTAAATGTCTGAGCGTTCGGTTCAGCTCAGCTGTATATAAATACTTTACACTTTAAAATATGTAACGTTCGGTCTTATACCGAACGTTCGTTCTAAACAACGCTCGGTCTTAAACCAAGCGTTCGTCCTAAATAGCGCTCGGTGTTAAACCAAGCGTTCGTCCTAAAGAGCGCTCGGTCTTATACCAAGCGTTCGTCATGGTTGATTCTCGGTCATCTACCTAGCGTTCGCTTTGATGTAGTGTTCGGTCTTAAACCGCACGCTCGTCCTTATCTTTGATTCCTTAACGAACGTAAATAGCGTTCGTTCAAATATTACAATATTCATCCTCTTACGTTCGTTCAAATACTGGTATCGGTTCTTCATATACAATATTTTACAAAGAAAATTCTAAGTATTATTGACCATCCTTGGTACATTGAATCTGGTCCAAGATCTTCTTCACGAAAATTTTCTAATTATCATTATACCTTCAATAGAGTCAGTTCATTTAACTGACCAAACAGAGAGTCACGGTCGTCCATCCAGTACTTTATTTGGACGTTCGTCCTAATTCTTCAAAGGACTGAACGTTCGTCCTTTTATGCTCTTAAAGTTAAAGATGAGAATGATGATAAATTATAAAATATTACCATGTGAACACTATATTAAATGATTATACGATTATGGAATTTGAACGAGCGTTCCAAGGAGGAACGTCTCAGATATGTTAAATATTAAATTTGGTAAAGTATGACTGTGGATAAGTTAGGACTCGCTGTCCATCCTGATATTCAGTGATTACTCTTCTCACGTAAGAGGGTAAGTCATGCGTGTGAATGGCAGGAGGTCCTTAGTCCATAAGTTAACATGGGCGACGTAAGAACGGACTAACCTCGAGTGGCAGCTGTTTAGGTGTATCCCAGTTACTACATCACTCGAGTGCAAGGACGCTTGTAACTACACAGATCATATAGTCCGGACGGTCTGTCATATATATATATATATATATATATATATTTCTATGTTATTCTATGTTAAGATTATTTGCTGTATGTGTGAATTGAAATGTTAAATGTATGTATTGTTGTTATGAGTTAAATTATATAAGCTTACCCTTTCGTTTTCCTTGTGTTGTCCATTGTATCTGTACGTTCGTCCTGTCTTGCAATGATCATCCGTGTGGATGTGAGCAGAAGGCGAGGCCACTCTAGAGGACGTCATCGAGGAAGAAAACCTAGTCGAAGTTGAAGTGAAAGCGGAACAGTAGGACGTCCGTCTTTTGTTTTAGTTTAGGCGTTCGTTTTGTTTTTGGACGTTCGGTTATTTCTTTTGTAAAACCGTTCGTTATTAACATTCACTGTTTCCGATTTGTATATCTTAACTCTGCAATCTAAGCCGTTCGGCTTTTAAACTCTGATTATATAAAGACTGCATTGATTTACTGTTAATTGTAATTAATTCTGACTTATGGTAATTACTGTATTTTGGGATTTTACATTAGTGGTATCAGAGCAGTTTTGTTCTTTTAAGGACACTGTAGGTTATGAGTGCACTGTGTTTTTGCTGTGTGCTTATTGTGTGTTTAATGAGTTATTGTTTTTAACTCTTGAACATTATTAACGATCGTTTTTCTCTGATCCAGAGAAACTAATGGCGCCTAGACTCCCTCCTCCTCCGCAACCGAACGAGTCTGATACGTCCATCAACACTAGGTTGTTGGAAACAGTGGTTGAAAGACTGCATCAACAAAACACAACGTTAATGGAGCAGAACGCCACACTGATGCAGCAAAACCAGGCCGCTATGCAGAGTTTGGATGCCTCTCGTGCCAACTCTGAAACAACCCAAAGGCAGCTAATGGAAATCCTAGCGGCAACCAGAGGTACGCCTGGAGCGTCCTCTTCCAACGCTGCCCAGCCTACTGCCGAGTGGAGCTTGGAGAGTTTTCTCCAACACCATCCGGCTAAGTTCAGCGGAAAGGGTCTCCCTGACGAGGCAGACCAGTGGTTAAGGGACATGGAAAGGATTTTCAACGCCAAGAGATGTCCAGACGAAAACAGGTTGGCGTACACGGAGTATTTATTGACTGGAGAAGCGAGCCACTGGTGGACGAGCGCGAGAGCCATTTTGACGGACGCTCAACAACCGATCACTTGGGAAGTGTTCAGAAACAAATTTTATGAAGAGTACTTCCCTGACAGCGTTCGTTTTGCTAAGGAGGTAGAGTTTCTGCAGCTCGTTCAAGGTGGGATGTCCGTTTCAGAATACACCAACAAGTTCAAACATCTTGTCAGATTCAATACAATGGCCACCAGTGAAGAGTGGCAATGTCGGAAATTTGAGAACGGACTGAGGAGTGATCTGAAGGTACTGATCTCAAGTTTGTGCATCCGTTCGTTTCCTGCTATGGTGGAACGAGCGAAAGTATTGGAGAAAAATATGGCAGAGGCGGAACGACATAAGAAACAGCAACAAGTGAGTAGGGGACCGATCGTGTCCAGGGGAGGTATTGTTCAGAGGAGTCCACCTTACGCTCGTCCAAACCAATCCTCTAATGCAAGCGGGTCACAAGCAATGGTTCCTGTCGGGCAGTCTGGACAGGGGAGCGTTACTTGTTTCCGGTGTGGAGGGCCACATTATCGGAATTCATGCCCTCAGTTAGTGGGAGGAAAACACTGCAATCGTTGTGGAAGGAATGGACACTCAGACAATGAGTGCAATATAGGCGGACGCGCAGTGATGAGGCCACCTAATGCTGGAAGGAACCAACCGAGAGGTGGTAGAGCACAAGTAGTGGGGCGCGTATATGCTATAACTGGAGCGGAAGCAGAAAACTCAGGTAACCTTATAACCGGTGAATGCTTAATGTATGGAGTGTCTTGTTGTGTGCTGTTTGATTCGGGGGCGACCCACTCCTTCATCTCGAAGGCGTGTGTTGAGAAATTGGGAATAGTGGAGAGAGATATGCAGTTCGACCTGGTGGTGTCGACCCCGACGGCTGGAGAGATTAGGACGTCTACCGTATGCATTAGATGTCCTATTGTGGTTAAGGGGCGTAGTTATAAGGTGAATTTAATCTGTTTGCCTATGAAGGATTTAGAAGTGATTTTAGGAATGGATTGGTTGGCTGCCAATCGCATTCTTATAGATTGTGGGGCGAAGGAGTTAATCTTTCCTGGTGAAGAAGAAGAAGTACTGTCAGTGACGCTCGGCCAACTGAAAGAAGATATTATGGAGGGCGCCAGCTGTTTTCTCATCATGACGCATGAAGACGGAGAAGTTAGGAACGCGAATTTGGGACGATCGTCCAAATACAAGTATAGTGAAGGACGATCGGTGGTGGATGAATTTCCGGACGTATTTCCGGAAGAAATACCTGGACTTCCCCCTCGCCGTGAAGTTGAATTTTCCATTGATTTGGTGACGACGGCAGCTCCTATCTCGGTTCAGCCTTATCGGATGTCGCCTGCAGAGTTAGCTGAACTCAAAGAGCAGATTGAAGAGTTGATGGAGAAACAGTTTATTAGACCGAGCGTGTCACCTTGGGGAGCGCCCGTACTACTAGTAAAGAAGAAGGATGGCAGCTCGCGGTTGTGTATAGATTACAGGCAGTTAAATAAGCTGACCATCAAGAACAAATACCCATTGCCGAGGATAGATGACTTGCTGGATCAATTGCATGGGGCTGCGGTATTCTCAAAAATTGACTTGAGATCCGGATACCATCAAATCAGAGTTAAGGAAGATGACATCCAGAAAACAGCGTTCAGATCTCGGTATGGGCATTATGAGTACGTTGTAATGCCATTTGGAGTAACGAACGCTCCAGCAGTGTTTATGGAGTATATGAATCGCATCTTCAGGCCATATTTGGATAAGTTTGTGGTCGGTTTCATAGATGATATTCTCATCTATTCCAAGACTGAAGACGAACATGAAGAGCACCTTAGACTTATACTGGGAGTGTTGCGGGAGAAGGAATTATATGCCAAATTGTCTAAGTGTGAATTCTGGATGAGAGAAATTCAGTTCTTGGGGCATGTGGTGTCGGCTGGAGGCATCTCGGTAGATCCAGCAAAAGTTTGAGCGGTACTGGAATGGGAAAGTCCGCGTTCGGTCACTGAGGTACGCAGTTTTGTTGGGCTGGCGGGCTATTACAGACGTTTCATTGAAGGTTTTGCTAAGATAGTAGCTCCGCTAACTCAGTTGACTCGTAAAGATCAGCCGTTCGCTTGGACCGATCGTTGCGAAGCCAGTTTCCAAGAGTTGAAAGTGAGATTGACGAGCGCTCCAGTGTTGGTTATTCCAGACACGTCTAAACCGTTCGAAGTGTATTACGACGCTTCTCACCAAGGTTTAGGTTGTGTTCTGATGCAAGAAAAGCGAGCGGTAGCGTACGCGTCTCGTCAGTTGAAGATTCACGAAAGGAATTACCCAACGCACGACCTGGAATTGGCAGCGGTCGTCTTCGCACTGAAGATTTGGAGGCATTACTTGTACGGGTCTACTTTCCAAGTCTTCAGTGATCACAAGAGCCTCAAGTATTTATTTGATCAGAAGGAGTTGAACATGAGGCAGAGGCGTTGGCTAGAGTTTTTGAAAGATTATGAGTTTGAACTGCTGTATCACCCTGGGAAGGCCAACGTAGTGGCGGACGCCCTAAGCAGGAAGACAGTTCATGTCTCGGTGATGATGATTAAAGAGCTAAGTTTGGTGGAGAGTTTCCGAGACCTAAGGTTACAGTTCGATCTAGGAACGAACGTTATTAGATGCTGTAACCTTAGAATTTCCAGTGACGTCTTTGACCGTATCAGGATAAAGCAACGCGAGGACGAGGACTTGTTGAAGATTTTAAGCGCGCTCGGTACGGATCAGGCCAAGCATTTCAACACTGGAACGGACGGCCTATTGCGCTACATGGATAGGACGTGCGTTCCCAACGATGGTGAACTGAAAAGAATTATTCTGGAGGAAGGTCATCATAGTCGTCTTAGCATGCACCCTGGCATGACTAAGATGTATCAAGACCTCCGGAAATCATTTTGGTGGCCTGGAATGAAGAACGATGTCGCTCGTTTTGTAGCGTCATGCCTAACCTGTCAACGAGCGAAGGCGGAACACCAAAGACCTGGCGGCCTATTACAGCAATTGGAAATTCCAGAATGGAAGTGGGACAGCATCTCCATGGATTTCGTGACTCATCTACCACGAACGGTCAGGAATCATGACTCGATTTGGGTGATCGTGGACAGGCTAACGAAGAGCGCCCACTTCCTGGCCGTAAACTTGAAGATGTCAATGACAAATTTGGCCAAGTTGTATATTAAGGAGATCGTTCGTCTTCATGGAGTACCTTCAAGCATTATATCTGATCGAGACACGAGATTTACATCTCGGTTTTGGCAGTCTTTACAAGGCGAATTGGGAAGCAAGTTGCAGATGAGTTCAACCTATCACCCGCAAACGGACGGCCAGTCTGAAAGAACTATCCAGACGCTAGAAGATTTGCTGAGGACGTGCGTCCTAGATCACTTAGGCGCCTGGGATGAAGTCCTGCCGCTAGTGGAATTCACGTACAACAACAGTTTTCAGTCTAGCATTGGAATGGTGCCGTTTGAAGCTCTTTATGGGAGGAAGTACCGAACACCACTTTGCTGGTTCCAAGAAGGAGAGAACGTACTCACTGGACCTGAGCTCATCCAGCAAACGACTGACAAAGTGAAGTTGATCCAAGAGAGATTGAAGACGTCCCTGAGCAGACAGAAATCATATGCGGATAGAAGAAGAAGACCATTGGAGTTTGCTGCAGGAGACCATGTTTTCCTTAGACTCAACCCGATCACTGGAGTAGGCCGAGCCGTTCGTCCAAAGAAGTTGTCTCCCAAGTTCATAGGGCCGTACCAAATTTTGAAGAAGATTGGATCAGTAGCTTATGAACTTGCCTTGCCTCCTCAGTTATCAAATCTTCATCCAGTATTCCACGTTTCTCAACTCCGGAAGTACATAGCGAATCCATCTCACGTACTGGAGTTGGAAGACGTTCAACTTCGTCATGATCGAACGCTGGAGTTGCAACCAGTCCGCGTGGAAGACAGCCGCACCAAGCTATATAAAGGAAAGGACGTTCGCCTAGTTAAAATGGTGTGGGACGCGAAGACTGGAGATTCAACATGGGAAGTGGAGGATGCTATGAAGGACTTGTATCCACACTTATTTACGGGTAAGTTTCTAATTTTCGAGGACGAAAATTTTGTAGTTGGGGAGAATGTGAGACCCGGAAAAATTAACACTGCAATTATCTGTCACATCACCATTAATGCGCACGCCACGTCACTACTCCGGGTAATTAAAACCCACTTTGCATTGCATGCACGAGCGCCATGTGTCGAGTTGGAAACTTCTGAAATCAGAAGTGGGGGTGCAGGTGTCAGCACACGAGACGCTCGTTCGTCTGGGATTGGAATGAACAAAAATGATTTTCGAAAAACCCTTCCACTCACCTGCACCACTCATCTTCTTCCTCAGAACCCAACCTCTCCTTTTCTCCCGCTTCTCTCTAAAAACCTCCAACTTCTCTCTACTGTTACTTATACATCTCTTCTCCGTTTAACATTCAGAACCGTAGGAACGTTCACTACGCCGTGAACTTCATTTTGGTCCGAACAACTTCAGATTCTGTTAACGGTAAGATTTCCAACTCATACGCTCATTTCTGGAGTTCTTGCGAACCCAGATTCAGTTGCATGCAAGGGTATAAGTTGATATCTTCTACGTTTCTTTGGTTAGACTTAGTTGAAGAGTGTAAGAACGATCGTGGAGGGTAGAAAACCATAAGTTGGGCAAGTCCAAGTGATACTCTTAGAACGAACACTGCTATCCAGGTAAGGGAAGCTTATATGTTTAATTTATACTTGAATGTGGTATGATCTGATTTGGATGTATGAAAACGTATGCATGTTGATGACTGAAATGCATGTATGTAGTATGAATGCGAATGTATGATGTATGATGATTGAGATGTGTGATCATGAACATGGATGTTTATGTTGTATGAAGTAAATCTGTATGATGATGTTGAATATGAAGTAATTGGAATGAATGTTATAAAGTTTATAAATTGAAAATCATATGAATTATAAAGTATAATTTTAAATGTTGAAATCTGAAATCTGTTATGGTTGGAAAATCTGAAACGTAAATCACTCCCTATGATAAATTACGCTCGTCACCGTACGGTCTTATACCGTTCGGTTTCCCTGAAAATAACTTAGAATGGAATTCTTTCATTTGGGAAGAACTCCGCTTGAGAGCGAGCGTCCCCATTTAAATGTCTGAGCGTTCGGTTCAGCTCAGCTGTATATAAATACTTTACACTTTAAAATATGTAACGTTCGGTCTTATACCGAACGTTCGTTCTAAACAACGCTCGGTCTTAAACCAAGCGTTCGTCCTAAATAGCGCTCGGTATTAAACCAAGCGTTCGTCCTAAAGAGCGCTCGGTCTTATACCAAGCGTTCGTCATGGTTGATTCTCGGTCATCTACCTAGCGTTCGCTTTGATGTAGTGTTCGGTCTTAAACCGCACGCTCGTCCTTATCTTTGATTCCTTAACGAACGTAAATAACGTTCGTTCAAATATTACAATATTCATCCTCTTACGTTCGTTCAAATACTGGCATCGGTTCTTCATATACAATATTTTACAAAGAAAATTCTAAGTATTATTGACCATCCTTGGTACATTGAATCTGGTCCAAGATCTTCTTCACGAAAATTTTCTAATTATCATTATACCTTCAATAGAGTCAGTTCATTTAACTGACCAAACAGAGAGTCACGGTCGTCCATCCAGTACTTTATTTGGACGTTCGTCCTAATTCTTCAAAGGACTGAACGTTCGTCCTTTTATGCTCTTAAAGTTAAAGATGAGAATGATGATAAATTATAAAATATTACCATGTGAACACTATATTAAATGATTATACGATTATGGAATTTGAACGAGCGTTCCAAGGAGGAACGTCTCAGATATGTTAAATATTAAATTTGGTAAAGTATGACTGTGGATAAGTTAGGACTCGCTGTCCATCCTGATATTCAGTGATTACTCTTCTCACGTAGAGAGGGTAAGTCATGCGTGTGAATGGCAGGAGGTCCTTAGTCCATAAGTTAACATGGGCGACGTAAGAACGGACTAACCTCGAGTGGCAGCTGTTTAGGTGTATCCCAGTTACTACATCACTCGAGTGCAAGGACGCTTGTAACTACACAGATCATACAGTCCGGACGGTCTGTCATATATATATATATATATATATATATATATATATATATATATATATATATATATATATATATATATATATATTTCTATGTTATTCTATGTTAAGATTATTTGTTGTATGTGTGAATTGAAATGTTAAATGTATGTATTGTTGTTATGAGTTAAATTATATAAGCTTACCCTTTCGTTTTCCTTGTGTTGTCCATTGTATCTGTACGTTCGTCCTGTCTTGCAATGATCATCCGTGTGGATGTGAGCAGAAGGCGAGGTCACTCTAGAGGACGTCATCGAGGAAATAGTCGAAGTTGAAGTGAAAGCGGAACAGTAGGACGTCCGTCTTTTGTTTTAGTTTAGGCGTTCGTTTTGTTTTTGAACGTTCGGTTATTTCTTTTGTAAAACCGTTCGTTATTAACATTCACTGTTTTCGATTTGTATATCTTAACTCTGCAATCTAAGCCGTTCGGCTTTTAAACTCTGATTATATAAAGACTGCATTGATTTACTGTTAATTGTAATTAATTCTGACTTATGGTAATTACTGTATTTTGGGATGTTACAGTTGCATTGTAATATTGAAAGATATAAAGGAGTTTTAATTATAGATCTGTTGGGACATAAGTTACAATTTATTATATTACAAAATTATAATAAATTAATGGGTCTTTTGAAAAAAAAAATATGTAAAAAAACACATTAAAAAGATATGAATTCAACTTAAAGAAATTAACAACTTTTTTAATTAAAAACTTTAAAACAATAAATTTACAAATCTTTTATAATTATTCAACTTTTCATTTTCGAACATGAAACTTAATTTTACTTAGATTTATATTTAGATTTCCAACCATAAAAATTATTAAATACGATGAGAACAATTTTGTGATAGCATTTTTAACTATAAAACTCTAAAAATTCTATGAATTTTTTTTATTTTAACTTGGCATGAAATTGAAGAGAAAAAGTTGAAAACAACTGGCATCCTAGGAAATTGATCCCAATGTTCGTGGAAGAGGCAAGAGAAACAAAGGATCACATTCACATGTGAGACAACCTATGCTGTCGGTAGTACAGTGTGAGTGGGCCCCTGTGGGGATATTTTTTTCTTCCTTCATTAATTTCACTCAACCATTGCCAATAAGCAATCAAGACGAGAGTCAGACATGTCAAAATTCTTGTTTCCATTCTAAGTTCAAAGCATTCAGCATATGACTTCACATGGTCTGTTTGAACAAGTTTGAAAAATTTATAAAGAATAAAACCATCCATACCATCTTCAAGCTTTTACTTTCTTTAGTATTTCCCAGAGTAATGAAACTGCTTAAAAATCTCTGAAGTATTATTGAATGTTTGTTACTTTAAGTCTCTGAGTAAATGTATTTTAATGAAGTTTAGGTACCACCAACTTGAAGAATTTTTTAATAATTGAGGGGCTGTCTAATTTAATTTCATATATTCTCAAAGAACTTTAACATGTTTTGTTTTACTTCAATAACAATTTAAAAAAGTGAATAATAATTGAAGAATGAAAGTGATTATTATTCAACTCACAAAACGTGCTCCCATACAGATAGGTTTGAATGTAGCTGTCTCAAGTTCTTGACTTCTTGTAACAAAGACCAAATTTAGCACATAGAGTTACCTGATCATATTATTTGTCTAGGTTGGAATCAGGAGGAAATTGTAGCCCCATTTTTGAGAGGTTCACACCACCCCAATAACTCTAGCTTTTGTAATTTTTAGAAGTGATTGAATCAATAAATTGTGTGCCAACAATCAACACTTTTGGTTACATAATATTCTTCAGCCAAATCATTTATTGTGATCAACTGCACAAGGGTAGATATCAGGGACCACATAAAATGCCAGAATAACTACATAGTCAAACAACAAAAGAGACAACAAAGAAACTGTCCTTAGTGAGCCAACCATGGACCAAAAAATAATGAACAGTATGAGTTCTTTTTTCTGTTTTTTTTTTTTATTTGTTCAAATGAGTTTAATTGAGCACTGCCTTTGATTTTTACATCAGCTACTACTGGTTTCTGAATTTTGACTGTTGTGTAATGAGCTCCATGTTCATAAAATAAGAGAATAAGACAAACTCCTTCTGAGTACTTCTAGAAGAAAAAATATACATAAAACAGATAAAAAGCTAAAATTAAACTGTGCACAAATTGATTTATAAAAATTCACATAACTTTTCTAAACTTTTAGGTTATGCATAAATTATTATAAGTGCTCATGAAAAACCTTATTCAGAAAAACTCTAACAAGTTGTGGTGATGTAAGGCGATTCAAAACCTAATTTGACTGCTCTTAGAATAAGTATTTAAAACACCAAAGGAGTGAATTGTTGGGTGGTACGGTAAGTGATTATCTAAGAGTTTTACTTACCAAGACTAAAGAAGCATCTAAATGTTCAAAACATACAAACAATTTCTCCACTTAAAAAAGTATTTTTGATAAAGAAATTTACAGTATTGTCAGGCACCTAGATCAATGATGCTATAACTTAACCACAGATACTGCTTCAAGTAGGGTGTAGCATGGTAACTTCATCTATTTACTATATTTATATGGACAAGGCGTGGCGTAACTGGTATCAAACTGTGCAGAGCGTATGAGTCAGAGACTGAAAGCAGAGCCTTCTTCCCTCTGAAACCCATACGGTATCACTGGTTCAATCTCAATAAATATTGGAGGTGAAAAAACTTTGTTTCTTCACGCTGTAATTCTACATCTCCTAATAAACTTATTAGAGATATTTACGTGTCTACTCCACAAACTTCGAACCTCCGGGAAGCCAATTTCAAGCCATGGTTTTGCAGGGCCACTGAAATGAATAATAGGCGCAGCTTCCAATTTTTCTTTGCTAATTTCCGCTGATTGATGGCGATAACCTAAATCAGACACTAGCATTGATGAATTTATAGGATGCACTTGACCATCAAATGCAATCAAGGCAGGTGGAAGCACTCCTGGATTCCACATTGTCGTCCCAGACTCGAGGTTCTGTGAGATCAGATAAATATAGATGTTTATTGGTATGATCACTTTACTGAAGCATAAAATTGTTCATAAACATTTACAAGAGATGAGAATAAGAAATGAATTGAGTTTTTCTCATAAGCTAATATCAACTCTATGTTTAAACTTCGGAAAAAGTTAAATGAGAGTTTCTGTAAAGGAAATGCATAAGTTGATTTTAGCTTTATGAGAGAAGCTCGATTAATCTTACCTTCTTATTTTATTTTCTTACATGTGCTTGCTTACGAAGAAGTTTATATAAATAGGACCTAATTACACCATGCATTCTTTTTGTTGATTGCGTGATGTAAAGTGCAGAATTATCTCTACTGTATGGCTTCAAAGGATAAACCAGTTCTAACTTATAAGTGATGCTAGACATGCATGCAGAATGTAATGCAGTAGTACTTAAGACCAAATAAATATTGCTTAACATAATACAAATAATAAACATTTATGAACATCTCAAATCACTCATGTTCAATATTTGATGAAAAAAAATGAAAATTTAAGCCGTGTCTTGTTAGTTCAATGTTGATGCATGTGAAAACTTAACAAAATGCATTGAATAGAATAATGTACAGGCTTCATTAAGCACATTATGTCAACGGAAACTTACAAGTTTCAACCATTGACGGTAAGTCTCCGTTATGTTTGTTCTTCTCCAAGCTTCAAGATCAAATATATTCATGCCATAGAGCCATGCACACTGATCACCGTGGAATTTTGATGATACTTGAGGATGTGAAAAGTTCAAGTAGTTCATGTATTTATTTCCAGGGCAGCAGCTGTCTCCACACCATGACTTGAATACAGAACCGATGACTTTTCCATTAAGATCTAGTTCCCATAAAGAAGAAATGTCATGTTGGATTACAACATCGTCATCCAAGAAAACTATCCTTTTGAGATCTGGAAACAGCTGTTGTGGTCCACAAAAATCAGATGATGAAACAATCATCGCCAAGCATTTAGACTTTTTATCACTTATTACTCAATCAGAGGGCTACCAAAAATAATTAATTACCTCAGGCGTATACATGCGCAGTTGATTCATCAAGGATAGGCTGCTGGGCCTTAAAGCCTCCAAATATGTGCTATGTTCTTGAGTATATTGGAGGTCCTTTCCCTTGTTATAGTATTGCTTCCAAATGAAGTGATTAGTTTCCAGCATCTCTTTAACACCAGCATTCACTTCTTCGGACCAGTCGTATTGGTGCAGTCCCCTAACTTCCACAACTGCTGATTTAACAGAATTGGTGGCAAACCAAGCATGCATGGGGGCATAAGTTTTTTTGTCAGTAACAATGTGAAAAACTAGTTTTTCAGGGTTGATTGAACTTTTATAAGCAGAGGTTACGACAACAGATGCAGCAAGGACATTGTCAGTGAGAAGACCTATGTGGTGAAAGGTGGGATCAACAAGGCGAGATACAAATTCAGGAGGGGGTAGACGAGACCTGGCCATAGCATTTACAGCGTATTCTTCAGCCAACTTTAGACAAAGACAATGTAGACTTTTGGGAACACCATGAGAAGCTAGATGCCAATATACTGACTCCTGCTGTCTTGCTAGTTGCACCTTGCGTTCCAATTGTGATAGCTGAACATGAACAGAAGAAATTGCATATTTTTTTAGAGGATTAAAACTTAACTTAACAATTGCTTTTCCTGAATTGAATATTTTGTAGCTGACTAGAGCCTATGCTTAATTGGAAAACCATTCAATGATGCAACCCATGTACAACGAGACTTGGACTATGATGTTACCTTCACCCACATTCCTCCTTATTTTAGGATCCATCAAGTTAAAAGAATGCAAGTATCATGATACCCGAAGAAGCCCTCCAACTAAAGGTCGTTTTTCGAAAGCCTCCAGCAATTCAAAACTCAAGACAACTCAACTTTCAAAACTTTCCACGAACGTAGTGTAAAATTATCTCCCTGTCCAAGTGGAGAAATCCCCTGATAAAGAGGTAATAATTTGCATGGTTTTATAAGTTGAAGATGAGTTAATTGTGTTTTGAACCACATGAGTCTCCGAAATTGACCTGTAGCTGAACGTGATTTCTTGCATCTTAGCCTACATTTTATCTTGGCCACTTTTAGACACTTTCAGCAACTGCCATAGATATATAAAATTAAAAATGGAATACGAATAATCAATCCTTTAAGAAACAATTCAATGCCGTAAATTTCAGGTTATGTTAACTTTTTTATTCATTGTTTCTGGTTCATAGACCATGTTCTACAATTGGAGTTTATATGCCACACAAAGTCCAGTTGTGCAAGTTGTATCAATTTCCTTTCTTTTTGTTGTCTTTTGTTTAATTTTGGAAGTGTCTGTCTTTTGGTGCACGCCTATAGTGTGTTACTATGTTTAAAAGCTATTTGCATTGGCTTCTCGTGATTTTCACACCTAAAATGTTGAAGTCAGGACAGACATTTACTATATAATGGCTCATGATTGTAAATCAACATCAGAATGAAATAAAAAAGGGATCACGAGGAAAACGAAAGACAAGATCATCATCATCTTATATAATATTAATAACTACAAAAAGAAAAGGCAGTACAAAATTTTATATACCACGGATTTGGTCTTGAAGGCAAAAGCCTTAAGATCTTGGTTTGAAGTCATCTCTTTCACAAGTTCATTGAATGACCCTGCTCCCTCTTTAACATTACCATCATTTGCCTCTACTAGGGCTCTTGTCAGCTCATCTCTGAGTTCCTTCAAGGACATGCAGTACCATAGTAAAAAACAGATCACAAATTATCATATTCTTTTTTCTAGAAATTTGAAAGGGTGGTCAGAATCTCTAGTCGAGACCTTGACTATTACAGGATAGCAACAAACCAATGTTACCAGGAAATAATACTAGTTTAAAAATTGTTTGCTTTAAATATAAATTAATTTTAATTACAAACTTATATTAAATCGTGTGCTCCAATAAAAAAAAAAATAATGCTTTCTCAACCAGTTAGTTTGATGATTCAATAAAAGAACATAGACCATAAAGACATTGGAAACAGTGAAAAAAGTTCTGAACATAGCAACTAGCAGAAATAAAAAGGTAGAAGTGGAAGAAATCATTGCTCTACAAGTGGCTGGTCATGCTCATTGCCCCACATATATCAGGAATGCAACTTGTCAAAGTACGACAGTGAACTACCAACTCTCACAGCAGCATTATATGATCAATATCAATTCCTCGGATTTTTTTTCTTTCCCTTACTTTTTGTTTATAGGGAAAACAAGTTTTATGCACTGCTCTCAATTTAGACCTATTTCAATTACTAGTTGATATATCATGGATCTTTTCAAGGAGTACTGGCCTCTAACTATCAAACAATTTTAGTAATAAAACGTAAAAAATTTATGTCTAAAAACATGTTTACTTATGGAACTGTTTAAATAATATATAATAGATGTATTTTGTATATCATAAACTGACTTGAATTTTAATTAAGTTGTAGATGTAAGAAAGTCAATTAAACTGTTTAAATAATATATAATACATGACTAATCCAATCCAAGAAATAACAAATAACAAAAGACTGAGGAGTTAACCCAAAAAATGATAAATTTAGAATTGGTTTTTATTGATAACTATATATCTATTCTTCAGCTTTTACTGTCTTTTTCCGAACTCATCTGACAAACGATGTCAACCACATGTGGTGGAGATTTTAAAAGTTGAAATATAAAGATTAAAGGATCATGGCAAGTGAATGAAAAGGAAACAACAAAGTATCTCATGCAGCATAATGTATGGATATGATCCATTCTGAGGTTGTCTAATATTGTCAAAACAACATAAGATAGGGGGGATTTTGTGTCTTAGTTGGTGACAGATAGACAAACCCCCCTTAAATTTATACTTCTTTATGGAATGATTCATGGCACCCCATATAGTTTAATAAAATCTCATGTTTTAAGATCAGTGATAAATCTCATATCCACCAACTCCTTTTAATTGCATAATTTTTAGGTTTTATTTTGTTTTTAAATATTGGATTTGTCTCCCAACCTAAATGCTGACAAACTATAATTGTGAAATGATTATTATTCAAACTTTACAAGAGGATAACAATACTTTAGGTTTATCAAAATTAGATAAATTATATAATAGACTGACCTTGATCTTGTTTATTTGTTAATATGTAGACGTTCTTTACTAGTTGCACTTTTTTAATATATAAATTAATTATTCATGCATCACCTTTTTAAGATCGGATCCGCCTGTAGCCACTATATTTGAAAATAGTATTTGACTTTTTTTCTTAGCCAAAAAAGGTTTGATTTATAGAAAAACATCATTTTGACGAATTTGATAATATAAAAATCCTAATTTCAATAAATTTATTTTTTCAATAAACTTGATTTAATTGTGCAGGCAAGAGATCAAGTAAATAATAGAATTGGCTATTTACATTTTAGGGGAAGATGGTTGAAGGAAGGAAGATATTAAAAAGGAGTTAAACTAGAAAGAATACAAAAGGGTAATTTGGTAAATGAGATACTTACTAGTGACGTGTCAACCCCACTGAAAAACCTCCACCCAGCACATTCTGCAACAATCATTTTCATCCATATCTGTCATTATCTACATAATAAATGAATTTATCTTTTTTTTTTTCTGTAATAACTATAATTTTCAAAAATTTTGTTATTAGAAATTTGAATAACCATCATTTCTGAAAATGAAAATCAGAAAATAATTTCTTCAAAATAAACTGCATGTCTTGAATAAGCTTTTAAAAGAAAATTTTCAACTTTTCAGAAAATATTGTTTCAAAATAAACCCGTATCTAAAATAGTATGAAAGGATATATTTGTCGATCTCAGAAAATCAAATTACAAATACAATGCATTTAAAATTATTTTAAAATTAATTTTATTTACTTAGTTTGAAAAGATACTTACATTATCCTACAACATTATCCGTTTTTTATATTTCGAGTTTTAAATCATGCTTCATCAAAAATGCATATTCACACAGAAAAATAAAATTATATTTTTAATAGTTATTGTTAAATTTAAATAAAAATTAAAACTGGAACATAGTTTAATGATCGAAAACTATAAACTAATTAAACAGTTCTTTCATTATATTTATATCGTACTGTTGAACTTAAAAAAAAATAACAGTGGAGTAAAAGTAAAATTTAAATAAATTTAAAAATACTATAACCTTGTTCTTAGACTCAATTTAACTACTATCCCCTTATTTAAATTAACCATTCAGAGAAAATTATAAAATTTAATTAAATAAAACTAGCATTATGATTTTCAGAGTAATAATAACAGGCAATGTTTAGAGAATTAATTTTTTTCATTTTTCTATAATTTTAATATACTTAATAAAAATTATACTGTAAATTGATTAAAAATATTATAAAATTATTTTTAAAACAATTATTATAAATCAAATAATTATTATAGAAGTAAATAACTTCCAATACAAAAAAAAAAATCAATTATTTATCTTCTAAACTCGAAAAAAAATCCAAAAAACTTATGCAGTTACTATAGAGTATATTAATTAAAGGCCTTAGCTTTCATGCTCCATTAGAGAGAAAAAAAATACCATTATATATATAAATTTTAAATAATTAAAGTATAAACCAGTAATTTTTCGTAAATCAGTGCATATATAAATTAAAAGACTTGCTATATCTTCTCTCTAGAATCACAAAGATTTGCATAATTTTTTGTAAAATAATTACAATAAAAGCCAGTAATTCTTTTTTAGAAATTGTGATTGGACAAAGAATGCCCGTACACGTTAATAATTAAATTATTTCTAAAATGATAAACTTATTAATTAAATTATTTTTAAAATGATAAACCTTGTTTAGGAAAGCAATTATTTCTTGAAATGAAATAATTAAAAAATGGATATGTTCTTTCACAAAGTGTACAAAAAGTAACCAAAGTAAGTAACAGAACTGAGTTGTAAGCAAAGGAAAAAAAGTGAAAAGGCAAGGAAATAGATTACCAAACGAGGAACACACGGCAGCAGATTCCAGCATCAAGATCGCGATCCTCACAAACAGAAACGGCAGCACGATCCCAAGCACCACCACCACCGGAAACACTGTTCGAGCCGAAATCCGGCGACCGGAGCCAGCGCCGGTCCCTGCCGTTGTAGTCTTCGCCGATCCTTTTCCGTCCTCGTTAGATATTGTCACTCTCCTTATTCCCTTTGTCGATATGTAGAACTTCATCTCTGCACTTCCATGAATCAATCCAATTCCTCTCTATCTCTCGTTGATCCCCGATTCACACAAGATCTGAAGCTTCATTACTTCACTCCAAGAGAGAGAGTTTTCCTGTTCGTGCTTGGTGAAGTGTTTGAGAGAGAGAAATTCATTTGTAGAGTAGGAAAAGGTGTTCACGGGTTTGGAATTTTCTCTTTTTCTTTTCTTTTGGATTTTTTTCGACAATTTTTCTAAAAAAGAATGAAAATTTAATTTCTTTTAATTTTTGTAATAATAAAGAAAAACATGTTTGTTTTTGGAGAGAGAATCTCAAAGCCGCGTTTATGCCGCGGAAATTATTAGATTGTAATAAACACTGAGTGCTTATAAAAGAGGTGAATGTGTAGTTAGTGTTTTGTAATTGGTTTTTGGGGCTATTTACGATTTTGACATTACCTCGTTATTTTGCCGACACCTACTTTGACGTGGCACAGATGGGACACCAATGTGTAATTGTGTGATCTCTTCAGCTGTGGAGCATCTTGAGTTTTTTTAGGCAATAAGAATTTTTTTACAAAGAATTAATTTAAAATTATTTTTTAAGATTGAAGATTTTTATATAAGTATATATACAATTTTAAATAACTTATATTTATAGTTAAATGATATTTTTGTATTGATAGAAAGTCTCTTAAAAAATATTATTGAATATATTTAAGTTAATTATGAAAAAGATACATAGTTTCTCTTTATTAAATAAATTTTGTAATATTATTTTCAAAATAGATTTTAATTTTGGTTAATTTATAATTCTCTATTCACAATTTTAGTTTTTTTTAATATTTTAACTCTAGTATTTTAGAAACTCGGTAACTTTTTTTTTCATTTTCATTTTTCATTATTCTGCAATTTTATTTCTGGCCTTTTTGTTAAATTGAACTTTAATTAGACCTCAAACAATTATTTTATAGTATTTTCAATAAATTAATTGATTAAAATATAAAAAATTGTAAAATTAGGAATTCAATCAAAATTTAAAAGTTGAATAATAAGAATAAAATTAGGATAAACAATAGAAAAGTAATCCGTAGATGAAATTAAAAAAATATTAAGTTTTAGTTTAGTTTATTTTTCATAATCTATAATAATATATAAACACTTCTCTTTTATAACCTAGAAAATAAAGTATTAGAATAAATCGGTGTATTAAAATAATGAGACGAACAATTTTATTTTAAAATAATCTTATAATATAAATAGAACTTTCTAAAGCTCAGGTCATTGTCTAAATACAATTCATCTCTCTAGAACACTATTCCTCAGAGTTCTCTGACATTTCTCTAGAATTTCTCTCAATTGAGTTGTCTTATTGACGATCAAGAGGTGCCCAGACGTTCACAGCGTAGAGGGCTACACAATTGACCAATTAATTTCTTGATTCTAGCTAGTAAGTTGTTTTCCCCTTTTCATCGCATGTTCTTGAGTCGGGATCATGCAAATTCTTCTGTTGCATGTTTCTTGTAGTTTTCATCTTAAATTCCTAGTTCAATTCAAGCTCTAAGAGCTATTCTCTATCACCAATTGGTGAGTTGTAGGTTTTTATTGAGTTTCCTTGCGGTGCAAGGTACTGTTGGAGTGATTTCGTGAGTTGGGCAGTTTATCTCTAAGGTAAAGGGAGCTAGATATTTTCTTTAAATTAGTTGTATGACATGTGCGTATGCTGAATTCTGTGTTATTATGTTGTTTGGGTCACATTTTAGGTTTTGAGTAGATGTAATTGTATGTACTGGAATGTAAACTGTGAAATTATGAAATGATGCTGGTGAACTGATTTTGGATGTGATGTACATTGCAATTGAGTATATTATATGAGTGTAATCTTTTATAATAGTCATTATAGTAAGTTAAGTGAATTGGGTAGTGTTTTGGGTCATTTTAGAGGAAGTGAGGTAGTGAAATTGAGAACTAGAGGTCAAGGGCTCATTTGGTCTATTGGGGTAGTTTAAGTAAGTTATATGTGACTTGTTGGAGTCATCAAAATGGTCAAAAACAGGTTCAAAGTGGTAGATTGGGATTTGGGTCCCTAAGTTGATGAATTTGATGTTTTAGAGTAGGAATTGGTTCATAAACACTTTAGATTGATGTTACGAAGGTTTAGAATCACTTAGTCAAGTCTAATTAGGGATATAAAACAATCTAGGAGTGTTTGAAGTTGGGAAAAATTGATAGAATTGGTTATTGGGGTTTGAGTTGCATAATTCTGCAGATTATGCAGACTCGCTCAACAAGTCACCCTAGCGAAATGCTCTCTACTAGGGCATTCGCACAACGAATAGACGCGTTGTGCGAATGGTTTGAGAGGGTTGC
Organism: Vigna umbellata; assembly: GCF_029865625.1. Classification (NCBI taxonomy): domain Eukaryota; kingdom Viridiplantae; phylum Streptophyta; class Magnoliopsida; order Fabales; family Fabaceae; genus Vigna; species Vigna umbellata. Next base: position 37,596,933 of record NC_142169.1, read on the forward strand.
TCTCTGTTCGATGATCCGCTTGGCGAATCAGGGCGTTATGCGACTAGTTGGGATTTGGGACTATTGCCAATTTTATTCGAATAGCGAATAGGTGCGCTCTGCAAGTGTTTAGGGAGTCTGAGCCACTGCCTAGGGCTCTCGCATAGCAATTTGGGGCGCTATGCGAGGGGTTTGAGGTCTGATACAATTAGGACTTTATTCGCATAGGTTAATGTATTGCGAATGGTTATGGGGGGTGGGTCTCTATTTGAGGATTCGAATAGAGAGTTGCGTTGTTGTGCGAGAAACCTCTAGATTCGCTCTACGAATGTGTGCATTGTGCGAATGGTCCAAGTTTAGTTCACTCTTTTCTTTCAATCTTAGGTTGATTTAAATGAATTGTTGAGAGCAATATGAAGCATGTTCGACTTTGTCTTACATTACATAATTGATTATTGTCACGAGTTATGTTGGTGCCCTATGTTGTGATCCAAAGTGAATTTTCTTGTTGAGATTCAAGTATGTTTAGAATGAATGCAAGAGCTTAGTCTTGGGGGTTATCCTGAAACTCCAATGGTCTTTCATTCTCAAGTAGAGAGGATCGATCCATGTCGTGAGAAGTAGTAGGAGGTCTTAGTCTTGGGGGCTTCCAGTATGCTCCAAGGCGTGGTACAGACTAATCTCGTGAGTGTGGTAGGGTGAAATCCATTGGCAATGGCTTTGTAAAGCAGTAGAAGCCACCACGAGTGCACGACCCGCCATAGCTCGACAATCATTCTAAGTCCGGATAGTCAAAGTCAGTATAGTGTCATGTATGAAGAGTTTATGTGATGTGAATGAATATGTATGATAGTATGAAACTTAGTAAATGAATATATGATTAATCTTTGTTTAAACTAGCTTACCCTATTGTGTGTTTGTGTTTTGTATGTGTTGGTATTCTTTCTTCTCCAATGATCATCCTATGGGTATGAGCAGAGGGAGATGAGGTGTCTCTGGAGCAGGCGTTGGACGAAGGTGATGCTGTTGAGTAGTTAGTTTTAATTTAACCTTGTAGATAGTTTGGAGTATTCTATTGTCTATATAAAGTTCTAAATTTATAGTTGTTTTTGGATAACTATAAAGGAAATACTTTATATTATAAGTTGGATAACTGTTCTATCTTATCATGATTGTGATAACTCTCTTCTATGGTTTATACTATATTTTGGGATGTTACATTAATGGTATTATAGACAATTTTTTTCCTTAGGAATCCTGTAGATTGTGAGTGTACCTTATATATATTTTTTATTTTTAATTACATTTTCAAATTAAAAATTTACAACAACCTATAAAACAAATTTACCTCTAATATTTATATTTATTCTTAATTATATTTTAGAATTAAAAATAAAAAAGTAATATTTTAAATGTTAGAAATAATTATCGTATAATTATTTATTATATTTTTATGTAATCACTATTAATATTAAAAAATTTAAAGTATAGAAAACCATTATGTGTTTTTTTTATTAACTATAAGAATGATTTAGGAAAATCTTATAGGACATACATTCTATATTTTTTATATAAGATTTGATGTTATTTCTTACTTTTTGTTTGATAATGATATAATTATAATTTTTTTCTCAAATATAAAATAAAACTATTTATTTCATTTGTAATGAATATTTTATAATATTATATTTTATTTAGGTTTAATCAATCAGGAAGTCCCTATTTTTGGGCATAATCTCAATTTGGTCCTTTTCTTTCTTGGCGTCTTAATTGGGTTTTATTTTTGTGAAAATTGCAACAATTCGGTCTCTGCCGTTAAATTGAGCCCAACGACGTCAGTCTCTGGTTGACGTGGCATGCTGGACTGAGTTTTTAATTGACGTGGCTGAATAATGTGTACTTAGGTAGTTTTAAAATTAAAAACTTGATAAAATATGGGAGACGGACCCTTCCTCGGGGCTTTACACCCTGCGGTTAGAACCATCCTTCTACGGTGAGTTCGAGCTCATCTTCAACGACACCGTTTCGTACTGGTCCACCGGGAGCTGAAGCAATGGGACATTCCTTAACATCCCAAAGATGACCATCCCCTACCTCTACACCTTTCACTTTGCCATGCCGTTCTCCCCAGCCGTGGCCTTCGGTTTCTCCGAACGCGCCATCAAGACGAGCTTCCGACTGTTGACGATGTTCCACCTAGAGCCCTTCGGGCAGGTCAAGCAGTACTCGTGGAACAGTCAATTGGGTTCCTGGCAGATGTTTTGGTTCAAGCCGAAGAGTGTGTGCCAGGTTCGGGGACTCTACGGGGTGTTTGGGGTTTGCACTAGGGACACATCCAAATTCTGTGAGTGTGTGGGTGGGTTTAAGCCTTTGGATGTTCGTGGGTGGGGTTCTGGTGATTACTCTCAATGTTGTCACCATGTGGACGCGGGGTGTGATGGAGGTGATGGGGGTGATGGGTTTGAAGATCTTGGTGCTGTGAGGTTTGGATTCGGGAATGTGAGTCTGGTTAAGGGGAAATCTAGAAGCTTTGTGAGCGCGAGTGCTTGAATGATTGTGGGTGCGTTGGGTTGAGTTTCGAAAAGCAGAGTGGATTATGCAAGAAATTTTACGGTTCACTTTTGGATTTTTAGAATTTAACCGCTGATGGTGAAAGTAAGGTTTTGCATGTTAGGGTTCCGAGCGGTGGTGGTGACATTGTTGGTGATGGTGAAGAAGAGGGTTGAGGGGAAGAAATTGGAAGAGGATGAGGAAGATGGGTTTGTGGGTGTGTTGAATTTGCGTGTGTTTTCTTACAAGGAACTTCAGTTGGCGACTCAGGGGTTTTCAGAGAAGATCGGGCACAGAGGGTTTGGGACTGTGTTTCAGGGGGAGTTGAGTGATGCTTCGATTGTGGCTGTGAAGAGGTTGAAGAGGCTAGGGAGTGGGGAGAAGGAGTTCAGGGCGGAGGTCTCCACGATTGGGAGTATTCAACACGTGAATCTTGTGCGGCTTAGGGGCAGTTTTACCAAGTTTCTAATTTTGAAACTACCTAAATACAAATCATTAAGCCACGTCAATTAAAAACTCAGTCCATCGTGCTACGTCAACCAGAGACTGACGCCGTTGGGCTCAATTTAACGACAAGGGTCGAATTGTTGCAATTTTCATAAAAATAGGACCAAATTGAGACGCCGAAAAAAAAAGGATCAAATTGAGATTCTACCCCAAAATAGAGACTTCGTGAATGATTAAATCTTTTATTTATTATAATTTTTATAATTATTTAATAATTATTTAATTAATATTAAAAATATTAAAAAGTCATAGTTCTTTTGTGATAATGAAAATAAAATAAAAATTTCATTAAAATTAAATATATAAATAACATGGGATAAACTTTTGTCTATTCACAAAGATGAAGGTGGTCACATAAGAGGAATAAGCTAATTTAAAAAACAAAAAAAAAACTAACATATATCAAGTAAACAAATTCATTGTAATACCAAACACTTCAAAGAGTTACAAAGTAATAAAACATGTAATTAATTACTCTTATAACTTAATTATCTGGATACATGCATTGATATCAGATTCACTAGAGACATGCACGTGTCGTGGTCTCTACTTCTATTTAGATCCATTGTCAATGGGTTTTATCCTTCCACAGACAAGGTTAATCTCCTTCGCATCTTAGGCTAAGAAAAAGTTCATACTAGGACTTCTTTCTACTTTTACCACATAACCCATTCTACTTCATTTGTGTCTGAATGGTTATTAGAGCGGCAAGATGTCTTCTTACCTAAATCCTTACATGAAGACATACATTAAATAAAACCACATAATAGAATCTTTCCTTTGGAATTCCTTTAATTTCATCAACTCATATATTTACTAAAACCCATCAGATCATTAACCTTATCAACCATTCAAAAGTTAAATCATATCAACAATTAAAACTAACTAAAACCAACAACATCAGAAGACATGCAGCAAAACATAACCATTATACAATCTAGCACTCCACAATAGTAATTGAGCGTCCAACACTAACATTTCAGAGACCTAACATCCATTTAGCACTAATGGCCCAAGCTAACACTTAGCGCTAGCAACCCCCAAAACTCTCTATGATGGGAGTGCTTAGTGGTAAAATCAAATGCTCAATGTTACAAGCCACTTGAACTCTCTAGAATAAGCACACTCAATGACACAAATTACTACTTAGTGCTCCGTGACAAAAGTGTTTCATGTTCTTAAAATTTACAGTTGGTGTTTAATGCCATGACATCAACTTTTTGAATTTACAAGTATTAACTTGCATAATCATTCCAATTGGTACTTCTTAGATTTTCTTCTCTCATAATTGAAAAAAACCCTAAAATATATCAATTTGACTAATTTCTCAAATATAACCTTCATTTAATCATACATTAAAATCAATAAATTTATATTAAATAAAACTCACTCATAACCATTAATACTCCCAATTCAATAAACTAAGACAAATCCAGCCATATCACAATCAATTAAAAGGTACTAAACAACACAACAACAAAATTTTAGCTACCTTCACCTAAATTAATGTACTTCATCTAAACAAAATTTTGTGCAACTTCCACCCACGCTACCCTATCACTACAACAAAAAAATATAAGATTTACTAACATAAGGTATCTATCTGCCAATAAAGGCAAAAATTCATCGATAATATAAGTTTTTTGACAATTTTTCGACACGCAAAATTTTTTAGGTAATGTTCTTGTTGGAAACAATTATTGGCACATAATGATCATAAGTAATTAACGACAACCATTATTCGTTAGTAAATAAGTGACATAATGTTGTACAATACCAAAATATATATCCGTTGGTAAAGTCCGTTGATAAATTGGTTGACAGATTCAAGTGCAATGGAAAACATTTCCTACCTAACCACAATAAACATGGAGATAAAACAATTTTTAGACAAAGTAGACAATTCATATGATCCAGACAATCCAAAAAATCTAAGCAATGCACTAACAATGAAATCCATGGCAATAAAAACATTTTTATAGTGTCATTAATACAAACATAGAAATTTTAAAAGTAAATATCTATAAACTTTTTCTTCTTCTTCATCCTTCTTTTGTTGTTGTGGAGGTGGATGGACTTGGTGGGTTGGACTAGAGAGCATCGTTTTTGGGACGTATTTGGGGTGGATTGAGGTTGTTATATTTGCAAAAGTAGAAGATGATTCAACAAGAAATTTTAATAATGATGTTTTGGAGAGAGATTAAAGATTTAAAGAAAGATTTAGCACAAAGGGAAAATTCAATTATTGAAGACTTGTATTTAAAACGTCTGAAGCTTTACAATATCTTGAGCATTACAACGTCTGGTGCTTTACAACATTTGGAGCTTTACAATGTTTAGAGCTTTACAACGCTTGAAGCTTTACAACGTCTATAGCTTTATAGTGTATGGACTGAAGAATCTGAAACTCTAAAGCATCTAGTACTGCAGCATCTGAAACACTCAAGCATCTAGAGACTCAAGGAGTCTAGGGATTCAAGAGTTTAAGATATTCAAGAGTTTATACTAGACATAACATAGGTAGACGCACTAGATTCTTAAAAGAAGCAATATTTCATAAATATACTAGAATAATAGATTATCTCTTGGGATAATCGATTATCCTAGTAAAAGTTTAATATTGGAAAAGTGACTCTACAATAATCAATTATTTTCTTAGATAATCGATTATGTCAGAGAAAAATGATTTTTTAAATACCTTTGCAATATCCGATTACCATCTTCGGATAATTGATTATTTGTGGCAGTTGCAAAGAGACCCTTCATATTCTGACCTATTTTTAAGTTAGTGTCGCAACCGGAATCGCGACGGGACGACGATCCAAAAAAGGAAACGAGTTTGAAAAGAGATTTGGAGTCGCCACCATAGTTTATTCTGGAAAACTACGGAAAAACCATAAAATGATAAGACACGGTCCGTGAAAACCAGATTCTAGGTTCGGGAGTCGGTTACGTGTAAGGAAGGTATTAGCACCCTACAACGCCTGCCTTAAGGCAGTACCTTTAACTAAATGCACGAATATGATGTGGTTTTCAAAATGTTTAACTATCCGCTAAAACAAATTTCTAAATAAACAAAATATATTTTTTAGTTTTTTGAGCCCGACAAGGATTGACCTTGCTCCTACGTATTCTCATTCAAAATGAGAAATCAGGGTTACGTAGTTCTTTTGATCTGTTTGAGAATTTTGTTTGGAAATTGTTTGAAAATTTGTTTTGAAATGATTTTGGATTTTTGGGAAGTGAACCTGACAAGGGCTAACCTTGCTCCTACGTATCTCCACTTTTGATGGAGAATCAAGGATCACGTAGTTCTGGCTAGAAATTGTCTGTTGCTTTGAAAGCGTTGTTTTTAGTTTTTGAAGATTTTTATATTTTTTTGATATTTTTATAAAAGACAGAGAGAGGTTTTTAGCACGAGGACGATGCGAGCGATCACACACGTACTTAACCTTTAAAACATATTTTTGGTATTTTTTTATTTAAGAAAGGGAAAAGGTTTTTAGCACAAGGACGATGCGAGCGATCACACATGTGCTTGACCTTTAAAATATATTTTTGTATTTTTATAAAAGAAAGAGAAAAGGTTTCTAACACAAGGACGATGCGAGCGATCACACATGTGCTTGACCTTAAAAATATATTTTTGTATTTTTTATAAAAGAAAGAGAAAAGGTTTTTAGCACAAGGACGATGCGAGCGATCACACATGCGCTTGACCTTAAAAATATATTTTTGTATTTTTTATAAAAGAAAGAGAAAAGATTTTTAGCACAAGGACGATGCGAGCGATCACACATGTACTTAACCTTTAAAATATTTTTTGTATTTTTATAAAAGAAACAGAAAAGGTTTTTAGCACAAGGACGATGCATGCGATCACACATGTGCTTAAACCTTTAAAACATATTTTTGTAATTTTTGTATATATATATATATTTTTTATTTTTTTATGTATTATTAAATATGCATTTAAAATAAATAGATATTTAGAATAAATAAATAAAATAAAATAAAAACAATAAAAAAACAATAACAACAATAAAAATAATAAAATAAAATAAAAAACAAATAGAATAAAATAAATAAGGGAACAAAATAAAATGAATAAAGAAAAGCAAATAAATAAATAAGTACTAAAAATAAAACAAATAGTAGGGGTGCCTAAACTAATTTTATTTCCAACAGCGAACTGGGCCTAAGCCCAGACGGACAGGGGGCGTGAAAAGGAAAACAGGGGGAACAAAAACAACTTTGTTTAGTTTTGTTTTGGGCATGGCCCAGCGCTGGCCCAAAGAGGTGTGGGGGTGCGCGGGTGCGATGTAGGGATTACGCGAAGAAGAAAGGATTTTTATTTATTTTTTTGTTTGTTTGTTTTTTTTTAAAGAAGGTTGGTTTCTGAAAAACAGGCCCAAGGCCTTCCCTTTCAATCAGCAGAAGAAACCTTAGGGGTTTCCTTCTTCCTCCCCATTCTCAACTCTCAGCTCTCCAGAGACCTAGGGTCTTTTCCCTCTCCCGGAGGTTCGCCGCCGCCCCAGCCAGAACCGGCCATCGCGCCACCGCCTTCCATCAGCCTTGAAATCGTCGGCGACAGCAGGTACGCCCGAAACCAATGGCGACCACGACGTCGCTGCATCCAGCCACCGCCACACGCCCAAACCTCCATCCGACTGGCAGCCACGAGCCGCCGCAAGCCACTGGAGCCTTCGCGAGAGATTCTCTGCGGACCAGCCACCACGCCACCACCTCTTCTGATCTTGGCGTCGGCAGCAACCCCAAGCGCCTCCGGATCCATCCCCGACCGCGACACCGAGCTCACCTTAGTGAATCGCCGGAGACCCCCTCTTCTTCCCTTCACGCCGCCATCCTACACGCCCTTGGTTCGCCCAGACTCGTTGCCGATGATGCCGCCGGTGCACGTCTTTGTCGAACCCATCTCTGCCCCCTAAAACCACCATTGTCATTGCCACCACTGAAACGCTACCGCGACTAGCCCCTCTGGAAAGTCTCACTGCCTAATTAACAGAGGGTATAGAACCTTTGTGGTGCCTCATTGCTTAATCAACAGAGAACACGACCACCGAGCCTTGCCAAGACGATGTTTGGGGATTTGGAAATGAACTGAGGCATAGAGGTTTAAATTCCTGGTTTGTTTTGGCTTGTGATTGTTGTAATCACAGGGTGGTTGGGGTTAGATTTTCGTTCTTGCAGATGAATGGAATTGGGATTTTATGCGATGGGTTGGGTGTTTGAAACAGGAGTGAACTTGTCAATGGTAGTGGTAAGTTTGTTTCTCAATCTAGCATTGAATGGGGTGAGGGAATGGAAGGAACTGTAGAGGTCGGGAAATGAGCAAATGGTTTATTCTTTGTGTTTCAGGTATCGAACAGAGTGGAGAAGAGGAGATGACCATGATATATACACGGTTTGGAATATTCAAACAAACAATCACACACAAGCAGAGCATAAAGCTATTCTAACAACGACTGTGAATAAGATGCAGCTTGCTTACCTGTTGGAGCTCCTTTCTCTGTTGTTTGCCTCGTGCTTAGGATGGAATCCCCTTCCTTGCGGCTTTCTCTTGTTTTTTTTTTAAGTGAATGATGGATGTTGTGACAAAGGTGAAAGGGGCTTGGTGTTGGAGGTCAAGGGAGTCTAAGAGTTTGTCTTTGGTTGTGGTAACCAGAGTGGATTATGGTTGAAGGTGGAGGTGTTGGCGATCCAAAGAGTCTACGAGTTTGCCTTTGGCTGTGATCATCAGGTGTGGGAGATGAATCTTGTTGAAACTTTGCAGCTTCAAGATGCTTCTCCCTTTTTTGGTTCCCCTGGTCCTGAGGTGTCTGATAGATGGAAGCCAGAAGATGAATTCCCCCAAAAATGGTTCCCCCTTCGCCATATTCACGGGTCAGATGAAACCAAAGTCAAAAGCGTGGCCTGTTCAATGGTTGCTTCCTGCAACCACCCCTACTCTGCTTTGCTGTATTTCCTCTTAAGGTAAGCCAGCTAAAGACATTGTAGACGCATGCATGGCGCAGCAGAAAATTTGCACAAGAATGGGAGGTAGCGTGAAAAAGAAACAGACCAGAAGAGTTGAACTTCGCCATTTTTTCTTTTTGTCTTTTGGCAAATAAATTAAAGTAAAAAGAGGACAAAAACAAAATAAATTGACGTAAAAAAACTAAAATAAAACATAATGAAATAACTTCAAATAAATAAAAAAAAAAATAATTGAAATAAGATTAAAATAAAATAAGTAAAGCAAAATACAGTATATTAAAATAGACTCAAATACCATAACTTAAAATAACAAAGTAAAATAATTACAAAATAAAATTAGAATAACATACGATAACATAAAATAAATTTCATCAAAACTATATTATTTAGTCACCCGGACGAAATTGGGTGTTGACAGCTGCCCCTCTTTACTTAGATATTACTAGATAATATGAAAATTTAAAATTTCCATATTATCAAAGTAAAAGCTAAGTAAAGATAGAAACACTAATTTCGTCTGGGTTTCAAAAAAGGCGAAAAGAAAGAGGATTAGTACAAAGCAGATTCAAGAAAAAGGTGAGATTATAGAAGAATTCGACTATTTCCTAGCAGAGGACAGAAACGGAAAGAAAAACTTGAGCGTAGAATGTCAGGTAAACTGGGCTTTGGGGCAAGTGTGGAAACTGGGCTTTGTGGGCCAGTGTAGAAACTGGGCTTGGTGGGCCAGTGTAGAAACTGGGCTTGGGGGGCCAGTGTGGACTGGGCTTTGTGGGCCAGTGTAGAAACTGGACTTGGTGGGCCAGTGTGGAAACTGGGCTTGGTGGGCCAGTGTGGAAACTGGGCTTTGGGGGCCAGGCGAGCTGGGCTTTGTGGGCCAGTGTAGAAACTGGGCTTGGGGGGCCAGTGTGGACTGGGCTTTGTGGGCCAGTGTAGAAACTGAGCTTGGAGGCCAGTGTAGAAACTGGGCTTTGGGGGCCAGGCGAGCTGGGCTTTGTGGGCCAGTATGGAAACTGGGCTTTGTGGGCCAGTGTGAAAACTGGGCTTGGGGGCCAGTGTGAAACTGGGCTTGGAGGCCAGTGTGAAAACTGGGCTTGGGGGCCAGGCGAGCTGGGCTTTTGGGGGCCAGTGTAGAAACTGGGCTCTAGGGGCCAGGCGAGCTGGGCTTTGTGGGCCAGTGTGGAAACTGGGCTTTAGGGGCCAGTGTAGAAACTGGGCTTGGGGGCCAGGCGAGCTGGGCTTTTGGGGGCCAGTGTAGAAACTGGGCTTGGAGGCCAGTGTGAAAACTGGGCTTGGGGGCCAGGTGAGCTGGGCTTTTGGGGGCCAGTGTAGAAACTAGGCTTTGTGGGCCAGTGTGGAAACTGGGCTTTGGGGCCAGTGTTGAAACTGGGCTTTGGGGGCCAGTGTTGAAACTGGGCTTTGGGGGCCAGTGTAGAAACTGGGCTTTGGGGCCAGTGTAGAAACTGGGCTTTGGGGCCAGTGTTGAAACTGGGCTTTGGGGGCCAGTATGGAAACTGGGCTTTGGGGCCAGTGTAGAAACTGGGCTTGGGGGCCAGTGTTGAAACTGGGCTTCGGGGGCCAGTGTTGAAACTGGGCTTTGGGGGCCAGTGTAGAAACTGGGCTTTGGGGGCCAATGTGAAAATTGGGCTTTGATATTTTCGGAATTCTTGAAAGCTGTAATTTTGTGAAATGTTTTGTAATTTTGATAGAAATTTGATTTTTGAAAAGACGTCAAGGTGTTGAAACCCTTCATTACAAATTGTTAAAATCTTGATGCAAGATCAGGATGTCAAGACCCTAATATGAGAGAAAAAGCTTGATCGACCTAAAATAATATGGCTTGAGAGAGAAAATCTGAATGTTACTCTTTTTGTGTTTTTTAAGAAAGATTCGATAACCATTCATATGAATGAAGAAGGTTTCGATCAGAAGGACTTTCTTTTTGAGTGGATCGACGCCACATATGAAAACGATTGTTTTGTTTTGTGTGTTTTTTTTTTTTTTTTTTTTTGCTTGAGTCAAACGTCTTACTTGCAATCATCAAACTGGTCATTATTTTCAATGCTTCTAAAAGTGAGGAATGTCATACGTCCGAGATCTAACTTTGAGATTATTACATTTTTGACTTTTTCTTTCGAGACATCAATGCACACATGCTTGAATTTACGGGCAAGTGAAAAAATGGGAGCTGTTTAGAACAGTTTGGAAGAGAATGAGATAGCCATGCGGGCAAGTCACCTCCTACACTCCTCAAAGGAGATGCAATATGGAAATGTAAAGGGGAAACATGAGATACCCAAAAGTTGCCCCGGTTTGGTGTAATGAGTATGATGATGAATCCATGATAATTCGGGTGAAAAATTCAAGTAAGATCCGCAAAGTTGCCCCAATCTTGAGATTATGGGTTGATGAATTTCAAGAAAAAAATGTGTGGTGAGGTCCACCAAGCTACCCCAATTTTTGTTGTTGTTTTCTTTTTTTGCATGGGGTTTTGTTTGGAAGAGGTGGTGGGCATGAAAAGGACTGGCTAAAAGGATGACCCCAATTGCTTTGATTTTCCTTTGCATGCTTCTGGCTAGTTGGCAGGGAGATCCCCTCTTCTTGAGACATTAGTTTTTTCTCTTTTTTTTTCATTCATTTTCAAATTTTTTTTTGTTTGTTTTTTCTTGGACACATTGCAAGTCATTTCGTCTTATCGCAAAATTAAACTTTATGAAAATTTGAGCAAACATTATTCAATCTGTGTGGACTTTATTAGGCTTGTAATGTGGCTAAGGTCTAAAAGGTATTGGAAGAAAGGGTATAAGGCCCAAATGAATGCTTGTCGGTTTTTTTTTTTTGAAACAAGGGTTATCATCTGGCATTGCGTCAACTATTTGACCTTTTGAGCATTTTGGTTTTCTTGAATCTCCATTTTTCGTTTTTTTTTCATCATCACTTTGTGATTTTTTTTGTTCTTTTTTTGTTCACTCTTCTGGATGAAATTTCTTCGTTTGATCATTGAGTGTTCTTCATTTGCATCATGAGTTCACTCCTACCTGATGACAACCCTTGCTTGGGGATAATTTTGAAAAAGAGTTTATTTTTGGCTCAAACAGGGTGACAATGGATATATATTTTTTGCTTTTTAGATAAAGAAAGATGGCCACACATCATTTCAAATTCTGATTGCTTTATTTTCAAAAGATTAATTCTACGACTAGATGACCTCAACATGAGTTCTTTTTTCCTTTCTAGACTGCCCTTTCGGGTTTTCAATCTAGTGGGCTTATTTTCTTTTTGGAAGTTCTTTTGTTTCTCTCAATGGATTCAGGGATCACCCAACTAGCACAAGCGAGAGTAATTTTGGTCAAACCAATCTGCCCCAGTGTAAAGGTTCACTTTGTTAGTGAGGGCAGTGATAGTGTTTGTTGGGGAAAATCCTTTATTTTGGAAAAGGTAAATGGTGAAGGTTTTTAAGCAACATGCGCACAAACGTCTCGACAAAAAACGTCAAATTGTTATTTTTGATTCAACATTTGACCTCGGAATAATCTGACACTGCAACTTTTGTTTTCGATTATCATTTTTTATTCCTTTTTTGCTATTTTTGAAAAAAACAAGAGTTTGATGATTTACAAGAAAGACGAGTGACTCAAGATTGCCTTCATCATTTTTGTTTTTTCAATTTGTTCTTTGCGGCTTTCGTTCTCCACGACACCCTATTAGGACATGATTTCCAGTAAACCTTGGAGATACCTCGTAATGAAAGTTCACATTAAAAGTCATGGATGGTAACATGATATCAATGGACATAGCCCTCATAGCAAGACAATTCAAAACATGAGCAAAACAACATCAGTTTCGCCTTTTACAATAACCTATGCTTTCCCACATAGTCCTAGAGTCCTCTTCATTTGTTCATGGCATTTGTAGAGGCGAGCTCACGCCTTGTCAAAGTGCTGGATTGACTTTCTTCAAACTTTAAACATCCTGAATCGATCAAAGATTGCACTTTATGCTTTAAAGCCTTGCATGCCTCTGTTGAATGTCCACGCGCTCCTTCATGATAATCACACCTGGCATTTATGTCATAGTTCTTTGGGTAAGGAGGTCGCACAGGCCTGGTGGGACAAACCTCTATGAGGTTGTTGCGAAGAAGATCTGGCAGTAGCTCTGTATAGGTCATGGGGATAGGAGTAAAGTTGGCGACCTTTTCATCACGATTGTAATTCATTCGCTGAATGGCTTGATTGGACCCATAGGAATGTGACACTTGAGGATAGGCAGTAAAATGTGAATTAGCTCTTCGTTCTTCATGTCTAGGACCATACTCATTTAAACTTGCTACTAGCTTTGGGCCTAGTGCAATTTTTCCATTTCTTATGCCACCCTCAACCCTCTCTCCAATCACTACTATATCAGCAAAACTCGAGGAGACACTGCTTATCATGAGTTCATAAAATGGTGGTTGTAGAGTATTCAAAAGTATGGTAGTCATCTCCTTGTCGCTCAAAGGCGGTTCTACTTGAGCAGCAATTTCTCTCCACCTTTGGGCATATTCTCTGAATGATTCAGACTCTTTCTTCACCATGTTCTGCAGTTGTACTCTATCAGGTGTTAGATCTTTACTATATTCATATTGCCTTAGGAATGCATCAACCAGATCTTTCCATGAGTAGATGTGAGTAGTTTCTAAGCGCATGTACCAAGTTAGAGCCACACCAGTTAAACTTTCTTGGAAGCAATGAATCAAAAGTTTTTCATCATGGACATAAGCTGCCATTTTTCTGCAGTACATGGTTATGTGGCTCTTTGGGCAAGTATTTCCTCGATATTTCTCAAACTCTGGCAACTTGAACTTTGGAGGTATCACCACATCAGGAACTAAACATAGTTTTCTAGCATCTCCAAATTCAAAACTTCCTTCGCCCTCTATGGCTCTCAACCTCTTCTCGAGCATTTCTAATTTACCCTTGTCGTCCTTAAAATCTGTTGGTGTAACGACATAAGATGTTGACTTCATCTCGGGTTGTTCTTTCATTATCACGCTCTCAATACCTGGTTGGATCGTCTTCCCCGGAATTGTGAAAGTGGTTGCCCCAGGCTCGTCTTCTACTTCAACTGCATTATCTTCGGCCTTTTGAGCGTCAAGATCTTCCAAGTCCACTCCTGAGGGTGGAGTGTAATTCGGGGGAAGACCATAGGAAGGGAAAGTTTGTGCCTCTGGAACTCTTTGTTGTGGTCGTTGTGCGCACGAATCTCCAGGGCTTTGTAAGGCGTTCAGGGCCTCTAAGATTTGACTCATTTGTCCCTTCAGCTCTTGGATATCGGCTTTCATCCCCTCTTGAACTTCTCCTTGGTTCTCCATGATTTTTTCACTGGTTCGTGTCCCTTAGGGTGTTTTGGAGATTTAGCCGTATTATTATTTTTAAATCTGAATTTCATTAGATGAAATAAATTAAGAAAACGAAAATAAAAACGAGAAGAAAAAGAGAAAAGACAAAGTAACGCAATTACTATAGTAAGAAATTATAAAGATGTGAAAACATTGCCAAATGTATAATCTGGAAATTAACATGAAACAAAGGCAATAGGATGGCTCATCGTTCAGGAGTTCCAAAAAGTGAGTCATAGGAAGTCTTGGTCAACCGACTCGGGCTTTAGCCATCACATTCTTCATTTCTCTGATCAGTTTCTTGCAGCAATTGAGGAATGTTTCAATCCTCTTAGGCGGGTTGATGATTGACATTACAGAATCAGCATCAGCTAAGAACTTAGGACGTCTTCAATGGCTTCATTGGCAAGGGAAGCTAGCTGTGAGAGGCTTCTCTTCCAATTCTTGGTAATGTGTCCTTGTTCAATGACATACTCTTTCATCTGGATCATTATTTATGGATGTCTCCTTCTTAGCTTGATGCTAACATTCTTTTTCCAGTTTCTCAACTGCTACCTTCATCCGCTGCTCAGCATTATGAAGTTGCTTTTCACAATTTGGGTCAGGGGAGATTAACTTGAATGATAACTGGATTGTCTTAACTCTTTCTACGATCCACTGGCTGAGGGAATCTTTCATTAACAATCCATGATCTTGGGCCTCTCTCGAAGCGAAGAACATTGCCCCAAGCGTCTCTCACATGATGAAGCAATTCAACAAAGGTTCCTTCCTGCGTGGGTGGTACCCAGATTGCTTTTGTGCTAACACAGTATTGTGATTAGTACCACATCGAATACCCATGAGGGGTACATTAGGGTACTTACCGCAATGACATATGATGTGCGATCTTTGCTGCCAAGAAAACACATCATTTAGACCTTTCCTCCTCTAAGCCTGCATAGAGTTGCGCTCATTGATTTGCCTCTTTCATCTTTGGTTTATACTGCAACAACTCCTCCACGTGACATGTGGCATTCAGAATGGCCTTACTCATGCGAGAGATCTTCTTTCTGCATGGCAAATAACCTTGACTAAGGGTCTTGGAAACTTCAGTTAGGACAATAGTGACTGGATTCTTTAGAGCAAACTTTGTCTCCCACAAATGCATTCATGGTAGCTTAGTCGACAAAATCCTTGGTATTAGGAAAGGGCATGACACCATAGGGGATCAGTGCCTGTACAATCATGAATGTTTCCACTTTTCGATGCAAGTACCACTCCAAGTGTCCTCAAGAAAGACCTCATGTTGTACCCTTAAGAGTGAATTCACCATCTAACTTCATAGGGGTACTTTGTGATTCTCGCTAGCTACAAGTCGGGGTATACTGCCCCAGGTAGTTGTAGGGAATTTTTCCCTTGAGAGGTATATCTAAAATTTGCTCGAATTCTTCTACCATAGGCACCAATTGGAAATCCCAGAAAGTGAAACGTCTTAGTGGTGATTCATAGTACTGGGCTAAAACAGTAATGGCCGTGTTTGAACTTTCACCTTTAACAGGCTCAACAGATTCCCATACTCCTTCCTGAATGCATCCTTTTGGGGTTGTCTTCATTTTCTTCAGCAGTTCTCTCAGGCCATCCATATTACCCTCCTTTACTTCAATGGCTAACATTTCCTTTAAAATGTCTGAACTTGAACCCCCCTTGACTTCAGATCTCATGTTAATTTCCATTTTATCTTAAAGGCTTAGTCACAAATTTATAATTTCTCGACTATAATCCACAAAGTGTGACAAGACCATAAAAAGCACGAGCTAAAAAGAAAGAAGGCAAAAAGAAGAAAGAAGAAAGAAAAAAAAATGTATAAAGAGATATGATGATATATACAAGGTGTGTGATTTTTTTTAAGCGAACATGAGGGTTATGAAAATTGCACACATCCCCCTTTGTGCCCTAGAGAAGGTCCAACACTTAAGATTCAAGGTTAAGTATATGCAATCTCACAAGGATGGTTCCCTGAGTCTAAAGGTCAATGGTCATTAGAGTTATGGCCCCCTTCACAGCATCTCCACAACAGTCGAGTAATCAACTAGATGTGAAAACACAAATGAAGAAAACAGACTCTAGCTGGGGTTCTCACGATAGCCAAACAGGAAGTATGTCCCAAATGGCACCGCTACACAACCCCTCTATTTCTAAGTTACACTCAGGCCCGGGTATAGGGTCTCACTCATGATATGCATAAAGTGTGTGTGTGTGAAGGGAGAATGCAATGCATACCCCAAACCCTGACCTGCAAAACAACCAGAAGATTCCCAGACAGATATAACACGTATTCTACCCTAGGGTTCAATATCCAACAAGCAAATTTATTCACATGCGATTATTCAAATATCAAAGACAGATAAAGAAAAAGGGAAGAAAAACATAAAGAAAAACCATATTGAATTCGCGCATATAGTTAAATGGCTTGACTCTCTAAAAAAAGTCCCCAGTGGAGTCGCCATCTGTCGCAACCGGAATCGCGACGGGACGACGATCCAAAAAAGGAAACGAGTTTGAAAAGAGATTTGGAGTCGCCACCATAGTTTATTCTGGAAAACTACGGAAAAACCATAAAATGATAAGACACGGTCCGTGAAAACCAGATTCTAGGTTCGGGAGTCGGTTACGTGTAAGGAAGGTATTAGCACCCTACAACGCCTGCCTTAAGGCAGTACCTTTAACTAAATGCACGAATATGATGTGGTTTTCAAAATGTTTAACTATCCGCTAAAACAAATTTCTAAATAAACAAAATATATTTTTTAGTTTTTTGAGCCCGACAAGGATTGACCTTGCTCCTACGTATTCTCATTCAAAATGAGAAATCAGGGTTACGTAGTTCTTTTGATCTGTTTGAGAATTTTGTTTGGAAATTGTTTGAAAATTTGTTTTGAAATGATTTTGGATTTTTGGGAAGTGAACCTGACAAGGGCTAACCTTGCTCCTACGTATCTCCACTTTTGATGGAGAATCAAGGATCACGTAGTTCTGGCTAGAAATTGTCTGTTGCTTTGAAAGCGTTGTTTTTAGTTTTTGAAGATTTTTATATTTTTTTGATATTTTTATAAAGGACAGAGAGAGGTTTTTAGCACGAGGACGATGCGAGCGATCACACACGTACTTAACCTTTAAAACATATTTTTGGTATTTTTTTATTTAAGAAAGGGAAAAGGTTTTTAGCACAAGGACGATGCGAGCGATCACACATGTGCTTGACCTTTAAAATATATTTTTGTATTTTTATAAAAGAAAGAGAAAAGGTTTCTAACACAAGGACGATGCGAGCGATCACACATGTGCTTGACCTTAAAAATATATTTTTGTATTTTTTATAAAAGAAAGAGAAAAGGTTTTTAGCACAAGGACGATGCGAGCGATCACACATGCGCTTGACCTTAAAAATATATTTTTGTATTTTTTATAAAAGAAAGAGAAAAGGTTTTTAGCACAAGGACGATGCGAGCGATCACACATGTACTTAACCTTTAAAATATTTTTTGTATTTTTATAAAAGAAACAGAAAAGGTTTTTAGCACAAGGACGATGCATGCGATCACACATGTGCTTAAACCTTTAAAACATATTTTTGTAATTTTTGTATATATATATATATTTTTTATTTTTTTATGTATTATTAAATATGCATTTAAAATAAATAGATATTTAGAATAAATAAATAAAATAAAATAAAAACAATAAAAAAACAATAACAACAATAAAAATAATAAAATAAAATAAAAAACAAATAGAATAAAATAAATAAGGGAACAAAATAAAATGAATAAAGAAAAGCAAATAAATAAATAAGTACTAAAAATAAAACAAATAGTAGGGGTGCCTAAACTAATTTTATTTCCAACAGCGAACTGGGCCTAAGCCCAGACGGACAGGGGGCGTGAAAAGGAAAACAGGGGGAACAAAAACAACTTTGTTTAGTTTTGTTTTGGGCATGGCCCAGCGCTGGCCCAAAGAGGTGTGGGGGTGCGCGGGTGCGATGTAGGGATTACGCGAAGAAGAAAGGATTTTTATTTATTTTTTTGTTTGTTTGTTTTTTTTTAAAGAAGGTTGGTTTCTGAAAAACAGGCCCAAGGCCTTCCCTTTCAATCAGCAGAAGAAACCTTAGGGGTTTCCTTCTTCCTCCCCATTCTCAACTCTCAGCTCTCCAGAGACCTAGGGTCTTTTCCCTCTCCCGGAGGTTCGCCGCCGCCCCAGCCAGAACCGGCCATCGCGCCACCGCCTTCCATCAGCCTTGAAATCGTCGGCGACAGCAGGTACGCCCGAAACCAATGGCGACCACGACGTTGCTGCATCCAGCCACCGCCACACGCCCAAACCTCCATCTGACTGGCAGCCACGAGCCGCCGCAAGCCACTGGAGCCTTCGCGAGAGATTCTCTGCGGACCAGCCACCACGCCACCACCTCTTCTGATCTTGGCGTCGGCAGCAACCCCAAGCGCCTCCGGATCCATCCCCGACCGCGACACCGAGCTCACCTTAGTGAATCGCCGGAGACCCCCTCTTCTTCCCTTCACGCCGCCATCCTACACGCCCTTGGTTCGCCCAGACTCACTGCCGATGATGCCGCCGGTGCACGTCTTTGTCGAACCCATCTCTGCCCCCTAAAACCACCATTGTCATTGCCACCACTGAAACGCTACCGCGACTAGCCCCTCTGGAAAGTCTCACTGCCTAATTAACAGAGGGTATAGAACCTTTGTGGTGCCTCATTGCTTAATCAACAGAGAACACGACCACCGAGCCTTGCCAAGACGATGTTTGGGGATTTGGAAATGAACTGAGGCATAGAGGTTTAAATTCCTGGTTTGTTTTGGCTTGTGATTGTTGTAATCACAGGGTGGTTGGGGTTAGATTTTCGTTCTTGCAGATGAATGGAATTGGGATTTTATGCGATGGGTTGGGTGTTTGAAACAGGAGTGAACTTGTCAATGGTAGTGGTAAGTTTGTTTCTCAATCTAGCATTGAATGGGGTGAGGGAATGGAAGGAACTGTAGAGGTCGGGAAATGAGCAAATGGTTTATTCTTTGTGTTTCAGGTATCGAACAGAGTGGAGAAGAGGAGATGACCATGATATATACACGGTTTGGAATATTCAAACAAACAATCACACACAAGCAGAGCATAAAGCTATTCTAACAACGACTGTGAATAAGATGCAGCTTGCTTACCTGTTGGAGCTCCTTTCTCTGTTGTTTGCCTCGTGCTTAGGATGGAATCCCCTTCCTTGCGGCTTTCTCTTGTTTTTTTTTTAAGTGAATGATGGATGTT
Source organism: Vigna umbellata (assembly GCF_029865625.1). Classification (NCBI taxonomy): domain Eukaryota; kingdom Viridiplantae; phylum Streptophyta; class Magnoliopsida; order Fabales; family Fabaceae; genus Vigna; species Vigna umbellata. Next base: position 37,616,650 of record NC_142169.1, read on the forward strand.
GTGACAAAGGTGAAAGGGGCTTGGTGTTGGAGGTCAAGGGAGTCTAAGAGTTTGTCTTTGGTTGTGGTAACCAGAGTGGATTATGGTTGAAGGTGGAGGTGTTGGCGATCCAAAGAGTCTACGAGTTTGCCTTTGGCTGTGGTCATCTGGTGTGGGAGATGAATCTTGTTGAAACTTTGCAGCTTCAAGATGCTTCTCCCTTTTTTGGTTCCCCTGGTCCTGAGGTGTCTGATAGATGGAAGCCAGAAGATGAATTCCCCCAAAAATGGTTCCCCCTTCGCCATATTCACGGGTCAGATGAAACCAAAGTCAAAAGCGTGGCCTGTTCAATGGTTGCTTCCTGCAACCACCCCTACTCTGCTTTGCTGTATTTCCTCTTAAGGTAAGCCAGCTAAAGACATTGTAGACGCATGCATGGCGCAGCAGAAAATTTGCACAAGAATGGGAGGTAGCGTGAAAAAGAAACAGACCAGAAGAGTTGAACTTCGCCATTTTTTCTTTTTGTCTTTTGGCAAATAAATTAAAGTAAAAAGAGGACAAAAACAAAATAAATTGACGTAAAAAAACTAAAATAAAACATAATGAAATAACTTCAAATAAATAAAAAAAAAAATAATTGAAATAAGATTAAAATAAAATAAGTAAAGCAAAATACAGTATATTAAAATAGACTCAAATACCATAACTTAAAATAACAAAGTAAAATAATTACAAAATAAAATTAGAATAACATACGATAACATAAAATAAATTTCATCAAAACTATATTATTTAGTCACCCGGACGAAATTGGGTGTTGACAGTTAGGTCTATAAATATCTTGCCTCTAAACACTTAAAATAACTTTTTATGAGAAGTTTAAATTTTGTTTTGAGAAACTCTCTGTGCAAAACAATGTGTGTATAAACCCTAGTGTTGGTAGAAGGAAATGCCTCCATTAATGTGTCTAAATGAGTGCATATTTGTTGTCGCAAGGTTAAGTTATTCATCCTTTTGTGTGTCAAAAGGAAGTGTCTATTATCCCTTGTTTATCAAGAGAGGTGAACTCTAAATCTCTACTATGCTCTGTGTTGAGATTGTTGATAGGTGGAGCACTGGTTTAGTTGAACCCACAATCTTAGTGATAATTGTGTTTTTGATGATGACAACACATAATTAATAATAACACATGTGTATACTGTGTTATACATGTCATATGCTTATGTTGACTTTGTTATATTTGTAAAAGCACATATATGAACATTATTGTGTTGATTATAGCATACCACTGTGATTGATATGTGATTTTATCTATGTATGTATAACATATGTTTTCAGAAATGAAAAACCACAAGCACTTTTTTTGAACTTTAAAGTGTGACAAAACAACAGTTTTTAAGTCGATTACATTATGGGTGAAATCAATTAAAACTCGTGGGTTTCCACAAATATTTTTCAAGTGTGTTGTGACGAATTTTGTGAAGAAAATTTTTCAAAAATGAGCTAAGTGTTTCTACTTAATCGATTACATGCAACTTGTATTCGACGAAGTTTGTTATTGATTTGAAAACTGTTTAGATGCTTGACATAACTATGACACCGATCATATTTTTAAATATGTTGAGCAAACATTTATGAAAAATCGATTATATTAATTGCGCATTCAATTAATGCAATTGACTGCTATTATTCTGTTAGGTTTAATGTCTCAATAGGTCCCTATTTTCACCCAGAATTTCAAATAGGTCCCTTTCTTTTTCGGCATCTCAATTGAGTCCTTATTTTTGTAAAATTGAATCAAATAGGACCTTTCCGTCAAATTGAAATGACGCCGTCATTATTTTCACCTAGAAATAAAGCATATTCTTCTTAACGGTGTCATTTCAATTTGACGGAAAGGTCCTATTTGATTCAATTTTACAAAAATAAGGATTCAATTGAGATGCCGAAAAAGAAAGGGACCTATCTGAAATTCTGAGTGAAAATAGGGACCTATTGAGACATTAAACCTATTCTGTTACAACTGTCAAATGTATTCGACTATATTAATAGTCTAATCGATTAAAATGCGTCTGTTTTGTGAAATACTATATATTGACACATGATTTGATTTCTAAAAAAACGAAGAAGAGAATTGATCTTTACACTTTCATATTTTTTCAGTGTACTCTATGTGATCTTAGAGAAGTGAGAAAAGCTCCAAGAACCAAGAACGACTGTGGTGATTTGAAGGTTTCTTGTGTAGCAAGGTTGAACTGCTTTGGAAACATCTAATCTTTATGCACTCAAAGGTGTTTTGTACGTGATCAGGAAAGCATTGGCAAACGCTTAGAATTGTTGGAGTTCCCTGTGGTGTATACAGGAAGAAGAACCGCGTTCTTGACTTTGAGAGTGTCTCAAAGGGTTTGATAGCAGAAGAGGGTGTTCTTGTTGCGTGTCATGTTGTTGTACTGCCTATATTTATATTAGTGGGTTAGAGAGGTGTTTTACATTTTGAGGTGAGGTTGCTGTAAAAACCTAGATCTTTATAGTGCATTGGCTTCCAACTCAGGTTGATTGGAAGGACACTAGATGCAGGCTTGGCCGAACCAGTATAAAAACCAGTGTTTGAGTTCTCTGATCCCTATCTCTATATATAATCGATTAATTTGTCATTGCATTCGATTAAGCTTACTGTTGCATTACATACAAACTTACTAGCGTTTCAAGAAAAGTTCAAAGACATCCTTCTGTGCGAAAAAGATTTTGAAAGCGAACGTTTTTACACATCACCAATTCACCTCCCCTCTTGATGTGAGAAACTAAGCACTCCTTTTTTAACACTCTGTATTGTAGGTTCTAGTATTTAGTTAATTTCTTCTTTAGAGAGATTAACAACTAGACGTAGGATCTTTTGATGTAAACTAGTATAAAAATAACTTGTGGAAACTTTCTCTTTCCCTTTATTCTTTGTTTATTTTTATTATTTAAAGGAATCTTTTTTATTGTAAAATCAGAATTTAGAAAGGGAAAATTTTCAAAAGGCACAATATTTAATCAGTAAACCAATTTGCCCCCCTATTGGTTTTGTTCATACGTTTTAAACATTCCACTACATATTCTTAACAATTGGTATCAAAGCTTTCTTTGATAGTTTTTCAAAAAGTTTACGAAAATGGCTAGACAACACCAAGTTTATGTCAAGGGTGCCTCCACCAAAAGACCTCTTTTCTTTACTGGTGATAACTATGCGTTCTGAAAAGTCAGAATGTAAATATTTTTAGGGTCTGTTGGCAAGGGTGTTTGAGAAGCTGTTGTAAATGGACCCATAGTTCCCATCATTATTGTAAATGATGTGAAAGAAGAAAAATCTTGTTTAGAATAGACTGCTGAAGAAAATAGGCGAACTTAGTTTGATGTAAGAGCTTGCAATATAATCTCTTCTACTTTGGTTTTAGATGTGTTTTATAGGATCTCAGTTTGCAAGACTACTTATGAGATGTGGGAAGTTCTTCGTGTTACTCATGAAGGAACTGACGAAGTGAAATGTGTAAGAAACAACATCCTCATACAAAACTGTGAGATGTTTCAAATTCAACAGGGTGAAACCATTGTTGATATACAAAGGCATTTCACACATATTGTCAACCATCTCTATAAACTAGGTAAAATCTTTGATACTAATGAATTGAAAATTAAGATTTTGAAATCCTTGAATAAGACTTGACAGCCAAAGGGTACTATGATCACCAAGTCTTAAGATTTGACATCCAAGTCAATGGCGGTGCTCTTTGGAAAATTGAGAGACAATGAACTCAAACTGAGCATATTATGTGCTGAAGAGGACTAAGGAAAGAAGAAAACCTTGGCCTTCAAAACTAAAGTTTCTAAAGGCAAAAGTTCGAAGAAGGATGATGAATCTAAAGATGAAAATTTGAATCTAATTGTGAAGAGATTTACCAAGTTCATGAAGTCCAAAGGAAAAAGAAAAATTCATTATTAAGAGTAATGTGAACCAAGGTTCATCATCAAAATACAAGTGTTACGGTTGTAGTGAGAAGGGGCATGTAAGAGCTGACTGTCCAAACAACAAAAAAGAGTGAGGAAAAAAAAGAAAAGAGATCTCACAAAAATTTAAAGGCGTACATCGCTTGGGATGACAACGACTCAAGGTCATCTAACTCAAGTGACTTTGATAATGAAGCTAACTTGTGCCAGATGGAAAATAATGATGACACTACAAGTCAAGTAAGTATTACCGGTTATAATGGGGATTATGTTGATTTAGAAAAAGCATTTATAGAACTTCTTGATGAGTCTGAAAAATTAAATGTTGTTCATGAAAAATTGAAACAAGATTTTAAAGAACTTCAAATTAAATACAAACTTACTTTAGATGAGCAAGTTATGCTGAAAATCAAAATCTCAAATTTAAAGATGAAGGAAATTTCCACATTAAATGTCAATCTTGTAAGAGTCAAATGTTTGATATTGATATATTAAAAAATTTGCTTAAAGAAGCTACAACAAATAAAACTATTGAAAAACAAGTAGTTTGCTAAAAAGGTTTCTAAACACAAGAATATTTCTAAAAAGAAAAACCTAATTAAGAGAACTCGTAGAGTTTGGATAGAAAAAGGAATGATTCTAAATTCGAAAGTCTCTTGTATTACTTGTTTTTATTGTATGAAACAGAAACATACGTTTATAAGTGAAATAAAAAGCACTATGGTGTTCCTTGTGGAAAATATGCTTGGTACAAGTCATGAAATGATTTTCCCATATTACTGTTATAAAGGTTAAAACATTTCGGGGGAGCTAGAAGTAAGGGGAAGCATACTTAAAGTACACATTATTCACTAAGATAGAAAAACCATACCATAACCAAATGCTTTCAAAACGATCTTGAAATATATTTCGTTTAGTATGAGTATTTGTTAACCATAGAAAGGGGAAAGATTGTTAAGACAAAAATCATCTAGAGAGTAGATTGTCTAAGCAATCCGAGTTTTGAAGTTTAACAAACAACATTGAGAGAAATATTATTGTGTAGGGAAAGTTGTTTGAAACAAGTAGTGTCTAGTAAAGAAACATCTTATAACGTTTGCTAAAAATGAAGTGCTTTGTTTCTCACACCAAGAGGGAGGGTTGAATTGGTGATGTGTAAAAATGATTGCTTTTAAAAACTTTTTCGCAAAGTAGGAGGTCTTTAAACTTTTCTTGAATCACAAGTAAATTTGTATGCAATGAAATAGTAAGCGTATTCGAATGCAATGATAGTATAATCGACTTAATGTACAAAGAAGAGATAAGAAAATTCAACCACTACAGTTTATACTGGTTCGGCCAAGCTTACATCTAGTGTCCTTCCACCTAACCCGAGATGGAAGCCAATGCACTATAAAGATCTGAGTTTTTACACCAAGGGTTTTACATCAACCTCACGTCAAAATTTAACTCACCTCTTTAACTCACTAATTTAAGTATAAGTAGCACACAAAACAGACAAGCAGCAAAAATAATCCTCTTCTGCTATCAACCCCTTTGAGATACCCCTCAAAGTCAAGAACCACGTTCTTCCTCCTGTATACACCACAGGGAACACCAGCAACACTCAGCGTTTGCCAAAGCTTTTCCTGATCACATAGAAAGCACCTTCCTGTGCAGAATGATCAGTCTTTTCTTATCAGTCATTTGCTTCACAAATAATCCTCAAGACTTTATCACCACGGTAATTCTTGATTATTGGAGCTTTTCTCTCTTTTGTAAGATCTCAAAGTACACACTGAAAAAGATATGAAAGTGTCAAGATCAATTCTTCTTACAGAAACCAAATCATGAGTCTATATATACTATAAGATCAATTCTTCTTACAGAAACCAAATCATGAGTCTATATATACTATAAGACAAATCAGATGCGTTTTAATCGATTACGCTATTAATCTAGTCGAATACAATTCACAATTATAAGAGATTAACAACAGTCAAATGCATTAATTGAAAGCGAAATTAATGTAATTGATTTGTAATAAATGCTTGGTCAACATATTTAAAAATATGATCGTTGTGACAATTATGTCAAGCATTTAAATAGTTTTCAAAAGTTTAACAGACTTAGTCAAATACAAGATGCATACTATTGATTAAGTAGAAAGACTTAGCATATATTTGAAAAATTTTCTTCTTAACATTCATCACAGCACACTTGAAATATATTTGTGCAAATATACAAGTTTTAATCGACTTAACCAATAATGTAATCGACTTAAAACTTGTTGTTTTGCCACACTTTAAAGTTCAAATAGCTAAAGCTAGGTGCTTATGATTTTTAACACAAATAAAAACAAATTTCTAACACAGTAGTATGCAATAATCAACACGACATGTTCATAGTTATGCTTAAACAAATATAACACAGTAAGCATATAAGCATGTAACATGTAACATACACTACAAGAAATGCGTTAATTACCGAAGCCTTACTACCGAAGGCCTTTAGATCGTCGGTAAATAACGTTTTCCGAAGGCTTGTGAACGTTTTCCGAAGGCTTGTGAGCCGCCGATAATATGTTCGATTAATTAGGGCCAAAAATAGGATATTCCCATTCTCGAATTCATTTCGCACCAAAGTAGTAATCTTCGTCTCCTCTCGAAGCTGGCTACGAAAACCCCCTTCCCCCTTGCTCGAAACCCTTCGCCCACAAAACCCTTGTCCTTTGCATCAATCCTAAGCACGAAACCTTGGAGGAGTGATTTGCAGTCATCCCTGTCCCAGCTGCCAGTGTGATTTTGGGCTGTATATCGCAACGTGGTGGGTTGGGAGGCTCTATTGGAGTTCAATAATGAAGAGAGGGTTAGAAATAGACTAATGCAAGTGATTGTAGAAACTAAAGAGTAAAGAAAGGTGCGAGTGCAAGCTAGGAAGCATTTCGGGTTGAGTGCGAGACGGGTGAGGTTACGGAGTTTGGAGGAAATATTTTGCGGAGAGGGTGAACACATTTTCAGGTATGGAGAGCTATTAATTCCTTGTTTGGATTAAACGTAATGGATGAAATCTGGTTTGAGTTGGACGAAACTAAAAGTCAAATTTGTATCTTTTGAGTTTAGAATATTGTATGATGGCTGGTGATTATTGAATTTAGTTATACTCTTAGTTATTGTGCTGATAAGATTAAATGTAACCAAGTAGTGCAAATGTTGTAGTTGCAAGGGATATTTAGGAAATAATGATGCAGAGAAGTTTTTGTAATATGGTCATGAGCATGTGGTTTTGAGGACTAAGTTAATATGTAGGAATGTTAAATACTGATGCATGAATGTATCATATTTGGGTAATGGGGTTAAAGCTATTTGTTAATTTGTTTGGACTATTTAATAAGAGAATGAAAGTTTATTTTGAGATACTTAACTGCTATTAAGATCAATTCAAAAACAAATCTATAAAAATCATTCAAAAACAGAGGTAAAATCCATTTAAACAAATTTTGAATGACTAAAGAAAGCTATAAATCAACTTAAAAATTAAAATCTTCAAGAAACTCAAAATTTCAATACTCAAAACCTACCAAAGCACTCTAAAACTAGGCTAAACAAGGTAAAAGTAAGAACTAAACTAAAATAGAAACAAACTTGTAAAGAAACTTCTTAATAAAGTCTTAAATGTCTAAAGAAAACTAAGAGCACTTCAAAAGTCACTAATTCTAAGAGATTCTAAAACTCACTAAAGAAAGCCTAAAAGTACACTCAAACTAGTATAGAAATGAGGACTACACTAATTGCAGTGCAGTAAAATGCACTGCAGCTTTGTAAACAAGTTTTAAATGTTAAAAGCAAGTTAAGAAACAACCTAAAACCTACCTCTCTACAAAAACTCAAAAATTGACTATTGAGAACCTAAAACTATGCTAGAAATCTCAAATCATGAAAAATTCTCTAAACTAACAGATGAAGCTGTAATGTAACTATCTAAACATGTTTTAAATGGTACAAGACTATTGAAAACTATGGTAACTAATGAAAATAGGAAAGAAATCAAAATCTGCTTATGAAAACCGGAAAGATGCACTAGAAAGGTCAAAAGTTGCAAATTGCACTAAAGTAACCTAAGAATGTGCAATGTTCTTATCCTAACAAGAGTAAAGTAGTCAAATGAAGCTAAGAAAGATGTCAAATTGTATCAAGTAGCTAAATATCAAAATTTGGCTACTTAAAACCTAAAAAGTGTACTAAATAGGTGAAAAAAATGGGAATTCACCTAAAGTAACCTAAGAATGTACAATCTTCATATCCTAACAACTTTAAAGTACTTAAATGAAACTAAGAAACATGTCAATTTCAAAGTAGTACACAAATCTCAAAATTAAAGTACTTAAAACCTAAAAAGTGTTGTAAATAAGCGACAATTTCGAAATTGACCTAAACTAACCTAACAATGTGTAATGTTCTTAGTCTAACAAGTTTAAAGAACTTAAATGAAGCTAAGAAAGATGTCAAATTTTATGAAGTAGCTAAATATCAAAATTTCAGTTTTAGGTACTTGTTTGCTTTTGAGTAGTTTCCTAGTGTCATTTCATTACTTTAGACTTGTTAGAATATTAACATTAGTTATTCTTAGTCTACTTTAGGTGAATTGCCATTTTCTCACCCTTTTAGTACACTTTTTTGGGTTCCAACTACTCAAACTTTGAGTTTTAGGTAGTTTATTGCTTTTGAGTAGTTTCCTAGCTTCATTTCACAACTTTAGACCTTTTAGGATGTGTAGAATACACATTCTTAGGTTACTATAGGTGAATTCCTAATTTCTCACCTATTTAGTACACCTTTTTAGGTTTTAAGTACCCAAATTTTGATATTTAGCTAAAGGTGAGAAATTTGCAATTCACCTAAAGTAGACTAATTTTAACTAATGTTAATATCCTAATAAGTCTAAATTAGTCAAGTGAAGATAGGAAACTACTCAAAAGCAAACAAGTACCTAAAACTCAAAGTTTGAGTAGTTTCAACCTAAAAAGTTCACTTAAAAGGTGACAAATTGCCAATTCACCAAAAGTAGAGTAATTTTAAGTAATGTTAACATCCTAACAAGTCTAAAGTAGTGAAATGATGGTAGGAAAGTGGTCATAAGATAAAAATTCCCTAAAACTCAAAATGACACTACTTAAAACCTTAAAAAATGTAGTAAAAAGTACCTAATTGAGTCATTACAGGTCAAATGTCGTTCTGCTGTGATTCTGTGATATTTGGAAGTTTAAACAAGTCCAAATTGATGTATTAAATCTGTTAGAACCATTGATATGAAGTTAGAATGACCTATATGCAATTTAGTATGTCAAACCATCATATTTGAGCCATTTTTGGAACTTGCAAAGTGAATCTGAGTTGCAGTTCTGTTTTATGCCTAATTAGAGTTTAAATAAGTGTATTTTGATGACTTAAAACTGTTAAAATGATTAGCAAAGTGTTAGAATGGCTTAGGCACAAAATCACTTTCAAAACCACCAATTTTGAGTCAATTTTGGGAAGTAGAAAGGTGATTTTGAGTAGCAGTTTGGTTTTGAGTTAAATTTGAGTTCTAACAAGTTTCAATTCACCAAACAAAGTTGTTGAAGTGGTGAAAAGCAAAGAATAACCTAAAACTCAAAGTTTGAGTATTTAGATGATAAAAGGTGTACTTATAAGGTGAGAAATTGTCAATTCACCTAATATAGACTCATTTTAAGTAATGTCAACATCCTAACAAGTATAAAGTAGTGAAATGAACCTAGGAAACTAGTCAAAAGCAAAGGATTAGGTAAAACTCAAAGTTTGAGTTGTTAGAACCTAAAAAAGTGGTTCCAAGTTGGTGAAATGCTGTTGAAAATCAAGCCAAATTGCTACTTTTAGAGCTACTTATTTGTCCAATTCAGCAACCCTTCCATTACCTAGTATGCTACCCCCTTGGAGCAAGAATTCTGGACCTTGGACGCCTCACCAAAACGTCACAACACCCTACCACACACTAAACCAGTCACAGCAAAAATCTGCACTGCACCAGATTTTAATTTCAAGTAACAGACTTTGTAGCACAATTTGAAGGCCAAACAAGTGGATTTCAAATGATTTTAAGCCTTGAATCAATAGAGGGACACAAAAGGAACCTAGGAGAGGCACTAGATCAGATTAAGCACGCAAGAAAAGTAAAAAACGAAGAGCCAAAAGTAGTGCAGTAAGGTGTTTGATAAAAATGCAACTGTTTGATGAAAGTCTCCAAAGAAGTGCAGATTTTGTGATTTTCGGTTTTTGGGGTTCAAAACTGGATTGCTTGGTTTTCAAATGATTTTTATGATTGGATTATACTTTTTTGATCATATAATTCCATATTCAAACATGTAACCAGCTCTTGCCAACCCAGAATTGAAATTTAAAGAATGTACAAAATTAAACACACTAAAAATGAAAACTGCACCAGAAAAATGGCTTTAAAAGTGTGCTTTCAAACCCAAAAATGAGTGGCAGTGTTTCTAAAGCTTAAGTGATGATTCAAGAAACTTTATATCATCAATTTAAAGGTGTTTAAACATTGAAACAACAAGGAATCACACTACACTCAAAAATCACTAATTCACTTCCAAATTTAAGCAAAATTGATGGTTTAGGAAGTGATTTTGCATGTAGGCTCAAATTTGACGAAATGAACAGTGCACACAGGTTTGAAATGGTAAAATAAACTTGTTCAAACATTCACAATGGACAGAAACAACCAGATGCTTCAAATCACACTTGCTATAGCCAATTATGCAGCATTTTTAACCCAAAATTACACTACAAGGGTCAGCAGTTTTGGATGCCACTACTTGCTCGACTAGTTGCTCAGGTAGAAAACTGTTTCAAGGTTTTATTTCTATCAAAGATATCAAAGTCTTGTTTTTTTTTTCTCTTTTTCTTTTTATATCTTTCACATCATATTCAAATGATTCTTTTCATGGTGATTAGTTTATGAGTACTTATACACTACTATAGAGGTACAAATTCAGAGGTACAACTAATAATATTTATATTGTAAGTTTATATAAGAAAGAAGATTTATATTAAAGTGTTTGTTTATCTCTTTATCCATTGTTCTCAATTTTCTGTAGGAATGAACTCACTAGTGGTAGTGAAATTGATTTATACACAACTCACTTAACCATAACCTGATATTGGAAGCCCATGTAGATTAGTTAGACGTCCTTCTCAATACTAACTATATGGTTAGGAAAGATCAGAGAATCTGTTCTGGAGGTTGATACGGTGTTGGAAGAATTTTTTTTTCCTAGAGAGTTGGAGAAAAGGCAATAATAACCTAAGGATAGGGAAAACTAGCTGGTAGAGAGAATGCGAACCTGGGAGAAAACAAAATCTTTTGGAGATAGTGGCTCTATATACCATGTTAAAGAGAGAAACATTTTGCTGAAATTGTGTTTCCGAGATAGCACAAGTACTTTATTTATATTAAGAAAAATGAGTCAATATTATAAGTAGAGGGGATCTGATATGCTTTGATAACAAAAATATGATAAAGGAATAAATAGGAATTTTCATAATAATATATATATAATTTAGATATTTTTTTATTACATATGATTAGCTATTTATTTCTATAATTTTAGCAATATCTTGAGATACATACATACATATATATACATACATATATATATATATATATATATATATATATATATATATATATATATATATATATTGTAAAATCCCTATTGAACAAAGTCTCGAACAGTGAATGATTTGGGTGTTAGTAATTATTCCTTTTGCTCTTGCAACCCCACTGTAATTTGCTATCTGTTTTTTGGAGTGGGTCATTCAACACATGTTTCTCACAACACGCATAGTTTTTATCATATTTTTACTTGTTATTCCAATCCTTGGCATTTCATATAAGGTAGACAAATAAGTTAGATGTCTAGAATCTTCTTGGAATGTTCTTTGGGGGTGATTTACTACTCATTAAGATTTCTATTTGTATGTCAATACCTGGTAGAGGCAGTGTTACGTTTTAGTTTTACTACTCCAAGGAAAAACACAAGAACCGTATAAATCTTATTTCACATCTACTGGGTACTCCTCTAATAGGTGCTTCTAGTGGCCTCCTCTGTGTCTCCAGATTATGTTAGGATTCACGGAGAAAAGAGATTAGTTAAGATAGTTAGAATATTTATGACTTAGTTACTTGAGCCAAGAAAACAAAAAGCAACAATCATCCAAATACATTCAGTACGTTTTTGGTTTGACAATTGGAATTTTGATCCACAGTCTGGTGTAAACAATGGGTCATGCATGGCTTGAATTGATCCAACGAGAAACCAAACACGCACTCAATCCAAAGTCCAAAATTACCACATATTGCATTGTAGAGTTCAGTGAAAGTTGAGGTTTCTAGTTGTTAGCTTGTGTGTATTGCCCCTGGAGGATTGTTTTAGTGATTAATGATTAATTTGTTGTAACCTTCAGATGCATTATTTTTGTTTGTTTGCATGTTTTTATAAACTTGGTTTAACATTTTCCATTAATATTACCAATAAAATGGGTGATTGTGCGTGAGACTCCCACCAAGTGGGGTATGAGGAAGCCGATATGCAGTGTGATGCTTGCAAGTAGTTGCTGTTTCTGGGTTGAGACTTGGTGAAAAGGAACCAACTTTACTGTTATGTCAAGGCTTGCTCATCACCCACCATTACTTTTTTTTTTTGTCTTCAATAATTGGTTACTGGACAGTAGAAAATTCGCCCTTCGGAAATTACCGAAGGCTTTTGCCCTTCGGTAATTATCGAAGGCTTTAGCCCTTCGGTAATTACCGAAGGGCAAAAGCCCTCAGTAAATGTTAGCGACAAGGGATTTACCGAGGGCTCTTTGGCCGTCGATAAGCCTTCGGTAATTACCTTTTACAGACGGTTCTGGGCTTTTTCCGAGGGCTTCTGGCCTTCGGTAATGCCCTTCTTTTTTGTAGTGATAGTACATACACATGTGTTTTCATTAACTATTTGTTGTCATCATCAAAAACATAAATATCACTAAGATTGTGGGTTTAGTTGTGCTCCCCCTGTCAACAATCTCAACAATCTCCTCCTTTTTTTATGATGCACAACCATGATTAATAAAACCATGTTGTATAGTCACAATCACAAATTAAACACAGATTATCCACAAATACAATTCTCCCCAATTTCATCAAATTATTCTCCCCCTTTAGGCATTAGCAAAAAAGGTATTGAGAGTATACTATAATTGAAACAGATAATCAAACATATAGAGATGCATCATTCAGAATAACAAAATTAATGTGATGCTCGCCCTATTAATGATATTCACATGAGTTTATTTATTTTCTTCCCCTTTTGGAAACATGTGAACTAATCAATCATATATAACGCTACCCCTGTCATTATGAATGTTTAAACATTAAATCACAAATGCATAATACATATATATCAGAGTATGTATCACTCAAGCCTATTCAAGCAATGTATCAAAGCAATTTGAATCACTTCACATCAGAGTAATTTGATACATATTGAATCGACAAAACATATTTATCACTTATAATCTCAAAACATATTCACAGCAGATCAAAAAAAGATATAAGCTGAATAATCAATTAACAAATAATCAGGCAAGATTTACAGATATAAGATATTAGAAGTTTGGAATCTTCAAACCAAGTTACAAAAAGCAATCGATTAGAACTTCATTTTAATTGATTTCGTGCTGCAGAGTAATGTTGACTTTCATCTTAGCTCAGTCGGCAAGCACTGTTCCTACATAACCTTTCAGGCTTAACTAGATCAAGTCTTTTAGTATCAATGAAGTATAGTGATCAACACAGTTAAGGTATGAATATGCAATGATATTAATGTAATAGTGACATTGGTCAAATTACATATATACATACAAGTTAATCAATTTTAGTAATTAGATTATGTCATTAATCACAAATATAATTCCCACAGATTGATTTAAACCGAAATCTAATTTCATTCATATTAAAACCGATTACAATCAAATGAGACCAAAACAAAAGATATGGAAATCAATGCCATCAGCAAAACAATAAGAAACTACATGTTTTTAAACCCTTTTCTTATTTTTTATTTTAATAAAATTGCAGAGAAGCATGTCACTAGAACTTTCCTCAACAACATTATCATCTTCACTCATTTCTTCTGCCTTACTTTCTTCAGGTGTACTTCCTTCCTCACCCGATTCTTCGTCAGCCTCAACCTCTTCACTATGATCATTTAGGTTCAGATGTTCTTTTATTTCCAAAACATCCTGCCTAGTTTACTGTCATAGGATCTTCAAAGATCTCACCTCTCTTATTATGAATTTCTCAAATTCCGAACGTGGTCGATAAGGAGTAGATGATGATCCTGTAGCGTCTTCATCTTCATCAGCAAGCTCATCCTTGAATTGCCAGCCATCAGGACCATGTTGTAGTCCCATGTGATAGAAGGCAGATTTGTCAATCATATTTGTTCTGCCATAAGACTCATTGGATTCATTCACACAATCCACTCCAATGTGAATCAATATTTTTTAGATGAGGACACAGTATGGAAGCATTGTTGACTCAAGTTTGTTTACCTTGAGCATTTCTCGGATATGGCAGCAGGCCAATCAACTTGAATGTTTTCTTTGATTGCTTTCAGAAGGTACAGGTCCTCTGTTGTGGCCTATGTGTGGTTTCTTCCTCTTGACATAAGTATCCAAGAGATGAAAAAACACACAACCTGTCATCCTTCTTCATACCACTAGTCTTGTAGTGAGAGTAATCCCTCACTTGATCAGGATTTCTTAAGTTGTCTTGATATACAGTGAATTTGTGAAAACCTTCCATGGTAGATGGAATTTTTCTCATCCCAACTAAAAATCAGCAATGTTAGTCCATACCTCATTTGTTAGCTTAATGTCCACACCTTTCACTCTAGAACAGAGTGTTTCATCACTTATCTTTAGATTCGAATAAAAGACCCTTACCAGCTCAGGATACCATGGGTCTGCCATTTCAACAAACTTCTTCAGACCTTGTCTGCTTAGCCAACTTGAAAGACAAATCCTTCATTTCGAAAGAAGCTTAGCTTCAAGTACTTGGGCGAGATAAGTTTTCTCATCTTCCAACTATCTAGAAAATTCGATTGAGCACTATCGTCACTAATCCATCCATCTACATTTGATGCTCGCCGCATATTTTTGTGACCAAGTGTTTTCCCTCTCTTCCTTTGTGACGATGAGGATGCCATTGATATAGAACGTTGAAGACGAATTTCAGAATACCCAAGAGGAAAGATCACAATGTTTGCGGAGAAAGTATGGGTGATAGACTTCTCTAATTAGGTTTAATAACACAAAAATCTATTTTGGAGGGAAGTCAAAACCTTATACATTCGCGCCATTAAAAAATTAATTAATTTCACCAGGTTTGAACTTTCAAAACAGAGAAGAAAAATCAGAAAAAATTAATCAATTTTAATACTATCAAAATCGACTTTAAGTTTGAGATGTTTTCACTCAAAAATACACAAATCATAATTGATTCCTTTATTAACCTAACCGATTAAAAATCGTGCAAATAGTATTTCATATAAACAGATCAACGAGATAGACACTCAACAAACATGCACATAACAATTATCCATACAGATACTTATGATGCATAAGTGCATAAAAATAACAGTTTTAGTTACCACATCAAGATACTCTAGAACTTGTGATTTTTCCACTACAGTTCATCCTTGAGCACTATACTGCTTCAGTCAACAACTTACTTTCCCGCAAAACAGTTTAGTGGTTTTAAAGCAAGTACCCAAAAAAACTTGGGTCCTTTATGGTTAGATGCAGGAGGTTGTCCCTTAGAAATCCACTTATATTTCCCGTTAGGAACTCCAACCTTTTTGTAGTAGCAATTTCTGACATTATGACCAATATTATTGCAATAGAAACATGCATTTGTAATAGGTTTACTCAGATCAATAAACTTCCTAGGATTAATCCTATTACTTTTTGCTTTATAACAATGTCTTGTCTATTTATTTCTCTCCCTAAGGATCTTAACAGAACATCTAAATTATCTTTTCCTTGAGTAAATTTTGCTAGAGTGCTTGTTAAGAATCGATTTTCTCTTGATGAACAGGGCAATTTTCACAATTTTTCTCTACAATCTTAATTTTAGTTTTAACAGTTTTTGCATATTGTAAAGTAGTTTCTAATTTCTTTTTTAGCTTATCATTTTCCTCTATAAGGTTATCAATTCGATATTCATAGTCTTTTCTTTCTGAGCTTAATCGATTTACCTTGTACTGAAGTCGCATGGCTTCTACATGTATCTTAGCAAGTCGTACTTAACCTCAATTGGTTCGCTTTCAAAATCACTAACGCTATCATCAAAGTGTGCAGAGCCTGCCATGAAACATAGATTGGACTCCTCCTCAACACTACAATCATCATCACTAGATGAATCATCACCACTGTTCTCCCAAGCTATATATAAGCTTTTCTCTGCTTATTCTTTGTCCTATGGATACTTGGTATTAGCCTTTTGCTTGTTTTTCACTTCTAGACAATCCGGCTTTATATGACCATCCTTGCCTTATTCATAGTATGTGATAGTGTTGTTCTTTAAGCTCTTCTTTCCTCCTCTTGAATAACCTGCATTATCAGTTGCAGTATTTCTATTCTTCATTAATTTATTAAACTTTCTTACCATCATATTCATGCTTTCCTTTTCTGGCATTTCTGCATTTGACTCAGCCTTAGATTCAGCTTTCTTGGAGGATCTCATGCTTGTATCTTTGAGAGCAATCAATTGCTTTTGCTCAATTTCTTCTTTGAGAAGTTAAGATATTAGTGACTTCAATTTGTAATCACCAAATAAATGAAGATGTTATCACGTACATTGACAAGATTCAGAACAAAGTCTAGAGTCACAACCAAGAGCTTCACCCAAGGGAAGCATCTTCAAAGGAAACAACAAAAATAAAAACAAATGAAGTTAATTTTGGACAACATATGAACAATTTGGGGATACATGTCATAGAGAAGTTGATTGAAAAAAAAAATAACAATAACCTCTGCAACTATTAATTACTAATGTTGTTATGTTGATTTCTACAAGAACAAGTCAGAGTGGCATATTCAGAACAACAAATGAAGATTCATATAAATGATGGAAGCTCTCAATAATTTTTCCATTAACACAAAACAACAAAGTGGAGCTCAATTTTAACACCATATGAAATCAAATTTCACAACCAAATACTAATGCCTATTATTGCACGAATTTAAGATCCTATTATGAAGAACAACGCTCAATTTTTACAGTTCATTCTACAAACATAGAACTTACCTCGATGACCGGGCCTTTCAACAACCTCCCTCGACGACGACAACGACAAAAAATGTAGTAGAGACCCTCAACCAAGATCCCTCAACGTAGTAAACAACATCATGTTACGACAACGACCTTCTTATATCAAAGAGCAAATAGACGTTGGCTATAGTGAAAGAGGATGAAAGGGTATTTCATTGAAACATTTAATTTGGGGAAGGGAAATCACAAATTTTAACTTGATTTCATCGAAGCAGATACCGAGAAATTCGTCGATAAATGAAGTCAACCATATTTTACTAAAAGATATATCTATTGGAAAATGAAACAAATTCACTCGTTTGTAAATACTAGTTATTGATAGACATTTCCATCAATAAATAAAAGGAAAATATTTCGTCGATAGTTCACAGTTACTGAAGGACCTAATGTTGATGGGTAATATTTCGTCGATAGTTCACATTTACTGTTAGTAAAATGCATTTTTCCCATAGTGATGGAAAATTTATGCTTTTCAATTAGTTATCATTTTTTAATCTATTCTTTTTTATCATGTTAGTTCTAAACACCCTTAATTTGCACATATATATGTTAAATGCCACAACCTTTTTTTTTTGCAAGTTTATAACAAGATCAAAAAGTTTATAATAAGATCAAATATCGATGTTATTAGAAAAGAAATACCTTATATATCAAGCCAAGAGGGGTGAATTGGATTAACCCTTTTTAATATTTTTTTTGAAATCTTTAGGAATTCTTGGCTTCTTGAAATCAATAAACAAAGAATTATGAATCAACTAAGCAGAGAAAGAGAAGAGAAAGATCAAGACACAAACAATCTATATTGGTTCGGGTATCACAAGCCTACATGCAATCCTCTTTCGACAACCTTAGTTGAAGGAAATCCACTATAATGATTGAGTATACAAGAATACAAAGACAACCCTCTCAATGGACTGCTCTCGCCACACTAGTGCAAAATTTGCCTTTTACGTCACCAGTAGACATCCGTCCACGAAAACACCAACGTAAATAATTGACCGGTGGCATTTGCGTAAATAAGTTTGACTATAGACGTCCATTGTGGAGGGGCCCCAACGTCTATAATATTATAAACGTCGAGGCCCCTCCACAATGGACGTTTAAGCGGCTGACAGGTAGTTCAAGAGTTAATTGTTTTAGCCTCTTAACCGTCCGTTGTGGAGGGGCCTCGACGTTTATAATATTATAGACATCGGGGCCCCTCCACAACGGACGTTTAAGCGGTTGACAGGGTAGTTGAAGAGTTAATTGCTTCAGCATCTTAAACGTCCGTTGGAGGGGCCCCGACGTGTATAATATTATAGACGTCAGGGCCCCTCCACAACGGACGTTTAAGCGGCTGACAGGGTAGTTGAAGAGTTAATTGCTTCAGCCTCTTAAACGTCCGTTGGAGGGGCCCCGACGTGTATAATATTATAGACGTCGGGACCCCTCCACAACGGACGTTTAAGCGGCTGACAAGGTAGTTGAAGAGTTAATTGTTTCAGCCTCTTAAACGTCCGTTGTGGAGGGGTCCCAACGTCTATAATATTATACACGTCGGGGCCCCTCCATCGGACGTCTAAACCCCCCCGCGAATATCAATATTTAAATCCAAAACACGTCATATTAGTTATAGCCCCGACGTCTATAATATTATAAACGTCGGGGCCTTCCAGTACCGGACGTCTAATGCCATTTATACTAAAACGCGAACCCGCGAGGAGTTACGCTCACTGTTAATCGTCTTCCCCACGATTTCACTCTGCGGCATTGCATTTCCAAGTGCGTTTTCTCTGTTTTAGACCGTTTAAATTTACTTTTAATCCGATTAAATTGTTCTGTAATGAAATATATGTGATTTGAACCGATTAAAACTCGTTTTCGGTGCGTTTTGGTGTAGTTTCTTGCGTGTTCTTGGCCTGCATTTTTGACTGTTTTTGGCCTACATTTTAGGTCGTGCACTCCTCGATTTCCCTCCATTTCATTTGGAATCTGCTTTTCCAGTTAGCTTCTTCGTTGATAATGTTTTTGTATGCATGTTATTGGGTTTTGTGTATGCATGTTTTGGACTTTAAGGTCTGCATGTGTTATTGGCTTATGAATATGCATGTATTAGTTGTGTTATTATAATTGTCATGTTAGATTTTAAGTATCAAATCATTGAGTGACACTTAGTTCCCGTTTGAAATTTAACAGAAATGATTAATCTTTTAATCGTTTGTGTTAAATTTTGAATTGTCTGATTGGACAGTTTGAGAAAATTAATTTTCATAATTTGCAATAACATGTGAGTTGGAGTTTATGGATAAGATTGATAAAATTTTGGTTCAGTATTTGTGTTGTTCTTCAGATGCATATTTGATTGTGGTCATCGTTGACTACTCTCATTTCGTGTATTTCGGAGACCAATACGAAATGCTGCCGAAATCTTATCAAATTTATGATGTAGACTTCTTTGCACTTGTCTTAGCAAATTATGAAAAATAATTTTTTTGAATGGGTAGGGCCTAACCTTGTGAGAGTTAAAAACTTAAACTGATGATTTTACGAACATAGAATGGATCGAAGGTGGATGAATGAACGTCGCATCAGTGAAGAATATGATAAGGGTGTTTCAGAGTTCTTGCAATACGTTGAACAAAATGCTAAGTCTGTGAACGAGACATAATTTTGTCCTTGTGTGCGTTGTCTTAATCAAATACGGCAAGACTTAGGCAATGTGCATGACCATCTATTCATGTTCGGCATCATGAGGACTTATACCGCTTGGACTTGGCATGGAGAAGTATTGGACCAGCCTACCACGTCACGAGGAACAGATTATGTGGAAGAATGGATGAGTAATCATTTAGAGGACATGATACGTGATGTCGGTGAAGATAATTTTGGAAGAGCTAATTTGAATGATTCTCTTATAAATGATTCAGAGCAACTATTGTTCCCCAGATGCTCGAATTTTACATGTCTGTCTACAACTTTAAAGTTGTTTAGTTTAAAAGCAAGGAATGGATGGACCGATAAAAGTTTCACCGAGTTGTTAGAGTTGTTGAAGGAGATGCTTCCAGAAAATAATACTCTACCTATTCGTAATTATGACTCAAATTTTTTTTATGTCCAATGGGTCTTGAATATCAAAAGATACATGTTTGTCCTAATGATTGTGTTTTGTACACAAAGGAGTTTACTTCGCTAAAGTATTGTCCAACATGTGGTTTATCCCGTTTTAAAAAGAAATCTGAGAAAAACACTGTTGATGAAGGTAATGATGGTGCACCTGCTAAGGTGATGTGGTATTTGCCTATAATACCAAGGTTCAAACGTATGTTTTTTGTTAAAGAAGATGCAAAGAACCTTAAATGGCACTTTGACGAAAGAAATTGTGATAATCTTCTTCGACACCCTGCTGATTCACCCAAATGGAAAAAGATTGATGAAAGTAGAGTTCAAAATAGTGGTGTCACACTACAAGCTGAGGCTGTCCACTTTGCTAGTTCTAAAGACAAAAATCCAATCACAACATCCATGAGTTATATTGGAATAATACAAGAAATATGGAAAGTTGATTATGTCAGTTTTAGAATCCCAGTTTTTAAGTGTAAATAGGTTGATATAAATTCTGGTGTCATGACAGATGACTTTGGTTTCACATTGGTAGACTTGAACAAGATGAATTACACTGATGAACCGTTTATCATGGCTAGTCAAGCAAGACAAATATTTTACGTAAATGATCCAGCGAACAAAAAATGGTCAGTGGTTTTAGAAGGAAAAAACATGCATGAACATGATGATGACGATTCTATTGATATACTTGAGACAACATCTGTTGCATCTAGACCCATTGAAGACCCATTTGATGACGTTGCCGATGTCATCCAGGCAATTCGTAGTGATCACAATGAAGGGATTTGGGAGAAAACAATATCTTAATAGGTTGTGATATTTTTTGTATTGACTTTATATTTATGTTCATCATAATTGAATTATTACTAACCTTATATAATTTTTTAGGTATGTCGGCGTCAGACTCAGGATCGGGACAGACCAGACGTGGTCGAGGCGTCACACGATTGGCAGATGTCACATCCGGACGCGTTGATGGGCAGAGGAGACATGTTGACATTGACCCCATATCAGGTCAGGCATCAGGGCCAAATGCTGATAGGTTTAGGAGTTATCTGGGTAAGTTAGCAAAAAGCATGTCTCTATCCTTCATGCAACTTGGGATGACGTCCCAGAGGTCGACAAGAACCTCTTATGGCAAGATATTCAGGTATGTTTACTTACAACACTGTTGATATACTTATTTCTTTCATCTTTTCAAATCAATAACTTGTGTTTTGTTTTAAACCACAACATTATGATATTCCAAACACAATACAAATTAGAAAGAAAGTGTTATCGCATATAGCGATAAGATGGAGGGATTTCAAGACAAGGCTGACACGACTGCATGTCTTTGGAGACAGACAACATGAAAATCCATGTCAGCAATATACCTTCACAGAGGAGGAGTGGATACAGTTTCGTGTATCTAGAGAGTCTGAGGAATGGAAGTTTTGTTTCTTAACATCTGAAAAGTCTTTCATTGAGTTCTTTTGATTTTACACTTATTTATATACATGGTTTCATAGGGTAAAAGGTTAGCTGCCCAAGAAAGACAACGGCTAAACGATGCACCACACTTGTTATCACGAGGTGGTTATGCAAAACTGGAAAAAAAATTAGAAAGTCTAGAGTGGATGCCTTGGGACTTGAGTCGCCGGACCTAGCACCTGCACCTATTAGGTATGAGCTGTGGAAGGCTGCTCGGACTAAATCTGATGGGAACATGACATCTTCCTCAGCTGCCTTGATCTCACAAAGAATTGTAAGTTCAAATTCTAAACATTGTTTGATTCTGTATATATCACAACATGTCTTGTAAGTAACTTGGTTTTTTATGTGCAGGATGAGTTGGTTGAGCAGCAGACTCAGGGAACATTTGTTGGCCAAGGTAGGGACGACATTCTAACAACGACCATTGGAAAGCCCGAGCACCCAAGACGTGTACGTGGAGTTCCTGGGGCGATTGGTCTTCATGACTACTTTGGCCCTACACAGAAAACCACTCAATCAATGAGTCAGGAGCCACTGAGGCAGATGGATCTTCAGTGGGAGGAAAGACTCAACCAAAGCATGAGATCAATGGAGCAACGATTCATGGAGCAGCTACAAGAACAAAAAGAAATACAAAGAGTGCTTGAAGAGAAACTGCATTCCATGACTCAAGGCAACACGAGGCCCGCTGAAACTCCTAAACCACCTCATGTCAGCACTGGAGGATCATGCTCTGCTGTAGAACCTACTCAGTATAGTGCTCAATATGAGTTGTTGCTTGATGGGGATCCCCCACGCATTGTGGTTGTCGGACGAGTGCTTGAGGAAGGTCAGACTATTCATGGTGTTCCCATATTACCCCACCACATGCGTGTGACGATTGACGAGATTCGGGATCCCCAGGCTTAGGTGCCTGTACCCACTCCAGAAATTAATTTTGTGGGGGAGGCCATAGGATCATTTATAGCCTGGCCTAGAGCATTGATCATGTCACACATCGCTACTCCACAGGTATAATGTCTTTGTTATTAGTATTTCTATGTTAAGTTTAAAAATATTTGTTGATAACTCTTTGATGAAATTCTTATCTTCAATTCACACGTCCTCAGAAGTAGCCGATTCATGATAAAGTCATACATGAAGATGATGACATGGCTGAAGCAGAGGATGATCCTCTATCAAAGCTAATGACAAACTATACTAGGATTTGAGAGTATTTGGTCTGCTCCCCCATGTGCCAGTATATATCACATTGCCTGATGCATTGGAGGTGATTGGAGGAGACAGGATGTTGAATATTTCCATCATTCAACTGTGGTGCATGTAAGATAGTTAATTTTGTCTTCCATATTTCTTTTTGTTTTATTCCTATAATTTCTAACAATTTAACTTTGTTGTTTTAGGTACATGGACACAATCGTTGTAGACCAAGGTCAGTCTTCCATGTACGAATTTGTTGAACCTTAGACCATTCAACCTTCTGGTAACACACTTGAAAACAGACAACATTATTTGCAAACATAAATGAATGAGTCAAAAAGAGACGTTACCTTGTGCCATACATTGATGGGTAGGTGTTGTTATATGTAAAAGTTCATTATTAAAGTTTCCTTAATTACTTAGTTAAATAACTATTTGTCCTTCGTGATAGGTCGCACTAGCAGTTGATGGTCATCATTCCTAAACAATGTAAAATTATATGGTTTTGTTCGTTGCACTGGAAGATGAAAAATGACTTGAGAACCCTGCTTTAAGGGTAAGTGTTTCTCCAAAAATGACTTTGAATTTGATGTTCACCTTAAACTTTTATGATAGATATAGTTATGATAATTTTACTTTGTGTTTTCAATCTGTACAGAGTTATTAGTAAATCTCGAGGTCAATTAGTTCAAATTTTATATCCAAAGGTTGTAAGTCATTTATAGTTCTAATTCATTTTCTATGTTATTGAATTATCTAAATTCTTGACTATTTAGTTTGTCATTTTAGTGTAACCAGCAGCAGGATTCATGGGAATGTGGCTTCTATGTCATGTGTTAGATTAAGACCATCATTCGAGCTGTCATTACAGATGACTGGAATGAGGTAATGATGCATACCTTGAATACATTACAAATCAAATTCATCTTTAAACATATATGAAACCATAATGAATCTTTCTTCAATTTTTCAGCGCTTCAAGAGTACATCTCCTATACCAGAGGACACAATTAGGCAGATAAGGCAGGAGTGTACAGCTTATCTTATGCAAAGATGGAGTTAGGAACAGTTTTATTTGTTGTTGAACATTGCTTAGTTTTAGTTTAAGTTTATATCTTGATAGTTTTGGTATTGGATTAATTTGTACATTAAGTACAACTTTCTTTATATGAAACGTAGATATACTATACTATATTGTTCTCGGACAATTTTCTGCTTTTCAGGTGTGATTTTAATGCAAAAATAAATTGGTTTTTTAAAAAAAACGCCCAGTAGACGTCGGTTAGTGCACTGACGGACGTCTATAGACGTCTAGCAGTGCACAAACTGACGTCCAAACACCCTAATCCATAAACAACCCGTTCAGGCATATAGACGTCCGGGGTGGCTTCATCGGACGTATCTATAGACGTCGGGGGGTGCCTCGGACGTCTAGTCAGACGTCGGGGTGTGTGCCTCGGACGTCTATATAGATGTCGGGCCTGACACAACGGACATTTGACTAACGTCACCCACAAAGACGTCGGGTACAGGTCGGACGTCAAAAAGCCAAAAGAACAGACATCTAAAGCCTTTTCTGCACTAGTGCCACTCAAAATCAAAATAACAACATAAGAAATGAACACCCTCAATCTCTTACAAATACCAAGAGCAACCCGAGCTCTTAAACCTGGTTATACTCACACATGTATGGAATACAAATTGTTTGAAGAACTTGTATAGTCTAATGTCTTGAATGAATCCTTGTTGTTTGATCACTAAGAAAACCTTAATTTCTACAAGAACGTGTCTTTGAGAACACCTGTACACAAACTCAGAAGATTTGTCAGTATTTGAAAATGTTAACGTTATGGAAACAGGCCTCAAGTCACACACACACACATATATATAAGATTTTCAAATCTTGTCGCAGTATAATCAATTATGTTGATTGCATAATTTGCTATCCTTTTTCTTTATTTTAATAGATTATCATATGTGTGTAATCGATTATTTCATGACTTATGCCTATGACTGCTTCTTCCAACAGTCTTACAAGATTAGGCTAAATGTGTAATGGATTTAATTATGCTCTTTGTGTTAATCGATTATCAAACTCATGTAATCGATTATATTAATACTTAACCATATTAGCCATCTATTTGGCATCCTTAACATGTTATCTCACTTATATAATAGATTATGGCTTGCTATCTGTTTTAATCGGTTATGTAACCTATATAATCGATTATAATAGAGCAGTTTGCCCCTATCAGCGTTCTAAGTGATCTAGCTATATTTAACATATTATATAGCTTATTTAATCAATTATTTATACTAGAAATGAGATTTATAATCTGTATTAAACTTGATTCATTTAACATTTCTGGATTCACATATCTAGGACAAACATGATAAAGATAAAACATTTGTTATGCCATTGAGAAACCATAGTTAATCATTTAATTATTCATCATCAAAAATTAATATATAAAGAGGCTAAGTTCCCCCTATCAAGAAATGTATTACATTAGTTCACACACGATAATGACTTAATTCAGAACATGAAACAAAATTAAATAATATTTCAAAATTTAAAAAAACATAAGAAATAAGAAAGTAATCATAATAATGCTTTATTGATTAATTTAAAAAATACTTAATTAATGATAATAAATAACTAATGTTTTTTTAAATCAAATAATGAAAAGTTAAATAGTTGAGTAATCACATAACTGTTTCGTGTCGTGAGTCCTTTGGGAAACGATACTCAGTCTTACCATTTTATTATTACTTGATACGATTCGGTACACTTGCCGACATTTTAACACGGTGTTATACCTCTGTACGTCAATTCTTTGGAGCCACATTGCACTAACTCTATTGTAGGAGGTATGCATAAATTTGACCAACAAACACCACCCACAGTTGAAAACAAAGGTCCATGCATACACTGTTGGTATCGCAGGGGGTATTTTTCGAAGAGTATAGCGCAGCGGAATTAAAACTCAGAGAGCGGAAAGCGTGTTCAATCACAATTAAAATTAATTTGGTCCTTTTAGTAAAAATAATTTTCTTTCAGAAAATTAATCAAACAGTTGATATACGTAAAATAATGAGTGTAGGGAATAGAAAAATCACACAAATATTTTTATACTGGTTCGATTCAATAGAATCTACGTCCAGTCGTTAATCACTATAAATAGTGATTAACAGTTCCACTAAAAATGGTTTAACAGATTACAATCAAATGAACAGGAATAAAACGAAAAGAACCACTCTACCAACTTGAAGAGAACCGCTCCGGCAATCGACCAACGATTCGCAACCTTCTCCTTTCACAAGACCAGGCAGAGTACCTTGCTAACTTGAAGAGAGTCTGCTCCGACTATCAACACACGATACGCGAGCCTCTCCTTTCACAAGACCAAGCAAGGGAACAATGAACAAAAAGCTCTCTAAGAACATTCCTCTGACACACAGTGTTCTAAGCTTTCTCAGTTCAAAAAAAAACGTTACCTTCTGATTTCTCCAAATCAAATTATATAGCCAAGTACACTGAATGCCAAAGGTCAGCTCCCAACTGCCATGAATAATCGATTATTATAAGTGATAATCGATTATTCAAGTCCATTACAGAGTTTTCAAAAAAGTGATAATCGATTATATGAAGTGATAATCGATTATTCAAGTATGACTTGTGATAATCGATTATTGCTTAACCATAATCGATTATACTAGTAAAAATTACAATGTTTAACATTTTCCTACTACATTCAAAATCTACAAGTTGCTTTTTTAAATATTTTCCTACTACATCCAAAATCTATAAGTTGCAGCATCATCAAAACACATCTTTAGGTTTTACCAATACTCCTTATTGGTAACAATCTCCCCCTTTTTGATGATGATCAAAAACTCTCTTTTTAAAATCAACTCAGGTTTACCTGCAACATATATAAACTAATGGACAACCATAGAGTTAGCAGTACCTGTACAATTAAAAACTATTTTTTTCTTTAATCCTCCCCTTATATTTCTTCTCCCCCTTTTTGATCATAAGCAAAAAGAATAATGTAATAACCTCCCCCTTAATATAAGCTCCCCCTCAAAAATGGAATATATGCACAAAATAAAAGCTCATTATATTAAGAACAAAAAGGAATTACATGAAATTCATAAAGATTAAGAAACTAAATACCATAAAGAAAATAACATAACAATCAAACTTAGAGGCCTAAAACCTAGAATTCAGGACTAGGAGAACGTTCAGGAGGTGGGATATTAAGATGACCCTCGATGTTAGATAGGCGAACATCAAGATCAAGAAATTGATCAACCATGTACTCATCAACAGATCGCTGCCACTCATAAATCTCCTCAAAGTGAGTCTTTTGTGCAAGACTCATATCCTCCAACTGTTTAGATAACCTTGCAAAATGTTCTTCCATAGAAGTTGAGGAAGAGGAGGTATGTTGGGTGGTCCAGCATCAGACCGAGCAGCAACACTTACTGGGTCAGCCATATGAGTGTCCATGTCATCATCTTCATCTACATCAGGATGGTCATCATCTTTGTGAATAAGGACTCTACCTCTAGTAATGAATCCCATTTGACGAAAGGTAGTATCTCCAATTTCTGATCCCATAGCTTCAATAGTTTGAATGAGTTCTCCTTCAACAGGTACACCTTTGAATTCTAAAATCCTAGAAATAAGAAGAGCATAGGGAAATTGATATGAATGGGATTTCTTGGCTTTTACCATTGTGTCAGCAATGAGAGCAGGCCAGTCGATGTGTATGTGATTTAGAATCCCATACAACAGAAGTAAATCCTGCTCAGAGCATTGAGCATGGTTGGTTGCTCTAGGACATAAAATCCAGACAATCAAGTAGTGGATCATCCTTTCTTCAACTTTAAAACCTCCAACCAGTAATTGCCTTCTATTGGTTTGCCATTCAGGATGACGCAGGAAGGATTGAAAAGTCATCATCCTGTTGAAATCTTCAAGTCCTAAATGGACTTTGACAGCATCATCCCAGATGGGAAGTTGAGCAACATTGGTCCATACGTCATCATCTAAAATGATGCGTACTCCCTTGACCTTAGTAGATATTATCCCATCTCGATAGCGCAAGTTGAAGTAGAAGACTCTTATAAGATCAGGATAAATGCATCCTTTTTGTTCTAACAGATGCGTTAACCCCTGCTCAGCAAAAGTGTTTGGAAATTGAAAGCCATAGAAGCGGAAAAAGTCAAGACGAATAAACTTTACCGCCATGATCTTCCTTTCTTGCCAAGAATTAACAAAGTCTGCATGTTTCCCTTGATCTGAAATCCATCCATCTATGTTTGCAAGACGTGGTTGAGAAGAAGAGGAGGCTCCAGCTGTTCTGCGACGGTGCCTTCTTGAGTCAGCCATGGAGGAAGAATGGGAAAATGAGATTTTGAGAAGGTGAAGAGAAATGAAGAAGATTTGAGTTCTAGATTTGATTTCAGCAGTATTTAGGTGCAAAGGAGTGTCTAATAATCGATTATGGGGGGGCTATTTATAAGAAAAATGGAAAAACTAGCCATTTATGGCCGTTTATAGTCGTTATAGGATGCTCCAACGGCTCTATTTTTGAAATTGTTAGCGCGATAATCGATTATGGCTCGTGATAATCGATTATCAGTTCAATAATTACTGCCCAAAATTGCATGATAATCGATTATGCATAATGATAATCGATTATCTGCTCAAGATTTTCCAGAATTGAATTTTATGCATGAATAATCGATTATAACTTAGTGATAATCGATTATGAAGCGTTAAGTTTACGAAAAATGCAAAAATTTGCATAGATTTTGATTCTAAGATATGTCTAACACTCCTAACTCTCTTCTAAGCTCAAAAAATCTATCTTTAGGTAGAGCCTTGGTAAAGATATCAACTAATTGATGTAAGGTATCAACATATTCAATTTGACAATCCCCCTTTTGAATATGATCTCTTAAGAAATGGTGCCTAATTTCTATATGCTTAGTTCTTGAATGCATTATGGGGTTCTTGGTCAAATTTATCGCACTAGTATTGTCACATTTTAGAGGAATTTTGTCGAGGAAGATATCAAAGTCTCCCATTTGTTGTTTCATCCACAAAATTTGGACACAACAGTTTCCAGCTACAATATATTCAGCTTCGGTGGTAGACAAAGCTACACATGCTTGTTTCTTTGAGTGCCATGACACTAAAGAACATCCCAAGAAATGACAGGTTCCACTAGTACTTTTTCTATCAATTTTACAGCCACCATAATCTGCATCAGAGTATCTGATAACGGTTAAAAAACCGTTATTTTTATGCTTAAATTTGATACCAAAAGCAACCTTTAAGACTTAGAAACTAGCTTGAACTCATATTTTTGCTTTAGTTTTGAGAATAAGAGAGTTGAAAGTGAATTTAATGGTTTTATGCAAGATTCCCTTGATTTTGTAGGCTAATTGAATGATTTGAAAGAAGAATTGAAATACCGAATGATTGGAGTGCTGAAAAGTCAACCAGAAACCAGAAAAGTCAACCAGTCAACCAGAAAAGTCAACCAGTCAACCAGAAAAGTCAACCAGTCAACCAGAATGCTGAAAAACCAACCAGAACGCAGAAAACGTGTGACCGAGTGGCACTGAGCGGTAAAATACCGCTGAGCGGCACTTTTCAGGTGCCAAAATCACCGCTGAGTGGGCTTGGACCGGTTTTCTTTTGTTTTTATGGGCTTGGACTTGTTTTATGTTATTTTTATGCCCTATTTAAGGACTTGCACGTCCTAGAGTTTGTATCTTTGGCAGAAACGAAGCAAACACTCTCTCTTCCACCCCTTGGGGTAGATTGGGAGATGGTGACAGCTCTCCTCTTCTCTTTCTCGGGTTTTTCTATCTCTTCCATTCTTTCATTGTTATTCATCTAGGTTCACCATGAATATGGTGAACTAAACTCTGTATGTTTGTTGGGGAATCAATGTAATCTTTTGAAGCTCTCATATATGGAATTTGTTTTTACATCTTTTATTTAAGATCTATGCTTTCTTTCATCATTAGTTAGGGTTTTTCCTCTTTGCGTAATGCTTGCATTGTTTAACTCATTCGATGCATGATTATTGGTTTTGTCGATATACGGGCGCGTACGGGGAAGTCTAGATCCGGGGAATTTCTCCCAATATCATATTGGTTGTCGTTAAGCTCCTGCACTTATGAACTGATCATTAGGAATGCTAGGAATTGTATGAACTCGTGATTAGGGAGAAGCCTTCTTGAAAGGTACTTTAGAGAGTGGCATTAACAATGATGATTTGAATGTTGAATTCCTAAAATATATGAGAGTGGATAAGATGAAATTGAACCCCAACAACATATTCATACATATATTTCATTGAAAGTGTTTATCTTTTGCTTTTGCCATTGATCAAAACTTCATGCATACATATTTAATTTTCGTCTTTTGCATATAAAATCCAATTATTTTGTTCTTAAGTCTTAGCTAATCAACAAATCACATAACTAAACTAGGCCGTGAGTCCTTTGGGAGAACGATACTTGGTCTTACCGAGTTTATTACTTGAAACGATTCGGTCATACTTGCCGATTGTTCAACAAGTTTGTGACATCATATTTTAGTGATCATAAATTTGCCGGGGACTCGTGGTTTAACTGGTTAATTTGTGTGATTATTGATTATCTTTGACTTTAATTTTGAATTTCTGTTTTTATTTTCTGTTTTTATTTTTTTGGTTATTATTTTATTTTATTTTATTTTATTTTCTGTTTTTATTTTATTTTATTTTCTGTTTATTTTATTTTATTTTATTTTATTTTTCTGTTTTTATTTTATTTTATTTTATTTTTCTGTTTTTATTTTTATGTTTTTATTTCCTATCTTCTTATCTTTTCAATTATATCCTTTGATTTTTTTTTCTCTATCTTTTTGTGCTAACAATTGTTTTTAGGGTTTTGTGCCTAATGTCTGCAGAATGCAATTATATGGGCACTCAATTCTACCAAAGTAATCTCAACCACTGGTGGGAACATGACTCAAGCATGGATCAAAGCCAATTTTGGCAAGCTGCCGGACAATTTGAGAACCAACCACAACAACAATGGCAGCAACAAAGCTTTAAAATCAACAAAGGAAAGCAAGAGATCTCTTCATTTAGACAAGGCATGGAAGAATCACTGGGGCATGCATGGGACAGGTATAAAAGCCTATTACGAAAGACTCCCACGCATGGATTTAACGAAGGAGAAGTAGTCCTAATCTTCCTTGGAGGTCTTGGTTCACAAACCAAGATGATGCTTGACGCCTCAGCTGGAGGCAATATCAAATGGAAGACTCCAGAGGAAGCCACAGAAATAATTGAAAACATGACTACTAATAACAATAAGTGGAACAGTGAAAGAGGAGCTCCTATTCAACAAAAAGGAGTTCTACAGTTGCAATCCAATGATGCCTTGATAGCTCAGAACAAGTTAATAACTCAACAATTGGAGAATCTCTCCAAGATACTTGAACAATTGCCACAAGAGTTAAAGACGGTTGCACAGGTACAATCCCAGTTATGCGAATTGTGTGGAGGTGACCATATCAATGGTCAATGTGCCTTTCCAGTTGAAGCCGTAGAGGATGTAAACTACATGACCAATCAGTACCGTCAAGGGAGCTACAATCAAGGGTGGAAACCACACCCAAGTATTGGTCAGGAATAAAGTGGGCAAGCTGGACAAACTGGGCAATTTAACAAGCAACAACAACAAACCTTTCTATCAGGAAGTTTGGATGACACCCTTCAACAATTTTTGAAAAATTCTAACGCTACTCAGAAAAGCATTGAAGAATCATGTAAAAGGATGGAGATGCAGCTTCATTCCATTAGTCAGAGATTGAATGATGAGGTTAATACTGAAGTTAACCCTAAGGAGGAAGGGCAAGCCATTATCACTGAAAGTGACAAGATTCTTGATGAGAAAAAAATAGGGGGCGATGAGGAAAAGATAGAGAGAAAAGAAAAAGAAGAATTGAGTGAGAGAAATAAAGATGAAGAAAAAGAGAAAGAAGTGGTTGAGAGAGAAGAGAGAAAGAAAATTTGTGTGAAAATAAAGAAGTTGAAAAGAAAAAGAAAAGGGAAGAAAAAAATAAAAGAAAAGAAAAAGAGAAAATTTAGGGAGAGAAAAAGGAAGAAAAAGAAGATGAGAGGAAAGAAGAAGAAATCATATGAAAAATCACATCCTCATCTAAAGAAGAATCATAGGAAGGAAAAGAAATTCAAGTGCTTTATGGAAATCTTCAAGAAATTGGAGATTAAAGTTCCTATGATTGAGACACTGCAACAGGTTCCTGGTTTGATCAAATTTCTGAAGAAGTTCAGTAGAAAGAAGAAAAAGAAGATGGAACATGAGCTTTATTGGGTCAAGCTAGTGACGTTAAAAGAGCGCTTGCTGGGAGGCAACCCAGTGATTTAAGAACTTTTAATTTTTTGTTTGGTGATGTAATTTTGAACTTTTGGGTATTTTTGTTTTTGTTATAAGTTTGTTACAGGGTTTACATCTACTGATGGATGTTAGGCGGAAGAGTATCTACTGAAGGATACTATGTTTGTATACACCTACTGATGGGTGTTGGTAAGAAAGATTTGCATCTACTGAAGGGTGCTGGAGGATTTTGGGTCAGGCTCGTGACGTTAAACAAGCGCTACTTGGGAGGCAACCCAGTTGATTGATTTTATCTGTATTGTTTGTTTTGATTCTGCTTTAGTTGCATGATAGGGATTGAAAGTTTGACTGATTTGAGAAATTAATTGCAGGGAGCAAGTGAGGGGCATGAGTAGAAGGCACCTAGGGTAAGCTAGGAAGAAGAAAAGCACAACACGAAAGTGCACGCTGAGCGGCAAATTGCCGCTGAGCGGTGGTATCGTAAAAGGGGCTTAGGTTGCCCCTTAGCGGAACCCGAGCCCATTAGGGTATTTTTATACCCTAAGTCACGCTTTGGCCTCTATTTTTGGATTCTTCTCTGCACACACACTCCTAAACATTTTTCCAAAGGTTCTCTACATTTTTCCTTTCATTCCTCTTTAGAAAATCTCCCTTCCACTCACTTTCTCACTAGTTTTCCATCTAAGTTTGGGGTTGGGAGAGAGCATCATTGATGGGGCTGAGTTTTTCAAAGCACTAGAGTAGGATTTGTTTTATCAATCACTTATGTTTTTAGAATAGGATTTGATGTACTCAATTGGAAATTTTGTCTGTTGTGATGGTTTGCTTATGATTGTTGTTTGATAAGTAATGCCTGATGATGCTTTGATATTGATTGATGTTGAGAATGTGCACATTATATGCTTATACAGGTGGTTCACAAGCATTGTGAACAAATGCAAGATGTTGTGATTGTGATTATGATTCTAAGCAGGTTATATGTGGAATGTGAATGAGCTTATATGTGAGGTTTTGAGCTCCAGAGTTGTTATTGTTGAATACTATTACTGTGAAAGCATGAATGACTTTGCCCAGGTTTTCTATGATTGAATTACTTGCTTGTTTGCATCATATGATCAAGGCCATTTGTTGATAAACCTTCTATTAGCCAAATTCATAAATTGAGCCCACTAAAAGAGAACACTATGTGTTATATCCTTTGAACCTCTAGCCTTGAACATGATTTGAAAACCCTTGTTGAAAAGCTTTACCTTGAGTTAAGTAGAAAATATTTTGTGGTATTGACAAATGTTCAAGTTTGGGGTTGTTGGAAAATAGAAAGGGAAATTGAAAGCATTGAGCTAAGAGCTAAGAATTAAGTATGTGAAAAGAAAAAGAAAAAGAGAAAGAAAAGGAAAGAAAAAGCAAAGCCCAATGCAAAAGAAAGTTGGGAATAAATAAGAATGATTGTGTTTATATGTTTCTCTTAACTCAAGGGTTTTGTGATCTAGAAAAACCAATTTTCTTGTTAGCCCAGCCATGTTATAAGCCATAGAAAAGTCCTTGTGATGATGCTTGCTGGTAAGTATTTTTGATTGTGGTTATATGAAAGGCAAAGTTGATTCATGTGACATTGTAATAGTAGAGTGAATGAGTGAATATCTCCTATACACTTATGTGTTTGAGTGAAACACTTTATCTAGTGAGGATAGATTCCATGAACACATAAAAACATCTTTGCTTAGTTAATTGATCATTCATGAAAATAGCATTTGTTGGATAGTATGTGTTTGAGTGATCACTAAAAGCATGTGCACATCTTGATTGAAGTCTTGATGATGAGCTAAATTGAGTATTTACTTGTCTTGAAAGAAGGACTTTTGAATGTGTGAACCATTATATGGATTGATGGAAGATTGAGTTACATCTTGTTTGCTTGAGGACAAGCAAAGTTTTAAGTTTGGGGTTGTGATAACGGTTGAAAAACCGTTATTTTTATGCTTAAATTTGATACCAAAAGCAACCTTTAAGACTTAGAAACTAGCTTGAACTCATATTTTTGCTTTAGTTTTGAGAATAAGAGAGTTGAAAGTGAATTTAATGGTTTTATGCAAGATTCCCTTGATTTTGTAGGCTAATTGAATGATTTGAAAGAAGAATTGAAATACCGAATGATTGGAGTGCTGAAAAGTCAACCAGAAACCAGAAAAGTCAACCAGTCAACCAGAAAAGTCAACCAGTCAACCAGAAAAGTCAACCAGTCAACCAGAATGCTGAAAAACTAACCAGAACGCAGAAAACGTGTGACCGAGTGGCGCTGAGCGGTAAAATACCGCTGAGCGGCACTTTTCAGGTGCCAAAATCACCGCTGAGGGGCAAAAACAGCAGCTGGGGGCAAAATGGATCATGCGCTAGTACCGCTCAACGGTAAAATACCGCTGAGCGCCATTCTAAGTGGGCTTGGACCGATTTTCTTTTGTTTTTATGGGCTCGGACTTGTTTTATGTTATTTTTATGCCCTATTTAAGGACTTGCACGTCCTAGAGTTTGTATCTTTGGCAGAAACGAAGCAAACACTCTCTCTTCCACCCCTTGGGGTAGATTGGGAGATGGTGACAACTCTCCTCTTCTCTTTCTCGGGTTTTTCTATCTCTTCCATTCTTTCATTGTTATTCATCTAGGTTCACCATGAATATGGTGAACTAAACTCTGTATGTTTGTTGGGGGAATCAATGTAATCTTTTGAAGCTCTCATATATGGAATTTGTTTTTACATCTTTTATTTAAGATCTATGCTTTCTTTCATCATTAGTTAGGGTTTTTCCTCTTTGCGTAATGCTTGCATTGTTTAATTCATTCGATGCATGATTATTGGTTTTGTCGATACGGGCGCGTACGGGGAAATCTAGATCCGGGGAATTTCTCCCAATATCATATTGGTTGTCGTTAAGCTCCTGCACTTATGAACTGATCATTAGGAATGCTAGGAATTGTATGAACTCGTGATTAGGGAGAAGCCTTCTTGAAAGGTACTTTAGAGAGTGGCATTAACAATGATGATTTGAATGTTGAATTCCTAAAATATATGAGAGTGGATAAGATGAAATTGAACCCCAACAACATATTCATACATATATTTCATTGAAAGTGTTTATCTTTTGCTTTTGCCATTGATCAAAACTTCATGCATACATATTTAATTTTCGTCTTTTGCATATAAAATCCAATTATTTTGTTCTTAAGTCTTAGCTAATCAACAAATCACATAACTAAACTAGGCCGTGAGTCCTTTGGGAGAACGATACTTGGTCTTACCGAGTTTATTACTTGAAACGATTCGGTCATACTTGCCGAT
Source organism: Vigna umbellata (assembly GCF_029865625.1). Classification (NCBI taxonomy): domain Eukaryota; kingdom Viridiplantae; phylum Streptophyta; class Magnoliopsida; order Fabales; family Fabaceae; genus Vigna; species Vigna umbellata. Next base: position 37,652,558 of record NC_142169.1, read on the forward strand.
TGTTCAACAAGTTTGTGACATCATATTTTGGTGATCATAAATTTGTCCATCAGTATCCTATTAAACTAGGTGAGGCATCAGAGGGATACCAAAGTCCAAATGAAGTAGTTCCCTTAAGATATTTTAGAATTCTCTTAACTGCAGTCAAATGAGATTCTTTAGGATTGGCTTGGTATCTAGCACATACACAAAAACTCTGCATAATATCTGGTCTACTAGCAGTTAAGTATAGCAAGGATTCTATCATGCCTCTAAACATGGTTTCATTCACTCTTCTTGCTTTTTGGACACTCGGATTTTACGTGCCCTCTTTCTCCACAACCGAAGCACTGTACGTTTGATGGAGATTCTTGACTTTCTTTCCTATCTTTGTGAAAGTTGTCCTTTCCCTTTGCTTTCATGAACTTTGCAAATTTCTTTATCATCAAGCTCATGTTTTCTTCATCACCAGAATCATCTTCTTCGATCCTCTTAGAGCTTTTTCCTTTAGATATTTCAGACTTGAAAGCTAGAGTTTTCCTTTTGCCTTGATCCTCTTCAGCAGTCAATCTCCTCAGCTCAAGTTCATGCTCACGGAGCTTTCCAAACAAGATTGTCATTGACATCTGAGTAAGATTTTGAGATTCCGAGATGGCAGTCACCTTTGGTTGCCAAGACCTGTCCAGAGATTTCAGAATTTTCCCATTAAGTTCATCAGTATGAAAAGTCTTACCCAACCCTGTTAAATGATTCATAATATGAGTGAATCGTTTTTGAACGTCAGAGATCGTTTCTCCAGGTTGCATTCTGAACATCTCATATTCCTGAATGAGAGTGTTCTTCCTAGCGCACTTCACGTCCTCTGTTCCTTCATGAGTGACTCTGAGGACTTCCCACATTTCCTGTGCTGTCTTACACACTGAAATTCTATAAAATTCATCAAGTACAACAGCAGATGAAATTATATTGCGAGCTTTAATATCAAACTGAGCTCGTCTATTTTCTTCAGCAGTCCAAATAAAATAAGGTTTTTCAGTCTCTAAGAAATTAATGTTCTCAAATCACTGGGTGTTTCCCAGCAAGCACTCTTTTAACGTCATTAGCTTGACCCAATAAAGCTCAAGTTCCATCTTTAGTGTTGGTGTTCTTCTTGCTTTCATCACACCAACTCCTCAATTGCTTCATGTCCACCTTCTTGACTCTTCTTGAATATGGAGCTTCAATTTTTATCACTCCATTCTCTTTGAAGTCTTTCATAACCCATAACTTGTTCTTGAATCTTACCGGTGTGCCAAGTTTGAATTGTGCATCCATCAAGTCATCATGAACTATCCTTCCTTTGCCATCTTTTTCTTCTTCCCTAACCTGTGAAAAGAAACAATTTTACCTTTTGTGACCGGCTTTTCAGCTTTAGGGCTAATCACCATTGCATCCTTACATGCAGCTTTATGATTAATCTCCTTCTCTTGAATCTGCTACTCAGCTTTGAAGACATTAAAGATCACCTTTTCTTCTCGGTCTTGAAGCGATATCAACCCATCATCTACATTAATGATTACTTTTGTCGTTTTCATAAACGGCCTTTCAAGAATAATTGGAATCTTCTCATCTTTTCATAAACGGTCTTGAAGCGATATCAACCCATCATCTACATTTATGTTGCTCTATACAAACCACAACATCTTCCACTACACCATAGGGTTTCTTAGAGGATCCATCTGCCATGAGCAAAGTCACCTTGGTTGGCTTGACTTCAAAATCACCAATTCTTTCGAGCATGGATAAGGGCAACAAATTATTGCTTGACCCTAAATCAATTAAGGCCTTCCTTATATTCTCCTTCCCAATGACGCAAGGAAAAGTAAAACTTCCTGGATCTTTCACTTTTGGAGGAAGTGGTTTCTCCAAAATAGCTCTGCATTCTCCATGTTCATCACTAGTTTCCTACTTTAGATATCTCCTCTTTGCGAGGATTTGCTTCATGTGCTTTGCATAAGCAGGAATTTGTTGCAATGCCTCGGTCAAAGGTATTTTAATCTCCAATTGCTTGAAGATCTCTTTAAAACGCTTATGTTGTCTCTCTTTATCAAATTTTTCACTCCCCTTAGGATAAGGAAGAACTCTTTCACTTTTCTCACAATTTTTCTCTCCCCTCTTCTTTTCTTTCTATTTTCTCTCATCCTCACCTTTTCTCTCTTCTTTTTCTTTCCTCTTTTCTAACTCAACTCTCTCTTTCTTTTCCTCCACCCTCTCATCACATGTACTCACAATAGCTTTACACTCTTCCTTAGGGTTAACCTCAGTATTAGCCCCAAAACTCCTGTCAGGCATATCCTTCAACTTTTTAGCCATTTGACCAACCTATACCTCCAGATTTCTAATTGCAGCTTCAGTGCTCTTGTGGTTGGAGATAGTCACCTAAATAAATTGTTGAAGAGTTTCTTCAAGCTTTGTTGATCTCTCATTTAATGTAATTGTTGCCATAATGATGGTTGCTATTGTGGTCTATTAACTTGCCCTGCTTGTCCAGCTTGTCCATTCTGACCTTGACCCATGCTTGGGTGAGGTTTCCACCCTTGGTTGAATTTCCCTTGGCGGTATTGGAATATATTTTGGAATTGATTGCCCATAAAATTGACATCTTCTAGGGCCTCCACTGGAAAAGCACATTGACCATTGATATGGTCACCACCACATAATTCACAGAGTTGTTGTTGAACCTGTGAAACGTTCTTCAGCTCCTTTGGCAACTGAGCGAGTGTCTTTGTCAAATTCTCCAACTGTTGAGTTATGATTTTATTTTGTGCAAGCAAGGCATCTTGAGATTGCAATTGTAGGACCCCCTTCTGTTGAGTTGGAGCTCCTCTTTCACTATGCATCTCATTGTCATTAGTAGCCATGTTGTCTATCAATTCAACATCTTCCTCTGGAGTCTTTCATTTGATATTACCTCCAACTGAGGCATCTAGCATCAATTTGGTTTGTGAACCAAGACCTCCAAGGAAAAGAATGACTATTGTTGCTTCATCAAAGCCATGAGTTGGCGTCTTTCTCAAAAAGCTCTTGTACCTATCCCATGCTTGACCTAGCGTCTCCTCCATGCCTTGTCTAAAAGAAGAAATTTCTTTCTTCCCTTTGTTGATTTTTTATTGTGGGAAGTACTTGTTTAGAAACTTTGCAACCACAGCTTCCCATTCAGTAAAGCTATCCTCCGGGAAAGAATTCAACCATAGTTTAGCATTGCCTCCTAGTGAGAAAGGAAACAAACTAAGCTTTATAGCGTCATCCGGCACACCATTGATCTTTATAGTGTTGCAAATCTCATTGAATGTGGTTAGATGCTCTTCACCAATTGTATCAACGCCGGTTTCACCTCCATGTTTGCAGCATTGACCCTCGGCCTAGCAATGCTATTAAAGTGATGAGGGCCAATAACATTGGTGTAATCCACCAGAGTACGTCTACCATTGTTCTCTCCGGCCATCTCTTCTGTACTTTGGTTAGATGATCTTTGTGGTAAGGGTTGTAGAAGTGTCTCCGGAGAAGGAAATAATTTTCTAGATGTTCGGATTCTCCTACTCCTTCTACTTTCGTCCAATCCTTCAAGAAGAGGTTTCGTTGTTTTCTTGCTCCTAGTCGGAATTGTATCCTGCATACACAAGAAAACAAAACCCTAGAAACAATTGTTAGCACAAAAAGATAAAAGAAAAGATAGAAAAGAGAAAAAGATAAACTAAAAAGATTAAAAAGATAAAAATCAACTCAAAGCTAATCAATATCACACAAATAGAATAGTTAAACCACGAGTCCCCAGCAATGGCGCCAAAAACTTGTTAACACTTCGACAAGTGTACCGAATCGTATCAAGTAATAATAATTGGTAAGACCAAGTATTGTTTCCCAAAGGACTCACGGCCTAGACAGTTATGTGATTTCTTAATTAAATTAGACTTGTAAACAAAATCATTGTGGTTGAATTGCGAAAAATAAACATGTATGCAAGTTTTGATCAATTGGATTGAAAGAGCAAAAGTGATTGAGGTAAAGTATGGAATGATTATGTTGTTGGGGTTTCCGACTTATCCTATCCACTCTTATATATTTATGAATTCATCTTTCTTCATTAATGTTAATGTCACTTTCTAATTTACCTTAAACCTGATGTCTCGGTGAAGAAAGCCTAATCCTAATTACTAGTTCAGAATGTCTTGTCTCCCTAGCAATAAATCATGCATTACATTCGCACAGAAGCTTAAAGGCAATCGATCCTCCTATTCCTATGTCTAGGTAATATTGATTCTGGGAGAATTTCCCCATTTCTAGATTTCCTCATATGTGTCCATAGTGACAAAATCAATAATCATGCAATTGAATGAGTTAAACAAAGCATGCATAGAGCAAAGAGGAAAAACCCTAACAATTAATGAAGTAAAGCATATATAATTAAGAATTAATTCAATACATGAGAGTTTCAAAGGATTACATCGTTTCCCCAACAACAACGGAGGTTTAGTTCACCATAGACTTGGTGAAACTAGATGAAAATGATGAAAAGAATGAAAGATAGAACCCTAAAAGTTGAAGATCAGAGCTTCCGCATCCAAAATCCGCCTTCAAGGGGTGAAAGGAGTGTAATTTCGCCTCTTTCTGTCCAAAGATATGAACCCTAAGTCGACTAAAACCATAAATAGTTCATTAAAGATACAGAAAAAAGGCCCAGGCCTAAGTCGACAGCGCTCAGCGCCCAAACGACGCTCAACAGTAGCTGTGACACTCAAAATGGCGCTCAGTGCAAAACTAGTACTTAGCGCTACTTTTTCTGCACTCTAGTTGACTTAACTGCACTCTGGTTGACTGGTTGACTGCTTGACTTTTCTGCACTCTGGTTGACTAGTTGACGTTTTTGCATTCTGGTTGACTTTTCTGCATTCCAATCATTCGGTAATTTTACTCTTCTTTCAAGTCATTCCAATAGCCTACAAAATCAAGGGAATCTAGCACAAAACCATTAAATTCACCTTCAACTCTATTATTCACAAAACTAAAGCAAAAACATGAGTTAAAGCAAGTTTCTAAGTCAAAAAGGGTTTATTTATTATCAAAATTGAGTATAAAAATAACGGTATTTCAACCGTTATCACCCAGCCAAGTTACAAGCCATGAAAAACCCTTGTGATGACTACTTGCTTGTGAATATGTTTATTTGTGGCTAAATGAAAGGCAAAGTTAATTTGTTTGACATTGTGATAGCAGAGTGGAAAAGACACCAACACTTCATTATACACCTGTGAGTTGAGTGATACACTTTTGAGTGCTTGAGTGATACACTTTTGAGTGGTTGAGTGAAACACTTTCTTTGGTGATGAGTAGTTCTCTGAATTTCTGATTGCATCTTTGCTTGGTTGATTGATCATTCTTAAGGATATCATCTGTTGAAATATATGAGCATCACATTGATTTTGATTAAATTAAGGCATCTGCACATCTTAACTTACATTTGTATGCTGAGTTGATAAAAGTGATCTCTTGTCCTGGAAGAAAAAGTTTTTGAAAAATGTTGAGTCATTGTAGTGATTGTTTTGAAAAGCTGAGTTACATTCTATTTTGCTTGAGGACAAGCAAAATTCTAAGTTTGGGGTTGCGATAAAGGTTGAAAATATCGTTATCTATGATGTAATTTTGGTACTAAATACACCCTTTTCTGCTTAGAAACTTGCTTGGAATCATGTTTTTCTGTTAAGTTGTGTGAATAAGAGAGTTGAGGTTGAATTTGATGATTTTATGACTAATTCCTTTTGTTTTGATAGAAAATGTGTTAATATTGAAAGCGGGGATAAAGTGCTAAGGAGATAGAGCTCAGAAAGGTCCAGAAAAAGCACCAGAAGGAAAGAAGCTCGAGGCTTGGGCGCCTTTTTTGGAGGCTTAAGCGTAGGAAGTGTCGCTCACCTCCCGGGCGCCCCTTTTGGGGGCGCTTAAGCGCCAGATGAAGAAGGCTTAGGCATCCTCTAGAAGGCTTAAGCGTAGGAAGTGTCGTTCACCACCCGGGCACCCCTTTTAGGGGCGCTTGAGCGCTGGATGTAGAAGGCTTGGGCGACCTCTGTGAGGCTTTAGCGTGGAAGACCACCGCTTGCCGCCCGGGTGCCCTAAGTGGGGCGCTTGAGCGCCAGCGACTCAGGCTTGGGCTTTGTTTATGTTCTGCTTCTATTCTATTTAAGGACCCAGGCGTCCTAGGTTTGGTATCTCTGGCTGGAGCAAAACAACAACACACTCTTCTACTCTCTAAAGGCAGATCTGGAGGCGGGAGGTTCCATCGTCTACTTTTAGGGTTTACTATCTCATGCTTTTCCATTATTCATCTAGTTTCTCCATGTCTATGGGGAAATAAACTCTATTTGTTGTTGGGGAATGATGTAACCTCGTGAACTCTCATGTATTTGAATTGATTCTTAATCATATATTCTTTTTCATTAATTGTTAGAGTAATTCATTTGTGCTTATTACATGATTTGTTTAACTCATTCATCGCATGATCTATGAATTGCATGAGTGTCGGGAGGTTCCTTACAATTCAGGTTCTTGCTGAATTCTCCCAAGAGTAATATTTCTCAAGGATGAGGGTATGAGTCTTGGTCGTCCTAAGCTCATGATGTTCACATTTAACTATTGGGGATGTAAGGAATTGCATGAACTGGTGCTTAAGGACAGGCTTATTCGTCGAGGGATCGGGTTTAGGTAATTTAGTGAGTGACGTTAACATTAATGCATACAGAAGAATTCTTACATACATGAAAGCAACACTTAAAAGCTTTGAACAGAATCCCTCAATATTTTTAGGCAAGTGCACGAAGGGGATTGTTGTTTAAGAAGGATGAAAATTAAAAAAGGAGATGCGCATTGTTGCAGACCATTTGTTACTGATTGGAGATTCACTTGTGCATGTTCTTGGATGGAAACTTAGTAACTTGGAGAAGAAAACTCTACAAAAAGGTAATTATAGAATAAAATAATGCATACTTTAATCATTGAATTTTATTTCCTTAGTACCTCTTGATTCTCCTTGTGAAGAAAGCATTGAAAAGGAACCAAACAAACCATACATTCGCTCCAAGGTTGCCTTCAATATTGACCTTTTCAAAGATTATGAAAACAGAAGCAAATAAGTCAAGAAAATATGTAAGAATATCCAAACTTATTCTGCAACTGTTCAAGGGAAAAACATATAAAGTAAGAATGTATGTAAATGACCAACTAAAGCAAATAAAATGAGAAGCAATGAAAAATTACCTTCACACAGAAGTCATTAATATCTAACAATAGCAACTTTGATTCAAAGTAATGAGCCAAGCAAACACCACCAAACCACCATATGTGTCTTTGAAGTCAGTAATATCTAACAAAACTTAACAAGCTTACATCTTAAAACATCGTCGAGGAGGTAAATCAAGTGTTAACATCGTCGAGGAGGCCGTGAAGAAGGAGGTCGCTCCGGTCAACGACTGATTCCACCTTGTGCGACTCACTCCCAAACTCCTCAAAAACGCCAATCGCAAGATCCGTGAGCTCTAGGATTTTGGAATTAGGGATTGCAAAGTGACGAAAGATTGTGAGGATGGAGAAGCCGAGACGAGAAGGCTGTGAAGATGAAAACGGCAAGACACGAAGGTTGAGAAGATGGAAATGGCGACACGTGCGAATCATAAGCTCCTCAAAACTGTCATCGGAGAGCCTCCTCAAAAATGTCAATCGTAAGGTCGGTGAGCTCCTAGTGCTTGCGTTTTCGGAATTAGGGATTTGGAGGAGGAGAAGGCTAGAGATTGCGAAATTACGAAGGATTATGGAGATGGAGTAGTCGAAATGCGAAAGATGAAGATGAAGAAGTGAAGACACGAAGGTGAAGATGGAAATGAGGAAGTGGAAAACAAAGCTCTAGAAGCGCGGCTTTGGGTGCCAAGTATGTTGAAAAGTATATTTGGTACAGTTCCGATGATTTGATAAAGAAATTCCTGAAACCCTCGAAAAATTATGGTAAAAAAATTTGAAAAAAAACTTGATTGCGGTTTGTATTAAACCGTCGATAGTTAAGAAAGGTTTTTAGAACCCCTCCAAACAAACCTCTACTATAATTTTTTGTAGTGTAACTAGTTTTTTATTCTTTATTATATTTAATTTTATTTTTATTTTTTATTAATAATAAATAACTTTTGTTTATTGAAGTATTTAAAATTCATTTAATTTAGATATATTTTCATTATATATACACATAGTTTTAAAACTTTGCAAGGGACATAGACTAAGATATCATATACCATGTGATGAGAGAAATTAAGAAGGGGTTCTCACACACCACGACATATGTACATATGAAAAAAAAAATAAAAGTATCAATTTTTATTATTTATTATATTTAATCTTATGTTTCACAATTTATTAACATTAAAAAACTTATTTTATAAAAAGAAACTAAAAATCCACGTAATTCTCTTAAATGTTCATTTTTTATTAAAATAATTAAAAATTTGGAAGAAGAGACACGTAGAATAAGATATCATGTATCGTGTGATGAAAAACTAAGAGAATTCTCAAACACAATTACATGGGTAGATATGTAATTTTAGATGTAATAAACTTACATGAATCCATTATTCTTAAATTTACTTGTAAATATAAGTTTTGTTTATTAGATCATACGTTAGCCTCTCATGAGTTTAAAAATATTCAACCTTTTAAAAGTTATTTGAAATTAATATTATGATCTTCTTTATATCTTTATTTAAGTTCTTTCACTCTATTTTATGTATCTTACACACTTTATTTAATTTTTTTATTATTTTGTACATATATTTAGATGTGTGATATAATTTTATTACTCTAAGGTTAATATATAACTGTGACATCCCAATTATATAGAAAGCATATATAATAAAAACGTTACATGCATAATATAGGAAAGCAGTTGAGAGTAAATAGAATTACAGTCATCCTCAAAGTACTTCAGAATATAAGCTTAAACCACAAATATATCTAAAATGTAAGCTAAAAGGGAAATAATATTTCATACTACAAGATCAACCAATAACATCCTAGGAGACTAGGCAGCAGCATTGTCCTCAACTTCCAAAGCTGTCTCCAAAGGATCCTCCTCGCCATCTGCTCTCATCCAAATGGATGATCATCGCAAGAAGAAACATACACAAGCAATACAAACAAGCAAGGGTGAGTTAGATATAAAAATCATGTTATTCAATCACACACGACATGCAAAAGTCACTCAAACATGGTACATTGACATCACAAGACTCATTGCTTTGTAGACCGACACGTCCGGACCAGAATGATTGCCGAGCTATGGCGGGTTATGCACTCATGGTGGCCTCTACTGCTTTGCAAAGCCATTGTCAATGGGTTCCACCCTACCACACTCACGAGTAGGGTTGGGCACAGTTTATTTAAAAACTGTAAATTATAGTTTATCTATACTATTTTGTACTTAACAAAACTTAAACTATTTTTACTGAAACCTAATTAACTGTTTAACAGTTCAGTTTAAATATACTGAACTTATTTTATTTTTAATACAGTTAACTGTACTGTACTGTGGTGTAGGTATATTTGCGATCTAAATTTTTTCCCTATCTCGTTACATCCATTTCTCAGTATTGTTAAAGGTTCTGCTCCGGTTGAAGGCTCGCCTATGTGGAAGGTTCGCGAAGGCTAAGGCTCGTTGCTGCCGCACTCTGCCGTCGCCGAACTGTCGAAGTACCACCATCTTCTGAGAACACTCTTCTTTAGCTAGAAGCAAAGGCATATCACTCTGCAATTAAAGGTACGCATTTTTTTCCTTCCCCTTTCAAAAGGGATAAATAAAATTGGAAAACTATGCACATAAGTATATTCATCTGGAATGAAGGGGTAACAATTGATTTTCTTTTGGATTTTGTGGGAGTTTTAATTGTTTAGGAGATTTGATTTTGTTTGCCCTAAGGGTAGATTCTCTAATCTATAGAGTTCTAGATTGACTGTTAAAGAGAGAGGTTGATGACAGATAAGTAAGAACTTTGATATGAAAATGATCTATAAGATATAAAATGTTCTTCTTAGTCCACAACAGCCTATTTAAGACTTTGAGAAATTATTGGGGTAGAGGAGACAACCCAAAACTTCTCTGTTCGAGTTATGAGTAGCTTCTAGTGTTCAGATTTGTTGATTAGCATCTCATACAGTCTAGGATTCATGGCGTTCATGCAAATTAAAAATGAAATGATGAGATTATAGTTCATAATAAACTTAATAGCAGAAATTTGTCTACTTCATTTGAAAGCTTTGCCTGGGAATTTTTTTTATAGGCGGGTAAGACCCTCTGCCATCCTTTCTCATCTGTAAAAACAAACAACTGATAAGTATACATAGATACCTAGTTGATTGGATTTGTCTTGATCTGATATTTTATTGACATGCTACAATTTCATTATATATTTATATTAATTTTTTCTGAATTTTGTGAGCTGCAGGAAGACGGTACTCAACCATGGCCCTATTTGAATGAAGCTCTGACAAAATTCCAGGCATGTAAATTCCTCGTCTATATTTTGTGAGTTGCAGCTAAAGGACTCGTTGATTTTTTTTCTGTTTAATAAATTGTTACATTTTGGTATCCTTTTAACACCATTACTTATGCCTCAAACCCCCTTTTATCTGTTCCTGTCAAATCATCAGGATCCTGCAGAGGCTGACAAATTGTTGAAAATCCAGAGAGAGTTAGATGAAACAAAAATCATCCTTGTAAGCATACATTGATTTATATTTGCAAATCAGTATACCGATTCCCTGCATCTCTTGTCTTCCAAAGTTACATAAGATATTTTTGTCATGTAGTTGTTCAATTATAGACATGATAGGTATATGTCTGTATTTTTTGTTTGAAATTCGTTTGAGAAACTTGCTCTTTTAACCAAATTCATTTAGGTTTAGATTACAATACCAGCAGCATGTGAGTTAAGTATCATTTAAATGAACTCAAATGCAACGAAGTAACGCTAATTTGTCTCTTTCTAGCATTGTGATAAGATGCCCTCGCTTTTACATTATGTCTATCAGTGGTTCATCAATAATTTAGTTGCTATTAGTTATTTCTTCTTGATTAGTTGCTGTTTCTTATTGATGTGCATTTACTTGGTTATGTTACTATAAATGGGTAGTTGAGAGTTGGGCCTTCTAGGTGGGTTGTGAGGTTTTGTTAGTTTCTTCCTACATAATAGGTTTGTTTAGATTCTCCAGTTTTCTGGCATGTAGATTTCTTTGACCATATGATTGCTTCCTGTTTATGAACAACATAAGACTATTGATAGTGTGCTGGCTAGAGGGGAGAAGCTGGACAGTTTAGTTGAGAAGAGTTCTGATCTGAGTGCCGCATCCCAGGTACATCTAAACAACTCGTGTTACACAAATTTGCATTTGGGACTAGTACAACAATGCTACATATAGTCAGGCATTTATTACATGTAGTGACGTGATTTCTGAATTTGTTTTCAGACCCTATATCATCATCATTTAGATAAATTTGCCTTTTGTTTGATTGAACTCTTAATTAATGTAGTGACGTGAATGTCAAAAATGGTAGAAACCCTCACACCAAATACTTCTAGAATGAATTATTTACCTCCTTGTATCGATTCATCGTCAACTGAGAATAGTAAGGGTCGATCAGATGTGTGGGGACATTTTACTAAACAAAAACCATATTCTGAGAAGAAGGCCAAATGCAATTATTGTGGTGATTTGATTAAATATTTGGCTGGAACAAGTGGGATAAGGAATCATTTGGCGAGATGTAAAGAAAATCCTAATAGAGAAGCATTCAAAAGGCAAAAGCTTTCATCATCAACTGCAGAAGTTAGTGTTAGCCCTTCACCAACTATTTCTAAATTTGACCAAAATGCATCTCGAATGAAGTTGGTGAAAATGTTTGTGAAGTCTGAGCTTCCTTTTCGATTTGTGGAAAATGAGGACTTCCGTGACTTTGTATGGTCCTTGCAACCACGATTTGAAGTCCCATCCCGCACTACATTAAGGCGTGAAATATGGGAACTCTATGAAGAGGAAAAAGCAAAGTTGAAAATGTTTCTATCAAAGCAGTGTGAGAGGGTTTGTTTGACTACAGACACATGGACATCAATCCAAAACCTAAATTACATGAGTTTAACAGCTCATTTTATTGATAATGATTGGAAACTTCAAAAGAAAATTTTGAATTTTTCTCAAACAACGGGCATTCAGGAGAGCTCATTGCTAAACATGTTGAGGCTTGTTTGAATAATTGGGAGTTGAAGCGAGTCCTTAGCATCACAGTGGATAATGCTAGCGCAAATGATGTTGGGGTCCAGTACCTTAAAAGAAGGATGTTATCATGGAATTGTCTTCTTTTGAAGGGAGAATATGTTCATATGCGTTGTTGTGCTCATATATTAGGTTTGATTGTGAAGGATGGCTTAAAAGAGATAAAAGATTCAATTTCAAAAATCCGGAGTGCAGTTAAATATGTAAAATCTTCTCCGGCTAGATTTGCTAGATTCAAGGCATGTGTTGAACAAGAGGGAATTTCTTACAAAAGTATTGTTTGTCTTGATGTTGAAACTAGGTGGAATTCAACTTACTTAATGTTAGAGGCAAGCTTGAAGTATAAAAATGCCTTTGTCTTGCTAGATATGCAAGATAAGAAATTTGGGGTTGAAATGGCCAAAAGTAATGATGGTGTGCCATTAGAAGAAGATTGGGAATATGCGAGGTCTATTCTACCATTTTTAAAGATATTTTATGACTCTACCCTACGCATTTCTGGTTCATCTTATGTCACGAGTCATATGTATATGAAGGAGGTGTTTGGAATTGGTAAAAGAATTCGACAATATTCTGAGAGTAGTGATGTGAGCATAAAATTGATGGCAATGAGGATGAAGGGCAAGTATGAAAAATATTGGGGAAATCCTAATGGAATTAATATCTTATTATTGATTGCTGTTGTGCTTGACCCTAGGAGTAAGTTGGATTTTGTTAATTACTTCATTGACTACCTCTTTGAATCTAGTATGGCTAGTGAATTGAAATCAAAATTATTGTCATCTTTAAAAACACTTTATGAACAATATCAAGGTATTGAGGAGGGTTCTCAAAGTAGCCAACAAGAATCTCAACTAGATGATGATGATGATGATCCTCATGGCATGAGTTTCTACCTAAGAGCTACAGGACATAGATTTGATTATATATCAGAGCTTGATAAATACTTGAGAGAGGATCCTGAACCTTATATGAAGTCAGTTGAGCTTGATATTTTACATTGGTGGAAAGTCAACTCGACTAGATTTCCTATCCTTGCGAACATGGCTCGAGAGGTGTTAGCCATTCCTATCTCTACCGTAGCATCAGAGTGTGCATTCAGTACAGGAGGAAGAGTGGTTAGTCCTTATCGTAGTTGCCTAACGCCTAAAATAGTGGAAGTGCTTGTTTGCACACAAGATTGGTTAAAAGGAACACCTTTCTCTATACTTTTTGATGAGGATCCTAAAGAACTTGATAAATTTGAGCAAGGTGAGATTATATGACAAATTTATATACTTTTTAATTTATATTTTCAGTGTTAAAAAATTATGAAATATTTTATTTTATTTTTGTAGAGATAACCTCTCAAGATGAAGTGGGACCTTCAAGTGTTGCTATTAATTTGGATGATTGAAGTTTTGCCATAATTTGTTAGTTATCTAAAGTACATGTGCGTAAGACTATAACCTTAATGCTTTGTTTTTCATGTTGTTTTGTCTTGGAAACAGTACACAAATGCTTAATATTGTTTTTCAATGCTTTGCTACAGGATGATTCATACATTGAAAGCTACATAAGCACCATCGGAGTTGATTTTGTGAGTTTGGCCTTTACTAGAGTGGTAGAAATTATGTGCTTGCTTATTTTACAGTAGAAGAGACATATTGATCTTTGTATTTGTTAGAAGTTTCAAGGAGTTGGGTGTGAGTGAGGACCTTATTGAGGTAATGGAGGAGATTGGAGGGTTTATTCCCAGTGAGATACAGTGTGTGGTTATTCAAGATTATATAAGATCTCTAATAGGGTTGAATAATTTAATACTTATAAAGTTAGTGACAGTTTTTTTAGCTTCATTTTCATCACATCAACACAAACGATGATAACTGTTATCTACTTTTGTTGTTCTGTTCCTGCCATGTTTATTATTTTCCTTAGAGAAAAAATGGAGTAAATTAAATATGTTCTTTGATCTATGGTGATTATACGGTTGGTAATGCATTCTTTTCAAAGGAATACAAAGAAGGGTGCCTTTTTATCCCTGAGTTTTTATTTTAAATTGTTAGATAAAAAATAAGGAACATTCTGGAAAATTTTCATGGTGTGGCTGCTTCAAGTCTTCAATGATTACCTTTTTTCTAGAGAAAAGTCTAATATAAATATTGGAATTGCAGTAGAGATGTGTGTGGGAAAGTTATATTATGTGTGCCTGAGAAAGGTAACATTTGTAAACATGAAATGAAGTAAGCTTTCCCCTTTGTCGTTTGGATGATTCCAGTATTTCATGTTTTGACTCAGATTCTACATTTTCTAATGGTAATAATCACCATATAAGTTAAAGTTCTACTTGAATTATGGGTACAGCCACCACATTTACTGAATTGGAACATCATCATTTATAGCATAGTATAATATATTATATGATGCTACAGAACAACATTTCATGTTTTTCTTTCACTGTTTTGTGCGGTAAAAAAGTTGTTTCCCTGGCTGAGATTTTTTTTACTGTAAAATCCATGCTTGATGATATGTTTTGAAGTTCTGAGGGAGCATTTTCCTCTGTTGGCTTGCATCTCTTGCAAGTAGCCGACATCACTCCTTGATGGGGTTGGGAGTGTTTGGTTCTGTTCTGGTTTTGGTACTTTTTTTCAAGCATTTGGAATCTCAGCAACCAAATACTGATGAGTTTTTTGTATCTGCGTTCTTGAAGCATACGAGTTTAGCATCCTCACAAGCCTACAATTTCTCTGCTTCTGTCTGTTCATGGCAAGGGGTTTCTTGTGATGCCAATAGAGAACATGTTGTTGGCTTAGTCTTTTCTGGTATGAACCTCTCTGGCACTGTACCTGATAACACCATAGGCAAGCTAGGCAAACTTCAAACTCTAGATCTTAGCCACAACAATATCACTGGCTTGCCTTCAGATTTTTGGAGCTTAAGCTCCCTCAAGAACCTTAATCTCTCCTCGAATCATATTTCTGGTTCAAATTTACTAGTTAGTGCTGTAGTTATTAGTGTTGTATAGTTAGTGCAGTTCTTGGTTAAAATTAGTATAATTCAGTTCAAAATTAGTATAGTTAGTAGTTCAGTTCAGTTTATAGTGTAGTTTAGTACAGTTAAGTATAGTTCAGTTCAGTACAGTTTAATAAAAACAAAAGCAGTTCAGTTCAGTTTTTCTGAACTATTTTTTAGTGCAGTTTAGTTTTTCTGAACTAGTTTTTAGTTCAATACAGTTTTTAGTAGTGCAGTGCAGTTTAGTTTGATTTGCCCACCCCTACTCACGAGGTTAATCCGTTCCGCGCCCTGGAGTATACTGGAAGCCTCCAAGACTAGGACCTCCTGCTACTCCTCACCACATGGATCAATCCTCTCTACTTGAGAATGAAAGACCATTGGAGTGCCAGGAAAACCCCCAAGACTGAGCTACAATGCAATCATTCTACACTAAGGATCTCACCAAGAGATCCTACATAGATGGAACTTGATTTACAACTTGGATCATACTTTCATCCCTTTGTAATCATATACTTTCTGCCACAATCAACATATACACAATCTCAACAATATACATTACTCATCACTCACAAATTATAAAAATAACATCTCCACAATTGAATCTAAGTTAATCAATACCAAGAACCAAACAATTCCAACTAACCCATAACAGTTCATAAAATGCATCAATTTATACATACCTACAAGTAATATAATTATTGATTAACACTCACGTTTCAATATAAGAAACAACTATCCTTACTTTATTTTATATATATATATATATATATATATATATATATATATATATATATGTATGATAGGTACATTATCTTATAAATATATATATTTACATTATATTATTATTATATATATATATACGTAACTAATATATATATATATATATATATATATATATATATTAATATAATATATTAGTTAATATAACATATGTATATATATATATATTAGTTACGTATATATTTAATATATTTATATATGGATCCTTACTTTGAATTCCAAACACATAGTGATTGATTTTCTAAAATTATAATTGACTAGAAATTAACACATGATAATTTTATGCATCTACAATTAACTTATTTTATTTTATTTTCATCCCAGTAGAGATCTTTCTTTACCCCAATTGGTCACCGGAGAGGACCCAGATGTCTGAACGCATCAAACTCACCTTCGACGCCAGCATATATGACTAGTCACAACTGACTGGACCAGGCCAGGGCTGCTCTATGATCAGGGATGTACCAACTCAGGTTTTTAAGGTTCCTCTATCCTACCAACAAAGAAAGGCTCTCAATAATTAACAATTAATTTATTTAAATTATCTACTTTGTTCTCTTATGCTCTAAATCTGAAATGCCTAATTTTAATATTTTCACCTCCTCTCACAGCAACCTCAAACAATACCTATACATCTATTTAATACCCATATACATGCTATTACAGACTCCCGACCTTCCAACAAGATCAACTTCAGCCAACAAACTCATTCAAAACAAATTAAATTCATCACATCACAACATGCACAATTTCACAGTTTCAATTATAACACCCAATACAATAAAAGTCATAAAATAGTTTCACAAGAGCACACCAGTTCAACATTCATATGCATATATTTTTATAAAATAAATTCATACAAAAAATAATTAGCTCCTTTTACCTTAGTGGTTACAAGCACAACACTCTTTAGAGGAAACCCAAAACAGTACTCTTGCACAGAAGCAAGTTCAACAGGATCTACAAAACGTCAAATTGGGTGCAGAGACATCTCTTAGAGTTAGAATAGGTAGAGAATCTAGAGAGGAAATCCATTGATTTCATACAACTAGAAAATTGCATGCCCTAGGTTCAAAGGAAAGGGAGGAACATAAAGATAACTTACCCGTTCAAAGTAGAATTTTAATCGGATGAATGGGAAGCTCTCAACTCTGTGAACGAAAGCACACTACCTATTTTAAATTTCAACGATGGGAAATGGTGGAAAAGTAGAGAGAAGTCAGAGCAAGAAGAAGAAAATGAAGCTGAGCTTAGAGAGAGAAAGAGTAACTGGATGAAGAACTCAGAGCTGGAAAATGAGGCCTCTTCTAAGGTCCTAATGTCCTTAGCTTCTTGGATAAGGCTGCAGGACCCAATAGCCTTACATTTTCAGGCTCTTACAATAACTGTTATTTTACTTGATAACTTTTTGGGGAGTTAGATTTGGTGATTCTATTTCAAATAATTTTTTATTTATTAAATATAGAACAACTAGGTTGGGAGAAGAATATTTACTTTAATCTCTTTATTCGTATTATAATCATCATACTTGATAAATAATTCGTATTAATGTTATGATTAAAAAAATTACTCAATTATTCTAAAGTTAATTAAGAACTCAAGAAACTTTAGTCATTCTTTTCTATTGATGACTTTGTTGGCAAAAATCACCTATGAAGTTTTGATGATGAACAGAGTTGCACAAGTCAAGACAAATTAAGGATTTATGTATTTTTATAAAGCTTTTGTAATAATCTAAGTTGATGAAGTAGTGCTCACAAATGTATTAGGACCAATTATTGTAATTTACATTTAAATGCTGTTGAGATTCGTCAACATTCTGTTTTAATCGATTAAACCTAGTTTTAATCGATTAAAACCGAGGCTGGCCCTGAAAACCCAAGTGGCACTGGAATAATCGATTAAAGTGTATAATAATCGATTAGCTAATCGATTAATCCTGAGAATAATCGATTAACACTGACCGTTGGGGTTTTCAGATTTGAAAAACTAGCCGTTGTACTCATTTTAATCGATTAGTACTTATGTTAATCGATTAAATGCGTTAGATGGCCCGTTTTCGAAGAATGGAAGGGTATTAGGCTGAGTCTATAAAATGGCTCACTCTTTATCTCAAAAATAACTCTTCCCTTGTGCTCTAGTACTCTGAACTCTTTTGAGAACTCTGTGAATTTGTTGAAGCTAAGGAAACTCTTGTCTGCAAGTCCTGAAGTGGTACAGTGGTGACAGAGGAATAGCTTGTTCATCCTTGGTGTGTCTGAGGAAGTGTCTGGAAGAGGATCATCCTTTGTGAAGCATTCGAAGGAGGTGGTCATCCTTTGTGAAGATTCAAAGGAGGTGTAAGTTCATCTCTTGTGGTTTCAAGAGAGGTGGTAATTTCTAAACTGTTACAAATTGTTTTTCTGTGTGACTAATATTTGTAACTGTTTTGTGATAGTGAAAAAGGTTTATCTTGTTTGAGATAAGCGACTGGACGTAGGATCCTAGTGATCTGAACCAGGATAAAATCACCTGTGCAATTTTTCTCTTTCCCTTACTCTGTCATTTATATTTAATCATTCGCCCAGTAAGAAAAATTAAGAGAAAAATATTAAAAAGGCATAATAAGAGAATATAACCAATTCACCCCCCCTCTTGGTTTGTTACCACGCTAATAATTCCGCTGCAGCGATTCTAACAGACTTAGTCATACTTTCTAACACAAGGGTTAGAAAGGTCACTTGCTCTTTGGAGTCTTTAATTAAATGATTTAGTCTCTTAAACACTTACCTAAAATGCATGGATGCTTTCAGTACTTGACTTATTCGGATATAATCATACATCACTTTCCAACCTTAATTCAACCAGTAATGGGCTGCAGCAACTTCTCTTTATTTAGACAAATAGTTTTGTTTATACAAAATCTAAAAGAAATACAAATTGGAAAAGAAAGTACGAAGAAATGAGAAATTCAATAGTATGATTATAACAAACTAATTCATACCATAGTAGCAAAAAGTGGAAAATAAATGGATAGACGTGTATACATTTATTTATAGTTAATTATGCCACTCGATAACCCAAAGTTTTCCTTTTTGGCTCAAAGACATATTTGAGCAATGAGTCCCTTACAGGCAAAAGCTCAGGAAATTCCTTCTGCAGTTGTGATGCATCCATTTCATTAGTACTCGGAGAAGGGAATTGACCCTGTCGTTCAACTGTAAAATTAACCCATTTAAAACTAGGATCAATATATTCCTTGTACATCTCAAGAATCTCATTGCAGGTCACAATACCAGGGTTTGTGAAGTTCCAAATGCCCCTGCAATTCCTTTTGGCCATCTCAATTGAAATGGGCACAAGTTCATCCAAAACAGTGATGCTGTTTGGCATGTTGACCACTTTATCAGAACTTGTTATCTTACTGATGAAGTTATGTGGGTTGCTGAGATCAGATGACACTGGCAATTGGATTCTTAGGGTGCACACATTGTCATATTCCTTTAGCAACTCTTCAACCTAAAACCATATGGTGACAAAAACCAAAGTTAGTGATCATGCAAAAATTGCAACAGAAATCGCAAAAGGAATAAACAGTGTGTCCAAGTTTTTCTTTTTAACATACCTTGGCTTGCGTTCTGAAATAGAAAGCATCAGTGGAGTTTTTTGTGTCTTCCAAATTACCACCAAAGGCATAATTCATCATTGGGAGACCATGGTCTTTGCAAACATGTGCCAATGTTAACACACCAACAACATTTGCTCGTATGGCTTCTGATTTATGAGCTTCAAACCATTTCAAATTCAGTGCTCCTGTCACCCCAGAAGCATTGAAAACATGAGTTGGTTTACTGGTGTTTATGTCGGCCAATATTTGTGATTGTGATCCTTCGTCTAAACGTGCTTTGCCATATTCAAAGGGTATCCCTTGCTTCTCGCAAATATTTCCTACAAGCCCCCCAATCCACCCTGCACCACCATAGATCAAGAACTTCACAGATTGCTTTCGTGGTGACGCATTGCTTCTTATAGTTGGAACAACCATTTTGTTCTGGTTGGCATGGTTTGCATCGACATTGGAAGCATTTTTGCTCATTTCTGTGCTATCATAGTACTTCTCAACTCCTGGCATAGTGAGCATTCTTGGATGAGGAAGCAAAGCACCAGAAACATCACCCCACCAATCAGGATTCTTCACATACCAACTCAAGGTTTTCCTTAGCCCCTCTTCCCAAGTCGTGCTCTCAGACCACCCCAAATTCTTCAGCTTTTCATCATCCAAGAAGTACCTTTGATCATTGAAAGGCCTATTCTCCACAAACTTGACACGGGTGTCAGGATCCAAGTTGAAAAGCCTGCATATGTCTCTTGCCACATCAATCACCCTCCTCTCTTTCTTTGTCCCTATGTTATAAACATGTCCCACCTCACCCCTATGGAGAATGATCTCAAATGCCTCAGCCACATCTTCACAATAGAGATAACTCCTGACATTGGAGCCATCCCCGTGAATTGGAAGAATCCTTCCTTTCATGGCCAGGAGCAAGAACTTTGGAATCAACTTCTCAGGAAACTGATTAGGCCCATAAACATTGTTCCCTCTTGTGGTTATAACAGGCAAGCCATATGACCTACCATATGCCATGACAAGCATTTCAGCACCAGCTTTTGTGGCAGAATATGGATTGGTAGGTAACAGCTGAGAAGCCTCATGGTTTCCTACCACTGCATCCTCATCTGTCTCCCCATAAACCTCATCAGTGCTCACATGGATGAACCTCTTCACTTGGCCACCAGAGACTTTGCAAGCCTCCAGCAACACATGTGTGCCATAAATGTTGTTCTGGGTGAACTCAAAACTGTTTCCAAAGGAGTTGTCCACATGGGTTTGTGCTGCAAAGTGCATGATGGTGTCAATAGACTCGGTGAGGAGAATGTAGTTGACCAAGTCAGCACTACCAATGTCTCCCTTTATGAACTTGAAATTTTGAGATGAACGTGAGGGCATCAGGTTCTTCAAATTTGAACAGTAATCGAGCTTGTCTAGGACAACGATTTTGTAGTCAGGATAGTTCCGGACTATTCTGTTGCAGACATGAGATGCAATGAACCCTGCTGCTCCTGTGATGAGAATGTTCTTTGGCTTGTAGGTGTTGGCCATATCTGCATAACTTTTGTGCAAAGCAATGCAAGTTCTTGTCAGATATATCTGTCAAACAAGTTTGTCTTGTCGTGTTCAATCATTTCACACAACAATTCCTAAGAATGTTTGGAACAACCTCTTACCCCCTACCCTGAGGCCAAATACATGTAGCAGAACACTTTCTTTCTGATAGAATTGATCAGAATTACATGTTTTGATGATCTTAAGTCAGAAGACCTAGTCTGAGGCTAAATACATGAAGCAGAACACTTTATTTCTGCTCAAATTTATCAGAATTCACAAGTTTTGATGATCTTAAGTCAGAAGAAGAAGTTATAAAAGTTGAAGTTATATACCATTAAAATTTTTAGTTTTTGATAAATTTTTGTCAATAACAGCTAGAGAGTGTGTGAGAGAAATTATTAGACAGTGTCCCTTACATTTTTAAAAATATAATCACTTTTACTTTATTAGAATTAGAAATTAGTCTAGAAAAATAATTTATAAGAAATTTTCTAGATAGAATTTTCAGAATGTCAACATTTTGAAAGTGGGTTGTAAAAGGACATTTTCGATTGAAACTTTACAAAAGAAAAAAGAATGCTAACACTGAGAAAATCAAAACTATTTTAATTTGGTCAAGAGAATCAAACTTGATTTCAATTAATTTTCTTAAAAAAACCAAAAAATTGATCATAACAACACAACATTTTATTGTGTTGTTCTAAACATGTTGGAAGTTTCACATCGACTAGAGATAAAACCAATTTATAATTTATAGATGGGTGCAAATCTTATCTTACAACTCTCCTTTAGAGTTAAATTAGACTTAAAATTCACTTCTAACATAAACACTCAACAAGAACCAGCCATGCTTCGTAAGCAAAGACCAGTATGAACAATGAAACAGAGAATAACTACAATCTTACATTAACATACGAAACAAAAGGCATAACCAAGTGAATTGAAAAGTGGGATATGGTTAACTTACAGAGGCTCCTCAGCCACAACAGCAAAACGATCAAAATGAAAGTTTGGTTGAAAATAAATGAAGGAAAAAGAGTGTTGTGAACAAAAGTTATTTCACCATGTGTGTATTTATAGTTTAATAGTATGATTCTCATAGTTTCATCACTCTCATGGATCACGAGTTACGTTTTTTTATTCTTAATATCTTTTTCTTATTTTTTATCAACAATCTTTGTCCATAAGCGTCCATCAACGTATCTATCGTGGCACGAGGAACATAATTTTGAATATCTTCACACGTGGAAAACTGTTATGCAACGCTAAAAGCATAAATAACATGAATGGACTAAAAATATAGAAATGATAAACATAAATATTAATTGATAATAAAAAATTAAAGGGGGTAGTGGCTTTTTTTTCACACACTCACTTTACCATTTTTTTAGTTGATTTTTAAAGTTTATTAAAGGCTATAAAATTATTAAAAAAAGAGTTCTTAAAAAGTATGTCTAATTTTTTTGTAATAAATTTCAACCACAGAAGAAATTATGTTGAAAAGAATATGTTGTTAATAATCTTGGTATATTACGGGAAAATT
The DNA here is from genome assembly GCF_029865625.1 of Vigna umbellata. NCBI lineage: Eukaryota > Viridiplantae > Streptophyta > Magnoliopsida > Fabales > Fabaceae > Vigna > Vigna umbellata. Next base: position 37,675,333 of record NC_142169.1, read on the forward strand.
GAGAAAATTCTATAGTTATTAGTATATTATTCTAATAAGATTATAGGTTTTTGAGATTTATCGTTGATCATATTTTCGTAAAAGTAGTTAAATGTTTTTGACTAAATTTATTATATTTGAAACATTTTCTTTATGGAGATGATTATAAAAATTACTTTAACAGCTAGTATAATTATATAATCTCCACAACTATAATATGTATGTATAGTATTAATAATAAATAATGTAGAAATAATAAAGAGTGTAGAAATAATAAGTGGATGATATAAAAAATGAGAATTATGCAAGGTTTTAGCACAGTATTAATTTGAATTCAGCTATTAACATTGTCAAAAACTTAAATAGTTCATAATGCTTCTAGAAAATCAATAAATAATAAATGAATTTTTTGTTTTGAATTTTTTAGCATCCTAACTAGACCATGAAAAGTGGTTATCACGATTCAATTCTTTGGAAGATGTATGTAGTCACTGTGAGGCTGCTAGAGATTGTTTTGGCTTTGGTGATTAGAGGTGCCTTTAGAAATAGCAAGATTGAATACAATGACACCTACATTTATTTTATTGCTATACATAATAATTTTTATGCTGGTTATACATGTAACTTATGAGGACGATAAACAGTTATCACATTTATCTAGAAGAAAATTATTGTATTAATAAGCTTACTAAGATCAAGTTTTAACACAAATGTTATTTTCAAATGCTTTTGAATATCTTTTTACTTTTACTAATTTGTTTGAATTTTTTTATAGTTCTTTTACGATTTTATTTTTATATTTTTCTGCATGGGTTTGGTTTGATCCGATGCTTTTGTTTTTGTTTTTCTTTTTTATGATACATTTTTATCTGATGAAAAATTATAGATGAATTTTAAGGTCTTTATCTAATTAAAATATTCACCTTCATAAGTTTCTTTACTTACTAACAAATAATATTTCAAATGTCATATTACTCATTATTATAAACATCAATCATTTAAACATTCTATTTTAACATTTTATTGAAATAAATTATCAATTTTATAATAAAAATAGTAAGTTAGAATATACATCCTTTTAGGCTAGGTTAAAACATGATTGACAAATCAAGAGAGTGTCACTTGAGTAATGTTACCTTAAGCAATATTCTTAAATTTCGATTTCCTATTAGTTCAAAAATACATATACATAAAAAGAGCCATAAGTTTCAATGTACAATTCAGCAATTCATCAACAATTACAACAATACACAAGTCAATAAATAAATTACAATTTAAGATGATTTCTCTTGGCAAAATTAGTCCCGAGGTACCAAAAATTCCTTAAATCTAGTGAAACACACCAAAATGTTCTATCATGAGTTAAATTAATTAAGATAATCTCCTTTCTCAACCGACCAAATCAATCAATAATTCAAACAGTAATAATGGAAATAGAATTCAAACACTAATAGAAATAGAATTTAGAAATTTGGAATAAAAAACATTCCAAATGAAAACTTGTTCAGATAAAAACTATTCATAACAAGTCAACTAATATATAATGGAATTTTATTTTGAAACAAATGAGAATTAAAATAAAAAGTTGGGAAAAAATAATTGAGGGAATAAAGAGTTAGAAACAAGTGGGAGAAGAAGAAAAATAAAAGAAAAGAATAATGAATCTAGCCTACGAACAAGTCATAAATTGTTTGAGGAAAAATATTTGTACTGCTAAATTTTTTTTTCCTAAACACTATATTTTTTAAGGTTATTGATCATCATATAAGAAATGTTTAACATTAACTTGATTTAAAATACTTTCATTCTTTCAATATAAATAGCTTTACTTTATTAATTCAAGGAAACTGTAAGTAAATGGTGTGAATTATCGATACTTTAAAACATAAAAAATTTGGGAGCCGTGTTTAAATTTTAAAACATTAAATCGGAGTGAAAAATTAAATTTGGTAATTAGTTAATGTACCATAGGATACCCAACGGTCAACCAGTAACAACCACTGAAGGTTACTGTAATGACGTTCGACCACACAGCTTGGTCGATCACTTGATAACCAACCGTAATAGCTTACGACCACGTGACGCTCTCGACCATTTGAGGCTCGACAGCCGCATAAGCGATGTCGCGACATGAAACATACGTCCGACACGTCATCCACCTAGGTCGACACGAATGATGATCGACATACAGAGGCTCGACAGACAACCGCATAAGCGATGTCGCGACATGAGACATACGTCCGACACGTCATCCACTTAGGTCGACACGAATGATGATCGACATACAGAATGTGACACCGTGATCTAGCAGTTAAGCAGTTACACACCTTGACTGAATAACGCCGCGAATCACGACCATATATCGTGGAAATAATTGACTCAGTAACAGCGCACAATTCGACGGTTACAACTTCCACTTCAGTAACTGACCGGATTTTCAGGTAAACGGTTTATTATGTTAATTTAAATATACGAAGCACACCAGAAAAAAGGTACGTTTTTCCCCTAAGAGAAAATTGATTGAGATTTCTCATATTTCGAACAACACCCCTGTTGACTTGAGCGTCGGAGTGCCTTTGCAGGTACCCAGCCCACTTTGCTTACGAAGATCCGAGAAGAGGAAGAGAAATATAACACAGTGAAGCCAGCACCAGAGAGAGAGGGAGCAAGGTTGTTAGGTTCGTATCTTGGTCTCTACATCCCTACTGAAACATTTTGGCGCCCACCGTGGGGCCCGAGATTACTATCCCAACAACGACCACCGGAACAATGGAAAATTCCGATACGCACGATTTGATCAGGCAATTGCAAGCGCAACTTGAGGCACAGGCACAAACCATGCAGGAGATTCAGCGTAAACACGCAGAGGAGATGGCGGCACTGCGAGCACAGATCCCAACGCCAGAGTTATCTGCTTCCAACAGACAGGAAGATAACGAGGCCAGCCATCATGGGGAAGCCTCCCAACGGGCCGGTGGAGGAAGGAGGGGGCCTACTCCTATGCGCCTCACTAACCTGCTTCCATTCACAGAAGCCATCATGCAAGCAAACATGCCGGACAAGCCTCCTCCAACTCTGGAACGCTACAATGGCTCTGAAGATCCTGATGACCATCTACGCAATTTTATAGATGCCATGGCATTCTATACCGATAGCGATCCGGTGATATGCAGAGCTTTCTCCTTATCCCTCAAGGGGGAAGCTCTGGAATGGTTCCATAAACTTCCCCGATATTCCATAGATTGCTTCGCAACCGTCGAATCTTTATTCCGGAAACAGTACGCGGCAAATAAAAAACCGGCGATGACTGCTACTGAGCTTGTCCATACCAGACAGGAAAAGGATGAGACCTTGAAAGCTTTCATGCAGCGGTACATCGAGACAGCCCGGCGAGTGCCGGACATAACTCCTACTTTCATCATCAGCAATCTGTCGTCCTGCTTAAAGCCGGGGCAATTTTCGGAACAATTATATGCTGACCCTCCAGCATCCATGGAAGAATTACAATCTACTGTGGCAAAATTCATCCGCATTGAAGACCACCGTAATGCCAGAAAGAAGCACCACCAAGATGCCCCCAATCAGGAGACAAGAAAACCAGCGAAACGACCCCCCAACGACTACAGGCCAGACCGAGTACCTCGGAAGGAGTCGGGGTGGACATCTAAATACGATCGTTATACGGCCCTCAACGCACCAAGGACGAGGGTCCTGGAAGAGGCCTTACACGCCGAACTTCTCACCGTGCGGCGAAAAGTCACTCCCAAGAATGCGGATAACAGCAAAACCTGCCGGTTCCACATGAACCATGGGCACGATACGGAAGAGTGCAACATGGTAAAAGACGAGTTAGAACGACTCATTCGGGCAGGTTATCTCCAGAACTATGTCAAGGAGAGAGTTTCCACTAGAGCAACAACTCCTCGCCGAAGAGACCCTCCTAGGCGAAGTCCCCAACGATCACCCCCCAGGGATGATCGACACCGCAGGCGGTCGCGCAGTCCGCCTCGACGCATAGAGAGAGAACGCTCAGTCCGAGGCCGCATCGACACCATATCTGGTGGCTTCGCTGGAGGAGGTGTGTCGGCTTCGGCGAGGAAGCGACATTTGAGACAATTGAAGTCGGTCCATATGGTCGAGCGGCAGGCTCGGTCGATCCCCGACATTACGTTCACCAACGCTGACTTCCATGCACCCGACCCCGACCATGACGATCCTATGGTCATCACGGCTAACATAGCTCGCTATGATGTCAGCAAAGTCCTCGTCGATCAAGGAAGTTCAGTCAATATCTTGTACTGGTCCACCTTTCAGAAAATGGACCTATCCGAGGACCTCGTTGCCCCGTTTAACGAGCAGATTGTCGGATTCTCAGGGGAAAGAGTAGACACCAGGGGATACCTTGACTTACGGACTCGGCTCGGAACAAGTCGAGAAGCTCCTGAGTTTCGGGTCCGATTTATTTTGGTCGAGGCAAACACGTCGTACAATGCTCTGCTAGGACGACCTTGCCTGAATGCGTTCGGGGCAATAGTATCTACTCCCCACCTCGCCATGAAGTTCCCGACAGATCACGGTACTGTTTGTACCGTCAGAGCCGATCAGCAAATTGCCCGACAATGTTATGTCGCCGGGTTAAAAGTCACCCCTTTTGTTCCATCCAAAAGGGCAAGAAGAGTCGAGGCAGCAGCAGTTGACTTAGACCCCCGGACCAATGTAGACGAACGTCTTCATCCGCAAGGCGAAGTCAAACTCCTATCCCTGACGAATGAAGCGTCTAAAACCACCAGCATTGGCGGAGACCTTCCCTTGGGCGAGGAACACGCCCTAGGTCATATACTGCGAATCAATGCAGACTTATTCGCATGGACAGCCGCTGACATGCCAGGAATCCATCCAGGGGTTATGGCTCACAGGTTGTCAATCTTCCGGGAGGCACGACCAGTCGCCCAGAAGAAGCGAAGGTTCGGAGAGGAAAAGCGTCAAGCCATCCAGGTTGAAGTCGACAAGTTGATGAACGCCCGATTCATCAGGGAGTTAACGTACACTACGTGGCTCTCAAACGTAGTTATGGTCAAGAAGTCGAATGGTCAATGGCGGATGTGTGTCGATTTCACTGACCTCAACAAGGCATGCCCTAAAGACTCGTATCCCCTGCCCAGCATCGATCGCCTCGTAGATGGAGCTTCGGGTCATGTCGTATTAAGTTTTCTAGACGCGTACTCGGGGTACAACCAGATCCCTATGTATCACCCCGATCAAAGCAAAACAGCCTTCATCACCGAACGCGCCAATTACTGCTACGAAGTAATGCCGTTTGGATTGAAAAATGCCGGGGCCACTTATCAACGCCTCATGGATAAAGTCTTCCATCATCAGATAGGACGTTGTATGGACGTGTATGTTGACGACATGGTCATTCGCAGCAATTCTGTGGAACAGCACCTGCAGGATTTGAAGGAGGTCTTCGGCCAACTCCGACGGTATAGCATGCGCCTCAATCCTTCCAAATGTACTTTCGGCGTCCCCGCCGGAAAGTTCTTAGGATTCATGCTCACACGTCGAGGCATCGAAGCCAACCCCGACAAGTGCAGGGCGGTACTAGACATGTCTTCTCCAAAGACCCTGAGGGAGGTACAACGTCTAGTGGGTCGCCTCACCGCCCTATCCAGATTTATTCCAAAGCTGGCTGAACACATCAAACCCATCCTTAGGAATTTAAAAAAGGGTTCCCCGCAACACTGGAACGATGATTGTGAGACTGCATTCAACACCGTCAAACACATCTTAACCAGTCCTCCCGTTATGGCTCGGCCGGACGAGGGATCCGACTTGCAGCTGTATATCTCAGCTTCCCAGCATGCCGTTAGTGCAGCCCTGGTACAGGAAGCACCCTCCCTCAAGTTAATATATTTTACCAGTCGTACGTTGCAAGGGGCAGAGGAGCGATATTCTCGAATTGAGAAGTTCGCATTGGCCCTTCTCACCGCCTCTAGACGACTTCGCCCATACTTCCAGAGCCATCAGGTGGTAGTCCGCACAGATCACCCCATTGCCAAGATCCTCCGCAAACCAGACTTGGCAGGAAGAATGGTCGCCTGGTCCGTCGAACTATCTGAGTTCGGACTCCGTTACGAGCCACGTGGGTCTATCAAGGGCCAACATTTGGCAGATTTCGCATCTGAGCTCATACCTGCCCAAGGAGACTCCACGACAACGTGGCTACTCAGCGTCGACGGCTCTTCCGACAAAAAGGGGGGAGGAGCCGGCATCGTCCTAGAAGGGCCTGATGGTTCAGTTATAGAACAAGCCATCATATTCAACTTTCCAGTTAGCAACAACCAGGCCGAGTACGAAGCCCTGATCGCCGGATTATCCCTGGCTAGAGAGTTCTCGGTCGAGCATTTAGAATGTCGAATGGACTCGAAGTTGGTCGTCAGCCATGTGAATGGAGTCTATCAAGTCAAGGACAATCAGCTGTTACGTTACTTCCACACGGTTCAGACCTTACTCCGACATTTTGTCGAAATTAATATCCTCCATATACCCCGGGAGCAAAACGCAAGAGCAGACCTTCTGTCTAAATTAGCTCATTGTAAAGAGCGAGCACAGTTATCCTCAGTTATTCGGACGACACTCGACCGTCCTGTGGTGGAAGCTTTCGTCACCAATGTGTCACCACCTATGACAGACTGGCGACATAACATCAAACATCTCATGGAACGGCAGGAGAAAGGAGATAACATCACCGTGGCTGATTCCAAACGCATTGCGCGTTTTTTGTGTATAGGTGACGACCTCTATCGTCGCGGCCACAGCACTCCTCTGCTAAAATGCATCTCAGAAGAGGAGGCGGACTATGTACTGCGTGAATTGCACACCGGCATATGTGGTTTCCACTCTGGCAAACGCACCCTGAGAGCACGTGTACTCCGTGCAGGGTACTACTGGCCTACGCTCGACCACGATTGTGAGGCTTTCGTCAAGAAGTGTTTCTCCTGTCAAGCACATGGTCACGACATACGTGCACCTCCCGAAGATTTGCATAATATCGTTTCTCCTTGGCCATTCGCCCAATGGGGTCTCGACATAGTGGGACCTCTGCCGATCGCCAAAGCCCAAAACAAGTTCCTCTTAGTGGCGGTCGATTATTTCACAAAATGGATAGAAGCTGAACCACTATCTGTCATCAGCGCCCAACGAGTGCAGAAATTCATTTGGCGTCTCATCTGTCGGTTCGGTCTCCCTCAGAAGATCATCACCGACAATGGTCGCCAATTCATCGAACGCAAGTTGGAAGATTTCCTTAGCAATTTAGGCATTAAGCATGTCACCTCATCAGTCGAACATCCTCAAACAAACGGCCAAGCCGAAGCCGCAAACAAAGCAGTTCTGACAGAGCTAAAAAAGCGACTCGGTGACGCCAAGAGTTTATGGGTGGAGGAGCTACCAGAAGTCCTTTGGGCATACAGATGCACTCCCCATGGATCTACCGGGGAGACGCCCTTCAACTTAACCTACGGCACTGATGCCATGCTCCCAGTCGAGGTAGGCGAGCCCTCATTGAGACGCCAAATCACTGATATGTCGCTTAATGAAGAGCAGTTACGGACGAATCTCGACGCCCTTCCTGAACGTCGAGAGATCGCCACCGTCCGCGCTGAGGCCCAGAAGCGCATGCTCTCTCGACGATACAATACCAAGGTCAAGCCCCGAGCCTTCAAAAGTGGCGATTTGGTGTGGCGAAAGCGGGGAGAGGCTCGGAAGAATCGAGCCCATGGCAAGCTTGCAGCTAACTGGGAAGGACCCTTTCGGGTCGCAGAGAACATGTTGAACGGCGCATATCGCCTCCAGCTTCTTGATGGACGACCAGTCCCCAATACCTGGAACGCCACCCACCTCAAACATTACTTTAGTTAATGTCTTGTTCATTCTTTTTACAACACTATCGAATTCAGTTATCGAATAAGATTACATTTCATCATGTTATTGTTTAGATTCATTTATCACTGTGCTAATGTCGAGTCCCAGGCTTGTCGTACCGGACCCTTCTACACACAAAGGGCTTAAGAGCACACTCACTGGTAGATGTTCACCCTTGAACACCCAGTATGCTCGGGATACACTCCCATTGGTCGATGTTCACCCATGAACACCCAATATGCTTGGGATACACTCCCTCGGGTAGATGTTCACCCTCGAACACCCCATATTCTCCTCACTCGACTATCGCACTCGACTGTCCCACGACACGTTACCAGTGTACTCGACACTCACACTTAACGATCACTACAAATAAGTGGCAGAATAAAACAAACTACAATATCACCACACATGCAAAACGCCTTCTGTTTCAACGTCAAGCATTCATGTATTATCAAATTTCAAGATAATAGTCATCAACAAAATATCCAAGTATGTATGTACAAATCCTTCCTACATCCTAATCTATTACAATTTTAGATGTATCGCCTTCAACCGTTTCAGCACTCTCCTTAGCGGGCTCATTGACCTCCGTTGCTCGTTCGGGCTCGTTGTTGGCGACCACCTCCTCATCCTCTTCCCCCTCGAGGACAGCGTCCTCCGGAATTTCTTTCAAGGGCTTCAGCTGACCTTCATGCACATCCTTACGGACGTCAAATTCAGCTCCCTTGGTCGATACCTGAAGCAAGTGCCCGACTTGCCTCAACGCCTTCCTGAAGCCTTTCTTATGTTCATCCATGACCGCATCCTTCAGCTCCTCGATCAACTCCTTGTGCTCAAAGATTTCTACCTTCAGCGCATTTCTCTCTCGGGCCACTATCAGCATCGAGTTCTTCGCTTGGTCCAGATCCCTCGCCATTTGATCGCGTTCTTGTTGGAGGACCACCCCAGCTTCCCGAGTCTTATTCCACCGTGCCTCACCCTCCTTCAACATTTCTTCAGCACGCTTCTGCTTGACCTCACAGCCAGCATGGACCTCGGCAAGCTCTTTCAGTTGGGCACGCACCTTTTCTAACTCAGACCGCATCTGACCCCTATCCGAAGCATACGCCAGATGCCAAGCCAGCGCTTGGGCTCGTGTATTCATCTCCAGCAAGCTATCAGCAATTTGTTGCTCGCTCATGTTCTCGATCACCTTCTTCTCTGAAGCATCCAGGTTGAGGTCCACTCTATGACCCGGCATGAAGGCGCGATCCCATATGCCCAGCGGAAGGGGACGTTCAGTGTCTTCAACCACCTCCTTACTTTTCTTTGACGCCTCGCGGTTAGGGTCGACTGTCTTGGCTTTCCTTTTGCGCACAAGGGGCACCTCAACTTGTGTTGTCTCCCCAACCGACGCCACTGCGACTGGAGGTGGACCAGATGGTGGCACCTGGGAGCGTTGTTGCTCAACAGACGACCCTGGCCGATTACCTTCATCCCTCTCGCTATCAATGCTCTGAAACCAACTGATACCCCTACCTTTCCTTCCCATTATCTCTGCAAACACAAACATCCACCCACACTGGTCAGCAACAACATAACAATTTACAAAAGTAGTAGGTAAAGACACATACCAAACACCCTCGCCCCCGCGTCATCGAACTCGAGGCAATCTATAATCTGACGTGAAGAGAAGGGGCGGGGCAACGAGGTCAACACACTCAAAGCCTCCAACTCTTCAATCGTCATCTTATCCTCCGGCCACGAGGTAAATTTCAGAGGCTCCTGTGTCCAATATAAGGGAAATCTGGGATTCCCCTCACCATCAAAAAAGAACCGTCGACCAGCATCGGTGATCGACACCTTAAAAAATTTTTCCTTAAAACCCCTATACGATTGCAGGTAAAGCTCTAACATTGCGTTACCTGGTTCTGAAATCAGTGACACCCACCCCTTCGTCGCAAGCGGGCGACATCTAAAGAAGTACAAAAACAAGCCTACAGTAGGCCTAATTCCTAACACCCCACACAACACTCCGAAGGCCTGTACATATCCCCAACTATTAGGATGCAGTTGGCTAGGTGCAACATTCAAGGTTTGCAAAACATCTATTTGGAAAGTGGTGAACGGCAACCTTACATACAAATCGTAGAATAACGCAGCATAACAGTAAAAAAATTCATTAGCAGCATTCTCCCTCCCATGACAAACCCTCTCATCCTCCCGACACGCTACCAATTTCACACAAGTCTGATACCCTAGGGTCCTCAACACACAACTATTCTCAATCCAATCCATAAGGATGGCCCTACTCCTAAATTGACTCCTCAGTTCCTTTACCTCACGCGCCGCCCAGGCGTATTCATCTCCGCTAATCAGAGATATCATGCGTCCCCCTGGACCCTCACCACATACGTTTCCATATACAAAAGCTCTCTCCCCATACGGTACTGTAGTAATTGCGGCACATTCCACCGTAGATGACGGCCCCGGCGTTTCACCCCCAGTATCCTGCCCCCTCCCTTCCATGATCAATAGTAAGTACACTAAGACGAAAGAGATTTTAAGGTTACCTGGTTGATTCTCGTAGTAACGCAGGCAATGAGACTGACGGAAGAAGAAGCACTCTCGCTAGCCGTACACGCTCTCAATGTCTGATTTTCTGCAAAAGTGACCCTAAACCCCTTCTGAATCGTGCTGAAGAAGCCAAAACGGTTTATTCGTCCAGCGCCGTAGGATTCTTTTGATCTAACGGCTACTAATTCGCGTCTCGTCACTTCCCTAAAGGAGCGGGAAAACCCTAAAATTCGTAACGCCGTAACCAGCTGTCATCCACGTTTTATCCACGTCTCCTCATTTTCTCAACGACTCCTCGTCTACTCCACGTCTCCTCGTTTTCTCCACCTCCCCTCGACTCTCCAAACAATATTCAAAGTCCTTCGTAACTTTGTCACCCATATACTCGGACTTGGGGGGCATGTACCATAGGATACCCAACGGTCAACCAGTAACAACCACTGAAGGTTACTGTAATGACGTTCGACCACACAGCTTGGTCGATCACTTGATAACCAACCGTAATAGCTTACGACCACGTGACGCTCTCGACCATTTGAGGCTCGACAGCCGCATAAGCGATGTCGCGACATGAAACATACGTTTGACACGTCATCCACCTAGGTCGACACGAATGATGATCGACATACAGAGGCTCGACAGACAACCGCATAAGCGATGTCGCGACATGAGACATACGTCCGACACGTCATCCACTTAGGTCGACACGAATGATGATCGACATACAGAATGTGACACCGTGATCTAGCAGTTAAGCAGTTACACACCTTGACTGAATAACGCCGCGAATCACGACCATATATCGTGGAAATAATTGACTCAGTAACAGCGCACAATTCGACGGTTACAACTTCCACTTCAGTAACTGACCGGATTTTCAGGTAAACGGTTTATTATGTTAATTTAAATATACGAAGCACACCAGAAAAAAGGTACGTTTTTCCCCTAAGAGAAAATTGATTGAGATTTCTCATATTTCGAACAACACCCCTGTTGACTTGAGCGTCGGAGTGCCTTTGCAGGTACCCAGCCCACTTTGCTTACGAAGATCCGAGAAGAGGAAGAGAAATATAACACAGTGAAGCCAGCACCAGAGAGAGAGGGAGCAAGGTTGTTAGGTTCGTATCTTGGTCTCTACATCCCTACTGAAACAGTTAATAACTATGTTTTAGTAATAGAGAAAGATCAATATAACACTTTGTATTTTTAGATTGTTTATTTTTTCTACTTTCGTTAGCTTACAATCAGTATTTGTAAATTATATTTTAAATAATAAATACATTTTTGAAGTTATGAAATTTATCATGTATCTTTAATATTAACGTTTTCAATGTAAATTACTTACATATATATATGTCGACATTTACGGATTGTGTATACTTAACACAATCTTACTTATAACTTATCAATGAAAATAATTATTTATTATTCTATAAAAAGTTTGTGTATTAGAAATTTAGAAACATATTAAATAAAAGTGTGATTTATTAAAACAAATGTTCGGCATTATAAAGATATTTTTCTTAAGTATAATATTTTCCTAAAACATTAAACCATTAGTAGAAGTGTTATATATAAATCTATACTACAATGTATTATACTAATTATATTTAAAAAAAAAAAAAAGACACTGGACATTAAAATAGACAAATCATATCTACCTTTACATAACTTTTATTTAATGAAGATTTATTTCAATACTACTTTTTCTTTTCTCATATCAATCTTTAAAATATTGTATTTAAATTAATGCTTAAACATAATATTTTTAACCTGTCAATTTATAAGTATTATATTTTTTATTGTTTGAATAATTGTATTACTTTATTTATTTTAAAATATGAGTACCATAACCACGAGTGTTTGATAAATAAATAAAATAAGCGTGTTGCGCGTGGTCTTGGACAACATGTTATATAGTACATCAAGTCCACGTCAGACTCTCTAAACTTTTAAATTATCTCTTAAACACTAAAATTCGAACTTTATTTTTTTATTAAGAAAAATTTATGACGATAGTTGATAATTTTTTTAACACGAAATTTATAAATGCAGAACTATGCTCAGTCGTGTGAGTCTTCTGGTATTTTTCTTTTCATACACATTTTAATAAATAAAATAGAAATAATTATAAATTAAAATTAGCTTGGATGCAAATTAATTTATTATTAGAATATAACATGGAAACGAAAGTTCTCCATTTGTGTCTTCTCATTCCGTTATAACAACAAAATATTTTTTGTTTTGTGAGTTGTTCCTTCTTGTTATTTTATTTTGTTTTGATGTGTGTAATGGTATAATAGGTACTATAAATGCTTCTTTGTATTACTATTTTAGGGAGTTTATCGGTAATGAAATAAATATATGTTATTTAGCTTTTATTATTTATTTAAGATAGTATGAGAAACATCTTTCACATGATGATACCTATTTTTTTTCTTTAACCATATTTCTTTCTCATGGTTGATTCTTTTCGATTTCATCGTTTCACACCTCAAATCAAATTTTCCTTTTTAGTTGAAGCACTCAATGATTTCAACCATCTTCGTTGAAGACAACAAAATGAACATGTCATTAAATCTCAAAACTTCAAATATTCCTTATTAACCAATCAATTTCTCCACAATATCTCTTTGATCAAGATAATAATGTCAATCAAACATATAAAGTTTAGGACACGATTACGGGTATTTTATTTTCGAAATGAAGGTGTATGTTTGCTAATTTCATATTAACCTTCGCTAAGTCGTTCTTATAACGACGAAATGAGACATGTTTTTTTTTCAAACAAAACCATTATTGGTGAACTCCCATGTATAGATAACCTTGTCCCACATAATGAACATGTTGATAACACTCTTGAAGGTCTATCACAAGAATATGCGCCGATGTTCACTAATATTGAAAGCATGTACAAGATTCCTGTTGTTGCTAAAGTGGACCCTCTCTTTCTTCTACATTAATCTCAAACCAATCCGTTTCAAAAAAAAAGAAAACATTCCTTAGATTAATCATATTCAAGTTTACTATAATAAAATATTACATTATCGACAAAATGTTACTGATGAAAAAATATATATCAGTAAGATAGTATACATAGAGAGATTTTATTAATAGAAAAAACAATTGTCTGTATGATAATTATTAATAGATTTTATTAATGAAAAAAAAATCGTCACTAAAACAAATGTAATAAACAGACTTTACAGATGAATTTTAGGACTTTAATTTCATCAATAATAAATTTGTAGGTAAAATTAGTTGCCAATTTAAATTTTTTATTATATAGATGAAATATAGAATTAGCATCAAAGTTCTCTTTAGGCTTGGATCATATAGTAGTATGTAATTGAATTTTTGAAAATATGCCATCAATTTGTTTTGGATTGATTCGCGTTAATTTTTGAACTCTGACTCAATTCGTCCTTTGACCTGAACTAATTTATCTTAACTTTTGATATGACTCAAATCGACCTTTGACTTAAGTTGATCCGACTTGACCTTTAACACGGGTTGACTCGGTTTGACCTTCAACCTTAGTCCATTCGATTCAACCTTTCCTTCATGTGGACTTGGTTCTACTATGCTTAAGTTGGCTCAGGCTAAATAAAGATGATTCGGTTCGATTCATCTTGATCAATAAAATATTTCATAACTTGTGGAATTTCAATTCTTTTTTTTTAATTTCAAATTCTATTATTTTAGTTATTTGAAATACCTTCTTAAAATTTCTCAATTTTAATTTTATTTTAATTTCTAAACAAATCATTTAAAATTTTAAATCTAAATGAATTAAATTATATAATCCAAATAAACATAAAAGTAATTTATACATTTTTATTTTTTTCCGGTTTAATGTGAATTGTTGCTTTACGTTGGTTGCTAACATGTAATAAACACACTAATAGGTTAGGTTGGAAAAAGTGTATTGAAAATATAAATTTCGAATTTTTGTTATTTTTTATTTAAGAGGTTAATTATAACATGGGAAGATGAAAAGAAAAATATGGATTAAATATGTTTTTAACTCCTAAATATCAAACGATTTTAGTTTTAGTCCATCTTTCAAATTTTGGTACACTTTGATCCTTGTCTTTAAGGAAACTATAATTTTTCGTCCTCCAAAACCAACGCCGTTAAATTTAATCTGATGTGGTTAACGGTGTGCCACATCACTTTTCTTTTCTTTTTTCTGAAACGTGGTGAACTGTTCAGACCGTGAGACTTTTCTCTCTTATTCATCTCTATCATCTTCTTCAATGTCTTCAATGTCATCAACAATGCCACCACCTTTTAACGAATCACGATTCCAGAAAAGAGAAGGGAAAGGAGGCTTTCTCCTAGCATCGTGACCTTGTGCCATGACGGAAGAGGAAGAAACTTTTTCTGTGTTGCGTGAGGAAGAAGCCCTACTCAGATCGCACTTCCACAATGTCGTCGCCTTCTCCAAACAACCATAATCACTAGCTCTTCACTTAGTGCCACCCTGCGAGTCAAGGTTTTAGACGTTTATCACCACCAAAACCATAATTGCAAAGAAATCCTCTTTTTCCCAAGGTAGGGTGGTCCGCGAGCAAGGAGAAAAGAGAAATTGGGGAAAAAATGGACTAGGGTTTTTTCTCGAGTTATATGACTAAGAAATAAAATCAGTGTGTTTTATAACTTCTACAAAACACGAAGATAATATTGTTATCTAGCATCTACCACTAGTACAGTCAGGGGAAACGACAGCGGTTATTGTTGCCCATAGGCAGCGGTTCCTGAACCGAGGCATGTCCAGGCGAGGCAAAAAGTTACTTTTTGCCTTGGGCGCGAACCGAGGCATAAAAGGGTAGGATTTTGCCTCGGTTCATCCTTAACCGATGTAGTAGAATTTTTGATTTTTTTTTAATTTTTTTTCGTAGGACTTTATGCCTCGGTTCCCCCTGAACCGAGGCAGTATGTCCCCCTCTACTGCCTCGGTTGTAGCTTGAACCGAGGCAGTAGAGTCCTTTTTTTTTCATCTGTCAACCTTTCTGCTTCGGGTGCGACCATAACAGAGGCCATAAAGGGCTTTTCTACCTCGGTTATGACCTCAACTTAGGCATATACCCTTGGTTTTTTTTTAAAATGAGGTCTGTTTCTGCAACATTCCCAACTACAGAAACAAACCTGCATATATTTTTATAGCCAGAACAATCCAGAATAATCCAGAAATGTATATTTTGAATGAAAATTATATTAAAACATAAATATATTCAATGAAATCATAAATCAACTTCTTAGAAGCATAAATCAATCCAATGTAATCATAAATCAAGTTTGAAACATAAATCAATGCAATGTACAAAGTTAAACTAATAATAATGTAGAAAAGCATAAAACAACTTAGAAACATAAGCTTAGAACTTACTATATCCTAATATCTACTGCATACTATTATATAATTGAATTACATATTTAGCTAGTGCTTTCCTCACGAGTTGAAGTGACTTCTCTGGAATTGGAGCAGTCCTATTGAATCTCTACATAAAACACAATGATTTCAATTAGTGTATATGAAATATAAACTATAGAGAAAATAAAATTTAAACCTAAATATTACCATTTACCATCCATTGGTGCAAATAAGTACGTTTACCAATCTCTCTTGGTGCCAACTCTTCTTGGATCTTCATGTCAACCAAATCCAAACGCGCATTCACTCCATCTTTTGTTTTTCCCTGGATGTTTAGTAGTGTACCAATCAAGCTATCACAAACATTTTTCTCTACATAGATGACATCTATGCAATGTCTAACATCTAACTTTGACCAATATGGAAGATCAAAGAATATTGATTTCTTCTTCCAAGGGGTCGTTACAGAAGACTTCTTCTATGTTTTCCCAAATACATGATGTACTCTATTAACTTTATCAAGAACTTCAAGTCCAATAAGTGGAATGCGTGCATTGTCTTTCTCTTGTTCTCCATTGAATGCTTTCTTTAACCTTCGATATGGATGATTAGATTGTAAAAATCGCCGATGAAGCATATACATTGTCTTCCTTCCGTGTTTTAATTGATGAGCTGCAGTGTTTTCTTCACATATAGGACATGCTTTATGACCCTTCACACTGTACCCCTACAAATTACTGTAAGTTGGGAAGTCATTAATGGTGCAAAATAACATGGCATGCATCATGAAAGTTTCTGAAGCAAAGGCATCAAATATTTCAACCCATCGACCCACAACAACTTCAACTCTTCAACTAGTGGCCTGAGATAAACATCGATGTCATTTCCAAGCTGCTTTGGACTAGATATCAACATTGACAACATCATGTAATTTCTTTTCATGCATAATCCAGGAGATAAGATGTAAATTATCAGTATAACGGGCCAACAACTGTGATTGGTACTTAAATTACCAAATGGGTTAATTCCATCAGTAGCTAAGTCAAACCTAAGATTTCTACATTCTTCACCAAATTGGGGGAATTCTTGATCAATATTTTTCCATTGCTTTGAATTAGTTGGATGACGAAGCAACACAGCAGTTGTTCTCTCATCTGCATGTCATCTTAGGTTTTTAGTGTCTTTGGGAGTCGTGAACAAACACTTAAGTCTGGCCACGAGTGGAAGGTACCAAACTACTTTCAAAGCAGAACCATTCTTTTCTATGTGACCACTATCTTCACCGTTATTTTTTGACTTGTATTGTGATAACCCACATTTTGGACACTTTATCAAAACTTCATTCTCATTCCTATATAATATGCAATCATTCGGACATGCATGTATCCGTTTATACTCCATACCCATCGGACAAAGAATTTTTTTTGCATCATAATTACGAGGGGGTAACGTATTTCCATCTGACAGCATTTCATTCAACAATGACAACAATTCTGTAAAACTTTTATCAGTCCATCCATTGGTCGCCTTTAAATTCATGATTCTTAACACCGCTGACAACCGTGTGAACTTAGTTGAACCGACATACAAAGGAGTCTCTGCATCAGTGGACATCGTTTCATACACATACACTTGGACAAAAGCTTTTGCGCCAACATCGCGGATCATGTCCTCTAAGTTGTCTTCTTCTACTCCATCTTCCATATCCATTGTGGAATCATATACATTTTCAGTTGGAGAGATAGTTGGAAAGTCTGTTAATCCGTCGTGCCATATCCATGTTGTATAACTTCGTATGAAACCATCACATTACGTTGCGCAAACTTTATAAATTCTTGTACCCCTCTCTCGTACTCAGTGCTCATGCGTGGTAAATTAATCCACCCTCGATCCTTACGCTTGTTTACTGAAATTGTTTACACAATTTCAATAATCTTGAATGATCACTTTGATCGTGTTTGTATTCAAGGTGTGATCCTATCCCATTCAAGAATATTCACTTTTTTTAGTTTATTAAACATATCAATTTTAAACAACATATCTTAAATTTCACGAAATTTTGCCAGCATTTCGCATTGGTCTTCAGGTTACACGAAATGAAAGTGATTATAAATCACAATTAAATATGCACCCGAAGATCAATACAAAACACAACGACAAATTTTCATGAAATTTAAGACATGTATATTAAAATTGATATGTTATAATAAATTATGAAAAAGTTATTACTCTTCTTAAACTGTCCAACTGGACAATTCAAGATTCAATACTTGTAAATTATTATTACCATCTCCTCTATTAATTTCTAAAAAGTATGTTTGTTCAAAAAATTTGGAGATAGTAAATAATTTTTGTATTGAATCTCAAATGGGAAACTACGGCTAATTGTCAACAACAACAATATATTCAAGCAAATTAATAATTACATATGCAACATGTAATATATTCTACCAAACAATATATTGAAGCAAACAACTCCCACATCGTGTGCATTCTCAAGTTAGCTTTCAACTCCCATAGATTGATGTTAGTTTCTCTTCTTTCTCTATCACGTGTATCTTTTCTGGAAAATTATGTCTGATCATTATGTCTTCATTTGAAAGTAATTGGAGATTAATTAAATACTATAATAAATATCTATTTAATATTGTCTCATAGAACTTGCAATTTATGTTGAACAAAGATTGTACCTTTATCCTTCAAGCTTATTGGTGCTTGCCCATACAAAATTTAGGGTTCTCAACAGACAAGATTTATCAGTTTGTGTTGGCCATGAATGGTATAATTGAGAAGAAAAGTATTAAAGCTGTTGTGTATATATATCACCTTAGTTACATAAAAATTGTACTTTATATCTCTAATGTATATTATATTATCTTGTATGGTAGAATTTCTCTAATATGATTGATGTCCTGAGCAGACAAAAATTTTAATTGTTGGGGCTATTGCTCTCAAGGGCCTTGGAGGAGTTCTTTTCATATTTGGCAGCTCTTTTGGAGCTCTCCTTCTGGTTTGTATTCAAATTTTCCCAAATAAATTGAATTTCATATTCTTCTGACATGTCCTCTCTTTTTTTCCCTTAGTTTTGACTATTTATTTAATTTATTTATTTTGGCTGTAGCTCCTGCATCAGCTTATTGCTACTCCTATCCACTATGATTTTTACAATTATGAGAGCGAGAGGACAAAGAATTTACTCAACTTTTCATCAAATTTACACAGGTCAGAGACATGACTATTTTTGAAAACTTTATTTTCAATACAATATTCCCAGATGTATTTTTACATTTGTTCTCTAATTATAATATAATTCCTTGCAGAATATGGCTCTCTTTGGTGCTCTGTTGTTTTTCATCGGCATGAAGAACTCCATCCCTAAAAGGCAACACAAGAAGGCACTGAAAACAAAAACCTAGCCAGAGAAGAAGCCTTCCACACATACTTTGTATATATACCAAGTTTGTTCCTTTGAATAAGTAGATGTTACCATAACAAATTATAAAGCAAAACGCAGAGAGAAGGGACACTGGAATAGTTTCAACCAACAGACCAACTCAAATTAATATTAAAGACATTTCAAAAACTTACCGTGATGCACAGTGAGGGCGCGGGCAGCAACGGCTACGACGGCAGCGACCAAGGCAGCACTAAAAACGAAGGTGGCAAAGCGGCGACGACGGAGGCGGCATAAATAAAACGAAGGACTCGCGGAGACGACGAAGCAACAATTGTGGCGACACAAACGAAGCAACAACGCGAGAAAGCAGCAAAGAAGCAGAAGCAACAAAGCTTATTTCATGCGCAGAGAAAGAAGAAGAAGCAGAACGAACCAGCAACGCGAGAAAAATGAAACGAGAGCTGAAACTTTTCAACTTAATAAACGATACTACCTCGGTTTTCAAAAACAACCAAAGCAATAGAGCACTATATGCCTCGGTCAGAGGAGAAACCGAAGCCGAAACTGCCAATGACACCGCTTCTAAAGCAACCAAGGTTGTAACTCTTGGACAAAATGAATTAAAGCTTCAAAAGGTCTTCAAAAAGTGGTACGGTGCAGAGGTGGCAGAGGCTTTATGCCTCAGTTCTGAGAGGAATCGAAGTAGTATAACCTTTTCATAAAGTTATCAACTGGCGTGTTCAGTGAGTTGCAGGTGCAGAGGCTTCGGTTCTCAAAGAAACCGAAGTAGTAGCATCTTCGGTAGGTGGTTTTAGGCACCGGTTCTGAAAGCAACGAGGTGGTATCTCCATTATGCTTCGGTTTGTCATGCAACCGAGGCTAATAAGTTGAACTTAAATTCAAATTTGTCACCGTGTTTTGATAGACAGCGATTTGTTATAAAATGAGGTATAATGTGCGAGTTTAAAAGCAAATATTCTACCAGTGTACTGAATTGGGTTGCAATGGAATGTATTGCTTAGCAATGGTTTAGTGTCTGAATGAGGTGGTTCAGATAACTTTCGTATTGATTGAAGTTTGGTCTGTGTGCAAATAAGTTGTTATACGAGAATGATGGTAGACAATTTTATCTATTTTTTGTGATCTATGGCGCTATATATTTTCTCTAAACCTTTATTATCGTGTGTGTAAGCGTTAGTACATGCATCATTGCTGGAATTGTACATCATCTTCTTGCTACAAATCCTGTTACGCACCCAACATCCAAACATTTTCAATTAAACCTACATTTTGTTTGTAATCGTGTTTAACAAAAACTTGCTCATTTCATTATTCATCTTCCAATGCAGTTTCAAGTTGTGATATTTTAACTAAACGTGTATCTGGGTCTTTCTTTCATAAGTTTAAAGATAAAATTTATCGTGTTAACCAATCCCCCCATAAGTTTAAGGGGATCTGATATTAGACCGAGAAAACTTAATTTGTGAAGGAGGTTTTATGGCAATGTGCATTGCACAACAAGATAATGCTTTTCTCATTGACACTTAACTCCTTAAGCTTGGGAACAACCTAGCATTTAAGGACAAATTAATTAATGCATGGTGTTAGTTAGGAGGAAAATAAGAAAAAAAAAGTAACAATTGTTTGTGCCATGCTTAGTCACCTTTTCAACTTAGAACACGGGTTGTTGTAGACGCATAATTGGAACAATTTTGATCACTATGTATAACTACTTCTTTGTGACAGTGAAATTCTGATGTGAGTAACTTCAACTTATAGCAAAAGTACACAACTAAGCTTTCTAATCTAGGGCATTCTAGGTGGTATTTCCCAGGATAAAAACAACTAAGTTCTGGCAAATGAATAAATTTTAGTGAGAACAAACTAGGAGATTTAAACGTTTCACTTACTCCATGTTTCATTGTCTCTTCCTTTCCAACAATTTCTTCCAATTTGTTACAATCGCTTGTTTGAAGTGTTTTAAGCTTCCCAAGATTTCTTGAAAGAAATGAAGGAAACAAATTTATCAAGCTGTCACAGTTTACAACAACAAATTCTTGACAAAGAGAGAAGGAGAGATAATTCTTTATTGATTAGGGGGGAATATCTCTTTCAGAGAATGACGCAAGTTCTAGATATTTTGAGAGGTTTGCTCTGCTCCTAATAACTTTCTAATTCTCAAGAATCTGAACTATCCCATTGAACCCTTTTATTGTAACAGATTTACGGTTTATAACAAAAAACTACCCTTAAATGGACCCATATCCAGTTGTGCCACAACTATCTCCTAAAATGCACTTGTTTAATCAGAGCTCTGCTATCATAGGATAAGGGAAACATAGAGGTAGTTCTTCCAAGGTTATTGCTGCATCTTAGATATTTCTTTTATACCTACCGCAATTTCCTCCATATGATGTGATTTCATATTTTCTCTTTTTCTCTGCCCACTTCAATAGCTCATTGTATTGTTTTACTGTGAGAGAGTTGTTGCTAGAATTGAGCTTGGTTTAATGTATTATGTTGTAACAAACTCCTATATCACCATTCTTTAGTCTAGTAGGTTTGGTGCTAGGAAGAAAATGGCTCACATGAAATCTCCCATGCCCATGGATGAATGTCATATTTGTACTGTCAAATATTATGTGTTTGTTCTGTTGATATACAAATGCAGTTAATTGATGTTTTTAATGCTTATAGTGATCAAATTATATGATACAACATATATGATTTCAGTAATACTTGATAACATCATTGTCGATTCTTTTTTATCTTTTTTTCAATGGGAAATTAGAAGTTTCGTTCTAAAAAAGAAAAGCATTATCTACCTCAACAACTATACATTTAATAGTCCTGGTCCACTTTCAAATTTATCAAGTTGTCACAATTTACAACAACAAATTCTTTCAAATTGGGAAAAATTCCTTTAGAATTTTTGCTCCATATAACTTGAGAAAAAACCTTAGTCCATTTTTCTTTTCCCCAATTTCTCTGTTGCTCCTTGCTCGCGAACCACCCAACCTTGGGAAAAAGAGGATTTCTTTACAATTGTGGTTTTGGTGGTGACAAACATCTAGAACCTTGGCATAGTTTTGGTTGTTTGGAGAAGAAGGCGGTGTTGTGGAGGTGCGATTTGGGTAGGGCTTCTTCGTCACGCAACATAGGAAGAGTTTCTTCCTCTTTCGCTATGGCAAGGTCACGTTGCTAGGAGAAAGTCTCCTTTCCTTTCTCTTTTCTGGAATCGCAATTCATAAAAAGGTGATGGCATTGTTGCCGACATTGTTGACGACATTGAAGGCATTGAAGAGGATGATGGAGATGAATAAGAGAGAAAAGTCTCACGGCCTGAACAGATCGTCACGTTTCAGAAAAAAAAGTAATGTGGCACACCATTAGCCACATCAGATTAAATTTAACTGTGTTAGTTTTGGAGGACGAAAAATTATAGTTTCCTTAAGGACAAGGATCAAAGTGTACCAAAGTTTGAAAGAGGAACTAAAACTAAAATCACGTGATAGTTGAGGGACTAAAAACATATTTAACCCAAAAAATATCTACAATGAAGTAACGATGTATATAATGAGAACTAAAGGTAATACTAATTGGAAATTAAATAAACTTATTCAAAATTAGTTTGAAATTATAAACTTTGTCTAATTTAATTTATAAAGTAATGTATTTGAATTGCAATTATTATAATATATTAGTTTATTGTTCTCTTTCCTTATGTTTACAATTAGCATGTGAGTGCTTTTATTCCTTTTATCAAGACATAATTGTTTAGGAAAATTTTTTTTTAAGTTTAACAAAATTGTTTATCGATGTTTATTGAAAAGATTGTTTAGGATAACTCATTAAACGATATATAACTAAACACTATTATAATTGCTCTAATAAATGAGTTATCTTAAATGCTATAGCAAATTGTTTAATGATTTAAATTCAATGTACAAATAATTATTATTTATGTTGTGTAATCTTTCTTTGTTTGTGCATATTCTATCAAGGGCAAGTGTTTTATTAAAAAATTCTATGATCATTCACAAATACATTAAGAGTTACAAAGATATTCTAAGAATATTTCTTTGATGCCTTCTGTTTGACCAATCCGTACAACATAGTTTTTCCTGGAAAGCACAATATAGTATCTCACAACGTAAAAAAAACTATAACAACTCTATCAAAAGTTAATGTTTCAAAGTAAAAAATATTTTTCAAAGTTCTATGTAAATACAAGATTGCATGAAGAATATAGTAATAATAAACTAGTTATTTTTGGATAATTAGGAATTATTTAAAACACTTGGTTTGTTTAACTCAATGGGAGTTAAAGAGTTTAGGGAGTTGGGTTGTTGTAAACCAAGAATAATAAAATTCGTTTGTAACTTATTAAAGTTAATAAAAATTTTAAGAGTATTTAAAAAAGCAATGGACATAATTCAGGTTGAGTGAATCAGTATGAAATGAGCTTTTAACTTTATCTTTCATTAATAAATATTTAAAGACTTTTAAAAAATCCTTCAATATTCAAAACTACTACTAACCGTTTAACTCCTATAAACAACATCTAACATTAATTACGAAAAAATTTCAAACTTTATTTAAACTCTCCCTTTAGAGAGTTTACTTATTATTTCACCTTTATTCATGTCTCATAGACCGAGGCTAAATATTGGACACTTTCAATGTTCCTAATCTTCTATGACCTATGCAATGTAAATTAAAAATAAAAATACTTACTATGGAAAGATTGACAAATAGTACCTCCCTTTAAATATACCAAAATTTTGAAAATATTGATGATTTTACTATCTTATAATGAAATATTATTCTTTATAGAATGTCTGTGAATTAACTAGTTTCTTTTTCTTAATTAGTTAAAATATGCATTTATGAAAAGAATAAAACTATTTCAATAAAATTATTGTTACACAATGGTCTATTAGTTGCTATTCTAATATGTAATAGATTTAAGCTATAATAATTTTGAAACGGATAGTTAATTTTGTTCTTGCCGAATTTTAATTAATATAAATTTAGGATATCAATAAAATAATTTCAGCTAATCTAAATTTAAATGAAACTGTTTATTATTATTAAAATTCAAAAAATAGGCATCAGTGTGAAATTTGGATCACTTCAAAGTCATTAATTATATTTTGTCGTATATAAATAATATATATATATATATATATAGATGGAACCAAACCAAGCCAATAAACAAGCTATTTTAATAAAATCTAGATTAGTTAAAATGAAATAAAACGTTAAACCAAGTAAAATCTTACTTGAAGTTAATCAAACGCATATTAAATATTAAATAATAAGAGGGAATAGATTTTTTAATGAAAGTTATTGATGATGATATAACTTCGAAATCAATTTTATTGACATCTTTAATGTTTCAAACCAAACAACAGCCTTTTAGCCTTTATTCTTTCAATTAATTGCAGTAACCGGTCCTGCCATGGCTATTGCCAACAACCATTACTAGAAATCATACACAACATTTAAAATGGTTGGAATCTTTTAAGGTGTAATTAAGATTGTCTCTATTTCAACTACGATTTTAATTCTTTATTTCTTTTTTCTCATTATATACTATATATTTTTTAAGATTATATCATAACTTTTATTTTATTGTAAGAGTTTTATATTTACTTTTATGATATTTTATTTCTAAAACTTATTAGAAGTTGCTTTTAAAATAAAAATAATAATATTTTTTATCATTATATTCATATAATCTATTTAAAATTCAATAAAGAAGTTTCACAATATCAAACCGTAAATCTTAAATTTATGACTTTGGATATTGTTTCGGATATGGGTAGATGTCAATGAGTTACTTTTGTATGGATTATTAGTGGTTCAAATGCTCGTTTTTATGCTACTTGTTAATTTTTGTTATTCTTGTCAAAGTCATTAAATATTTGAAAGCTTAAACTATTAAAACGTATTAAATGTCATCACTTATTTATTTACGTTAATCATATATTTATAAACTTTAAAATGAGTTTTGAATTAATAACAATGTCTAATTGATAATAATTATACTTTATAATTGATCTGTGTTAAAAATAATTTCTCAATAGACCGACCGCCTGCCGGTCATAACTACATGATCTTAATAATAATGTATTGTCATGTTTGTGACGTAGCTGACCATTTAGATCATATCGATATCATTTCCAATAAATGAGTTTTATAAAAGATTTATGACTTTGGATGTTATTGGAGTTTTATTAAAAAAATGAAGTTGATATAATAAAACAAAATATAAGAGAAAGGAAAAACAGAAAATTTAATACATTATGTATATATAATATACATTAACTAATATTAAAGCAGTATTTGGTATATAAAAGAGATCAAATTACTGTTAAATACTTTTAAAATAAGTGTTAAAATACACATAAACTAAGAGTAAGAACAAATTATACAAATATAGGCAAAACTTATCTTACTCTCAACCAGATTTGCAAAATTGAAAAATCTTCTTTTAAGTTATTCCTTTTCCTAACCACATTAATTTTTTCGAAAGTCTAATGGTTAAAATAACTTTTTTTTAGAACCACAAGATTCTTTTGAATTCAAACAATTGTTTAAAACTTACTAAATATTTTTTGTAAAATGAAAAAATTGTGTTTCCTTATAAATTTGAAAATAATATAATAACTTGTAGAAAGCACTGATTCATTTAAAATTTAAACAGATGAATGAACCCATGCACATTCTAGATGAATAAACTTTATTCAACCAATACCACAAAGTTTGCATTAAATCTGGAAGAAGAAAAACATGATATCCATCTAAAGACATATTAATAACGCATGTGAGAGGCTTGAATGACAGAAACTAACAGAAATATGAAACATAAATGCTTTAAATTCACACAGTAAATTGACACACGAAATAAAACTAAGACTAAATGATGAATCTATGGTCTAGGCTTCATTCTTCCTTCATTGGCCAACTTGAAGAGCTGAGCTTGTGCTTGTGCAGCTTTGTTAGAACTGAGTGAGGCCACAAATCTCTCTCTGACTTGGTTGGTTGTGTAAGGGAACTTGGTGTTCACCATGGAGTTGAGGAATGAAGCTGTGCCTTCTCTGTAGAGTGCTCCTAGACCATCGGTTCTGGTGTTGGAAAGTGCTTGTGGCAAGCTCAGACCAGGACTGAACCCTGGAACACTGGTCACACCAAATGCACTTCCTAGGGTTCCCCACCACCCTAGGATTCCCCATATGATTGCTGGGTGATTCCTCCAGTAGCTGAACATTCAAACAAAACATCCATCATCTTCTATATCACAGAAAGTAATGTAACAACTTATTATGAATTATATATTACATAACAAAATTCATTTTACGTCATTTTTTCTTATACTTCTCCTGTCTCCTTGTACCCTTGTCATATAGTATAAACTGCTATGTGACATGAAAGGAAAAGAAAAGAAAGAATAAGAGCAAAGGTGACTCTGTCAAGATGTGATATAAATGGTGGAAAGTAACTTGGATGTATTGATATATTTTATACTTGGATACTAGTATTTTTACATCCGAAATTATTTTACTCCCATATGATATTATCGTTCCGTTTTTTTTTAATGACCATTTTATTCTAAATAAGTGTTAAATGGCGTGAAACAACCTTTTTCTTTTATAGTTTCATATCACAACTTTCTATTCCTGTTTGGTTTAAGAATATTGTTATTGTTGAGAGAGAGAGAAATTCATGTACTCTTAAAATGGTGAAGTAACTTACTTGCATGTGCCAGTGAAGGGAGATGGGGAAGGAATGTAAGGTGGTGAGGGGATAGAGGGGGTGCCAGGGTCTACTGGGGTGGTTGGTGGGCTCACTGTGATAGGTGTTGGGGGGCTACCTCCATAGTATCCACCTGAAGGAGGGTTTGATGGTGTGGATGGGGTTGATGGGGTTGATGGAGTTGAGGGTGTTGGATCATGATGTGGGGGTGATGATCCACAGTTTCCTCCACCGTGTGATGGTGGAGAGCTTCCATGGCCATGAGATGGAGGACTCCTGTGTGAGCCTGAAATGAGTGAATAAGAAGATATCAAGACAATGTATTTCAGTATCATATATAAATCTTCTATGAACTTCCAACTTTGGTTCATTTCAAACTCCAAGCTATGAAAAATTATCTTAGATAATAAAGTTGCTAGATACATATACTATGCATGCCTCTTGCATGAGTATTAGACTAATGTAGGTACTTCAGTCAGAGGATTACACAGAGAATCAGAGAAACCTGAGGGGGGATTTCCAGCATGTGGATCTGGGGTGTAGTAGTTCTTCTGATCTTCAACAGTTATGGACATCACAGGAATGACAAGGCTCTGAGAGAGTAATCCAACAAGCATTGCAAGCATGGTAAGAGAGGTATGGCTTCTTTTCCTCTCCATTGTTGCTTCTAGCTGCTTAGAACACAAGAGATATGTATATAATAGAGAGAGAATGGTGAGGATTTTGAAGTGGTTTGAAGAAGGGAGAAAGCATGGAATATAAAATGGTTCAAAGAAGTGAAGTAAATATTAGCAGGTGGGAAGAGTGTGTGGTTAGTTGATGTCTTGCAGGGTGCATTTACTCTTGCTATTAATTCACTTCTTCCAGTAATAAAGCCTGAACTTTTCTCAAGAACCTTCACCACATGACTAAAATTTAGTTGGACATGTCTAACACATATCCAAATTCTCTCTCCACAAATCCTTTTCTTTTTTATCAAAATCTTAAGGAATTAGTGTGCAAATGTGGTACTAATTGAAAGTACACACCATTTTCTTTGTTATCCTTTCTCTAAAAGGGTTTAGGATTCAGAAAACTTATTTTGGCATCTTTATTTCCTACTCAATACCACTAGAAAAGTTCACATGAATATGTATATAATATCCCTTGACAGTGAAATCAATAACACAGAGCCACCTCGTTTGTTGGACCATGACAGAGACATACATGCCCTAGGTATAAATAATATCAACATATAAAATATGCAAGGTGTATTTCCCTCAGAAACAGTTTCAATTGGTTGATTTTAACCACCAATTCATGGTATATATGTAATATAGTTATATATGCTTTCTGTATTCATAAATAGATATTCAGAAAGCAATCACATAAACATGGAAAACTGAGTGCACCTGATAGAAAGCAAATAATCTGATTTACCAGTTTTCAATTTCCAACCCACCTTGGTTCCACAAAGGAGAAAACTTTAATTGCTATGGCTTGGGAACAGCTAGCAAGTTCTGCATCTAGGTTGTCTCTCAGAAGAGAATAGGTTACTGTGGCCAATACATGCACACCAAACTTCTTCTACCATTGTGTGTAAAGTCAACAATGTCATAGATTTTCAGTCTTCCATTTAATGAGATCGCCCAACAATGCCATTAGTGTTTAATTTTTGTATTCCACTTATGCAGCAAAATTTTTAGTGCACACAAGTATATTTCCTACACTTTTTCAATAAATAGATAAATAAAATATACTATTGATGTTTTAGCATTTTAAAATTCCAGTGATTTACATTATCATATTTTAGTGAAATGTTAAAACTTTTGTTTCATTTTCGTCTCCTATTAAAAAAAATACTAATATTGGGTTGAAATATTTTTTTTATAAAAATTAAGAATGAAAATAAAAACATTGTAGTAAAAAATTACTGCTAATCAAATATATATTATATATAAGTCTTACACTAACATCAATCAATTAATTAAAATGAAAAGGTATAACAAAAATATATTGGTAATACTCTTGCATGCTGTATTGTTAATAAAATATATAGTTTTAATTCCTTGACTTTTTTAATTGATGAAAGTGACGGAAAAAAAATAAAGAAGAATGTTAGAAGTTTAAAGTCAAATTATAATACATAAGTGAGATGCAAACCTCACCTTACAAACTGATTTTATGGATTGAGTTAGGACTTGTAACGCCTCTGCTAAGCACGCTTAACCATGGAGTTTTTATGAGTTAGGCTACCGAAAAACAAATGCATTTGGTGATATGAGTAGTCAAATCAATCCCTTTAAGTTATCCTTCAACTATATAGTCTCATACCTACACAGTCTCTAGATCCCTCTCATTCCAGTGTATGTTTGATTTATCCATGTGTCCCTTCCACTGGAAGCCTGCCAGAAGCCGCTCCTTGTCTGTTCCCAATTTCAGAAACCTAATTTCATGGAACCCATAATGCTTTCCCTTACGGCTCCGGAACCGGACCACCATAAAAGAACCCAAAATGGCGCCGCTGCGATTCACCAGTTCGTCTTCCTCGCAAGCACAGCCGTTAGCTTCAATCGCGAACTCCTTAAGCTGCCATCCATGGTCGCGCCTCCATCCTCTCCACAACGGCGCAGGAGTAAGAAGGCACAATGTTTTTCCCCTTTCCTCCATCTGTAGAACCCTAATTTTAGGACCAGGACAAGACAACGCCGCGACGGAGATGGAACCCTTATGGAGGCAGCGCCGCTACAACCCTCATGGTGCCTGATAACAGTTGAAAAACTGTTATTTTCATGCTTAAAATTGATACTAAAAGCAACCTTTAACACTCAAAAACTAGCTTGGAATCATGCTTTTGTTCATATTTTTGGAAATAAGAGAGCTGGACAAGTTTATGCTTGATTTCAGTGTTTTATGCAGGTTTTAAGGTGAATTTGGTGAAAGAAGTGAAGAAGGATAGAGATGGAATCAGAAAAGAACTCAAAAAGTGTAAAAGAAGAGAAGCCGCTAGTACCGCTTAGCGGCAGTTTACCGCTGAGCGACACTCAGGAACACCCGTTGGCTCCGGTGAGGGGTGAAAGTGCAGCTGAGGGGAAAATTGACTACGCGCTGGTACCGCTGAGCGGCAGTTTATCGCTGAGCGATGGTCTTTTGGGCTTAGGCCCACTTTTCTGTAATATTACGAATAGTATATAAGCTTTAGGACTTCCTAGGGTTTGTATCTTTGGCTGAGACGAAGCAAACACTCTCTTTTCCACCCCTTGGAGGAAGATCTTGGATGCTCAGGCTACCTACTCATATTTCTAGGGTTCTATCTTTCATTCTTTCATTATTGTTAATCTAGTTTCACCATGAATATGGTGAACTAAACCTTGTATTGTTGTTGGGGAATCAATGTAATCTTGTGAAGCTCTCATATATGGAATTTTGTGTTTAAACATCATATTTATGATACATGCTTTCTTTCATTATTAGTTAGGGTTTTTCCTCTTTGCTCAAAGCATGCATTGTTTAAGTCATTCGATGTCATGATTATTGATTTTGTCGATATGGGAACGTACGGGGAAATCTAGATCCGGGGAAATTCTCCCAATAGCATATTGCCTAGACATAGGAATATGAGGGTTGGTTGCCTTTAAGCTTCTGTACTTCAGAATTAATTATTAGGGATGCTAGGAATTGTATGAACTCGTAATTAAGGATAGGCCTTCTTGCAAGGTGATTTAGAGAGTGGCATTAACATTGATGAAAAGAATGATGAATTCCTAAAAGCATATGAGAGTAGATAAGATGAAATTGATAACCCCAACAACATACTCATCCATCTAATTCGTTCAAGTGTTTGTATTCCTCTTTTCCACTGATCAAACTCATGCATACATGTTTACTTATTATCTTTTGCATTTGAAACCTATAATCAATTGTTCACAAGTCTTAAATAATCAACAAATCATATAACTAACTAGGTCGTGAGTCATTTGGGAGAACGATACTTGGTCTTACCGAGTTTATTACTTGATATGATTCGGTCACACTTGTCGAGGGTTAAACAAGTTTTTGGCGCCGTTTTTCGGTGTTCATAAATTTGTCATCAGTGCCGCGTCCTCCCAGTTTGTTTGCAAGAAAGGAAGAAGAAAGAAGTAATTTTATGCCTCGGGTCATCTCTCGCGCGAGAAGGAAAGAAGAGAGCAATGAGAAATGGGGAAGAAGACAGGTGCCCCGGGTCACAGTGAGAAAGTAGTGAGAAAGGGGGAAGAAGTGAGAAAGCAGTGAGAAAGAAAGATCCCTCTCGCGCGAGACAGCAGTGGCGGCACCAGAGGTTGAGCCAGCAGGGACGACGACAGTAGTGGGGCACCTAGCAGTGGGAACTGAAACGATGGCGGCGGTGGGAACTGAGACGACGACGACGGTGATGCAGTGGTGTGGTGGCGAGGCAAAGAGCAGTGAACGACGAGGCAAAGAGTAGTGGTGAATGGCGAGGCAGAGAGGTTTCGCGCAGCTTGGGAAGAAGAATAGTGATTACGGGATTTCAATTTTAACCCTATAAAACACTATAGGCATTGGGTAAAATAAAACCGAAACATAAACACGCTACTATACGCATCGGATAAAATAAAACTGAAGCATAAACATGATACGTCAGTGTTACCAGTGCCCACAGGGGGATTTGTCAGGGGTATATGCCTCGGTTCTCCTAGCAACCGAGGCACTAACTCAGTTATACGTCTCGAGTGGTTATTTAACCGAGGTAATAGAGTTGTTATGTCTCGATTTCCCATGAACCGAGACCTATAAGTTCGCTAAAATTTCAAAAGGGCCACCGCGTTTTCATATGCTTCGGCTTTTTACAAACCGAGGCATATTAGTCGTGTTAGTATCCCAATTCTGTACTAGTGAGAGTCAAGCCATACTAGAAGTCATGATGGTACATATGTTTTTGACTTAATGCAAGATGGACAATAGAATTATATAAAGGATGTGATAAATATCTGAAACTTTCTCGGTCAAGTTATATAACATCAAATGTCTATGAAGAATAAGTGATAACATATGTCCATGATACTAAAGATGCTAGCAGATGCATTTAAACATGCATTTAATCAAGATGGAAGCCAAAAGAGAGAAATACAATTGATGATGATATTGTTGTGAATTAAGCGAAAGAAGATTCCTTCAAAGGTCTTAAGGTATTTTCCCTTGAACCTTCGACTATAGAAGATGTTTTTGTCATCTAAAATAGTTTATCATATGAGATTGCATGCATCACAAAGTATAGATGAAGGCATCTTAATACATTAAAGAGATTCTTAAGCATGGAATAAATTTGACTTGATGCACCCTCAATTTGTCTTAGACCCTCAAAATGTGAGACTCACTTTAACTATTGATGGGTTCAATCCATATGGCACATTGAGAACCAGTCACAATATTTGGCTAGTTGTACTCATACCATACAACCTTCCTCCTTCGATGTGTATGAAACAAATTTCATTCATTTTCTCCATGATCATTTCTGGAAAGCGAGCACCACAAATGATATAGATGTATACTTACAACCATCAATAGAAGAGTTGAAGGAGTTGCGAACACTAGCATTAAAACTTCCAAAATTCCTTATCCAAACAACATATTTTGTCATAAAGAATTTTAAATTCTTTAATGAAATGAATCACCCTCTTAAATTACCTTATCCAAACACAAGTTAAGACTTTCAAATACATTAAATTTGAATTATTTCAAATTGTTTCACTTTTAAAAAAAATTGATAAAAAGAATTCAAATATAATGAATTTTAATTTTCGTCTTCAAACAAAGTATTTCAATTGCCACTAAATTCAAAAAACTATTTAAAAATCATATCACTGCTAAAAATAAAATTACTAATATTGATTATCTTTTGTAGTTAATCTTGATTAATGCTATTTATTTTCAAAGTTCTTCAAAAAAAAAATTTCATTTTAGAATTGCAAATTTTTTCTCAATTTACGTTAAACGAGGTTTAGGTCAAATTGATCAAAAATAATTCTTCTCAACATTTGTCTTGACCTTAAGCATGAATCGAATCTTAAATACAGGAAAAACACTAAGGAGGAGGGGGTTATAATAATTTTTTAAAATTCTTTCGCAAAACAACGATTATTAATTATTGTAGGGCTTACACAATTTGTTGTGGTTGTTAGATGTGTGTGCATTTAATAAAGCATTTTAAGATAACGTTTCAAATAAGGAAAGCAACAACACAAACATTTTTATACTGGTTCACTCAACCTGGGCTACCTCTAGTCAGTCACCCTTAAGACCTCTTTAGGGTTTCCGCTAATCTATTTCAAATATTACAAATTAGTACAAACCACTTCTGGTACACACCAAGTATTATCAACCACTCATGGTTCCTAAGTATTATAAATCATTCTTGGTTCCCTTAGTCAATCTTGACTAGTCCGAGTTTAACCACTCATAGTATACAAGTATTATTAACCACTTCTATTTCCCCTAGTCAGTCCTGACTAGAATGTTTAACTTACTGGAGTTAAACAATACAAGGGTTTTAATTCATTTTTGAATATATTGTTGAGTGACCTTGGCAAGTGTACCAAATCGTATCAAGTAATAATCGATAAGACCGGATATCGTTTTCCTAAGAGATTTGTTCTAAATTTTGCTAATTGTGAAAATTTACTAATTTAGCTACAATTAGGAATATCAAAAGAGTTTTATAAACAATTTTAATTTTAATTTCAAATTTACAAATTATACAACAATAGTCAAGTTCAGATTCATCGGGATTAGATTTCAAGTTCAAAGTATTCTTCTCTACAAAATACCGTTCTTCTAGAATCATGCATCAACATCATAAGCATACAAGCCTTTAATTCCTTAGATGACAAGTTCTAAACCTTTGAACAAAAACCACTAATTTCTTAGTCGTTTCAGAACAAGATTTGCATTAAGTACGATGTTTAATGATGACTAAACACTTCAATCTATGTCTAGAATCGAATATACTTAGTTGTTCTACCTAAGTATGTGGTCTCAAGCATTTTCCAATTATTCAAACCATTCAAATAGCTCAGATTTCGATCATAGCCATGAATAACAAAAATAGAACACAAAATTCATCAAAGATCATGCATTAAAGAGAGAAGTTTACAAGAGTTTCAAAATTTTACTTCCAACACTAATGATACAGAGTTTTAGCTACACATAGACATCAAGGAAGCAAGATGAAGTGAAAATGATGGATTAAATGGTGGAAGATGGCGGCCTTGCACCTTGGAATCGTCTGAACTCGAGTTAGAGAGCTTCTGCAGCGTTGCCACTGTAAAAAAATAACTATGTTTTCCTTTTCGAGCCTTTTAATGAGTGCCCAAAAAATGTCAACTCGCTTAGGCAAGCTTCAAATTCTTTGGGTGAATTAAATAATATGGCTCGCTTGAGCAAGCAGCACTATTTGCTTGAGCGAATGAGATTATTTATTAGCTTGAGCGAATGATTGTTGGCTTGAGCGAATTGTGCAAGGAAGAGACATTTTCTTCTTCTCCAATCCTTATTTTCCTGCAAAATAAACATAAAAAGGCAATCATACACATCTAGAAACATTTATACACAATTTGTACATCTTTTCACGGGAATTTAACACATAACATATGCAAAAGAGATTATTATAAGTGAAAATAATAGGCAATTATCACATTTGTCATATATAAACACAATTAATGTTTGATTACAAGTATAGATTTAGATAACTCTTACTGAGAAGATAAATACAACACAATTAAATATGAGAATTGTAAAGTTCTTTCTCTTAAAATGAAGAGCTTCAAGAGCTTGGAGATCAATAGAGTAAGTATTCATTGATCTTTCTTGTATATGTTCTCTTTTCTCTTCTATTTTCAATAATCTTCAACAACACCTTCTCTTTTATGAATCTTCTTTATATAGCCCTCTTAAGAGATAATCGTTCGACACAAAGTTGACTTACGGATAGACTTCATAGCCTATTTAGGTAGTTGGTCAAACTGAGGTCTATGTTGTAGAGTAAATATGCTTTATCAATGTTTTCTTTTATATCTAGCTTGTATGGTTCTCTAGACCTAAATACTTTGAGAAACATTCTAGGAATGTCTTCATATCTGTCAATGTCTTTTTTTTCTTTGTGCAGAGCTTCTAAATAGAGTTTGGTTTTGATATTACCTACACAGACAACAAGAATAAAACATGCAAGCAACAAAACACTTTTTTGTACAAACTAAATGTTTTAACCGTTGATGATCATTAAGCATGTTGTGTGTTTAAAACATTTTGGCACATGTCAGTATTGTTTGATAAAGGCATTGTTTGAAGGAAAAATGTTTGATGTGTTATGATATAATCTTATAAATGCTTATTTCATAAGATTGTTTAAGCTCTAGTACATCGTTTAGTTATGCTTAGTAGAGCTTGATGTGCAGAGGTGATGGAAGACAACCTGATAAACTTTCCTCATTGTCCTCTTGTATTTTTTTTACGCTTTATTTATATGCATTTTAGCTTTCATAGAGCATGGGTAACTATAAATACCCATCTCCACCATTGTATTAAAAACTTTTGAGTATAATGAGAATTGAATTTTTGAAATCAGAATTAATTCTCTCTTGAAAGTCAGGCTAAAGAGTCCAAAGACTTCCTCTAGCCACCTTCCAAGAACATTTCTTCATTCTTTAATTATTTTTCCATGGTGCTTCTCTCTCCTCCTCCACATTGAGCCACACATTTTGAGCCATGTCTTCCTCTTGTGCACGCACATCAACGCTCCAAGCTGCCTATCCACTGCAGCCACGCGTCAGAGGCCATTACCTCATCATTTTTCCTCTCTTATGCACTCGAGACAACATCTTCATTTTCGCACTCTTCATCATTGAGAGCTTCGTTTTCTCTCGAGAGCTCTCCTCAATGCAAGTTGTTCTCCAACACAGGTTTTATTTTTGTTTCTCTTTGCCTTAGCCATTTCTTCCCTTGAATAATCTTTTCCACCGATTACCTTTGCATCTAGGTAATTTTCCACCATTTTCACCGTACAAATTTCATCTTCATCGATTGTTCTTCGTTTTATTCCGATTAAAACCCTCTTCACCGTTTGCTCTTCATTATCCACCGTTCAATCTAGCCTTTGAACCGTTTAATCAGTCTGATATGAGTTTTTCCCTTTTTCTAGGGTTCCTTCGGTCTAGATTAGGGTTCGTCCTCCCTCCTAGGGTTTTCAATCTATTAACCCTAAGTTCTTGAATTCTTCTCTATTTCATGTTCGATCTCAACTCTCTCTTTTGTTTCACTACTTTTTCATAATAGGATTCATCATTGGTTATCTAAAGATTATTGTTCAATTAATTATTATCTTAGATTTTCAAATTAATCGATGTAAATTCTATATTAATTTGTTGGTATTCTCACTCTTAACCAAAGTACATTCTCAATTAAATATTATTATACTTAATCATGTCTATTCTTTTACCTCTTATATCAAGTGAAAAACTAATTAACCAAAGTACATTCTTGATTAATTCTTGTTAAAAATTTTACCACTAATCTAAGTACATTCTCAATTATTGACAAAAACTCATTCAATCATATGAAAGTTTCTAACTTTAATCAAAGTAAATTCTCAATAAAAATAAAAACCCTTGGACTCATATGATTGATATGTTATGTAAATTTGGCACCATGCTAAATTTCTATAATGTAAAAATCAATACTTTTACTTGATTAAGAAGCAAAATACATAGATAAAAATAAATCACACCAAGAATAAAAAAAAACAAACAAATTTATTCATCTAACCTCAGAATCCAACTAAGAAATTACAACACAATCGATTCAGAGGCTTAACACTCCATGAAATGTTGAAATAACATGAAAATAGAATAAGAGAGAGTGGGGAACATGAGAGAAGAGAGGGTGGAGAACATGATAGAAGAGAGGGTGGACGAAATTTGAACTCCCCAAAGGGTTCCTAAGCTCGCCTAATGTGTTTCCCTAAGTCTCTTTATATAGTTGAACTTTGTTTCGGGCTTTTCTATTGTTGTAATCTTCTTTATGATAATGTAATATCCTCCAATTATCTTCTAAATAATCCAATATCTTCAAAATATATTTGATTGTTGTGAAAATCTAAAAATATTTGAGAAGATATATGCTATATTAAAAAAGATTTGGTAAATGTTATCTTTTGATATTTATTGATATAGTTAAATAAAGTAATTATTTAACAATATCAAATAAAATATCTTAAGACACATTTTCCCCAAATTATATTTAATCATAAACATTTATCAAATCCCTTTTAGTAGAAAAAATAGAGAAAACCTCAAGATTGAATTTTGTTGTCTGTTCCCTCTTCTTGGCTTAGCCAAATTCTTTTACTTTTTCATGCTATGCTTGGATTGACTTCTTATGGTCTTGATTATTTGTGATTCTTGGATTTATCTTTAAAATATTCTATCAAAGTACAAAAACCCATTAAGAATCCAATATTAAAGGCTAAATGAGAACATAAATATGCATTCATCAATAAACTAACACATCTCAGCCTTCACTTTGAGTCGACTCAGCTCAACCTATGACTTGGGTCGACTCAACTCCACCTTCAGTCCAGTCCGACTCACCTCAACCTTTACCCTGGACCAAGTCAACTCGACCTTCGGCATAGAGCAACTTGTCTCAACCTTCAACGAACTTGTCTAAACCTTCAGCCAACTTGTCTCAACCTTCAACTCGGGCCAACTCATCCCATCTTTCACTAGTGCAGTCAGGAGAAACGACAGCGGTTATTTTTTACTATAGGTAGGGGTTCCTGAACCGAGGCATATCTAGGCGAGGTAAAAAGTGATAGACTTTATGCCTCGGTTACCGAGGCATAAAAGAGTAGGATATTGCCTCGGTTCAAAGACAACCGAAAGAGTAGGATTTTTTTTTTAAATTTTTTTTCCCCAGAACCGAGGCAGTAGGGTTCCTTTTTTTTCTGCTTAGGGTTCATTATTGGGTAAATATGTTGCCTATGTCATCAAAATTCAAAAACGCCCAAAAACAAAGTTAAATTGTCTGCACAGGCATCCTAAATAGCATGAAGATAGAACACATCATGAAGTCACAGCATGAAGATAGAACACATCTCGGCATGGAAAGAGGTTCCATCAGAAGGAGAAAAAAAGGACTTGCTATCACCACCATAACCCTCCTCATCG
Source organism: Vigna umbellata (assembly GCF_029865625.1). Lineage (NCBI taxonomy): Eukaryota > Viridiplantae > Streptophyta > Magnoliopsida > Fabales > Fabaceae > Vigna > Vigna umbellata. The sequence goes on from NC_142169.1 coordinate 37,713,527, forward strand.
TCTTCTTCATCCGGATTATAATCTTCCTAACCAAAAGCAACAAATTCAAAAAAAGATCAATTCTTGATACAAATGAGCACTATTGCATATCGTTGGTCAGAAAGCAAATTCTGAAACAAGAGAATTGCTAACAACCCAATAATGAACCTTACTGCTCCAATTTCTCTGCCTCCGCCGCAAGAACAAGAATGGCCACCGCCTAGGCTAGGTTGGATGCACGAAGAGGAAACCCTCTTTGGCTTGCGCGAGACCCTTGGTGCTGCGACCAAAACGTGGGTGGCGACCCAAACGGACAATGGCGGCGACAAATGGTGGTGGCTGCAACCAACTGTGGTGGCTGCGACCAATGGTGGTGGCGGCAATGGAGTCAAATGCAAGGTGCAACAACAATTGCGAACCGCTGTTAGGGGCTTAGTTCACGTGTAGGACGAGGCACGCCGGTTGGGGACAGTGGTTTTGCAGCGGCGGCAGCAATGCGAAGGAGGCACGACTCGACAGCGGCAGCAATGGCGGAAGGGGCACGACACAACAACATAAACAAATTGTGGTTGGAGGCAACGGTGCAAGGAAGATGAAGAAGAAGAACCCAATGTTGCGGTGGAAGAAGAACGGTGGCTGTTGTGCGCCTGAGGAATGAGAACACGAGGAAGCAGAGGAGAGCCGAGGAAGAAGAACACAAATGAACAGTATAGGTTAAGAGTCTGAACTTAACAAGAGATACAACCTCAGTTATCCAAAAACCCGAGGAAATACACGTTTATGGCACCGGTTATTACAACAACCAAAGTCTAAAGTGCCAGAAGACGTGTGGCAGTGTGATGTTCAGTGTGTTGCAGGTGTTGCAGAGGCCTTCTGCCTCGGTTCTGCACACACTCAAAGCAGTATCCCCATTTCAAAAAGTTTTCAACACAAATGATAGGAGGGCAGGTGGACGTTTATGCTTTGGTTCACAGTGTAACCGAGGTTGTTGCTGGTTTATGCTTCGGTTCAATGTGCAACCGAGGCGTATAAGTTGGACGTAATTACATGACTACCACCGGATTTTTATAGGCATCGTTTTTGTCTAAACTGATGTCTATTGTACAAGTTTAAAAGCGAATTTTGTACTAGTGTTTGGCCTTAGGATGACTCTTTTGAACTTTGGTCTAGGCCAACTTGTCCAACCTTTGTCTCGGACCAAATCGACTCGACCTTCCTTTTAGGCTGAATTAACTCGACCTTCCGCTTAGGCCGAATCAACTTGACCTTTGACCCAAACTGAATCTACTTGACCTTCGACCAAGATCGACTCATCTTGATCTTTCACCTAAATCTACTCATCACAACCTTTGATCCAGACCGACTTGCCTCGACCTTTAACCCAAGTGAACTCATTCATACTTTTGCTTATCGACCCTTCTTTACCTTTAGTTAAGCCTTCTTGGGCCAACTCGATCGACTTGGCTCAATCACGTGAAATAGAAAGAAACAAAATTTCAAATTTCTTATATTTTTTAGGATATTTAAAATTCTTCTTTTGTATGTATTTAAAATATCGTTCAAAATTTCTTAACTTTAATTTTTTTCTAATTATTTTATTTAAATAAATTATGTAATATAAAAGAAAATTAAATTCTTCATATAGATGGATTGCTCTTTTAAGTTATCCCACGCACAAGGTTAATGAAAGACTTTTTTTTAGTGATGAATTTTTCATATTACATAACCTATAAATACTAAAACCAATATTTTTAAAATTAAAGAATGAAAAAATTGAAAAGTTTCACCAGTGTAAACACCATTGGCCCTTTAATTCCATAAGGAAGGTGGGAATAAAAATAAAAAATAAAGAGATATTTTTTATACCAAAATGTATAAATTACTAATAATAGTTGAATATTCTTTTGAAAATAATTTTTCATATTACATAACCTATAAACACTGAAACCAATATTTTAAAGATTAAAGAATGAAAAACTTGAAAAGTTTTACCAGTATAAACATCATTGACCCCTTTAATATCATTTTGGGAATGAAAAAATAAAAATAAAGAGATATTTTTAATACTAAAATGATAAATTACTAATAATAGTTGAATATCTTTTTTGAAAATAATTTAATATTAAAATCCGGATAAATGTAAGATGTGGTCTTTTTCGCAAATGATCCAAAGATAATTTGTTTAGAAGTATTTAAAATAAAGAATTTATAACTTATTAAATTATTGTCATATATTTAATTCATATTTTCTTTCTTCCATATCTTTCTAATTTATAGATGGCCATTAACTTAACTTTCTTATATTTATATATATATATATATATATATATATATATATATATATATATATATATATATATATATATTTCATTAAAGGAATAACTAGGTCAAATGTAATTCTGACAGATAACGAAACTCTCTTTTTCTTAATGGATAAAAGCTCTAAATAGAATATTTAGACAAACAAATAAAAAATTCCTTTTAAAGAAACCAAAAATACTAAAACCAACTTTAATAACTATTTAGATTAAGTATATTTTAACATATATTTCATATTAAAAAAACAAATTAGAAAAAAGTGTCCATTTTCAAGACTAGAGAAGAACACTATAAATTTGAGTATAAAACTTAAGTCAAATATAATGTAAACCGACAATTTATTTTTTTTTATAAAAAAACTATCGATGTTTTCTTGATATGATTTTAATACATTTTTAAATGGAATTTATAAAAAAATAGTTTATTTATTAGTTCTTTAACTAATACTCCTATTACTTTTTTAAGACATTAGGTTAGTGTTTGCAGGTAGTATTGTACCTAAAGGAAATATTTGGCATATGGTTGGAAAAGTGGGCCCCAAATACAGAAGCAAGAGTAGTGAGTTATTCCAAAATAAATAAGGTTGACAGAAAGTAGATGAAGTTGAACAAAAATGCAGCAAGAGAATTGAATGTACTCAGACTTTTATTAGAGAAGGTGATATTGGTTCAGATTCATTGTGAATTAAAATTATTTATTTCATCTTCAAATAATAATAGTTTTGATAAAAATAAAGTTGAGTTACGCTTATGCTTTTCAGTAAAATATTAATTGCTTTATTTTTAATTGGTCTCTGAATAAATTATATTCATATTTACATTTACAGCAGATAAAAATATATATTTTCTAGATTAGTTTACTAATTAAAATTGTTTCAGGAAGTGATATTTTATTTAAAAGGATCTTCAATTTATTACAGTCAAAATGAATTGTAACCCGCGAGCCAACCCGGCTCACCACGGGTTTGAACCGGATTGAATTTGAAAAAAATGTAATTTTTTATGTAGACTAATTTTTAACCCGGCTCAGTTAGAATCTGGTTCACCGGGTTGAACCCCGTGGTGAGCCGAATTAGCTCACCAACCCACCTAATTTAATTTTATTATTTATTATTTTGTATTTTAATAGTTAGCATTTTTTTCATTATATTGTATATGGTTATAAAGAAGAAGATGTTTCGAGAAAAATATTATAAGTCATGTTTTTAGATTACGCTTGGATTATATAATACTTTTTTTTATTTTGAATTGTCTTTGAAGTTTAACATCATTTTAGTGTGACGTTTATTTAGTTTTGAATTTAAAAAATTATAATATTTTATTTAAAAAAAAACTTATAATTAAATGAGTCAGTGAGCCAATCCGTTTAACCCACCAACCTGTGGTGGGTCAGACCGGGTTCAAATTTTTTCAGCTCGCAAATAAGTGAATCGGGTTGGATTGATTCATTAAGTGACCAACCCGTGATGAGTCGGGTCGGATCGAGTCGGGTTATCCGTTTTGACATCTCTATTTGAATTACGGTATTTTGGGCTACTGAGAGTACAATCTTTTTTATTGAAATACACATATGTACATTTTTTTTTATTTTCTTACTACATTTCTTTATAATTTCTAACAAACAAACTCGTTAAATTTCTTAACTAATTGTTTTAAATAATAGTTATTGAAGTTTTCTTTTTCTGTTGGAAACAGTGAGGCAATCACTGTTGCATATGCACAGGGCATGACATATGAGAGTGCAGAGTCTATTTATGAGAATGTAAAATGGTAGCAGAATTTGTGGGAATGATGTTAGAAGCTACTCCTGTTGTTGTAACTGTTTTGCTGAACATCTTTCCATGATTGCTTGTGGGATCCTCTTTTGGAATTTGGAATATCAAATAAATTGTTGCACATAAATCATAGCATTGGTGAACTTTTAGATTAATAAATATTAGATGTTATGGAAAAAATTTATTTACATTTATTGCTTTTGTACACAAAATTCTAATCCAAAATAATTATACAATTATCCAATGGAAAACCAAAAAATCACAAAGCTATATAGTTCCTTCTTATAAAAGGGAAAAAAACAATTATGAATTATTTAAAATTGTTAAGATATTCTTACATATATCTTAACAAAAATTTAATTAGAAATATAACTAACTAATTGATATAATATTTACTATATATTGAACAATAGTTTAATGTTATATAAAAGGTGTGTTTAGAGTCTTAGCATCTTCCATTTCAAAACCAACACTTCTTGGGATGGAAGAATACGTGGACGATGTCAACGCCGCCAGTATGTTACCTTACAACTATCAATTCCTTCCATATCCCACACATAAACACTGTATTGTTCAGTAAAACTCACCTATTTTTCAAGCTTTTCATGGTTGCTACCCCTTTTAGTAAAACCCTAAAAAAGCAGAAAAATAAACCAACCCTAGCAAATTAAGTAAATTTTCATGGGAAAAAACATCTTAAAAAAAGCGGCATTATAATCATGCACGCAAAGGCCAGAACTTGTGTTGTTATATATCATACATATCACTCTATGTTTAGCATTTCTATGTTAAGAAATTACCCATTTTGATGGAGCTTTGACCTTTTGTCCAACACCAAGTTCGAAGAGCCAAAGATCTAAATCATTAACTCTTCTCACGTCTCTCTCCCCATTTAAAAAATCATATTATCCAGTAAACATCTCGAATTGCAGTTCATAACTGCAATTACGAGAACCGCATTGGGGTTGTGAACACAGTCATCACAGCCTGTGTTTGACAGATACGTTCACATACACGTGAAAAACAACTCCATTTTTCTCAGGAAAAAGTGATTTAATATATACACATTTTTCTTACACTGTGCCTTCTTACAATTGCAAATGGCTTCTTGGTGCTGTGGTTCCGTTCCTCTTCTTGTTTCTGTCTTCTTGGCCATAACGACACTCGCATTGGGTGGGAATTTCTACGAAGATTTTGACAATCTCTTTGGAGATGTAAGGGTCGACATTAAAGATGGAGGGCAAAGCATGACCCTCACAATGGACCAATATTCTGGCTCAGGCATTGGCTCCAAGAATGAGTACTTGTTTGGACGATTCGACATGCAAATCAAGCTCGTACCAGGAAACTCTGCAGGAACTGTCACAGCCTTTTACGTATGCATGTCTTCCTCCAAATTCATCATTAACATTTTTTTCACCATACTCTTCGTCAATATAAGATATATATCTTTATACTTTAAAAAAAAAAAGTGGATTTTATGTTTAACTAATCTCTATAAAATTGATTCATAAAACGAGATTTACACTTAATTATATATTATAAATTTTGTCTCTATTGATATGTATATCGGTGAGAAAAACCAGAATCCATGTTTAGTGTGAGAAATGGCTTTCAATTTATAGATTTCAGCTTATTACAACGTAGAACGCAAGATAGTTTATGGCAAAGTCATTGATATGTTTTTGATGTGCAGCTAAGTTCTCAAGGAGCAAACCATGATGAAATAGATATAGAGTTCTTGGGAAACTTGACTGGAGACCCTTATCTTCTCTCAACGAATATATATGCTGATGGTGTGGGTGGTCGTGAGATGCAGTATTATCTTTGGTTCGATCCAACAGAGGACTTCCATACTTACACCATTGATTGGAACCCTCATCGCATAGTGTAAGTAACAAAACATGTGTATATATAATGTAATTGGATGACATTCCCATTAGGGTTACCTAAAAAATGTGTTTTTGGTGCGATTTCAGAATCTTGGTGGATGACACTCCCATTAGGGTTATGTTGAATAGAGAGACTATTGGTGTTCCTTTCCCAACAAACAGACCAATGAGGATGTACACAACTCTTTGGAATGGAGATGCTTGGGCAACAAGATGGGGAGCAGTGAAGCTTGATCTGTCATATGCTCCATTCGTGGCAAGCTTCAGAAATTTCAATGCCGATGCTTGCATTGCAAATGAAGGTGGTGCAAGCTGCAAGGGTTTCAATGGTGGAAGAGCAACTGGTCTTACTGAAGAGAAGAAGAGTGAAATGCAAAGGGTGCTTTCCAAATGGGTTGTCTATGATTATTGTCGTGATCTTAGACGCTATTCACATGGTCTCCCTTACGAATGCCGCAGGGAAAATTTATTAGATCAAATTGAATAGAAGTTCAATCTATCATGCATTTTCCATTTATCTAATTTCATCAATTCAAATGGACGTTATATCAGGAAGGAAAAGATGGATTCATTGACTGATATAAGCACGTTTGGACTCTCAAAGGCAATTCTATCTTTGGATCCAAACAAATTCTGAGGGAAGATGTAGTTGTTATGTTACACGTAACATGTATATTTGAATTGTGCATGAAATGTTGTTATTCTATTAAATGGAATGAATTTGAAGCTATTGGCCGATATATGATCCCGTTTGCTGGAATTGTGTATTCAAAGTTGTTTCTCTCTTTAATGTTTTTACGTAACTTTTTTTTTTTCTTTATAAATTTATAGGTTCATAAGCATTAAACTTTGTTTAACTAACATTGAGTGTTTCAATGTTTTCTCTTTCAAATTTCGATCACCCCATAAAAGAATAGCATATATCTTCAGCAAAATTCATACTTGAATTTGTTGGTTGCTTCAATATATTAGTTATTACCTTGAATAACAAAATTAAAAAAAGTGTAATTATATAACACTCTCTAATTTGTGAGCATGAGTGGTAAAACAGGTCGTTCAACCGTGTTGATCTACTAAAATTGAGATGAGATGAGTCAAACTAATTAATCCATCATACTAAAATAGTTTGAAATTCTTCATCTTGTCAATGATGGTAGGTGAATTAGCAGATTGACGCACCCCTAATTTTTTAAAATGTTTAAATATATATATATATATATATATATATATATATATATATATATATATATATATATATATAGTATTTAAATTATAACACAATTTTAAATTTCGTTCGAGTTTTGAATCATTATATTTTGAAAATGAATTTTTTTTCTTTTTTACTTTACCAAGGGCATTATGTGTGTCCTTGTTGCAACCGTTCCTCTTCCTCCCCCATTGTAGCTGTCAGTGTCTCTATGAAATACACAGCCTATTTAAAATGTTTTCTACTTACTCATCTTATAAAAAATAGGGTCTAAACATCTTACAAATTATATATCTCTTTTACAAACCATTCGACACTGCTTTGCAAAGGATTTCGAAAACATTATTCACCTCCTTTTAGTGTTTTTCTGTGTTTGCAAGAATATCACAAACTTATAGAGAAGATAAATAACTTTAGAAAAGGTTTTTCTAAAAATGAACTTCAGTTATTAGAAATGTATTTATAGTTTAGACCTTTTATTATAAAAATAACATAATGTTACCTATGCAGCCAAGGGATACGACAATGGTTATTTTCAACAATTAACAGTAGTTTGGAACTGAGACATATTAAGACGAGGTAAAAAAAGATGAATTTTTGGCCTTGGTTATGAATTGAAGCAAAAAGGGAGGGGGTTGGACTCAATTAAAAAACCAAAGCACTAAACCGAAAATAAAATAAAAAATTGGATTTTTGGCGGTAGTTGTGGAGATAACTAATTATCAAATTTTAAATAATTATTTAATTTTAAGGAGCTATGATAGTGATTCTTACCATACTTGTTACCATAGCTCCTTAAAATCAAATAATTATTTAAATCTTATAGGTTTTATGGCCTTGGTTCTCTTTAACCTATGCCAAAAGTCTTTTTTGCTTCGATTATTCTACCAACTACTACCTTAGGTCCAATTTTAATTAAAATATTTATTTAATTTAAGGTTCTTTGGCTTCGGTTATTGTCAAAATTGAGGAATAAACCCTTTTTTGCTCGGTTTTGACTATAATTGTTACTTAAAGTCTACAGTTTTTAAAACAAATCATTATGTTTTTGTAACATCCTATACCAAAAACAGATCTACATATCAGAACCAGTATACACAATGCAGACATAGACCAAAATATATTTTTCAACCAAAAACAAAATTATATAGCACTAGTTCCAAAAATAACCGAAGTCGTAAGGGACCTATATCGACAATTCATTAAAGCACCGAAGCCATAGGCCCTATTCTGAAAGACTTAAAATGTCTGTTTTCAGGGACGAAATTTCAGTTTTATAGGATCCTATGGTAGTGGTTCTTTAAATAACCGAAGCCATATACCTTGTTCAAAGACATGTCAACTTAAAATGTCAATTTTTAGGGGCAATGTCATTTTGCAAGATCCTATGACAACGATTTTGTCAATAATCAAAGTCATAGGCCCTATTCAAAGCTTAAAATATCATTTTTTTAAATTTTATTATTATTATTTGACACCCCTTTAAGCTTCAATTGATTTTGAACTAATTAAGACTAAAAGGTAGATATGGCTTCGGTTGTTTATTGAACCAAAACCTATAAGCTTGAGAAATTTTTTAAAATATCACCCGTTATTTTATGCTTTAGTTTCATGAAAATCAAAGCATATTTGGAACTTTAGAAGCCTAATTCTCTATTAATGTGTTCTCGGTTTATTAAAATCATCATTGCTCTTAAGTCATTGTCTAGGTTCTCATAGTGGATTAATGCATTTGATGGGCCAGTCCATCAATTTTTTGAAGTTTTTTATTATTTGACACCCTTTTAGGCTTCGGTTGGTTTTGAACCGAGACTAAAAGATAGATATGGTTTCAGTTGTTTATTGAATCAAAGCTTATAAGTTCGCAAAATCTTTGAAAATATCATCGTGTTATTTTATGCTTCGATTTTGTGAAAATCGAAGCGTATTTGACACGTTAGAAGCCTAATTCTTTACTGGTGTGTTCTCTTTTTATAAAATTAATCATTGCTCTTAAGTAATTTTTAAGGTTCTCACACACTGCGAGAAAAAAAGGCTTTTAATGTTTGTTATTTTTGACATTCAACGTCCAATCCAGATCCGACATCTTACTGGGAGACATTAATTTTGACGTCAAATCCCCTTCCTGAACGTCAATTGACGTCGGACCCTCCTAAAGCGACGTCATTTTTTTCTAAAAATTTATAATTTGTTTTCACAATATTACCACACATGAAATACAGAAAATGATTCCATCACATCAGAAAATTGTATATACTATGAGTTTCAAGCAATGGTGAATGACCACTTAATGTTGCCAGCGAGATTTGTCAACTCGTGCACAAAACTACATCATAAGCCAAAATTAATCGGTGGAAACGAAATTTAATCGGTGCAAATAAAATTTAATCGGTGCAAACTAAAGTTAATTGGTGCAAAATAAATTAACTAGAAGAAAATCAATCAAACATACCTTGTAGCAGCAATGGCAAACACGAATGAAACAAAAACCCAAACGAAAACTCGAAAGCAAGCGAGGCTCGTGTTCTGAGTTTTTGGGGTTTAAAAGGGCATTTCATGTCAGCCCCTCCATCATCGACATCTAATTGCTAAAAAACCGTTTTGGCATTACTTTTAGGTATTTTCACAACTTATTGATGTCCGGGGAATGGGATCTGACGTTTAATGTGTATTAGACATCGACCCTTTCTATGTGCAATTTGTAATGTCTGAAGAAGAACATTTCAATTCTGATTTTGCAGAAGATTTGATGTAGGGGGGTTGACGCCTATATCGTAAAAAAATTAATATTGACGCTTAAAATGAGATATTTTCGAACATTTTTTACGTCCGTGGAGGGGGGAGCCGACTTATAAATTGAATTAGACATCGGGAAGCCTATAGCCGACGTCTAAAGGCAATAAAAAGTGACTTTTCAGTTCTGTGTGTTGACCATTTGATGTCTGACCTTGGAAAAACCGACGTCTATACCTTATTTGACGTCAGGGACCTATTTAACCGACTTCTATAATAATGTTTTATCTACAAAACTGTCACCTGTCATTTTTATGTTGAATTTTCTTTCGTTAAACGTTAAATGTTATTTTTGTACTAGTGACATTAGGTTAATGCATTTGATACGTGAGTCCATCATTTTTTTAATATATATATATATATATATATATATATATATATATATATATATATATATTTTATAGAATCATATTTAATTGATTAATTATTGTATTTAATTAAATAAATTAAAATAATTAAAATTTTATATGTTTAATTACTTAACTATAATTAATAATTGAAATTTAATTTGTAAATATTAATTATTTAAATTATAATATTATTTTATATTTACATCTATGAAATAATATAACGCAAACAAAAAAGTTAATTTTTTAAAATATTTTTTATTTTAATTTTTAATTTAAAAAATAAAGGTAATCGGATCAACTCGTCATTACCCGTCTTTGACCTACTTGATAAGTTAAACGAAATAGACAAATGGATTGACAAATTCAAAACACTAATACAACTTACCAAAATTTTGAATGATTGGCGAACAATTTCACGTTACTTACTTTGTCATCCTATTTACCTATGTGTAAGAATATCCTTGATAATTCATAATTAAATTCCTCAATTAAATATAATATAACTACAACTTATAACACATTTAGATATCCAATATAATAAGAAGGTAATAGAAGTATTCATCAATTCAATTTAAACTTAAAATTGAATGTAGCAAAATAATTTAAATTGATTCACTAGTACAGAAAGGACTTTACACGTATGTTATTTTGAGCTTTTAACGTCTGATCTTTGTCCGATGTCTATACGTGTGACGTTAATGAGACGTCAGACCATAGGTCAGACGTCTCTAAGGTTGCTCCTGACTCATGGTGATTCGAGTTTACAACTTTCACTACAAAAAAGTAGGGCATTACCGAAGGCCAGAAGCCTTCGGTAAATGCCAAAGGCCGTCGATAATGGGTGTTTACCGAAGGCTTATCGACGGCCAAAAATCCTTCGATAAATCCCTTGTCGCTAACTATTACCGAAGGCTTTTGGCCCTCGGTAGATAATTACTGAAGGGCGAAAGCCCTCGGTAATTACCGAAGGCCAGAAGCCCTCGGTAATTACCGAAGGCCAGAAGCCTTCGGTAATGACCAAACGAGGGTATTTACCGAAGGGCAGAAGCCTTCGGTAATGACCAACAGTGGGCATTTACCGAAGGGCAAAAGCCTTCGGTAAATTGCAGAGCAGGTTTCAGAGAAATGGCATTTCTTGTGCAACCCAGACCTGTATATCAAATTTCAATTACAAACAGACCTGCATATCAGTTTTCAAGCACATACAAACATGCATAATGTGCATCTCAAAGATGCAATCAATTATCAGGAATACATTGAACATCAATTAATCCATAGAACATCCATTAATGTATAGATAATGTAATTATAGTTCAAATATAAAACAATGTAACAAAAGGATGTTCTAACATCCAAAGTTTGGAAGTAGATAAAATTAACACTGAAATGATATAAAGTCCAAAATGTTATAATATCTAAATGTTTGTCTAAGTTATAATAAAAAAATGAAACTAATAATGTACATAACTATCATCAGAATGATCTTCATCATCCTGCTCCTCTACTGATGGGTGGACTGGTGTGGGTTGGACTGATGAGGGTTGGACTGATGAGGGTTGGACTGATGTGGGCTGTTGAGTGGCAGCAGGTGATGAGGAGGGTCGTGACTGGGTGGGAGGGATATTTTGTACGTCCTGTGAGGTTTGAGGCAAGACTCTCATGACCAGGGCCTTAAAGTTTGTAAACTCTGCTTTGAGATCAGTGATCTCCTGGTCACGTTGATGGAGTTGCTGCCTGAGTTGAAGAACGACCTCGTCAGGAGTACTGGTGGAAGAAGAAGGCTGGTGCTTCAGAGTACCTCCTCTGGATGCTGTATAGTTTGCAGCAAGTTGTCCCGCACCATACACTCGTCCTTTTTTCTTCCCACCAACGATGTCGATCCAGCACTGTGTCCTACGGATGTCATCATCTGCATTACTGGCATCATCCGGTGTAGGAGCTGACTCATGTTCAGATCTAACCTGTGAAAGTCTCGTAGAAAAGTCTTCCTGTTGAAACATTAAAAGCAATGTCAGGGAACGATAGTATAACATAAATGAACAATTAGTAATAGTAATAGTGTTATTTGCTTACATGAGTCTTCCGAGATCTTTCATCAACAAATTCATTAGTTCCCTTCCGAACATGAGTCTGTGCGAAGACCTCATCAACATGGACCGCCCGTCCTAGAGCCTGTGCTTGTAACATAATTAAGAATTACAAGCGTACATATGAAATAGAATATACATAACTTATGTATGAAAGAAAAAGTTATGTAATGAGATTATACCATACGAATGGCATGCTCATGAATGGTGATCGACCCACCAGTATGCAGGGTGCCACCCCTTTCAGACGCTCTGTTCCGCTGGGCTTTGGCACACTTATTGCGGAACTCTACTGTATTCCAATGAGCCAGTAAAGAGTTCCAAATGTGTTCACCCAGCCAGTTAGGGCGCTGTCCTGCATTGCGGGCATCCCTAAACATCTTTGACAGCCGATGAGATGCTTTCATGTGGAAATTTCTGTGTATCTGACTTTCATGTTCAGGTTTCCACTGCACCTTCATCTGTAACATTAAAGAGAACAAACATTGATTACAAAACATACTAAAATAAGACGGACATTAGTGTAATAGATTGCTCACCTGAAAGCGCTCCCAGAATGCCTTTCTGTCGTCATGAGGTATTGCTCCCCAAGTAGGCCATGGACTTAAATACTGTTGCTTTATTGAACGTGTGATGGCCTGGGAAGCAACCCTAGATGGAATAAACCTGCATAACGAAACTCATTTCAATTACAATATGGTTTAAACATCAAATGATATCAACAGATTATAAACTTACCCTTTACCATAGGGCTCAATCCATGGTCGATCATGGAGGGGCGGGTCAAGACCTTCACCATCACCACTTGAATCTGGATCAGCAAGTGGTGTGTCAGTCTCAGAAGGAGGTACAGAAGATGAGGAAGGTATAGAAGTAGGGTCAGGGAGAGGAGTGGGGGTAATAACAATAGGGGGAGGAGTGGGGGTGGCAATAATAGGAGGAGGAAGAGGGTGTGCTGCAGGGGTAGTAGAAGGGTGTGCTGCAGGAGGAGGAGAAGGGTCTACTGCAGGGGTAGTAGAAGGGTGTGCTGCAGGAGGAGGAGAAGGGTCTGCTGCAGGTGTAGGAGGCTGTATAATAGGGGTAGGAGGAGGCCCCACAGATGATGTACTACCTGCAGCAGTGGTAGGTAATCTAGCAGGCACCCTAAGTACATACTTTGGTGCCTGCCGTTGCCTCTTTGTAGGCCTTGCTACCCCTTTTCCTTTATCAGGACGCTCTGAACCTTGTCTTGTCATTACTGCATTCAAATGGTTACAAATAAAGCGAAAAAATATAAATAAATAAAGAAGGATCAATTGTTTTCAAAGTCAATGTATAAGTAATTGCATACAACTTAAAGATGGTATTTTAGATAATGGTTATGAAATGATAGTCCAATTTGCTACAATAGATGTTCAACATTCAATCATCGTCATCATCATCATCATCTTCATCTTCATCTTCAGCATCGTCTTCTTCTTCTTGTTCTTCTTCTTCATCGTCATCATCATCATCATCTTCTTCTTCTTGTTCTTCTTCATCTTCTTCTTCTTCTTCTTCTTCTTCTTCTTCCTCTTGTTCTTCATCACCTTGTATTGTTGCTTCTAATTCATCTCCATCACCATCAGGGTCGACCAATGCGGTTATACGTTCAACTTCGATAATTTCTTGTGATTGTGACATTTGGTCAAGTTGGTAGGCTACATCTTCCTCAACTTCATTTGAGTCTATGCGACCTCTAGGCTTCGTTTGTATTGCTACGGCCCAACCACGCTTGTCAATATTGCGAAATGGTGGATATGGCACATAATAAACCTGTCTGACATTAGATGGTAGAATGAAAGGATCAAAAGGCCCATATCTTAATCTCTGGTTCAGTTCGACAATATTAAAGTGTGGATCGACTCTAGTACCAGCTCTAGAAGGATCAAACCATTCACAATAAAAAAGTACCACTCTGTTTGGAGAAGTAGTGCTGTTGTACTCTAACTCATATATTTTATGAATGATGCCGTAGAAATCATCATAAGACCCCTCTGTTAGGCCCTTGACATACACACCACAATTTGATGTTTGCTTTCCTTTAGACCATTCATGTGTATGGAATTTGTAACCATTGATGAAGTAAGTGTGCCATTCTTTGACACATCTCATTGGCCAATTGGAGAGATGTCTTAACTCTTGAACCGTGGGAGTTAACGCCTGATTAAAAACCTACAAAGGTACTAACAAAATTATAAAAGCAATAGTCAAATTAACCTTGCTCTAAACGTAGGGAAAACTACGGACCTGATTTCTAAACCAATGGGGAAACTCTGAGTGTATTCTAGCAGAAGTATTTCCTTCTGCGACTTGCTCAGCCACAACAAATGAGCTGGTACAAATGAAATTCATTAGTGTATAACAATTAAACCGTTTGATAGATTAGAGATGGATGATGACATACTCAAGGTACGGCTTTACTTCACTGCAATTGATCAAAACATGGACATGAGCAGAGTTGAATTCAGCATCAGTTAACCAATGAGTGAATTCTTTCCCTGCGTGACGGCCTGATTGTCGGAAAACTGATAATGCACATTCATGTGGTTCAACTTGCCATTGCATTTCATTTCTGACATGAGTGGGGGACAACATGAAGTTCTTGAAATAATGTGAACAAAAATAAGTTGTCTCTCTGTGCAAGTAAGCTGCACAAATTGAGCCTTCCACTCTAGCTTTATTTTTAACTGAGCGTTTGGATTCTCCCATAAACCTTTCAAAGGGATACATCCACCTGTACTGCACGGGTCCCCCAAGCCAAGCTTCATATGCAAGATGAATTGGAATGTGCTCCATTGAATCAAAGAATGCAGGAGGGAATATTTTTTCCAATTTGCAGAGAATAATCGGGATATTTTCATCCATCTTTTTAAGGGAATCTTCCTTTAGTGTTGTGCAGCACAAATCTTTAAAGAAGTTACTGATTTCTATCAGTGGATTTAACACGTGCATTGGCAAACAACTGAACGCAAGAGGGATGAAAGTCTCCATGTATACATGACAATCATGACTCTTCAACCCTTGAATAGTACCGTTCTGAACATTGTCACATCTGGACAAGTTAGAAGCATATCCATCTGGCATTCTAAGCTCCTTGATCCATCCACACATTATTCTTGTCTCGTCTTTTGACATGGTGTAATTTGCTTTTGGTTTAAATAATCGGTCGTTACCTTGTGCCTTCAACTCTAAGTCTTTTCGTCCACAATACAAAGGTAAATCTTTTCTTGCTTTCTCATTATCTTTTGTCTTACTTTTAACATTCATAACTGTGTTGAAGACATTGTCAAAGAAATTTTTTTCTGTGTGCATGACATCGATGTTGTGTCTTAGCAAGTTGTCCTTCCAATAGGGAAGTTCCCAGAATATGCTTCTTTTAGTCCAATTATGCCATTCCCCAAACCCTTCTAGCCTATTCTGACCACATTCAGTCACTTTTGGATAGTCTTTCACTCTTCTCCACACGTGTGATCCAGTCAACTTTGGCGGGGGCATATCCGTTTCAACTTGTCCTTTGCGAAATGCCTTTTTGTTTCTTCTAAAGGGGTGATCAATGGGAAAGAACCGTCGATGGCAGTCAAACCAACTACTTTTCCGGCCATGACTCAATTGGAATGACTTTGTATGTTCCATGCAATGTGGACAAGCTAATCGACCATGTGTGCTCCAACCAGATAACATGTCGTACGCTGGGAAGTCATTAATAGTCCACATCAAGGCTGCCCTCATAAGGAAATTTTGCCTCCTTGAAACGTCATACGTCCAAACACCATTCCATAACTTCTTCAAATCATCAATCAAAGGCTCCAAGTAAACATCAATCAATGATTTGGGATTAGACGGACCTGGTATTATACACGATAAAAACATGTAAGGCTTTGTCATACACATCTCAGGTGGTAGATTGTATGGGGTAACTATCACGGGCCAGCATGAATACGGTGATGCAGACGCCTGAATGTACGGGGTAAACCCGTCAGAGCATAGACCAAGTCTGACGTTACGTGGTTCACTAGCAAAGGATGGATGTTTACGATTGAAGTGCTTCCAAGCTTCACCATCGGAAGGATGACGCAAAAGACCTGGAGTTTTGTTACCATCATGCCATGTCATGTGTTCTGCTGTTTGCATTGAAGTAAACAATCTTTGTAATCTTGGAATTATAGGCAAGTAGAACATGGACTTTAATGGAATTGGTTTTTTTTGCCTCCGTCCAGCATGCATTGTCTGATATCGAGGTGAGCCACAAAACTTGCATTCAACCAACAGTGCATCATTTTTGCCACTGTCATTGTCATAGAATAACATACATCCATTAACACAACAATCAATCTTCTTCACATCCAATCCCAACTTTGAAACACATTTTTTGGCTTGGTAATAGTTCTTCGGCATGAAATTGTTTGGTGGTGTCAAATCTAACATCAATTTTGTATAGAAGTCCACTGCTTGAATGGGAACGTTCCAATTAGATTTCCCAGCCATGAGTCTAATGCACACTGACAATTTTGACTCAGATGAACCTTCAAATACAGGTAGATTTGCCTCTGTCAATAAATTGTAAAACCTCTGCGTCGTTTCATTTGGAGGCTCTTCATCATGACTATCGTATGCTTCTTCGGCATGGTGACGAAGAGCATTGTCGACCATCTCTTGCATATAGGCAAATTGATCTATCTCAGATGTATGTACAACAGTATTCGAACCTGATGCAAGCCGTGTTTCAGCTCCAGTGGAGGTTGAAGGAATTTCTTCACCATGAAATGTCCAAACCGTGTAATTAGGCATGAACCCTTTTTGGTAAAGGTGGACTTTGACGACTTCATCTTTCAAAATCCTTGTACATTCGCACTTGATGCATGGACATCGAATCCCTCCATCAAGGGCATAATATTGATATCGTCGGGCTGTCTCCACGAACTCTTCAACTCCGATGACAAAAGATTCCTTCAAACCTCTCCTTCCACTATAACAACGGTCGTACATCCATCCACGATGGTTGACAAAATGGGCCATGTTCTGTGACAAGCCAAACAAATAAAAACTTAGCCAAAACAGCAACACTCCATGTGACATAAGTAATAAACCTATTACTACTCAAGTCGAACATGGAAGGCAATTTGAACACTATGGTCATAGGCATTCAATAAGGGCATGCAAAGAGAAGTCCTCGGTATCGAAATGCCTTAGACACACTAAGGGGCTGTGTATTAAAGTTGGAGGAGACAACCTATTACTACTGAAGTTCTCTTTTCTAGAGTACTTCCAAATATTTTGTAGGTTCTAAGTGTTTATAATAATTTTACCCTTCTCATTGCATTGAGAATGTGTGTAGTACCATAGGATTTTAAATGACTACTTAACTTAATCAACTTGTAGCCTCATAAATGAAAGACAATATACATGAACATACAACATAGACATCAACATAATTTAGGCAATCAAATATCTATAAAAGCATGGATATATAATACATAACATAATTTAGGCAATCATATAGCTATAAAAGTATATACTGACAATCACATTAATTTTGCTTAAATTTGGAAGTGAATTAGTGATTTTCGAGTGTACTGTGATTCGTTGTTGTTTCAATGTTTAAACACCTTTAAATTGATGATATTAAGTTGCTTGAATCATGACTTAAGCTTTACAAACACTACCAATCATTTTTGGGTTTTAAAGCACACTTTTAAAGTCAATTTTGTGGTGCAGTTTTCGTTTTCAGTGCTGTTTGATTTTGTATACTTTGTATTTTCGAATTGTGCACTCATTTCTATCTATCTTTTATGTCTTAAGACTTGTGTAGATAGTTGTCATACTGTTTTGGTTACTACTTTAATACACTATGCATTATGACCACTTTTAGTGTATTCTACTAACTAGTTTTAGGTTCTAGGGTGTCATATTTTGAGTTCTAAGTTGTTTTTCTAGTGTGACTTTCTAATTAGCATTGTTTTACCATCCTAAACTTGTTAGGACAGTTTGTTTGAAGTTTCTTAGGCTAGTTTAGTGTAGTGATCAAAATTTGACCATTCTAGTGCATTTCTAGTACACCTTTTGAGGTTTCAGTTCAAATTTCTGGATTTTCAGGCTTGGAACAAGTTTGTTTGTTGATTTCATATATGTTTCAAGTATTAACAATCAGTAATACACACTGACATTCAAAATATGTGATTAAGTTCATCCAACTCTGATTTTACATTATGGAGTAAAAGTTAGTTTCTGGTCTGCTGTGGTGCACACTGTTTCTGCCAGTTTTGTTGTATATAAAACTTGAGACAAGTTTCTTATGTCATATTAAGCATGTCTGAAGTGATAGTCATTACAATCAATCACAATTCTGCAAAAACAGTAGTTGAGTTGATTTAAATCTGGTTTTTACTATTGTATCATGATTTTATGAGCTTTGCACCGTGTTGCATCTTTGCCATGTCTTAGGACAATTATTAATCTGCTAGTTCTTATTCAGCAACTAGATCTAGTTGATTACGATGTTTCTTGTACATTTCATTGAACCAGCCACCATTGAATCTGCTGTTTTTCTAATTCTGCAACAATGATTAATGCATTTTCTGCATTTTGAGCAACTGTCACAGTGATTTCATGCATCACTGTATTTCAGTGCAGTGTGAGCATTTAAACAAGTTCAATTAGTCATTTCAAACTTCTGACCACTGTTGATTTGGTCCAATTTCATTAAATCTTCAAAAGCATAGTTTGACTTCCCATTTTTTTCCTTCAAATTTGAAACTCAACCAGTCATATACTGATTCAGTGGTTTTTGGCACAGTTTGGTTGTCTATATACATATATTTGTTAGGTAATGGATTGCAGGGAGTTATTCCGAAGAGTCTAAATGATCTCGAAAATCTTCTTGTGTTATTTGTAGATCGTAATAGTCTTGGAGGTACTATTCAACTGGGATCTAGAAATTGTAAAATGTTGTCTATTCTGTCTCTTTCTCACAATAACTTCAGTGGGGGTATACCACCAAGCTTAGGGAATTGTACTGGCCTAATAGAGTTTAATGCTACAGTCACTAACTTAGTTGGCAGTATACCGTCAACCTTAATTAGGACTCCTTAGTTGTAGGTTCTAAGTCTAAAAACTCTTACATATTTGACAATCAAATTCAAACAATTCAAAACAAAGTTTGACAAAACTCAATGTATACAGTATCATAAACTCCATTCAACATAACTTAACATTCAAAGTGGACATTCACAACATTTTATAACAACATCAAATTCATGAAACAAGAATGAAAATAACATATCACATATAATCATGCAATTTCAGTTTAGGTGACCATACCTTCGCCTTTGTTATCCTTTCCTGATCAAGTCTTCTTTGTAGACTATCTTCCTCTCCTTCTGGCCACAATTGCTTTATAAAATCACCTAAGACATCAAATAGAAGTGTATTTAAGGTTATTCATTAGATTTTGTTCCATTAATTTAATAACCACAGCAACAGTTTAAGCATTACCTAATAGTATCCAAAAAGGAATAACAATAACCAACTAAAACATCACCAAACAAATTTATCATACTGCACCAGAATTCAACAAACCAAATTCTTTAAATTTTGACAACTTTTGGCCAAAGAAATTAATCAAACAGTAGGTTCCAAAGAAATTATGCACTACAGAAAGTCACTAAGGATTGTCACATTCTTTCGTTGAGAATGAAGAAAGCATAAATTAATCTCTACCAAAGAAATGAAACCAGAGAAGTTGTTATCACTTCTCTTCCTCTGGTTGCATACATTTTTACTTATGAATACATATGTCTAGTTTCACTAAATCCAAATAAGAAAACAAAGTCCTGTACACTACTTGCCTTTCAATATATATATATATATATATATATATATATATATATATATATATATATATATATATATATATATAATTGAAGCTTTCAATTCAGAGTATAATATTCAGCCTATACAGTTGGCATATTCAGCCTTATAGAAGTGTATATATTTGTATTGTATTATTTGGCATATTCAGCCCTATAGAGTTGGCATATTCAGCCTATAGAGTTGGCATATTCAGCCTTATAGAAGCTAATTAGATGTTACAGTAACAAGGGAAATTACATGAATATCTAAGGTCAAAATTGCAGTGTCTTGGACAAAAAAAATTAGGAAATTACACTTAAATGAATGGATTTTAATACCCCACCAGTATGTGTCCATCTATCACTTTGATAATCTTAAAAAATTACACTATCAATGTATTTCAATCAAATTTCTGCTATTCTGGTCCTAGAGGCAACAACAATATGCTGAATCGCCCATGTGAAGATGGGGTTGCTGCTTGACGCAGAGGTGATCAAAATTTGTTTATCATAACTAAGTGGGGCATCATCATAAGAGTGAATATTTGCTTTATTAATATGATCTCGAGCATTTCCTAAGTTACATTTCAGTGCCTACTTCGTTTCTAAACTTTACTTAATTGCCTATTCAATCTTTGGCCATCCAAGTTGTCAATTTGAAGTCTAAAATGTTCTGTTGTCCATAACCAATTATGGTGCAGTTTTTTCTATGCTTTGGTGCTAATTTCCTGTGATTTTTTAATACCTGCAAGACTTTGTGGTTCAATCCAGTAGCTTGAATGTTACCAAAAGAGTGTTTCTCAATCTGTTTTGAAGTAGCATCAAAATAAGTTTAAACTTTGAATCATCTACGTATATTAGAGGTTGTTTGTACTTGACTGTTGTATATCACATAACCTTTTTATTTAGAGTAAACTAACTGCAAAATCTACTGCTAGAGCAACATCTACTTAAATGTAGAGCTAAAGACACTATTGGCAATCTATATGTTAAAGAAATAAAGCTAAGAAGTTAAGTAAATAAGCAAAGAATTGAATGAAATGTGAAACAGAGTCAACAAAGAACCTAAAAGTACCTAAACAATATTACCTAAGCTATAAACAATCTAAACAAAGCAACATAGAACACAATGTAACCAAAAAGAATCTAAACTAAAGCTCTACAAAGTAAAACAACAAAAGAAGAAAGAAAAGACTCTAAACCAAAGAAACAAAAGATACCTAAAACAATGAACTTAACAAAATATAAACCAATTGAAACAGATATGTAGAAAGAAGAAGAAACTTAAAACAATGCTTAAAATAAAAATAACCTAAAAGGAATTCTAGCTAAAGACTAAAAACAGAACCTATGCAATGAAAAGAAATCTTAAAACAGCAAATCCTAATTTACAAGCTCAAACACAACCTAGAAAATGAAAAGAATCTAAAATAACTACTAAGAAAATAGCAACAGAACAAAAAACTAAAAG
The DNA here is from genome assembly GCF_029865625.1 of Vigna umbellata. Classification (NCBI taxonomy): domain Eukaryota; kingdom Viridiplantae; phylum Streptophyta; class Magnoliopsida; order Fabales; family Fabaceae; genus Vigna; species Vigna umbellata. The sequence goes on from NC_142169.1 coordinate 37,735,267, forward strand.
AAGGAAGACAAAATAGGAACAGGAAAAGAAAGACCTAAAAGAAGTTCTAACAGAATCAATGAAAGTAAAAGAATCTAAGAAGTATTAACAATCAAACTTTGATTCAGAAATTGAAACAGGTTGCAAACCAGGTATTTGACTCAAAATTTTCACTCAAAAATTGTTGAAATAAGCAGAATGACAGTATAGATGGCTACCAATGGTCTAAATGCTATAGCCAGAATTTTAACAGTTTAAACATTAAGCAAATATAAAGCAGATCGCCCAACTGCTATTCCAGTAATTTTGAGCTATTTGTCAAGGTGCAACCAAGCTCTTGCTTTATAAAATCATACCTTAAATGGTCTGCACTTAGTAATGGCTCAAATCAGAGTGAAGAAATCAGTTGTGATGTCACTAACTGGTTGAAATTATAATAGCTTATGGGATGACCCAGGAAGGTGATTTTGATGATGTGAATTATGCACCCGAGCTTTGTATAAACATATCATAGCTCATTTTCGTGTACTTAATATTGATCACTCAGTTAGATGCACCAAAAGAAAATTTCACTCAGCAGAATACTTGGAATGAGAATTAAACAAGTAATATAACTTGACAGATTCCAAAATAGAAGACCTAGACACTTAGCAGGACTAAGTATGTGATTCATTGATATGTTAGTGGAACTTGTCAACCAGAGAAACGTTGTGAGAATGTGAATCTAACTTGTTAGCCACAACCATAACTCATGTTAAAGCTGAATGCAATCTATTTGATGAAAAAATTGTTCTGATTTTAATCTGTGAAGTGTGTTTCTCTTTCTTCTGCTATTATATGCTAATGTGAAAGGTTCAACACATTATGTGAGCCCTGAATTGCTTCTATAAAGCTTAATGGTTTAAACTAAGTACACAGAAGTTCTTTTGTTCTTATTATTAGTTTTTCATTGTGCTAAATTTCTTTGTAAGTTCATTTATGGTCTCTTCATACTTAGTTGCACCTTTTCTAGCTTAGTTCAGTTAGTTGAAAGTTCTTTCAGTCTTTTTTATTGTTAGCTAGTCATTTGAATTCCTAAAAATAGGAATTGGTGATGAGGTTGTGTCAATTTTCTACATAATTGAATGTTGCAAAGTTAGATTTTGAATTACATTGAATTAGTGTCCATTAGCAGCTCATACAAGTTTGTTTTGATGTTTAAATCTTGTTGAAATGGTTAAGTTCCAAGTCAACCAACATTTGTACAAGAATCAAAACCTAGAGGTGCATAAGAGGAAATGATTTGGAAATTAAACTAATTGTTGAGTGAAACTGAAAATGCAAGGAGGGAAACACAAGATAGGAACAATGAGGCTGCACAATTGAAGATGGAAGTTGTAATCATTAAACCTGTTTTAATGTTGACTTAATAGTGCAGCCACTAGTTAATGACAACCACAAAAGAAACAATTATAAGACTTCATTCAGTTTTATCCTACTTCCCAAAACAGCCCCATTTCATTTAATCAAACCCCTGTTAATCTTGATTTATCATGAACCGAACCCCTCACTTAGCTAATACACATGTTCATTACTTAACATAGAGTAGGACACAGTAAGAATAATGTAGTTACTGCGTTATCATGTTCCTTTACAGCCTAACCACATTCAATTTAACTTATTTCAGTCCATACAATCATTCCTATTTAACATGTTCATTACTTAACCTATTGAGGACATATTTTTCTTATACTCTTGATTTACCAATTTCGTCTATGCTTACAGCAATACAAAAACAAATCCCAAAACTTATTCCAAGCTGGAATCAAAATCAAGAGGAATCAAAACTAACAGGACTTTAGTACCAGAACAATTTCTAGTACACAAAATGTCATATAGGAATTCAAAAGAAAACATGGAACGTATTAACCTGCCCAGTCTCAACCCAAAACCCAAGTATAAGCCAAACAATTGAAATTATCACATGATACATATAAGGTACAAAAGCAGAAATATCCACAGTGCAAACAACTTACGCATATTGGTAAGAACAGGGAAACACCCAATTAGATGGACACATTGCACAGAAGTAGGGAAGAACAAGGCAATCAATTTATTCATGTACCGTTCTAAAAAAGAGAACTTACCTCGCACTCCACAACACCCAATTCAATGGAAGCCAAGCAACACCGGGAGCTCTCAACCGAACAGCCAACCTTGGGCTTCACTGCAAGGACCTCCTCACGCTAATGACCACGAATCATCACCCCACCCGTCGCACAAGCCTTACACGCACAACCAAGAACCACCACCCCACCCGCAACACCCACAACCCCACGACGAACCCTAGGCACACAATGCCACCGGACAGAAGAGATAGGTAGAGGGATATGAAGAGAATGAACAATAGCAAGCCAAAAGGAAGGCAAAGGGAGTACAGCCAAATTCTCAGTAGTTCTCAGCAGAGGGGAGGGAGGGTTCTGTTTGATGAAATTGGGGACGAGCTGCACGAATAACCCCAATTACTGAGTTTAATTGGTGGACGCTCTTACCGAAGGCCACAGAGCCCTCGTTAAGGTCTTCTTGACCTTCGGTAACGTTATTTCATTAAGGTCGTCGGTGATTCACTTTTTGACCCTCGGTAAATCACATTTACCGATGACCGCGAAGCCTTCGGAAATACACCCTCGATAATTCAGGTTTTTCTTGTAGTGTTTATATTTTAGTTGAAAAGAATGTATTGTATATTTTTTTTTATTGGATGGTTTTAAAAACGTAGTGGAGGGAATTAGAGGAGTGCAAAACGCAAGAAATCGCCGCCGAAGAACACCGCCCAAGGACACGAGAATAATTGCACCAAAACCCAACGAAAACGCATTTTAATCGGTTCAAATTAAAGATAATGCATCAAAGAGTGATGTAATTGGAGTAAAATTAATTTAAAACGGTGCAAAAGTGAGAAAACGAACCTGAAAAGCATAACCCGTAGAGAGAAAACGCGACAAAGATGATGAACAATGAGTGTGCATAACGGTTGTCTCGCGTTCGCGGTGTTTTAATGCCGACATTTAGACGTCGGTTCCCCCAATAACAGACGTCTAAAGTTCTTTAGAAGTCGGAGTGACGGGATCAGACGTCTAAATAGAGTCAAAAAGTGACTTTTTAAATTTCTGGGTTTTGTATTTAGACGTTGGTTCCTCCAATAAGAGACGTCTAAAACTTTAGAAGTTGGAGTGGCGGGATCAGACGTCTAAATGGAGTCAAAAAGTGACTTTTTAAATTCTTGGGCAACGCATTTAGACGTCGGTTCCCCTATAACAGACGTCTAAAGTGCTTTAGAAGTTGGAGTGGCGGGATCCGACGTCTAAATGGAGTCAAAAAGTGACTTATTAAATTTCTGAGTTGTGTATTTAGACGTCAGTTCCCCCAATAACAGACGTCTAAAGTGCTTTAGAAGTCGGTTCCCCCCATAACAGACGTCTAAATAGAATAAATTTATTTTTTTTAACTTTTTCGTTTAGTTTTGGCGTCTATTCGTGGGCGCCGACATATATGACTATTTAGACGTCGGACCCCTCCATAGCCGACGTCTAAATAGTTGTTTTATTTACGAAAAATGCCACCGATCATTTTTACGTTGGATATTCGAGGGTCAGACGTCTAAAGGGTGACGTTAAAGGTCTTTTTTGCACTAGTGATTGATGATTATTTATCCAAGGAACTCAAATTATTTACTAGGTGTTTCGATAGAGATTAGTTCAGGATCGAGAGACTAACATTTCCGACGTGTTCTTCTTGCTTCTGAACGCTTGGATTGTCTGACCCACTCGCTTTTAGTCTGGACCGCTCGGTTGTATTTTTGACCAGGGGGGATGTACCTGCAAAAGGCACTCTAACGCTCAAGTTAGGAGCGGTTTAATGAACTCTTTATCACAATTGAATATTTGAGTCTCGTAGAGTGTATATTGAACGTACCTGGCTTTTGGCCTTGACCTTCTATTTATAAGTCATCTCATGGATCTTTTAAACTAACAGAGATCCAATAGAATAAAAACAAACTTACCTTTATGTTCAGTTAGTTACTGATAAACAACTTATCTATCTTTAATCAGATATCTTTGATTATTTTGTCGTCTGCTAGACTATTGGCTCAATAATAATTTGAACGTTGGCCCAATTAGGGCTCAACATTGTTGAAGTAGCGGATGGACCAAACGACACTTAGTGGATGGACCAAACGGTCCATACCGTATACCATACATATGCCCCCCAAGTCTGAGTTAACCGTTTGGCTCTAGCCAAGGTTAAGTATAGGACTTGTATGAGCTTGGGAGAGATCGTTCTCGTTGTATTGGGGATGTTGTTTTGATTGTACTTTGAGTCGTTGCTTTTTAGAACTTTTTCTTCTGTGGCCGAATTGCCAGATACCTTTGAGGTTGAATGCTTGAACACTTGAGGCCATGGAAGGCTGAGCAGTAGAGGTCGAATGGCTGAAATGTAGATGATCAAACTCATTTTATAAGGCTGAACGACGAAGCAAGCGAGACTGTTCGGTTGAAGATTCAAATGAGAATGAATGTTCCTCAGTTTTTAGCATCTGTCCTAAGAGTTCACTAGGGAACTTCATGATGGTCGAGCGCGTTCGGACTTAAGCATAGGAGTTCGCTGGGGAACTTTTTTATGGCCAAGCTTGATTGGATTAAGACCAGGAGTTTATCGGGCAACATTCCCTGGGTTTTGCTGACGAGATTTACATGTCACGGAGCTCACCGCTCGGTTTAGGACCAGAGTGAGAGTTCACGAAGAACGTTCCTCACCGCTCGGTTTATTGACCTAAGAGTTTGTTTTGGAACTTCCTAGTGGACGAGAGTGTTAGTCCTCGGGGACATCCAACACCGCTCGGTTTAGGACGAGAGTGAGAGTTCACGGAGAACGTTCCTCACCGCTCGGTTTATCGACCTAGGAGTTCATTTTGAAACTTCCTAGGGGAAAAGAGTGTCAGTCCTCGGGGACGTCCAACACCGCTCGATTTAGGACGAGAGTGAGAGTTCACGGAAAACGTTCCTTATCGCTCGGTTTATTGACCTAAGAGTTTGTTTTAGAACTTTCTAGTGGACGAAAGTGTTAGTCCTCGGGGACATCCAACACCACTCGGTTTAGGACGAGAGTGAGAGTTCACGGAGAACGTTCCTCACCGCTCGGTTTATCGACCTAGGAGTTCATTTTGGAACTTCCTAGTTGATGGAAGCAACTCCAGGAAATGCAGAAGAAGCTTCCCGAAGCAGAGAACTGGCAGCGGATTTGAATGAATCAGTGGAGTTACGGAGTGCACGTAAGGTGTTTGTGAATATGTTGGAGGTGTTGAGTGGTTGTGTTTGGTAGAGTTCTAGCTCAAAAAGCTTTCCAAAGGGGAAAGAAGCTAGAGGAGGTGCGAGATAACAATGCACAAGGTTGAACTTGAGAGTAAAAGCTGAAAATTGGCAGCATTTCCTTACTTCAAATCAAGTTACATTTACAAGTGATGAAACTCTCTATTTATAGAAGAAGGAGAGCTTCTAAAACGTATTGTGCAAGTTATTTTAAATGTGCACATGTTGTAAAACAGATGGAGGAAGCTTGGGGAGCAAGTTGTAGTTGCCAACTCAGCAAAGCATTTGGAGAAGATGGAGTTGCTGTCTTTGGGCGTTGACGTAGTGCAAAGGCCGTGGACACCAACCATTCATTTGTGCTTCTTTTGTTTTCTTACGTGGCAGCCTTTTGGAGTTGCTTAGACATGGTTCCTCCCTTTTATTAATATTCTACAAAAGCAATGTAAAAGTATTTAGCAAAGAGAACATTCTAAGATTTTTAGAAAGAAAAGATTAAGTCCTTTATTCAACTTCCCTTTCTTGGTCTTAGAGTGAAGTTGATACTTCTTTGGATGGTAAGTCCCTAAAGGGGTTGCCATCTTTCCCTCCCTCTTTAAAACGATTTGTCCTCAAATCGGGAAGAAAGAAAGAAGCACAACTTTGGGTGCTATTGGCCACCGGGATCAAAAATATATCTACAAAAAATAGAAAAAATTAGTATGATGAATGAAGTATATGCAAAGGTAAGAAGATAAAATGAAGGCCTTTTGACAAAAATGGTTTTAGAAGAAATATTGGCCTTTAATATTTTTTTGAATTCACTTTGTTTTGAACATTCCCCAGGATAAAATGAAGAAACAAAGTAATGTTTTTGAGAAGAAGATTCAAGGTTTTTACCTATTAATGAAGAAGTTAACAACATGCATACCTTTGTATCCTTCTTCTTTTCTTGAGAAGGTTGCTTGGCCAACCTATTTTCTTGTTTTCTTTCTTTTTCAATTTTTTCTTTGATTATTATCTCATCCTCTTTCACTTGTTTAGGTGTAAGAGGAATCAATGTGATTTTATTACCTTTATGGAAGAAAGTTATTTTGTTGGTATAGCCATCATGAGTGGAATTATGATCAAATTGCCATGGCCTACCAAGTAATACATGCCCAGCATCCATTGAAATAACGTCACATAAAACATTTTCTTCATAGTTGCCAATGGATATTGCTATGGTTACCTGTGTGTTCACTACTATTTCTTCATCCTCTGTTATCCACTGAAGCTTATAAGGCTTGGGATGAGAAATAGTAGGTAAGGACAATTTGTTCACCACTCTAGAACTACAACAATTGCAAGAGGAACCACTATCCACAATCAATGAACAAGTGTTTTCAAAGATTTTACATCTTGTTCTGAATAGGTTTTCCCTTTGTGATTGTTCTAGTTCAGTGGTTTGACTTCCAAGAAGTCGTCTTACCAATAATAACTCACCTTCACAAGGTAAGGCTTCTTCCTCAGATATAGAAGTATCTGAGTCACTAGAAGAATCTTCATTTTGACTTTGATGGTCTAAGAGATAAGTAGACCGTTTGCGAGGACACTCAGAAGAATAATGTCCTCTCTCTCCACACTTAAAGCATTTGGTCTCTCTACCCCTTGTTTCTTTTGAAGATTCTTTGTGAAAGGTATTTCTTTCTTGCTCTTTCTCTTTTTCTTTACCTCTCACTTTCTCTTTTTCTTTTTCTTTTTCGTGAGGCTTTTCATACCTCTTTGGACTACCCTCCCTCTTAGGATTTGTCCTATAGTCGGAGGTGGTAGGGTAGTGATAACAGTTGAAAAACTGTTATTTTCATGCTTAAAATTGACACAAAAAGCAACCTTTACACTTAGAAACTAGCTTGAAATCATGCTTTTATCCATATTTTCAGAAATAAGAGAGCTGGACAGGTTTATGCTTGATTTCAGTGTTTTTGTACAGGTTTTAAGGTGAATTTAGTGAAAGAAGTGAAGAAGGAGAGAAATGGAATCAGAAAAGTCAACCAGAAACCAGAAAAGTCAACCAGACAACCAGAAAAGTCAACCAGTCAACCAAAAAGTCAACCAGTCAACCAAAAAGTCAACCAGTCAACCAGAATACGAAAAAAGTCAACCAGACGAGTTTTGGGCCAGTTTTATGCGATTTTATGATCTGTTTGGGCCTGGACCCGTTTTCTATTATTTTTATGTCCTATTTAAAGACCTAGATGTCTTAGGGTTGGTATCTTTGGCAGAAACAAAGCAAACACTCTCTTCTCCACCCCTTTGAAGGAGGATCTTGGATGCTCAGGCTACCTCTTCACCTTTCTAGGGTTTTATCTTTCATTATTTCATTATTGTTCATCTAGGTTCACCATGAATATGGTGAACTAAACCTTGTATGTTTGTTGGGGAATCAATGTAATCTTTTGAAGCTCTCATATATGGAATTTGTGCTTGCATCTTAATGTAAGATTTATGCTTTCTTTCATCATTAGTTAGGGTTTTTCCTCTTTGCTTAATGCTTGCTTTGTTTAACTCATTCAATGCATGATTATTGATTTTGTCGATACGGGAACGTACGGGGAAGTCTAGATCCGGGGAATCTCTCCCAATATTATATTGGTTGTCGTTAAGCTCCTGCACTTGATGAACTAATTATTAGGAATGCTAGGAATTGTATGAACTCGTAATTAGGGAGAAGCCTTCTTGAAAGGTACTTTAGAGAGTGGCATTAACAATGATGATTTGAATGTTGAATTCCTAAAATATATGAGAGTGGATAAGATGAAATTGAACCCCAACAACATATTCACCTATATATTTCATTGAAAGTGCTTGTCTTTTGCTTTTGCCATTGATCAAAACTCATGCATACATGTTTATTTTTTGTCTTGCATATTAAACTCCAAATATTTCGTTCTTAAGTCTTAGCTAATCAACAAATCACATAACTAAACTAGGTCGTGAGTCCTTTGGGAGAACGATACTTGGTCTTACCGAGTTTATTACTTGAAACGATTCGGTCATACTTGCCGATTGTTCAACAAGTTTGTGACATCATATTTTGGTGATCATAAATTTGTCCATCAAGTTTTTGGCGCCGTTGCCGAGGACTCTGGTTTAACTGGTTAATTTGTGTGATTATTGATTATCTTTGACTTTAATTTTGAATTTCTGTTTTTATTTTCTGTTTTTATTTTTTCGGTTTTTATTTGATTTGGTTTTATTTTATTTGATTTTATTTGATTTTATTTTATTTGATTTTATTTTATTTGATTTTATTTTATTTTATTTTATTTTATCTTATTTGATTTTATTTTATTTTATTTTATTTGATTAGATTAGATTTTATTTGATTTGATTAGATTAGATTTTATTTTATTTGATTTGATTTGATTAGATTAGATTTTATTTGATTTGATTTGATTTGATTAGATTAGATTTTATTTTATTTTATTTTATTTTATATTATTTTATCTTATCCTATCCTCTGAATCTTTTATCTTCTGAATCTATATCTTCTCCTATATCTTTTTGTGCTAACAAATTTTTTCTAGGGTTTTGTTTTCTTGTGCATGCAGGAAGCAATCAGAACAAGGAGCAAGAAACCAACAAAACCTCTGCTTGAAGGCTTAGACGAGAGTAGACGGAGGAGAAGAATTCGAACTTCTAGAGAACTTTTCCCTTCTCCAGAAACTCTCTTACAATCATCACCACAAGGTTCTGTTCATAGCACAGAAAATATGGAGAACAACAATGTTAGAAGAACTCTTGCTGACTACACCAATATAGCTAGACCTAGAGTCAATGCAGCTAATATGGAGGTCAAACCAGCACTGATTCAACTGGTGAAAAGCAACCAATTTAATGGGTTATCTCATGAAAGCCCATATGAGCACCTCACTACCTTCAATGATATTTGCAACACAGTCAAAATTAATGGGGTGCCAGACGAAGCTATCAAACTTAGCTTGTTTCCTTTCTCATTGGAAGGCATTGCTAAGCTTTGGTTAAATTCTTTCCCAGAAGAAAGTTTCACAGAGTGGGAAGCAGTGGTCACAAAATTTTTAAACAAGTACTTCCCACAATCTAAGGTGACAAAAGGCAAGCAAGAGATTTCTTCATTTAAGCAGGGTATGGAAGAATCAATGGGGCATGCATGGGACAGATACAAAAGCTTGCTAAGAAAAACACCCACGCATGGCTTTGAAGATCAGGAAGTAGTCTTAACTTTCCTTGGAGGGCTTGGTTCACAAACCAAGATGATGTTGAACGCCTCAGCAGGAGGCAATATTAAATGGAAAACTCCAGAGGAAGCAACAGAGATTATAGAAAACATGGCTACTAGTGATAATGAGCTACACAATGAGAGAGGAGCTCCTATGCAAAAAGGAGTCCTCCAATTACAGACACATGATGCCCTGCTAGCTCAAAACAAAATTCTAACTCAACAGTTGGAGACTCTGACCAAAACTCTTGCACAATTACCCAAAGAGTTGAAAACTGCTGCACAGGTACAAACCCAGTTGTGCGAATTGTGTGGAGGCGACCATATCAATGGTCAATGTGCCTTTCCAGTTGAAGCCGTAGAGGATGTAAACTACATGACCAATCAGTATCGTCAAGGAAGCTACAATCAGGGGTGGAAACCACACCCAAGTATTGGTCAAGGGCAAACTGGGCAAGTTGGTCAATATAATAAGCAGCAGCAGCAACCCACCTTATGGCAACAATTATTTATGCTTAATGAAAGGTCCATGAGGATGGAGGAAACTCTCAACAATTTCATACAGAAAACTGAGTCTACCCAAAGGAGCACTGAAGCTGCTATAAAAAATTTGGAGACTCAGATGGGGCAGATCACCAAACAGGTGGAAGAAAGGCCAAATAGAAATTTTGGGGCTAAAACTGAGGTTAACCCCAGAGAAGAGTGCAAGGTGGTAGAGAGTGTTGATGATGAGAAAGTTGAGCTAGATACAGAAGAGAGAAGAGAAATAGAGAGCAAAAGTACTTTTCCTTTTCCAATCCATCAAGGGAAACAACTGGACTTCACAGAATTATTCAGAATGGTGGATAATGATGCACCTTGGGAGCAGATTCTACAGCAAATCATAGTTTACACAAAATCTGATGAAAACATCTCTACAAAGAAAAGACGTAGAGATGATGAAGCAAAGGAGTGCATAATTGTTAAAAAAGAGTCATTCCCTCCTAAAGCAACACTAATATAACGATGTTATGCCCCTAATAAACCAAAGGAAGGTTTGTCGATATGGTAGCGCACCTAGCTATCACGGAGACGTAGAACACAAATATTCAACAAGCAAAAGAAAGGAAGTATGAAATGAATGGAAAAAGAAAAACGACCCTAAGTGAAAGTGCAAATGACACTTGGAGCCACTTGACACACTTCCACACTAAGATGCGCAACTAGACTACTACAATGTTTAATGGAGTACTTGGAATTGCTTGATAAGCATTTTCCCAAGTAACTCAAGTTTCAAAAGCAAAGAAGAATTTACTACAAAGGTTTCATGATAGAATGCCACTTATACAATGAAGTGTAAGACAATGTAAACAAAGCCAAGTGTGGCAACAACAGCTAAATAAATGAGCTGAAATGTAACTTTAAAGTGGTGTTTTTCTGCTGCAAGGAAGTGCTGGACAGCCAATGGAAATTGCTCTGGAAGTCCACTTGAAGCAATGTTAGCAAGACCTCCACTCCTTAAGATGCTACCCCTTTGATAAGGCCTAGCTGGATGTTAAAACTCCACCACCAAATGATATTCCAGCACACCAAAATTCACAAAACCCGTGAGTGATGAAAAGCAAGGTGCATCCAATTTAAATGCAGAATTAATATGACAGCTGATATGGAAGTCAAGAAAAGGTGATTTCTAAACAGTTTGGGGCTGGAATAAAGGCTAGCACACAAAAGGAACCTAAGATAGGGTCTAGAACAGATTAGAAAAGCAAGAAAAAACTCAAAACAAAGAGCAAATTCAAGTGCAGTGAAAGTGTTTGATGAAAATGCCAAACTGTTTGACAAAATGCCACAAAGAACAGCAGATTTTGGTGTTTTCTGGTTTTGGATTCGTGAACACTGGATTGCAGGGTTTATGTGCTTTTTATGGATGTAGTACACTCTTTTAAGCATATCATTGCATTTGGAAACTTGAAACCAGCTTTTGCCAATCCAAAAATGAAGATTTAAAGGTTGGACAAAATCAAACAGCACATAATTTGCATACTGCACCAGAAAAGTGATGTGAAAATGGTGCTTTGAGATGCAAAAATGAGTTGCAATCGTTTTATGGCAGAACTAATGGTTCAAACAACTTTATATGCTTAAATTGAAGGTGTTCAAACTGTCAAACAGCAAGGAAAAAGACCACACCCGAAACTCACTGGTCCACTTACAAAAATTAAGCAAATTCAATGGTTGGAAACTGATTTTGCAGTGCTGGTGTAAAATTAACCAATTGAACAGTAACTACAAGTTTCAAAAGTTAAAATACACCTGCACCAATGTTGAAACTGCACTGAAACAGCCAAATGCTCCAAATCACAGGTTGAGTTACAAATTATGCAGCATTTTGAAGCAAAAACTGGACCAGAATCAAGAAACCAATAGAAACAAAGTTGGCTAAGGCATAAGGAAGTCCTAAATGACTAGAACTAACTATAGAATATGAGCTAGCAGAATTTTTAAAGCCTAAAACCAAGCTAGGACAGCAAGCACGGTGCAAAATCTTATCAAAAACTGTGACAGCATTGTTTAGTGAATTTTGAAACAACTCAACAACTCATTTTGCAAATATGTGATTGATTGGAGTTACTATCACTTGAAACATGCTTAAGATCATAAAAGAAACTTGTCTCAAGTTTTAGATACAACAAAACTGGCAGAAACAATATGCACCAAATCAATGTAGAAATGAATTCTGATGCAGAATTTGAAACCAGATTTTATGAACTCAACCACACATTTTGCTTTTCTGAGTTTAATATGAGTTTGTACACTTGTAGCAATGCTTAACAACACCAAGGAAACTTGCACAAAGCTTTAGAAGCAAGAAATCTGGTCTGAAACAGATTAAAGTACAGATACCAGATTTGAAAAGATTGTGTAGAATTTTGTGAAAACTGACGCAAATGTTGGATGCTTTAGCTCATATCATCCAGGCTAGACATTGTCTCTTTGCCTTTGTGGATTAATTCATTGCTAAACGTGCATCTAATACACAGTTTGAAAATGGAAATTGAAAGCTAGAACAGAATCAAACATTTGAAACAGAAACAACATTGCACATAAGGCACACGACTGAGACAAAACTGGAAAAGATGAATAAAGCTGGATTTGAACTCAAACAAACAAAGTGCACCGATTAAAATGATGAAGAAACACTAAGGAACAACTGAATGAACACAAACATCAAGCTCAAGTACGAATTAAGCCAAACAGAATTAAAAAAAAAATTGATAAAACAGTGACAGAGTTGACAGCACATGACAGAAACAAAAAATGAAGAAAAGAGCAACTTAGCTCGTTGAAGCACAACGTGGACGTGCTGGCTCTTGATACCAAATGATGGAAGCAACTCCAGGAAATGCAGAAGAAGCTTCCCGAAGCAGAGAACTGGCAGCGGATTTGAATGAATCAGTGGAGTTACGGAGTGCACGTAAGGTGTTTGTGAATATGCTGGAGGTGTTGAGTGGCTGTGTTTGGTAGAGTTCTAGCTCAGAAAGCTTTCCAAAGGGGAAAGAAGCTAGAGGAGGTGCGAGATAACAATGCACAAGGCTGAACTTGAGAGTAAAAGCTGAAAATTGGCAGCATTTCCTTACTTCAAATCAAGTTACATTTACAGGTGATGAAGCTCTCTATTTATAGAAGAAGGAGAGCTTCTAAAACGTATTGTGCAAGTTATTTTAAATGTGCACATGTTGTAAAACAGATGGAGGAAGCTTGGGGAGCAAGTTGTAGTTGCCAACTCAGCAAAGCATTTGGAGAAGATGGAGTTGCTGTCTTTGGGCGTTGACGTAGTGCAAAGGCCGTGGACACCAACCATTCATTTGTGCTTCTTTGGTTTTCTTACGTGGCAGCCTTTTGGAGTTGCTTAGACATGATTCCTCCCTTTTATTAATATTCTACAAAAGCAATGTAAAAGTATTTAGCAAAGAGAACATTCTAAGATTTTTAGAAAGAAAAGATTAAGTCCTTTATTCAACTTCCCTTTCTTGGTCTTAGAGTGAAGTTGATACTTCTTTGGATGGTAAGTCCCTAAAGGGGTTGCCATCACTAGTGGAAAAGAGTGTCAGTCCTCGGGGACGTCCAACACCGCTCGGTTTAGGACGAGAGTGAGAGTTCAAGGAGAACGTTCCTCACCGCTCGGTTTAGGACCAGGGGCTTTCGGAGAGCGTTCCCTGGGTTTTATTTGTATTGCCACGCAACATTCCAAAGTGTTAGGAAGGACTTTTTATTATATATTCTAGAAGATATGCCCCCTAACCGAGCGGTCAGGGCTACAACGACGGCTGCGGCTTCGCCTATGTCTCTGCTCCTCTTTTCTATACTACCATTCGGTACTTCTCCGTGGAGATCTTCTTGATGGGCTCCTTATCTGCGACCGTTCCTCCTTCAAGTATTTGCGGAGATGACCTGCACGAATATGTGCTTCGATCTTATCTTTGAGTGTTACACACTCTTCGGTAGTATGTCCCAGGTTTTGATGGTATTTAGTGCTTTCCTTCATCAGCATTTTTAGGTTAATGAAGCTTTCTAACCGAAAGAAGCTCAGCCCTAAGGGCTTCCTCAAGGATTTTTGCCCTGGGTGCATTGATAACTGTATAATGATCAAATTTAGGCGTTCGGGGGAAGTCCTTTGGTCGAGGATCTCCTCCCTTGTCGTTGCCACCGAACGGTCGTCTTCCGTCCTTTCTAACTCCGCCTGTAGAAGCTTCCAGCTGTTGTTTTTCCCTTGAGTTCCTCATATCTTCAATACGAATGAATTTACCAATCCTTTCCTAAACTTCATCCATAGTGTTGGTGGTCGGGCATACAATTTTTCAACAAAATATCCAGGTCTTAGGCATGAAGGCAAATTGTTGATGATAAAAGTGTGATTAACATCTTTAACTCATCGTGTGGTTTCAGTGTACCTTTTCATAAAGGCTTTCAAAGTTTCGCCCTTCTCTTGTTTGGTGTTTACCAATTTCACTGATGTTATCTCTTGTCTCCGATTGGCTGCGTATTGTCTCCTAAAGAGGGTTTCTACAGTGGTGAAGCAATCCACTATGTTGGGAGGAAGAGGGTTGTACCATTCCAATGTCTCTTCCTTGAGTGATAATGAGAAGGCTCTACACATGACCGGGTCGCTGTTTGTATAGAATGTCATTGCGTTACTGAACGTCCTTAAGTGATCGTCCGGATTAGTTGAACCATCATACTTATCCAATACGAGAGGAGTTTTTTCTGGCATTGGAGCTTGCATGATGGTCACCGTAAAAGGGATTAAACTGGTAGGCCGAACGATTTTTAGGGGTGTTGGCTCCCTTCTACCTCGACTGTTCGGGTTGGTTTGATTACGACTTGCTTCGTTGGTTTTCTCTCGGTTTGAGGCAGACCGCTCGGGAAGGACTCGTTCAGCCCTTAGCGCCACAATCTCCTCAGTGTGTTTCTGTTGCATCTCTTGTTGTGCTTGCGCCTGTGCCTAAATGGTCTGTGCTTGTGCTTGTATCTGTGTTTGCATATCTCTGATCCGTTCTCTTGTGCTCTACTGCTCCTCCATGTTTCTTGTGGTCACCATTGGGTTTCTTCTTTCTACTCTCGATCCCACGGTGGACGCCAAAATGTTTCGATAGGGATTAGTTCAGGACCGAGAGACTAACCTTTCCGACATGTCCTCCTTGCTTCTAAACGCTTGGATTGCCTGAACCGCTCGCTTTCAGTCTAGACCGCTCGATTGTCGCCTGCTTCGCTCGATTGTATTCTTGACCAGGGGGGAGGTACCTGCAAAAGGCACTCTAACGCTCAAGTTAGGAGTTGTTTAATGAACTGTTTATCACAATTGAGTATTTGAGTCTCGTAGAGTGTGTATTGAACGTACCTAGTTTTTGGCCTTGACCTTCTATTTATAAGCCATCTCATGGATCTTTTAAACTAAAACAGATCTAAAAGAATAAAAACAAACTTACCTTTATGTTCAGTGAGTTACTGATAAAGAGCTTATCTATCTTTATAATCAGATATCTTTGATTATTTTATCGTCTGCTAGACTATTGGCTCAATAATAATTTGAACGTTGGTCCAATTAGAGCTCAACATTGTTGAAGTAGCGGATGGACCAAACGACCCTTAATGGATGAATCGACCAGTCCATATCGTATAGTCATTGTCCACAAATAAAATCGATTTTGTTTTACACCTTTGTTGATTCTACTCATAGGTAAAATTATTTGGAGAAACTTCCATGTAATTACCTTTAGAAGAAAGAATGAAAAAACAATTTTAAATAAATTATATAATTAATTTATGCATAAATTAATTCATAGAAATTAAACTATATTAATTTCTCTAAAATCTTTTTTTATATTCGAAAATTAGTTATAAAGATTTTTTTTTTCAAATAGACAGATAAAGAATTCAGTTAACAAATAGTAAAGCAAAAAATAATTATTCAAAAGTAAAAAACACTAATACAAAAATCGCGTACAACGTCGAATATTTTGGGCTTTTAACGGCGAAATCGCGAACAACGTCATATCAGGAGACGTTAAATTTACGTCGAATTTAAAAAATTCGACGTTAAACTTAACGTCGAATTTTGTCAATATTCGACGTTAATCAATTTTTTTTGTTTTTTTTAATTAATTGTGATCCTTTTTTACAACTCTACGAGACCTGAAAAGCAGAAAAACAACAAATTTCAGTCTTTCGTATTTTATAAAGCATGAACTATGAACGTGTAGTATCAACAACAAACAATAATAACTAACAACAAACAAGTTCAATCAAACAACAACAACAAACAAGTTCAACTAAACAACAACAACAAACAAGTTCAACAAAAAAAATAACAGACAAGTTCTTCAAAACGAAAACGAAAACGAAAACAAAAACTAACCTTCAAAAGGTGGGTTCGTTGGAATAAAGTTTCGTCACAGTGAGAGAGAAAGCAGAATGCGCCTATGAAGGATAAGAGCACGAAAATAATCGGTTCAAACCAACAAAAGTCATACATAAAGTAATTAATTAACATGCATTTATATCAAATGAAAGAAAAATTACATGTGATGCTCGTCAAACTTTGTTCGAGAAAAGTTTGAGAAGAGAAGAGGGTATCGCGTGCTAAGATAAAGTGAATGAATTTTCAATCCCCCGCTCAAATTTTTATTGAATTCCCTAACATTTTGACGTCGAATTTAAAAGTCATTCGACGTTTTATATCCTTTTACGTCGAATTACAATTCTAAACGACGTTTAATAATTGCATTTATTTACAAAAATGCCACAACTCATTTTTAACGTTGGTAATTCAGTGGTTAGACGTTAAACGCGTGACATTATAAGTTGCTTTTGTACTAGTGAACATTTTTAATTGAGTCAGTAAACTGGATTACTATTCAACTAATTAAATTCATTTAAAATTAATAGATTGAAAACGAAACAACACATATAAAGCGAAAGATTGCAAAATTCAAAACACACAGATTGTTGGGATAAACTTAAATTTTAGGGTTATATTAATATTTTTGTTTAAATCTTATTTTATTAGTTTTGAGTCTAGTAATATTTAGTTTAATTTGATAGAGATAAAATAGAGACAGGTAGTTATGATTTTTTGTTTATCTAGGTACAATATTATTTTATGATAGATTAAACAAATTTTATTTTTAAGATAGTTGATATTTTATTTTCAGATTTTATTTTTATTTTCGTAATATTGTAAGTATCACGAATGTGTGTATCATGAGATTTTCCTAACAGTGGTATCAAAGCTTTAAGCTCTTAGTACCGAGAGAGAGAAAGAGAGAGGAGAGAGTCAAACATCGTGAGAGAAAAAGTGCTCGATCTTTTTTAGAAGAGATGGCAAAGGTAGTCAACGGAATGAGTGTGCAACAATTGTCAGAAAAGACCAATTATGAGAATTGTTCTTTGCAGATGTAGGTTCTTCTTGGATCCCAAGATGTATGGGACATCGTGGAAGACGGGTACAATTAACCTACAAATGATGAGCATCAGACAGTGAACCAGATTGCTGCATTAAAAAAGATACGAGTGAAAGACAAATCAACTTTGTACTTTCTATATAATGGATTCGAGAAAATAACTAATGCAAAGTCAGCAAAAGAAGCATGGGAAATTCTGAAGGTGGCATACAAAGCAGATACTCGAGTGAAGCACGTCCGAGTACAAGCTCTTAGAAGAGAGTTTGAACATATGGAGATGGATGAAAAAGAGGGAGTTACTGAGTTTATACCTCGAGTGCAGAAGATGGTCAACCAACTCGGAATGAACGGAGAAGAGGTTCCTCCTAATCAGGTTGCGGAAAAAATCTTGAGAAATTTAACGGATGATTTTGAAAGTATCATGGTCACTATTGAAGAGACAAAGGATTTCTCAACTCTCACTATGGAGGAATTAGATGAGTCATTAAAAGCCCACGAATTGAGGAAGAAAAAGAAAAAGACCCGACGATCAAGCACTACAGGTATATTTTGACTCGAATAAAACTCGGATTACTCAGAGCCGAGGTCCTGACGGCAGATGGCAAGGAAGCCGAGGACGAGGTGGACATGGCCGAGGTAATTTTCACAATGATAATGAAGAGCAAATCGGTCAATAGAATTGGCGTGACCGAGGACAAGGAAAAGGCCGAGGAGATCGGTCAGGAGTTAAGTGTTTTAAGTGTGGCAAGTATGGCCACTATGCAAACGAGTATAAATCAAGCAAGTGCTACAATTGTGGTAAGGCAAGCCATATTGCAAAGTATTGCAAGGTAGAGACAAAGAGGGAGATGAATATCTTTACTGAAGATGCAGAAAAAATGTTGCTGGCAAAGAGCTCGGATACAATGGACATGGAAAATTCGGTCTCAATAATGGATGAAGTGATCTCGGTAAAAGGTGCGACAAACGTGGAAAAGGAACTCAAACAAAAAGATGAAGAGATTCAGCAGATAGGGAGTCTTCTGGATTAAGTTAATGAAATTATGAATAAACAGAGGGTTGAGCTTGAGGAGCTGAAGAAGACGACTCTTGAAAAGGAAGAGAAAACATCTAGCGTTCTTGAACCAAATAAAAAAAGGAAAGAAGAAGATGAAGAAGAGATGAAGGCTGATGAGATTTCTACCAACTCAGTATGGTATCTAAATACTGGGGCAAGCAATCATATGTGTGGAAACGAGAAGTGCTTTTATAAACTCACCAAGGTGGAGGGCAAATTTATGTCTTTTGGAGATGACTCCAAGGGCGTGGAACAATTCGACATATGCAGAAGAATGGACGAGTTGGAGAGATTAGGGATGTTTACTATGTTCCAAAGCTAAAGAGTAATATTTTAAGCATGGGTCAGATAATTGAAAAAGGTAATTCAGTTGTTATGAAAAAAAGCAGGTACTGTATTTAAAGGATAAGTGTGGTCGTCTAACAACCCAGGTAAAAGCAAAGAAGAACCGATTGTATGAACTGGAGCTGAAAATCTTGGAGAGAAAATGTTTGAAACAAGATATGACTAGCAAGAGTTTGGATAACTTCAACTCAAATATGATGGAAAGAAGCAAACCCGGTGTGGGATGATGCACATGGAAAGTCGAATAAAGGAAGAAAGAATTTAAGTTTATGCAGGAGTTTGTTGGAATAAACTTAAATTTTAGGGTTTTATTAATAATTTTGTTTAAATCTTATTTTATTAGTCTTGGGTCTAGTAATATTTAGTTTGATTTAGTAGAGATAAAATAGGGATAGGTAGTTATGATTTTCTTTTTATCTTGGTACAATATTATTTTATGATAGATTAAGCAGATTTTATTTTTAAGATAGTTGATATTTTATTTTCAGATTTTATTTTTATTTTTGTAATATTGTAAGTATCACAACTATTTAAAACCCTTCAGTTATCAATAAATAGCAGACTCAAGTTTAGAAAAATATCAGTTTATCAAAGATTTTCTTAACACATATTACCTGAACTCACCACGTTCTTTAACCTTCCATAGTCTTTATAAATTGAAGAAACTTGAACAATGAATGGTGCAAAAATTGTAGAAAAGGGGAGAAAAGAGATTTTCTTAAATCCCAAAAGAAAAGGGAAAAAAACTACATTAATAAGTTTCCTGTATAAATTCTCACAATGAATTGACCTATTTATAATTGTCAATTCGTTTAGAATTGCTAGTCTACCCTGCCTTGCAAGATTCGAAGAAGAACTCATGTTTTAGGGCTTAAATTGAGTAAGATATCCTCAAATTAGTCACAGTATGCTAAACATTTGTGTCAACACATCTGAGTCAACTTCAAAGCTATATTTGACCTCTACTTGGTACCAATTGGCGAATTTGGTATTCCGCAAACCTTGTAGATCTTTTTTCCACTGTGTCTGGCATATAAGGAGCATAAAAATTATAAATATGCTCAAGTAATAGAAAAAATACGAAAGCAAAAATATATATGCACCAAAAGATTAAAAAGTTTCTTCTAAAGTGTAATTCAATTCAATAATAAAACATGATGTTATATTACCTAACTTACAAATATTTCCTGAAAGAACTTATATAAGTAACTAATGTGTCAAAAATAGTAACAATGAATCACTTATATTAATAATGAGGTACCATATTAGCATTTGATATGCACACAAAAAACAACTAACATTTGTCATATCATTATTTTATTTTATTTTTCATCATTTGTTCGTATGTATCAATGATAATATATATTTGTTGGAAATTTAATACTTTTTAGTATATAAGTAAAAACAATTCTCAGCTTACAAAAGTTAAACTCACTTCATATCATAATATTAAAATTTATTTTAACAAAATTTATTATTTAACTGTTATCAAATAATCTATAAATATTTAATCTTACATTATAATTTATATATGTCCCACTTTGATAACAATAGAGAGGAATGAAACCAACATTCACACAAAAAATAAAATAAAATAAAATATAACCAACCCCACTCACCTTCTAACAAAATAAGTTATTCCCCCAAATACCACTAAAAATCCAATCTTGCTTCATTTCCTAGGCCAACAACTACAAACCTAGGTGAACTTATTCCATATGGAGGAAATATTTCCATCACATTTTCTAAATTACTTCCACCTAACATTTTTAGGGAAAATAAGTTGGCAAGTAATACATTGGGTATATTTTAAAGAATTCATAGTTATGATTAATTTACTCTTTCTATAAACAAGAAGCTGAAAGCCAGGAAAATTTATATATACATACATATATAATATAAAAGAACATATTAAATTACTTCTAAAGTAATTTCAGGAGAGTCAATTTTTTATACAACGATTAAATGTATATTATTTACTTGGACCATCATATTGAAAAAATGATATGTGAAAGTATTTTTTAAAACATTATTAGCTTGATCTCTTCTGTATAAAAGATGTATGGATGATTTGAAATTAATTGTTTGAATAAGCATTGTTCATTATTTATAATTTAGATCACTACCATACTTCTAAAATATCATGCATATAGAAACAATATGTTTGAAGCACAATTGAACATCTAAAATATATAATCATTTGAGCAAGTATTTATGGATTAATGAAGAAGTATCACTTGCTCATTCTTTTTACATACTTTAAATCACAATACGCTTCAAAGGAGTACAGCTAAGTGAACATTGCAATAGGTTTCGTGAGCTTCATGCTTCACGCCTAAAACTATATTTCACATGAAAGAGCTTTGATTTTGTGCTTATTTCCGCTGACAAAGTCATAAAATTATTATTACATCTAAATCCTATGGATATTGTATTGGTTTAACGAGTAATGAAACTAAAGTTACTTTAGATTAAATAGTGAAATTTCTCAAATTTTAGGTCTGAAAATAAATCCATAGTTTTAGAGTAGCAAAGTAATCCCAAATTATTTTTCTTTTATTATCAAACTTAATGCAATCTAAATGCTACTTTTTTTTCTTTAATCAAAATCTACAGAAGCTGTAAAAGAATTTGTTCCAATTACATAAGTTGAAAAATAATCGAACTTTTCTCAATTTTGATTTGGGTTGAATAGTGATGGTGGTATGTGAAAGGGGAAAAAATGAGGATCGGGGTCAAAATAAAGGTTCTAAAAATCTATATATTTAGATTATAAAACTAATTTTTAAAGATGTAATCATACTAAAGAGATTTACATCCATAAACTTTCGATAAGATTTAACATTGTTATATAAAAGTTGACAAAGGAATAAATTAACACAAAAATGTTAAAGAATCAAATCAGATAATATTGAATATAATTAGAGGACCAAACTAGTATGATTAATTTTTTAATTTTAAATTAATAGTTTGCATTAATATTTTAACTGATATAAACAAACATTAATTAACATAAATATATAAAACAATGTAAGGTAATGTATTATTTGTTTTTAAATGACTTATTATAGTCATTCACAAATATTATCAAACCAAATTGAATAAAAAGCGATTATCATTTGAGAGAGAATGTTAAGTGAATAATTTTTTTATTAAAAAAATTAAAATATTGTATAATAAAATAAGTTGTTGGAATAAACAATTATAAAAGAAATTAAAATTTTATAGAGAGAGTAATTTGGTTATTTAGAATTAAATGATTCAAAATTTTATTTGAAAAGTAATAATTTGAAAGTCTTTTGTATTTATGTTTTTCTTTCTTCTTTTTTTATACTTTCATTTTGTTGGAGGCTCAATCATTTTCTGTTTATATATCATTAGTTGAGTTAAGATTGAAAAGTTGTTGATTTGATTAACGTTTGGGTATAGTTAGTTCAATACCATGTTCACAAGAATTACTTTTAAAAGAAAAGTTTATTGTTATTATTTTTTAGCCGACAGGTTAAGTTTTTCTTCTATTGATATAAAGAACCAACATTGTGATCTTTAAGATTGTTCTTCTGACGGATGAAGAAAACATTGTGATCTTATAGATGATTCTTTCTTTTAAAACTTTTAGTTGAGTGATTACATTTTAAAAAATATTCAAATCTTTGTATTCAAAACAAAAGTCTAGTTTGTTTTATATAATATAATATTGTAAAATAAATGTATTGTAAACAATATTATACATAAAATAAACAATATAACAACAAATAAATTGTTAATATATTATTTAATAAAAAGTAAAAATAAAAATATCCACATCATGTTTAAGAAAATAATAAAGTTGTGTTTTGTAATTAAATAAATAATAATAATAATAAAAGAATTTCTTATAAGAAAAAAATAAATAAATAAATATTATAAAGACACGAAAATAATTATAAATCTGAATAATTAGAACTTACTGAACACTATTTCAGTAATATTTATAATAAAGTACAAACTACTATAAAGTCATGCTTATTCAACATTAGTAATGGAAACCAAATAAACTTTTCAATAAAGAAAAGAAAAAAAAATTAAAACTAACTAAAATCACTAGTGAGTACTCTTCATAAATATAAAAATATTATTAAATCTGTAATAAAGAATGATTTATCAAAACAACAATTTATAAAGTCTAATAATACTGATATAAAATTGTACAAAAGTAGCACCAATTTCAATGTATAAAAATAACAAAAGAAATTCTCTATCCTCTTTTTTTCTAATTTAAAAATCTTTAATGATAGAAGAATAGTTGATTTAAAAAAGTGAGTAAGAACATTAAAAAAACATTTTTAATACTAATATAATTCACGTTATTACTAAAAAAAATAGTAAAGAAAGAAGGAATGAAGTTGAGCATGTCACCTTGAAGTGTCACCTACGTTTTCGAAAATAGAAATAAAACACAGCCACCACGGCTGCACCTCCGGCTGCAACCAGCGGCCACATAAACCCTAATCCCTTCTTCTCTTCCTCGTCCTCAATTTCACTGTTCTGTTTCCTTTCCACACCCTTCGCTTCCTCCAAATCTTTGATTCTCTGTTTCAGTCTTTCAATCTCTTTCTCTTTCTCGCCAACCTTCTCTCTCATTTCCTCCTCCACGCGAACTCTTTTACACCGCTCCTCGCTCTTCCGCACTTCCAGAACGCCAATCCTCCGCTCCAGATCGCGCACCTTCATCTCGCTCTCTGCGTTCATCTGCTTCATAGTCTTTGTCTCCCTCTCCAGAAACGTCAACATTCTCTCTCGATCCTCGAGCACGCTGCTCAGCACCACCGCCTCTGATCCGGCCTTCTCAACGGCATTCATCTCCGACTCCAGTTCCTCCGCCTCTCGCCGCAGCGACTCGATCTCTATCTTCAGATTATGGATCTCGTCCTTCTTCGACGCGTTATCGCGCTCCAGCGCCTCCATCTTCGACACGACGCCGTTCGCGATATCCATCGCTGTGGGAGAAAGTAAATCGATGAGATTCGATCGGTGTGAAGAGTGCTCGTGATTTCTAGGTGGCGAAAGGGGGGATGATAGGAACAGTGGATAGTGAGAGATTGATGAGTGGAAAGGAGTGCGAGAGAATGAATGACGAGGTCGCGAGGACGAGCGTTTTCCGGGAAAATTTGGGAGGATTTTCCTGGAAAGGGAGAAGGAGAATGCAATTTTCGCGCGCAGAGTTTTATTCTGTTATCGTTTTCACTTTCCCTCTGAGACGTTGGATTTAAACTTCAAATCTTGTCTAGCTGAAACTCTATTAATCAAAATTTATAGAAAAATAAATGAATAAAGTTTTTTAAATTTAAATTAATTTATTATGAGTTAAAAAATAATTTTTAGAGACATTTAATGAGATCTTAGGAAAGACTGGGTGTAAGAAACATAAAAGAACATTCCTTGATTCCAGAAATTATAACAAATAATATTTTGCAAAATATATTTACATAAATTTCCAGTTAATTATTTGAAAAATTAAATAAGTTAGCGAAAATAACCTGCTATTGCAAAATTTTATTTAAACTTATAAAGGTTAAATTATCACCTCATGAGAATTATTTCGTATAAACTTTCACCAAAATTCATTTATGAGAAACATTGTTTACTAATTTTGAAAAACAAAATCAGATGTTATAAACATGTCTAACTTCAAACTAAAAGACAAACTAAATCAAATTTATTCCACCGAATGCCTCCTTTAAATTGTATTAATCTCAATTTCACACATTCTCATGCCTCTCACACTGGCTTAGTAAATGGTCTTCTATTTTTAGTAATTTTGACATTACTACTTGTTAAATATTTTTCTTTCTTTGATAGCCATTATTAGAAAATCATAAAATCACCATTAATCCTTAACCCTATTTTAAATTAAATTGAAAATTTTAAAAATCGTATAATGACTCGCTACAGTTACACAGTGTCAACATTGATGTTCATTATCCTTTATTAAACCCAAACAATAAATGACACAAGCCAACATAGATCAAAATAAATAATGAAATATTTTTAAAGAATGAAAAATTAAAGATCAAAACCAAAACTTGTTCAATTTAGAGGGAATAAGATGATACTTAAGTCGTTTATTTGGTAAGGTATATGAGATACTAGGTTTGTGAAATCCCATAAATCAAATTAAAAGTACAAACCGTCAAGAAATTTGTTTCATGGATGTGTCTTCAATGCAAACACCCAAAATGAGTTTCTCTGGATTCACTTATATTATAGGACTAAATTTCATCATCAAAAGTCTCTAGACAGTTCTAACCAAAATTTATACAAAAGCATCACCAAGAAAACAGCTCTAATCCTAAAACTGTCATTTTTTTTCTCCAGAGATTTTGTCCCCCTGGTCAAATTATTCACAAGAAAAACACCCTTCTTCTAGAACATTCTTGTCATACCATACTGAACAGGACCCACCTTTCTATGAGCAGTGGCCCCAGCTGCAGCACTGCTTCCACCATATGTCTTTGGCTGCAACAAGTTTGTCTCTATGACTATTTGATCACCTTGCTCTAACTTGTTAACTCCTGCCCTTGTCATAAAAAAGGGATTTGTATCAATATTAATAGCTATATCTGGTGCCCTCTTGGCATTAATTCCAAATTGTTCTTGATCATGTTGTTTTGCTTGCAAAGGCACACTCTTGTCAGCTTCTGTTGCAGCCCTTTCTTGATTTGCAGTGCTGGATCTCTGATGATAATAGTACCCTGGGGGAACAGGTTGAGTAGGAAGCACAGAACCTCTGATAAACGACCTAGGATCATAAGAATCCTTGACAATGTTATCGTACTCGTATGGAACAACTGGCCCCACAACTTTACCAGGTTTTGCTGAAAAATAAATGAAATCATTAGGCCTTCTTTGTTCATTGTTTCAAAAGAGGGTTTTTGATTTTCTAAAATATAGTAACAAAAGGTGGCTCCTAGAAGATGATACTACATAAAAGGATGAGACAACATTCATCAGTTGTTTCCAAATTTTGGCTTTTATAAAATACTTGTTCGGAAAACAAAATTCAAAACTAAACAAACTTTGGATGAGAAAGTGATTGCTGAATAATGTGAAATTGTTCTGAAACACAAAAAGGTAAGAAGGGAATCAAACATGCCTTTAATTATTAATCAATGATCATGCACGAAAACTTAACAGACAACAATGATAACAACCCCATACCTAGTGGAATTCTTGGTGGTCCCTGCATTGACCTTGGCACTAGAATTTTTGTATCTCTGGAATTCCTGTTGCATTCCTCAGCAGTTGGTCGGTTTTTGCAGGCAACAATGTTTGATTGATCTTTTGGGTGTATTGTATTAGAATTTGAATGTACAATGGTTGACCTGTCAATAAGCCAAAAGCATGAGAATATGATCAAACATATTATGCTCTCCTTCCAAACCAACATGAATCATACAAATCATAAATAGTCCCTCCATTACTAGAATGTCAATATTTCATTGATCATGAGCAGAATCAAATTAGCGATTTGTATCGTAGGACTTTCAGTCTTGTGATTACCATCTTAACATATGCATAATATAATAAAAAAGTAACCACTACAATTGGAATGCATCAAATGTCACAAGAAATCCAATGAGCAGCTGAGTTTATGAATCAGAAACATTACCTTGGAAGAGAAACATGCTTTCTTTCAAGTGGCATAACATGACCATTTTTACCATTTTCCTCCAGATGAGCAAACTGCTTTCTGAATTGATCGACAGCACTGTAAAAAATTGCAGCAAAAAAGTAAACTCAGATGAAAGCAAAATTCGAAATTGACAATTCTCAAGAGGGCAAAAAAGATAACATGTTATAAACAGTTGAAAACCAATTACGAAAATAAAAACCTTGGATAAAGAAAATTGGTTCTCTCATTTCCATTCATGTAGTCTTTCAATAGCTGAGGGTGATACTCTAGAATCTCACGGAAAATCAGTTCTCGAATGTCTTCCTTTGTTACTCTTCGTCTTTCAAATTCAAATTCCATTTTTGTGATAGGATGGCAAGATGGCTCCTTCTCAACTTTTGCCAGCCCCTTAAAGTAAGGATCAGCCAATGCCTGAACACACAAAAGCATTTAAGAAACAGTTATCACAAATGTCAAGATACCACAGTATAGATTGTTATTCACTATGATTCATTATATCTTTTATTGTTCACACTATAAATAGCACATTTCAATGCACATAACATAAGAAGCAGAGAAGAATGTAACAAACCAACCTCTTCTGCCGTAGGCCGATCTTTTGGATCAAAAGCCAACAACCTTTCCAGCAGACGCAGTGCTAAAGGGTTTGCATTGGGAAACTTTTGAGAAAACGGCACAGGCTGCTTTTTCCTCATGCTAGTTAGGTATCTCCTTGCTTTCTCATTGCGTACCTGCATCCATCACAAAAAATGGTTATGATCGGTTTCAGCAACTTCTGGTGCATCCTAAGCTACACAACTAAAATGGTTCTTACAGAATTGAAGAAAATATTTACCCGTGATATAGTATCAAGTGAAGGTGTCCCAAGCAGATCTGTCATCAGGTCCAATTGGTGGACTACATTTTTCCCAGGAAAAAGTGGCTTTCCCATTAGTACTTCAGCAAAGATACAACCTATACTCCATATATCAATTGCTGGTGTATACTGCATCAAGATTTACTAAAAACTTAGACCTATCAAACACACAATAGCTTCACATTGAGTAAATAATTTATCATCAACCACCAAAATGTTAGTTCAATGTATCACAGATTTTGCTTCATATTGCAGTCAATACTGAAGAGTTAGTTTGATGGCAGATAAAAAATAACAGAAAAAATATGTAACTTACAGAATGATAACAAAGAACAGATTGTCCTTCCATCCTAGGTCATGTGGTTAGTTAATGGATAGAAAAGGAGATGAAAGAATGAATGTTTGATGGTATGATAAGTCGACACTCAGTACATATACTTCGTCTCTCACTTTTTCAATGTCCACAGAAATCTGGAAAATCCATACCTTTGAGTAAAATGATCCACATAGCTCTGGAGCTCTATACCACCTTGTAGCAACATAATCCTATAGACAAATGCATTAAAATAACAACAAGAAACATCAGTCTCTTCCCTCCAAAATAACAACAAAAATGAAAACAAGAAAAGCCAAAATAAATTAAATATATGAAGGAAGCAAACGATGCAAATATTTAGAGAAAAATACCGTCCAAAATATAGTTGTTGGCGTGTCACTGAAGGCAACTCTAGCTAACCCAAAATCACAGATTTTAAGCTTACAGTTTGCATTTGCCAGTATATTCTTTGGTTTCAAATCTCGATGATAGACATTTGCTGCATTGTACAAGTTAAGAATCAGATACACAATATTGAAATCAATGCAAGCATACTCATTACGAAGTAGACAAATGTTAGACCCTCCCCTTAACGAAGGTCTCACATTTTGACAAATACTAAAAGTGTACAATTTTATGATTTAAGGGGGAACTGATAATAAAAAAGGAAACAAAAGCAACTGATAAAAATAATGTGCCCAATTCTGACATCTCCATTGGTGGGAATGCTGAAAAATTATTCAGTTTCAGATACAACTTCTGAAAGTAGAAGGCACATGTTATAGGCATTAGCCACACAATGTGCATTTACATATACATGTAACGAAGACATAGCAATGTTTACCACTATGAATGTACTTCAATGCTCGAAGTAATTGATAAAGGAAAAACTGATAGTGTTCTTTTGTCAAGTCATCATTGGCTTTGATGACTTGATGAAGATCAGACTCCATGAGCTCAAAAACAACATAGATATCTTTGAAGTCCTTCCATGATGGAGGCAGCATAATGTGTTTTATTTCTACAATATCAGGATGTCGAAGAAGTCTGAGCAGCTTTATCTCACGGAGAATTCGAGCAGCATCAGATATATGCTCGAAGATGTCATGAATCTTCTTAATTGCCACTTTTTCTCCGGTGCGAGTGTCAATGGCTGAACAGACAACACCATAACTACCCTTCCCAATGACTTCTTGAATCCTGAACTGGTTGGCATCACCATATTCAGAGAAAAAGTCCATATCTGTAGCTTATTCCCCATTGCAAAATCCAGAAAGTTAGAATTCGAAAGTCTGAAAACATTAGCAAATCAAACTAAAGCAACAAAGTAAAAGCAAAAGCTTCAGTATAGATAGAAATTAAAATGAAAAGCATGTTTTCCTTCTTGCAGATAAATTAACAGACACAATTGAAAAAAAATTGCTTTAGATTTGGAGAATTCACATTAGGGAAATATCATAGTATCAAAAAGAGTTATAATCTCAACAACAGTCAGATTTTATCTCCAGGAAAATGACCATTTTCACACGCATTGGAGTAACACAGGCAAACTAACATACATATATAATATATTAAATACAAAAACATGAATTGCTTCCATCAATATTTTAGTATTGGAACTGGTAATTGGTGGCTTAAGGGGGATTGAACAAGTATTAGGAAAATTATTTTAATAATTAAAAATACACAAAAAATATTAAAAAATATACAATATCATAATTTGTCGATGCTAAAAACTAAAATAAAACACAATTTTATAGGTTCTTAACATTAAAATTACACATAAAAGTCTAAATAAACTATGTGTATCATGTTTAAATTGGCATTTTAATAATATACATCAATATTTATTGATAAAAATAAGTTTATATGTAGACTAAAAAAAACGACATATTTATGCAATTCAAAATCAACTTCATATTTCAACTTGTACAAAATCAAATACATATTTGCATTGAAGCAAATCAACATTTTCTATTTTCTTTCAATTCAACAGGAATGTAGACACTGATTCCGCAAGAAGAGCATCAACACATAAAATACACATGCGTTACCAACTCCAAATCCCAACTCTTTATACAATCTATTACACCTAATTAATTATTTAAAATAAATTCAACCCATTCCATAAAACAAGGAAATGCAAGCATAGAGAAAATAGAATAAACCAGAAACCTAACAAAACAAGAACAAAGAGTAGACAAAATCTTATCCGATCAAGAAAAACTTGTAAGCATATAAAAAAGTGAATGCCACTTGGTATTGGCGCAAACTTGAAAAGGCTCAACTCAACAAGTGTGGAAAGAGAAAAATAAAATATGATGGGGTCAATAAAATAGCAATCTAATTCGTTAAAATGCAAGTACATTACATCAAACCCTCCGAAAAATGTTGGAAACTAGAAGATCTAGCGGTGCCAGCCAAATCATGTGCAAGAAATATTCTAGAGAGAGAGAGAGAGAGAGAGAGGGACTAAATCATTGATGGACCCTAAGGAGAAATGCTATATTAAAAAATTCTCAGCACACACCATTCATTCACCAACACAACCATAGACTCATCACACTGAAAATTTGTCTATCTCAGACAACATTCAGATTAAACAAAAGCACACAAATCCAATCTTTATTCCCCAATCCCAATTACACAATTACAAAGCCAATCAACACAAATACACACCACACAATAAAAACTCCACCTTTTTCCGGTGATCTTGCTGCATTTTCCCCTGACACCCAAAAATTCTCCAAAACATACCTATAGAGTGAAGATCAAGCCCAAAACTGAACAAAATCAGGTCCCAAATTTACTTCCCTCAAAAATCAAATCTCTCACACCGTTTTCCTCACCCACATTTGCCCCACCTACCCCTGCTCATTATCACAAACCCACAACAATACCAGCTTATTCTCCCTTCCCCCAAACCCTTCTTCACCAAACATAGAACCCAATTGAGATCCCACATGCACCTTCCCTTTCCAAAACCACCCTCTAACATACACTCCACCCCACCAGCAAAAGCACTCTCATTTCCACACAAAAATCCACCTTTCAGCTACCCTCAACCAGAAAACCACAATTTGTTTCACCCCACAAAGCCAAACCAGAAGAACAACAACAGAAAGCAGGTGCCAAGATCGTCGAATGCATAAGATCTGCGTACACCGACAAAGAGAGAGAAAATTGAAATTTCTTTTAGAACTTTGAGGCTTAAATCTAGTTTATGCCTTTAGTATATCTTATCCATAACGTATATTGAGAGATACGTACCTGAATACACAAAAGTACGCATACGAGTGTGCTTTGTTAATTTTTTAAATACAAAATAGACGGTGCTTGTAAATGGGGGAAAGGAGGGAGGGTACTTTAGTAAATTTGTGTGGCATAGGGAAGATTCTCTCACACTAATATGAAATTGTTGGTACGTATCCCTCTGCGACTGACAGGTGGCATGTTGGGCGGACCCATGACACGTGGCGTGTTTCCATTGGTTTTTGGTTGTAGGTGGATGCCACGTGGCGGTGCTGAAAAGTTAGAGGATTAGTTTTGCAGTGCTATTATTGTCTTATTTGCTTTGTATTTTTAAGTAGTGTGGAAGGATTAGGATGAAAATGTGGTGGCACTTGCCTTTGCATAAGTCAATCTTCAACTATTTTTCTTATTTACTTATTTGATTTATGTGATATATTCCAACTTGTAGTTGGAAATTCTCACAAGATTATTAAAATAAATTTATTTTAATGGATTTTTCTTCATGAACAGATTAAATTAGTGACTATCTCATTAGTAAACTTTAAAATGAATCATAAATATGTTAACAAATGTCCACAATTATGTTAACAAAAATATTATTTTATTTCTTATATAAAGAAATAATGGTAAAGGTAATACTTTTCAAATAAAAGAAATTAGCGTAATTGTTTTATAGTTATTAAACAAAATGGGTAAAGGGGAAATTTGAAGAATTTAAATTCGAGTCATCGTTCATTATGTAGGCAAGTAATTTAACTAAGCATTTTTTTCATTTGTATAAACTTGTGTACAATTTTAAAAAGAAAGTATTAAATGGAAGTTGAATATACTTAATGATAAATAATCTTACAAATATTCATATATTTTATTTTTAATATACTAAAAAAATATTAATTTTGGTATAAAAACTTTATTTACGTTAGTTTTATTTAAAAATGTGAATGCTAAATTTATAAAGAAAAACAAAAGTAAAGAATAAAAAGTTTATTTAATATTAATTCTCTTTTTAAATTTAAATGTGTATTTAATTACTTTAATTGTTAATTTAATTTAAATAAAATTAAAGTTTTTATATTAAATTTATTTTTTATAATATATTAATATTTATTCTATGAAACCGATTATTTATTTTATATTCAATATGCTAAAAACTTTAACTGCATTTAATTATATTTTTAATTTTATGTGTAAGAGAATTAGTAAAAGTTTGCTTAGGAAGTTTATAATTAATATATTACCATAAACTCTAAACGCTTATGAATTATTCATAATTATGGTCATATTCAAATTTATTCAATTAAAATAGAATAAAGGGAAGTTATTTTAGTTTAAAAACTAATATAAAAAAATTTAAATATATTTTTACTTCCTTAACTATAACTCAAAAATTAAAATTGGTCTCAGTTTAAAATTTTGATTTTGTTTGATTTTGTTTGATTTTTTATTTTAGAAAGTTTTGAATTTAGTTTTTCTAAAATTAGTGGTCAGTGTCTTTGATGTTGGTTGCAGTGATGACTTTTTTGGCTAAGGATTTTAAAACAATGAACGGTGACTACATGTAGAGGTTCGTTGGAGGAATAACCAGAGATGGATTACGACTTCACTTAAGGACGATAGTTGTGGTGTAGCCGAATATGTTTTCGGACGATGTTGCCTCCAACGACGACCATGTTGTTGGCGGTGTTAGAATATGTTCAGGTGTACAGGTGTTAAGCCAAAAATATTGTAAGAGTTGTTTCTTTCTAATAGTTGTCTGTTTTTTATGTTTCTAGTTTCTGGTGCACTGATTAGAGGTTACAACCCTATAAATAAAGGGTTATACTCTGCTTTTCATTCAATTTTTTAATACAGATAACATTCAGTTTAAAATATGTTACCTTTTCTCCTCTCTTGTGCCTAATCCTTCATGGTATCAAGAGCATAGGTTCGAAACATGTGAGTGTGAGAGTGAGACAAACTAGTTTCCTAGTTTGTTCTTCATGTTTCAAGAAGTGCATCCAAAGTAGTGTGAGAGTTCTTTAGAGTGTGAATCTTGAGGCCATCAAGAAGGGAGATATCTTGAGTCTTCAAGAAATGTGGAAGAAGAACGTCTGGAAGGATAGGAGTGCAAGAAGGAGATTACGAAGTTATGGTTGGACTAGGAGGAATGATGCAAGGGTCTTATCCAGTCTTTGATGGGAAATGTTTTAATGAGTGGCATATCAAGATGAATGTCATTTTTGGCTTCCAGGATGTTGCGGATGTGGTATTTGAAGGGTTGCCTGAATTAAGCACCAAGGCCTCTAATGAAGAAAAGAGAATCTTCAAGATTCAGTAAAAGCTTGATAATAAGGCTCGGTTTATTCTCTATCAATGTGTTGGACCGAGAGTGTTTCATAGAATTTCAAAGGCACAAACAACAAAGGAGATATGGGAAATTTTGCTGAAAACGTATGGAGTTAGAGACCAAACCAAGAAAGTGAAGTTGTAGACATTAAGGAGGCAATTTGAATGTCTAGCTATGGAGGAGAACGATATTGTTGCTGATTATTTTGATAAAGTGCAAGAACATGTGAGTGCAATGCGTGCGTGCAGGGATACAATCACGGATTAGTACATTGTTGATAAGATCCTAAGGACTTTGCCACCAAGGTTCGATCATATTGTAGTGGCAATAGAAGAGACGTGTGACTTAGAGAATATGGAGGTAGAAGAGCTGCAACATTCGCTAGAGGCTCATGAGCATAAATTGAATGAACGTAGGCAATATCAAGATCAAGTCTTGCAAGTTAGATCCCAATTTAATGGAAAGGGTAAAGGGTCTAACAGGTTTGGCAAAAAAAAGCACAAGGAGGCTCAAGAACAGTAAGAGAAGGATTCAAATGACTCTCAGAATCGAATGAATCACAAGTCAGAGTATAATGGTGATCAAGAAAAGAGCTGGAAGTTTGACAAAAATAAGGTTAGATGTTTTAATTGTCAAAAACTTGGACATTATGCAAAAGAATGCTGGAAGGGTGAAGGTGCAAAGAATAAACCCAAGAACCAAGCCAATCTTGCACAAGACAACACATCTAACTCAGAAGTAGTAATGTTGATGGCAAGAACAAGTGGAGATGAACTAGAGGAGGCATCATGGTACCTTGATTCAGGGTGTTCGACTCACATGACTGGAAGGAGAGATTGGTTTGTAAAGATGAAGGAGGTTCAGAATAGCAAAATTAGATTTGCAGATGATAGGAGCTTGACTGTAGAGGGGTCTGGTCAGATTGTACTGCTAGATGAAAATGGGAGAGAAGTAGTGATAGATGAAGTCTTATTTCTGCCAGGACTCAAAAAAAATCTACTGAGTTTGGGACAACTATTATAAAAAGGTTTTGCAATGAAGATGGAGAATACTAAGATAGTTATTCTCAAAATAGAACAAAAGGATGGTTATCAAGGCAAGTTTGTCTCAAAATAGAACATTTCATGTAATAATGAAGGCTGTGAAGCATCAATGTTTTAATGCAGATGGAAAGTCAACAGAGTGTCTATGGCATCTACGTTTTGGGCACCTAAATTTCAGGGATTTGTGTCAGTTGAGTCAACACTCTATGGTGAGTGGTTTGCCTTTGGTAAATATTCTAGAATCGGTATGTCATAAATGTGTCCAATGCAAGCAAACCAGAGTGCAATTTCAGAGTTGTGTGCCTCAAAGAACCTCAGAAAGATTGGAGATTGTATACTCAGATGTATGTGGACCCATACAAACTAAAACTCTAGGAGGCAGCTTGTACTTTGTGCCTTTCATTAATGATTGGACTAGAAAAGCATGGGCATATCTAATCAAAAGAAATAGTGAAGTCTTGGAGGTGTTTAAGAGGTTTAAAACCTTGGTTGAAAGGCAGAGTGACAAGAAGCTAAAAGTTTTAAGAATAGATGGAGGTGATGAGTACATCTCAGCAGAATTCAAAACCTATTGTGAGAAGGAAGGGATAACTCATGAGCTGACTCCTCCTTACACACCAAAGCACAATGGCATAGTAGAGAGGAAAAATCACACCATAATGAATATGGTTTAATGCATGTTGAAGAGCAAGGAGTTGCCATAGTTCTTATGGGGGGAAGGAGTGTTGACTGCAACATATATTTTGAACAGAACGCCCACTAAAAGATTGAAGAATATTACCCTAGAGGAAGCCTGGAGTAAAATCAAGCCAAATGTGGAGCACTTGAGAGTATTTGGCTCTATCTGCTTCAAGCCCGTGCCAGACCAGTTGAGGAGAAAACTGGATGATAAGGGAGTGCCATAGATTTTAGTTGGTTATCATACAATTGGTGGATATAAGTTGTACAATCCAAAAACTAAACAAGCTATTATAAGTAAAGATGTGATAGTTGATGAGGAAAGAGTGTGGGATTGGAAGTCTATGCAGAGAAAGAGTATAACTCTTCATTTGGAGGATGAGACTTCAAGAGATGAATGTGATTCGATGGAAGTGAAGTCTCCTGAGCAAGAAAGGAATCAGAGAAGATCATCTAGAACGTCACAATTACCTTCACATTTGAAAGACTATGATTTATTCTATTATGCTACAGTAACTTTAGAAGGAAACTTGGTCCATTATGCTCTTGTTGTTGAAGTTGAACCCATGACTTTTGAGCAAACAACTACAAGTGACAAGTGGATGAAAGCTATGCAAGAGGAGATTGATTATGTAGAGAAAAATCATACTTGGGAGTTGACTGAGCTGCCTGCTGATAAAAGGCCGATTGGTCTGAAATGAGTTTACAAAACTAAAGTGAATCCACAAGGAGAAGTTGTTAGATATAAGGCAAGGCTAGTTGCAAAAGGATTTTTGCAAAAGGCTAGAATAGACTATGGTGAGGTTTATGCACCTGTGGCTAGGATGGAAACGATAAGACTTGTGGTGGCTCTAGTAAATAATTTTGGTTGGTCATTGCATCAATTGGATGTGAAGTCAACTTTTCTGAATGGAAGGTTGGAAGAAGAAGTTTATGTAATACAACCCCCTCGATTCGAAGTTGAAGTGCAGCAGGGAATGGTTTACAGATTGAAGAAAGCCCTATATGGGCTAAAGCAGGCTCTTAGAGCGTGGAATCGAAGGATTGATCAATTCATGGACAACATGGACAACATTGGTTTTGAGAGGTGTGTTTCAAAACATGGTGTCTATGTGCAGAACAACAAAAGAGAAGGGAGAGTTGAAAGATTAATAGTATGTCTATATGTAGATGACATGCTAATTACTAGAAGCAATAAGAAGGTGATTCAGAATTTCAAATTGCACATGCTGAATGAGTTTGAAATGAGTGATTTAGGCAAGCTAAATTACTTTCTTGGCATAGAATTTGTGGAAACCGAGAAGGGGATAATGATGCATCAATCACACTATGCTAAAGAGATGTTGAAGAAGGCTGAAATGCAGAGTTTCAAAGTTGCAAATACACCTGTAGAAGTTGGTTTAAGACTGGAAATTAATCCAGAAGAGAAGGTTGTAGATGTTACTCTCTTTCGTAGCATGGTAGGAAGTTTGAGATACTTGTGCAGTACAAGGCCAGATGTGAGTTATAGTGTTGGTCTTATGAGCAAGTACATGCAAAATCC
Organism: Vigna umbellata; assembly: GCF_029865625.1. Taxonomy (NCBI): domain Eukaryota; kingdom Viridiplantae; phylum Streptophyta; class Magnoliopsida; order Fabales; family Fabaceae; genus Vigna; species Vigna umbellata. Next base: position 37,771,841 of record NC_142169.1, read on the forward strand.
CAAAATATCACACTTGAATGTTGTAAAACGCATTCTAAGATACATACAAGGCACATAAAACTATGACATTCTGTTTCCAAGAAGAAGAGAATGTATGGAAGTGAGAATAAAGGCATATTCTTATGCGGACTGGTGTGAAGATAAAAGTGATAGGAAAAGCACAGGAGGGTATTTGTTCTTCCTTGGAGACTCCCTTATATCATGGAGTTCAACCAAGGAACCGGTGGTGGCTTTAAGCTCTTGTGAAGCAGAATGTATTGCAGCTTGTGAGGCAACATGAAAAGCTTTGTGGCTGAAATTTGTTATGGAGGGATTAATGATAGAACTAACAAAAAAGATACAATTGTGTATTGACAACAAATCTTCAATAGATTTGGCCAAGCATCCTACTTCTCATGGAAGAAGCAAGCATATTGAAACAAAGTTTCACTATCCGTGAGAAGGTGAAGGAAGGAAAACTAAAATTGTGCCACTATAGATCAGAAATGCAGCTTGCTGACATTCTAACCAAAGCTCTCAAATTTGAAAGATTTAAAAGCCTTAGGAAGCTGATTGGGGTTGTTGGAACAATCTAGTTTTTGGCTTAAAGAGGTGTGTTAGAATATGTTCAGGTGTACAGGTCTTAAGCCAAAAATATTGTAAGAGTTGTTTCTTTCTAATAGTTGTCTGTTTTTTATGTTTCGGTGTTGTGTTGTCTCGTGCACCGATAAGAGGTTACAAGCCTTATAAATAAAAGGTTATACTCTGCTTTTCATTCAATTTTTTAATATAGATATACATTCAGTTTAAAATACGTTACCTTTTCTCCTCTCTTGTGCCTAATCCTTTAGGCGGTGTTGGTTGCGAAGTATAGTGGTTTTTGAATTGAAACATGTTTTAGAAAAGGAAAGGCGAGACAGGGATGGAGGAAACTCTTAGGAATTTCATTATGAAGAAGAAGAAACTACTCCAAGACTCTATATGTTTTCATAAATATATTATTTCATTTAAAAAAATAAAAATTGACACTGAACAACACATATCATATATGTGTAAACCATGAATAGATCATAACAAAATGTCGTTTGGCATATCATACAAAATTTAATGACGTTGAATAAGAGAAACTAAATTCATTAACTTTTAAAATAAGTAACAATCAAAATCAAATGTTTGAATCTATTTATTATGCTTTTTTTTGGTGATATTTTTATTTATCTTTTTTCTATTCATGATTTTATTATAAAACATAAGGATATTAACAAATCATTTAAGTCCTTTTCAAAAGTTATTTTGGCGCCTAAAATATATTATTTCGCTTATGTTAATTTTTTCTCCTAAATTTTAAATATAACTTTTTCTTTTATGAATTGTCTTTTTGTATAATGTGTAATATTTTGGAAAGTAACTTATTAATCTTTCTACGTCGAAATTCATTATTTACTATTGATTATTGTCACTGTAATATATCAAGATTGAAAAGATTCACATAATAAGATTAAGTTTTTACTTAAAAGAATATTTGTCTAATATTTTCCTTCATCAAACCTAATCTTATTTTATTTTCATCATACTTATTATGAACATCTAAAGGAATTCATGTAGTTGGTAGTAGGTAACAAGTTTGTTATTAATTTGGCTAATATCTTGTTTCTTATACATTTTAAAAATTGTGTAAATGATGTTAGTTTTAATATAATGGTTCATAATTTTATTTAGGTTTAATACCTCTTTTGGTCCCTCGAAAGGGGGCAAATGTTCAATTGCGTCCTACGTTTTTTTCGAAGTTCAATGTGTTCCCGACTTATGAAAAAATGTGCAATTAAGTCCTTTTTGGTAACGGCGTTAATTTTTTAACGGGCCAGCTAACAGAGTGGACTGAAGTTTGCAACGTGTCTGGGGAAGGTTAATACGTGGCAACCCTAATTCCCAAACCCTAGCTTCCTTGTGCCGCCAGCACCATTGGCAACCGTAGGCTGCCGTCAGCTACCCTCCCATCTTGCCGCAACCTCGCTTCACGTTTCAGGCTCCCTAAAGCTGTGATTTAGAAACCATGGTTGAGCGATCAGAATTACAATTTGGATCTGGAATCTCTGTCTAGATTTCTTTTCTTGCAGGTGCTCGTGCTTTGCGAAGGTGGAGAAACCATGGTGTGCAGGTTGCGATCTGGAGGTGTGGCGTGATGGTTCTATCGTGCGAAGAAGATGATGAACATTGGCCATGGTGGGTTTCTATCGTAGGGGGAGATGGCACGATTTAGGTCTGGTGGAGGCGCTGATTGTAACACCCTAATATTTTAAAGGGTATTACTAATAGTAGAGACTAAATTAATTTGATATCTCATATAAACAATCAAACTTTATTTCAATTACTCCAAAGTACAGTACCAAACTTACAAACTTTAAACAATATAGTCTTCACCATTGAAATTTCAACCTATAAGTTTTACACAACATAATCTTCCCAATACAAATTTATTCTTTTTACAAAAATCCCTGAAAGTTTTTCCCCGCATCTCTCTCATCTCTAAGCTTTTTCAACCGCATCTGCAACATTATCTAATCACATATAACATGAGTTATATGATCATAGTACAAACAAATAAGGGTAAGCCAACCATATCATAACATCATTAAACTTGTAATAAAAATATTATAATCATGTATTTCTGCAATTGATAAAATATCATTATTCCGATGTCATTAATTCATCATTATCAAAATCATCTTTTCCATTTCCATAAATCTTACAAGTGTACCATGCTTACTCATGAAGCCTTATGGTCAGACCGCTTTCTGCCTGCTTCCTTAAGCCTCACTTATATACTATGTCTTACTTTCTGAAGCCTTATGGTCAGACCCCTCTCTGCCTGCTTACGAATCATATGTTTATGTCAAAGCCTTATGGTCAGACCACTTTCTGCCTGCTTTCATAAACCTCAGGTGTTACATTGCTCATACCAAACTCTCATGGTATAACTCGAACATACTACTCCCGGTAGTAAACATCATTTCATAAGTAATGATTTCTCATATCCACTCCAACATTTCATAAAACCAACAATTCATACCCTCTTATCCACCTAACTCAATCATGTTCATTCTTTAATCATGAATTCATAATAACCCGTTTTGGTATCAATAAATTAAACATATTGCCATATATCATGCTTCATATTATAAACTCATTTTGCCCATAACGAGTATAACTCAACATATTTTCACCAAACAAAGATCATGGATCAACCAAAATATATCAACATATCGTAGGAACTACATATTAAAGTCTGGGCTCAATGTAATGATAAATAAAATATATATGAAATTTTTACCATGATAATATTATGCATCTACAATCAACTTGTTTTATTTTATTTTCATCCTAGTAGAGATTTTTCTTTACCCCAATTGGTCACCGGAGAGGGCCCAGATGTCTGAACGCATCAAACTCACCTTCGACGCCAGCACATATGACTAGTCACAACTGACTGGACCAGACCAGGGCTGCTCTATGATCAGGGATGTGCCAACTCAGGTTTTTAAGGTTCCTCTATCCTACCAACAAAGGGAGGCCCTCAATAATTAATCAATTTATTTATTAATTTATCTACCTTGTTGTCTTATGCTCTAAATCTAAAATGCCTAATTTTAATATTTTTACTTCCTCTCACAACAACCTCAAACAGTATCTGTATATCTATTTAATACTCATATATAAGCTATTACAGAACCCTTACTCCAGACCTTCTAACAAGATCAATTTCAGCCAACAAACTCATTCAATAAATTCATCACATCAGAACATGTACAATTTAACAGTTTCAGTTATAACACCCAATATAATAAAAGTCATAAAACAGTTTCGCAAGAGAACACCAGTTCAACATTCGTATATTTATAAATTCATACAAAAATAATTAGTTGCCCTTACCAACAAAATAATATTAATATAAAAATTCAGGGGAAACAAGAAGTTGAATCTGGCAGAGCCGGTTAGACAACTTCTCATCCTTCCACAAAGATGAAATAAAAAGAATAGATAAAACAATAAAATTTCTGGGGAAACAAGAAGTTGAATCTGGCAGAGCCGGTTAGACAACTTCACATCCTTCCAAAAATACAATATAAAGATATAAAAAAAAAACAACAAAAGCTTTGGGGAAACAAGAAGTTGAATCTGGCAGAGCCGGTTAGACAACTTCTCGTCCTTCCAAAAATACAATATAAAGATATAAGAAACAACCAAAGTTTTGGGGAAACAAGAAGTTGAATCTGGCAGAGCCGGTTAGACAACTTCTCGTCCTTCCAAAAATACAAAAGAAACAAATAAATGTTCTCATTCAAAATTCAAGACCATACAGCAACAAAATACTACATATTCAAGATTTAGGATTAGAGAAAAGCAAAGTATAAGAGTGGCTTCCCTTACCTCTATTACAGACTTAATCTCCTCGCTCTCTGAAAACTTCCAGAATATCCCCTTTGCAGTTAGAAATTCTTCCAACTCTCTTCTCTCAACATTTTTCTAAGTTCTTTTGTGTAAATTTTCAGCCTCCCCCCTTGGCTATTTATAGTAAAAAAATTTACTATTCATTTGTACTATTCATTTTTACTATTCATTTGTACTATTCATTTTTTTATTCATTTTACTATTACAAAAATAATTTTTTATTTGCAAATTGGTGAATTCTGATCTCAAAGCTACGTGTAACACTTATCCTTTCCAAAAATAATTTTATTTTTTTTTTTTTTTTACTATTCACTTTTTACTATTTACTATTCACAATTTACTATTCACTATTTTTTTTTTTTTAATTTTTTTTTTTTTTTATCTAGTATCTAACTTACAAATATTTTCAAGGATCTTACAATCTCCCCAACAACAATTATTTTCGTCCTCGAAAATTATTTATTTAAACAAAGACTATTTAACAAAAGATTACTTACAAAAGAGATATGAATTTTCGAAAACCATTGCTCTGATACCCAATAGTGTAACACCCTGATTTAGGCGTTACAATTTATTTTTCCACAAAAATGCATATATTACTTTTCTTTAACAATTTTCAACACCAACAAAATATTAAGTGTTGTATTACAACACAAGTCTTCTAAAATAAAATTTCACACAGTTCATAAACTTCTTAAATTTAAAATTCCACACAGTTTGAAATTTCAAAATATATTTATTTAGAAATCCCCCATGTCTCTTTTTTTTTTTTTTTTTTTTTTTTTCACAAATCTCTCATCTTCTAAGCAAGTCTAGAACCATATGCTAATTTATCTGAAATAGTTTATGCTCCCGTATAATATGACACATTATACGATCATTGCATTCACATACACAAACACAAACAATAGGGTGAGCTAACTGAAACAAGCATACAATCCATTCACAATCCGTTAATAATACATCCACAGTATTCAATACAGTTAAGCACACCCACTCAACATATTATCACAATATCATTGCTCAACAATTTTACTATTCCACTTATCAAAGTGTTACAACTTCACCTCATCCGACCTACTTACCAAAGTAGTACAAACCAAGTTATTCTCTCTACTTATCAAAGTAGCACCGCAAGACAATATTGTCTACTTATCAAAGCAACACAGCAAGACATTATTGTCTACTTACCAAAGCAGTACGGTATAATTAATTCGCCTACTTACCAAAGTAGCATAAAACAAGATCTTCTGCCTACTTACCAAAGTAGCGCAGCAAGACAATACTCACATAGTTAATCTGCCTACTTATCAAAGTAGCCCGATTTATATCATTCTCTTTATCTCTTCATTCATCATCTCATCCTGCCTACTTATCAAAGTAGCGCAAATCACCCTGCTTACTTACCAAAGTAACGCAGACCCAACATCTACTCGCCTACTTACCAAGGTAGCGCAAACCAACATCATTTACATTATTTCAACAAATTATTCATAACCAACCACAACCCATCCAAAACTAATCATATTCAACAAACATAAGAGAACCGGTGAACTTTTCTCAATTCCCTTCTGTCTACTTACCAATGTAGCATAAATTAACAAAATTACATTTTCCTAACATATCATTCATAACCAATCACATGTCATCTCAACCACTAATACCAAACCAATCATGCTCAACAAGCACATAATAACCAATCAACATATCTCAGTTTCAATTCTGCCTACTTACCAAAGTAGCACAAATTAACCAAATTACCTTTTTCAAAATATTATTTATCGACGATCTGAACCAATCAAACTAATCAACAACATGTTTAGATCATATGGTAAGCTTTTCAGTCCAATCCAACAGTTAATGAGGCGGAAATCATCAATTTTTTTTTTAAATGATCCAAAAACATAAATTAAGCAATATTGAGATCCCTGAGAAGTTACAAAATTAATATCTCTAAATCGGTACCTCCGATCTAAAATCCGAACGGTCGAAGTATGTTCCTATCTGTTAGAAACCTCATACTAAAGTTTCAGGTTAATCTAACGGTTAACTAAGTAGATATGAAGGTTTTACCGAGGTAACTCAGAGACAGAAATTTAAGTGATTCTCGGTTAAACTCAAAATACGGAATGAATTCCTCTAAGCACAGACATCTAATTCCAAATCTGAACGGTCAAGATCACCTAATATGTCTTATGAACTCCATACTAAAGTTTGGGCTCAATCTAACGGTAAATGGAATATATATGAAATTGTTACCATTATAACTTAAGAACAGAATCACATTGTTCATCAAATATTTCAAACTTTCGAAATTTCTTTCTCTAAGCATAGACCTTCAATTTCAAATCCGATCGGTCACAGTGTATTAATATGTCTTAGGGATTCTATATCAAATTTTGAGGTTGATCTAACGGTCAAATAGGTCAGAATTCTATATTTTACTGAGACAACTTAGTAATTACAGGGGTAACTAATTTACTCAAACTTATAGGATTTATTTCTCCAAGTACAGACTTCTATTTTCAAATCCGAACAGTCAAAGTTTAGTAATATGTCTTAGGATTCACATATTAAAATTTTAGCTAAATCCAACGGTGAAAACAATTAATAGAAATTTATCACCAAAGTAACTCGAAAATAAGAAATTATAATCATGAAAACCAAATTTTACACAAATCAATAGATAACTACCATTACCAAATTTTTAACATATTCATATTCTTATTCATGATCATAACAAGAAAGGATTAGCTCCCCTTCATCAAAGTCAAGCAATTGGAACCATATTTCTAACTACAAAATTCTAGAAATTAAGTTGAGTTAGCTCCCCTTACCTCATGAAGACTAAAACACCTTAAACTCTTCTTCAAAAAGAGCAACTCCTCTCCTCCTTGCTAGACCAAGTCAGCCTCCACACTTAGGACACTTAGGATTTCGTTCACCTCCCACCAAGGACCTCTCTACTCTCCTCCAAAACTCCAAATCTGATTTGGAATTAAAAGAAGATGCCTTAGACAACTAAGGACCCATGCACTTGGCACTTAACAATAATAAACAACCAATGGACCATCCTAAACCATTTTCCAGCCCTAAAACATGGAAGGAAAGTCTCCAAAGGGTCTCAAAATGTTCTCCCAGTGCAGAACACAACCTACTCACTCCAAAAAGTTGCAACTTGTAAAAATACACCTAAAATTAAGGTTGGACGCTAGCCCCTGAACAGTAAAACTGTCACGTTTTCCCCAGCTCAGTTAGACTCCTTCCCGAAGTCCAAAATATACGTATGAGTAGTCAAATTGAAGCTCTTTGAGTCTAGTTTCCAATAAAACAAGAATCAACTCAATTGATATTTTACTAAGAATAATAATTTCACTCCCCAGAGTCCCAAAATATTTTCGAAAACCATTGCTCTGATACCAAAATGTAACACCCTAATATTTTAAAGGGTATTACTAATAGTAGAGACTAAATTAATTTGATATCTCATATAAACAATCAAACTTTATTTCAATTACTCCAAAGTACAGTACCAAACTTACAAACTTTAAACAATATAGTCTTCACCATTGAAATTTCAACCTATAAGTTTTACACAACATAATCTTCCCAATACAAATTTATTCTTTTTACAAAAATCCCTGAAAGTTTTTCCCCGCATCTCTCTCACTCTAAGCTTTTTCAACCGCATCTGCAACATTATCTAATCACATATAACATGAGTTATATGATCATAGTACAAACAAATAAGGGTAAGCCAACCATATCATAACATCATTAAACTTGTAATAAAAATATTATAATCATGTATTTCTGCAATTGATAAAATATCATTATTCCGATGTCATTAATTCATCATTATCAAAATCATCTTTTCCATTTCCATAAATCTTACAAGTGTACCATGCTTACTCATGAAGCCTTATGGTCAGACCGCTTTCTGCCTGCTTCCTTAAGCCTCACTTATATACTATGTCTTACTTTCTGAAGCCTTATGGTCAGACCCCTCTCTGCCTGCTTACGAATCATATGTTTATGTCAAAGCCTTATGGTCAGACCACTTTCTGCCTGCTTTCATAAACCTCAGGTGTTACATTGCTCATACCAAACTCTCATGGTATAACTCGAACATACTACTCCCGGTAGTAAACATCATTTCATAAGTAATGATTTCTCATATCCACTCCAACATTTCATAAAACCAACAATTCATACCCTCTTATCCACCTAACTCAATCATGTTCATTCTTTAATCATGAATTCATAATAACCCGTTTTGGTATCAATAAATTAAACATATTGCCATATATCATGCTTCATATTATAAACTCATTTTGCCCATAACGAGTATAACTCAACATATTTTCACCAAACAAAGATCATGGATCAACCAAAATATATCAACATATCGTAGGAACTACATATTAAAGTCTGGGCTCAATGTAATGATAAATAAAATATATATGAAATTTTTACCATGATAATATTATGCATCTACAATCAACTTGTTTTATTTTATTTTCATCCTAGTAGAGATTTTTCTTTACTCCAATTGGTCACCGGAGAGGACCCAGATGTCTGAACGCATCAAACTCACCTTCGACGTCAGCACATATGACTAGTCACAACTGACTGGACCAGGCCAGGGCTGCTCTATGATCAGGGATGTGCCAACTCAGGTTTTTAAGGTTCCTCTATCCTACCAACAAAGGGAGGCCCTCAATAATTAATCAATTTATTTATTTAATTTATCTACCTTGTTGTCTTATGCTCTAAATCTAAAATGTCTAATTTTAATATTTTTACTTCATCTCACAACAACCTCAAACAGTATCTGTATATCTATTTAATACTCATATATAAGCAATTACAGAACCCTTACTCCAGACCTTCCAACAAGATCAATTTCAGCCAACAAACTCATTCAATAAATTCATCGCATCTCAACATGTACAATTTAACAGTTTCAGTTATAACACCCAATATAATAAAAGTCATAAAACAGTTTCGCAAGAGAACACCAGTTCAACATTCGTATATTTATAAATTCATACAAAAATAATTAGTTGCCCTTACCATCAAAATAATATTAATATAAAAATTCAGGGGAAACAAGAAGTTGAATCTGGCAGAGCCGGTTAGACAACTTCTCATCCTTCCACAAAGATGCAATAAAAAAATAGATAAGACAATAAAATTTCTGGGGAAACAAGAAGTTGAATCTGGCAGAGCCGGTTAGACAACTTCTAATCCATCCAAAAATACAATATAATTAAATAACACGAACATTAACATGTCTGGGGAAACAAGAAGTTGAATCTGGCAGAGCCGGTTAGACAACTTCTAATCCTTCCAAAAATGCAATAAAATAAATAAGTAAAGCAATAAATAGTTTGGGGAAACAAGAAGTTGAATCTGGCAGAGCCGGTTAGACAACTTCTAATCCTTCCAAAATACAATAAAAATAAATAAGGAAAGCAATAAAATGTTTGGGGAAATAAGAAATTGAATCTGGCAGAGCCGGTTAGACAATTTCTAATCCTTCCAAAATACAAAAATAAACAACTAATAACATACAAATGGCATAACATAATCAACATCACATTTTACAACTATCACACTTAGATATCAACACAAAGGCATACTCTCATTTGAATTCAAGATCATACAGAAACAAAATACTCCATATTCAAGATTTAAGATCAGACAAAAGCAAAATATAGCATATTCAAGACTCAAGATAATACAAAGGGAAATACTCAAAGTTAGCTCCCCTTACCTCTATTCCAGACTTAGTTTCCTCTTCTCAAACCGTTCTCCGGAAACCTCCAGAATTTCCCCTCTTCAACTAGAATTTACTCCAACTCTCTTCTCTCACAATTTCTCTAGAATTTTGGTGTAAATTTCCAGCCTCCCCCCTTGGCTATTTATAGTAAAAAAATTTACTATTCATTTTTACTATTCATTTTTACTATTCATTTTTTTTATTCATTTTACTATTACAAAAATACTTTTTTATTTGCAAATTGGTGAATTCTGATCTCAATGCTACGTGTAACACTTATCCTTTCCAAAAATAATTTTTTTTTTTTTTTTTACTATTCACTTTTTACTATTCACAATTTACTATTCACTAATTTTTTTTTTTTTTTTTTTTTTTTTTTTAAGTATCTAACAAATATTTTCAAGGATCTTACAGCTACCGGCGGCGACGCTGGTGTTGGGTGATGGCGAGGTTGCTGCAAGACGGCAGGGTGGCTGACGGCGGCCTACGGTTGCCCATGGTGCTGGCGGCACAAGGAAGCTAGGGTTTGGGAATTAGGGTTGCCACGCAGTCAGAGAAACTGTATACGTCATTAACTTTTGTCTAGGGTGGCAGCTGCACCGTTAAAAAATTAACGCCGTTACCAAAAAGGACTTAATTGCACATTTTTTTCATAAGTCGGGAACACATTGAACTTCGAAAAAAACGTAGGACGCAATTGAACATTTGTCCCCTTTCGAGGGACCAAAAGAGGTATTAAACCTTTTATTTATAATACAATAGTTTTATAGTTGTCACGTTTTGAAATAAAAACATGACATTTATAAGTGTCATTTAATAAATATTTTTTTCACTTGCATTTTCATTCCCTCCCTCTTGTTTCTCCTTTTCTAAGAAATAAGTGAAGATTTCCCTTAATTGAATTTTATTTTCTAAGAAAAAAAAACAAATTCAAACAAAAATTAATTCATCGAACCCTCTCATTGAAACATTAATTTCTTTTCATATTCATTCTCTCTTTTTCAAACCATCATTTTCTCATTGAAACTCAAATGATGGCCTTTTTCTTTGCTCTTTCAACAAAACCGTGAGGATGATGGACTCCAAGAAAGAAGGAGGTTGCAGATACATGGCAGGGATGGAGATAAGGTGGTGTTTGGTTTAGCTAGAATGAGTTTCTTAAGGAGAGGTGAGGTCAACTCCTAAGGAAGGAAACATATAGTAGCATAGAAGATATAACTAGTATAGGAAGAACACAAGGGAATGACACTCAATTTGGACAACATTTCTTTACTAAACGCAAGTTAAATATACAAGAGGTAAAGGCTTTTATTTATAGCCAAGACACCCTAAAAATTGTCTCAAAAAAAGTATAGCCAAAAACAATTCAAACTAGTATAGAAATTTGAATTTTTAAAGCTAAAGGAGAGCAAACATCTAGTGTGACTTACCACATAAGCAAGTCACACTTTCCTTGCCATGATGCACTCAAGGAAGAGTCTTGCACTTAAAGTTTGCACCTTCTAGGTTTAAGAAACCCTAGTTTCATGCATCTCACATCAAGCCCAAAAATTAGGCCTATATCAATTTAGGCTAAACTAGACTATTAGGCCCAAGCTTAAACTATGGCCCAAATGCAATGTCTTAATATTAAAACATATACTACTTGGCCCATTACACAAGGCCTAAAATATCCTATTTTGATATTTACAAAAGAATCCTAGACTAGGTTACCACATCTTCCTTAGCCTATATGAACATCAACTTTGGCCAACTTAACTCTAATGAAGCTTAATCCTCTTGGATCTTTCTTGCCATAGTGATAACTTCCTAGTTTTTCTTCTTTTTATGTGTTAAAACTCTTTTCTTGGACTTCTTTAGTTTTTAATTTTTTAGAAATAGAATATATTAATTTAAAAAGGTATAAATAGGCTTTTAATAAAAATAAGGTTAACTTTCTCTTTTTAGGCAAATAAATTTGGTCTATAAAGAATTATATTCTTTTTCCTTTTATAAAAAATTCATAAAACAAAAAAAAAAATATTTTTTGCTAGAATAGGTTATATTTTCTCTTAATTGCATTTTAACCCTTCTTTAATTCATTCTTTTTTTAGATTAAGCCTTGGTCAATTGGGTCGTTTTTGGAATTGGGCTGGTTATTTCTGATTTGGGTTGCACATGGTTAGCATGAAGCATTGGGCTAAAAGGTTAAAGAGCAGGTGGATTAGGCTCAAAGGTTAAAGAGCATGTGCATTAGGCTGAATCTATAAGCAGAAGTAAGTTGGGCCCTGGTCCATTTGGGTTGTTTGAACTTCTAACAAGTCTCACATGCGTTTTGGACCATTCTGTTGGTTTGGGCTATGATCAACAAGACAACATCGTTATGGTGAATCAGAGAGTGAGAAAGGGGGTAATATTCAAGCTTCGCAAGAGAAGCTCCAAAAACTGGAAAATCACCCTCAAGCTAGGGTTTCCTAAGAGCAAAGCGAAGAACGAAAGAGGTAGAGAAACTTCATGGCTTGTGTGCTTCTAAACCAACACTCAATGACCCAAGGCACGAAAAACATGTTAAGACTTCGGCAAGTGTATCGAATCGTTTCAAGTAATAAACCGATAAGACCAAATATCTTTTCCCAAGAGACTCGTGCAACACCAAACAATCGTATAATTTGTTAACTAATCAAGACTAAAGAATGATTCCATTAATTGAGATTTAGGTGCAATTAAAATAAACATAATGCTTCGATAGTAAAATGAACTTTTGTAGCTAAAACACTTAGAAATGGAGAGATTAGAAATTATATGAATTGGTATTGTTGGGGTATGATTTCACCTATTTCACTCTTATGCATGTAAAATTTATGACTTCCTCATTGTTATGCTAATGTCAATCTATTAACTTACACAAACCCAATCCTTTGGTAGAGAGAGCCTAGACTTACTCATTAAACTCCAATCCCTTGGAAAACCTAACAAGTTCATCCACTTTAAGAATTGAGATTTAAGACAACCAAAGGTCCAAGTTCTATTCCTAGATACAATTTCCTTTAGGTGTTTCATCCAGTTCTAGATTCACACAATATTTTCCAATATCAAGCAAACCAAAAATCATGCTATGATTGATCAAATAATAACAAGCTTTACCAATCAATGAAAGAAGCTTATAATCATTAAGAACAGTTGCAATACATAAGAGTTTCATGGTTACATCATTCCCAAAAAAAAATGGAGTTAGCTCTCCATTGTCATGGAGAGCTCAAACTTACAATGGAAGAAAATGGAAGAGTTGGAGACCTAAGGAAGAAGAAGGGAGGGGAAAACAATCATTCCTTGTGACCTTGTTTAGCTTCTAATAATCTATACACTTCTTCCAACCGGTGACAGTTCTTGTCGGTATAAATTCATTCTTCTCATTACAAACAACTGTCATGCCACCCTTCTTAGGAACCACTTGTACTGGACTCACCGAAGCACTATCAGATATTGGGTATATAATTCCTGCTTCTAGATGCTTCAGAACTTCTTTTCTAACTTCCTCTTTCATCATAGGATTCAATCTTCTTTGTGGTTGGGCCACCGTCTTGAAATCATTTGTGGAGGGACTTATCCCCTTCAGATCAAATATTGACCAGCCTACAACTCCTTTATTATTTTTCAAGACTTCAACCAATTTATTCTCTTAAGTAAGGGATAAGGAACTGCTAATAATCACCAGCTTGTTGCTACCCTCTTCAAGAAAAACATACTTCAAATGGGAGGGCAACATTTTTAACCTAAGTTTCTTTTCTTCAATTTTTTCATTGATCTTTAAATCTTCAATCTTCACTTAATAAGGTGGGATCTCCTTCAACCCATCAAGATTGGTCAAACATTCTTCAATCATTTTCTCTTCTTCCTCATTAAGAGATTCACAAGCATCAATAAGGGTCTTCGCAAGAGGGGATGGTATATGCATTTCCCTCTCCACACTCATGCGCACTTCCTCAAGTACATCAATTTGAAAGCATGCTTCATCATCATTTGGGTAGGACATGGCTTCAAAGACCTTGAATTTTACTTCCTCATCTTGAACTCTTAACTTGAGTTTGCCATTATCTACATCAATAAGCACTCTTGCCGTCTTCATGAAAGGTCTTCCAAGGAGGAGAGGAACTTCCATATCCTCCTCCATCTCCATTATAACAAAATCCACCAGGAATAGAAATTTGTCAACCTTCACAAGCACATCCTCCATCATGCATTTCCCTCATATCCACCATGCATTTGTCCACCAAGGATGAGAGAAACTTTTCATATGCATTTTCCTCTCCACACTCATGCACACTTCCTCAAGTACATCAATTTGAAAGCATGCTTCATCATCATTTGGGTGGGACATGGCTTCAAAGACCTTGAAGTTTACTTCCTCAGCTTGAACTCTTAACTTGAGTTTGCCATCATCTGCATCAATAAGCACTTTTGTCATCTTGATGAAAGGCCTTCCAAGGATGAGAGGAACTTCCATATCCTCATCCATCTCCATTTTAACAAAATCCACCAGGAATAGAAATATGTCAACCTTCAGAAGCACATCCTCCACTACTCCATATGGGTATTTGATGGATCTGTCTACTAATTGCAGAGTCATTCGAGTATATTTGAGTTCCAACTCTCCAATCTTCTTGAACATAGAGAAGAACATTAAATTGACGCGAGCTCCTAAATCAATTAAAGCCTTTCCAATAGCCAACTTTCCTATAATGCATGGAATAGTGAAATTTCCCGGATCTTTGAACTTTGGTGGGAGAAGCTTTTGGATGATGGCATTGTAGTTTCCTTGCACTTCAATGGTTTCTTCTTCAATGTACTTCTTCATTTTTGTGAGCAACTCCTTCATGAATCTTGCATATGAAGGCCTTTGTTAGAGTGCCTTAGACAAGGGTATACTAATCTTTAACTTTCTCATTTTGTTTTCTCTCGGTCTCTTCTTTCATCTCATCATTTTCACTAACCTTACTCTTCTCTCCTCTCGTTTATTCTTTCACATCATCTCTCTTCTCTTTTTTAACATTCTCTCTTTCTCTTGCAACAACTTTCCGCTTCTTGTAGCAATGACCTTGCATTCTTCCTTAGGGTTAACTTCAGTGTTGGCTCGAAAATTCTTTTCTGATTTCTCCTCCAACTTCAGTGTTGGCCAACTAGTATTTCCAAGTTCATAATGGAAGCTTCAGTGATTTTGTGGTTGGAGATGGATACTTGCATGAATTATTAGAGTGTTTCCTCCAACTTTGAAGCCATGTCCGATAAGGAAGGATGTTGTTGATATTGTTGCGGTAGTGGTTTATTTAATGATCCAACTTGTCCTTGGCCCATGGTTGGGTGAAGTCTCCAACCTTGGTTCCCCATGTAATTGACCTCTTCTTGAGACTTGGATTGCATGGCACATTGTCCATTTGGATGATCTCCACCACATAGCTTACAACCTTACTGAATGATGTTGAGCTTAAGAGACATTTTGGAGCTCTTTAGGAAGTTGAGAGAGCTTCTTCATTAAGGCCTCAAGTTGTTGAGTTATTATCTTGTTTTGTGAACAAGGAATCTTGAGACTGTAGTTGAAAAACACCTTTTTGTTGAAATTGAGCTCTTCCATTTTGAACTTCATTATCATTAGAAGCCATACTTTCAATCAACTCATGTGCTTCTTTTGGTGTCTTCCATCTGATGTTTCTTCCAGCTGAGACATCTAACATCAATTTAATTTGAGATTTAAGTCCTCCAAGGAACAAATTAAGCATTGTAGGTTCATCAAATCCATCAGTGGGAGTTTTCCGCAGTAGGCCTTTGAATCTATCTCATCCTTGGCCTAAAGTTTCATTAATGTCCTTATGGAAACAACTTCACACTTCATGCTAGAGCAACCATGCACATCAAAATCAAGCAATGGAATGGAAGGATGAGTGATGTCTCTGGTGCACGCCAAGTGTTTGATGAAAGGTTCAATGGAGGTTTGGTGAGTGTGTGACTCAAGCTTAGAAGGCCTTCCAAGGGGAAAGTAAGCTAGAGAAAAAAGTGAAGAATAAGCACAAGGAAGATTGAACTCTGAAGATAAGTCTCGAATAAACTCAACAACATTTCTTTATCATTTGAAACTTGAAAATTACAAAGGGGAGAGCCTTTCATTTATAGGTGAAGAGAGGACTCCGTTTCATACTTTGCTAAGCTTCTCTAATCACTAAAGAAGAGTATTTAAGCCACTACTAAGCTTGGGCTGCAAGTCCCATGCGAAACACACTAAAAACGTGTTTTAAAATATAAATTATGGTGCGAAAAGACTAGGCGCCTGATGGTTCTGGCTGGGCGTGGCGTTGGTTCCGGAAGGTAATCTTCTTTGCTTTTCCAATCCGGAATGTATTAGCTTCAATCCGAAAAGAACTATATTTCTTCTCTTCTTTGCCTCCTTTGCGACGAGACGACGAACCGAAAACAAACGGGTTTAAGAAAAGATTTTGGGAGTCTCCACCATAATTTATTCTGGAAAAACTATAGAAGACCGTAAAATAAAAGCGTGGTCTACAAAAACTAGATTTTAGGTTCAGGAATCGGTTACGCGTAAGGAAGATATTAGTACCATACTACGCTGCCCAAAAGCGGTACCTTTAATTAAATGTATAAAGTTGACGTGGTTTTCCAAAATATTTAATTTTCCCTAAAAATAATTATATATAGAAAAACTATTAAGAAACATAAAAAAAATGTTTTATGAATCGATAAGGATTGACCTTGCTCCTACGTATATCCATTTATAATGAAAAATCAAAGATCACATAGTTCTTTATCTAGACAACTGTTTGTAAATTTGTTTGAAAGTTATTATGGATTATTTTAGACTTTTGAAAAGTGATGTGTCCTACATTAAAGTTTGAAAATTACGTATACATTTTTTAGGAAATTCATTTTATCTTTTTACCCACCATTAATTTTTATTTTTATTGACTTACCCGAACGAAATTGGATGTTTACAATTGTCCCTCTTTATTTAGATTTTGTAGATGACATGAATCTTAGAGTTTTTGTGTTATCATAGTAAAAGTCAAATAAAGATAAAGACACTAATTTCGTTCGAGTCTAGAGAGAAGGAAAAAGATTACCTCGAAGGGTACCTGGTAGAGAGTGTAACAACCTTGTGGATTTCGCTGAAGATGTGTGTGAACCTTGTGGAGGGTGTATCACCTTTGATTTCGCTTAAGAGGTGAACATACCCTATGGATTTTTCTGAAGAGCTGTGTGAACTTCGTGAAGGGTGTATCAACTTTGATTTTGCTTAGAGGTGTACTTACCCTATGAATTTCGCTAAAGAGGTGTATGAACCTCGTGGAGGGGGTATCACCTTTGATTTTGCTTAAGAGGTGTACTTACCCTATGAATTTCGCTGAAGAGGTGTATGAACCTCGTGGAGGGGGTATCACATTTGATTTCGCTTAAGTCGTGTACTTACCCTATGAATTTCTTCGAAGAGGTGTATGAACCTCGTGGATGGGGTATCACCTTTGATTTCACTTAAGATGTGTACTTACCCTATGAATTTCGCCGAATAGGTGTATGAACCTTGTGGAGGGGGTATCACCTTTGATTTCGCTTAAGATGTGTACTTACCCGATGAATTTCGTTGAAGAGGTGTATGAACCTCGTGCAGCGGGTATTACCTTTGATCTCGCTTAAGAGGTACACATACCCTATGGATTTTGCTAAAGAGGTGTGTGAACCTCTTGGAGGCTGTATCACCTTTGATTTCACTTAAGAGGTGTACTTACCCTATGAATTTCGCTGAAGAGGTATATGAACCTCGTGGAGGGGTTATCACCTTTGATTTCGCTTAAGAGGTGCATTTATCCTACGGATGTGTTTTTTTTGAATTGGTCTTTGTATAGCTCTGGACTTTCTTCTTTGAATTTTGTTTTTGAGTCATCCCTAGATTGTACGTCTTGGTAATGCGTGCTTGATGTATTGATGTATGGGTTGGAATTCGTGTGAGACCCTTGTTCACCTTTTTTTTAAATTCTGAATTTTCTCACTGATATACTTTTTGAACTGAATTTTATAGAATTTATGAATTCCTGTTGGACGGTTGCAATGCATGGTGTGTTATGCTTTTCTTCTCTTTTCTTTGAACTCCTATGATGATGCATGCATGATGTTGAATGCATGAATGCATGGGCCAATAATAAAAAACCTTGTTTCGACCATTGCATGACCGATATAGAAATACTTGGCTATGTAGGGTGCCATATAAACTAGGTTTACAAGTGCTAAATGAAGCTAGACTTAAGGTGCCAAACAAAATTGGGCTTAGAGGTGTTAGACAAACTAGGCTTAAAGGTGTGAGGCGAAACTAAACTTAGGATGCTACATAAACTATGCTTACAAGGGCCAGATAAACTGGGCTTAAGAGGCCAAGCTAGTTGGGTTGTCTGGTTCCGAATTTCTAAATTTTTAGCTTTCTGAAATTTCTTTATAATAGAAATCTTGAATATTTTATTTGAAAAAGAAATCAGTGATCATCCCCAATGAGAGGATCTTGATTTAAGGAGAAAAGAGACAAGTTGTCAAAACTTTGGTAGCGACCAAGGTGTCGAAATCTCTATATGTAAGGGGAATAAGGTGTCAAAACCTTTGTTCAAGGATCAGAGTGTCGAAGACCAAAAACAATATATTGAAAACTTGGTGTAGGGATCAAAGAGACGAAACCCTAATATGTGAGAGAAAACCTGACTAACTTAAAAGAGGAAACCTAGATGTATGTTGATCTTTTTGTAGTTTTGAATGAAAGAGATTTGATAATCATTCATGAACAAAAAAGTTCCAAATAAAGTATTTCACTGACGAAGATATATACATGATAGTTATTTATGCACATGATTTGTCATGATTTTTTTTCCATTATGCAATACTATGCAACTAGGTTTTTTTTTTTTTTAAACTTTGTATTCTCTCGCCTTTGATTGATTTTTTTCTTGTTTTGTATTATTATTTATTTTTGCGAAGCCATATTGTTTTCTTTGAAACCAACAAATTCATGTATATCTTACATTTTTTTAAAAAACAATGGATGTCAAAAATTCTGAATTCGGATATTCAAAACAGTGCTTGACATTTTCTTTTGAAACATTGGTATGTGCATGTTTGAATTCAAAGGAAAGTTAAAATGGATAAATATTTAAAAGGATTTAAAGGACACTAGGATAACCACGTTGGCGTGTCACTCCTCATATACCCTTCAAAGGAGATGTAATATGTGAATATCAATATGAAATATGACACACCAAAAAGATGTTGGTGTTTGATAAAATGAGTATGCAGATATGGATCCATGAATGTCAAAGTTGACCCAGTTTTTTAGGCATGAGTTTTGTTCAAGATAGGGAACAAGTATAAAAAGGATTTACTAAAAATGATTACTTCAATTGGTTTAATTTTCTTTTGCATGCTTCTTGCTAGTTAGAAGGGAGTTCCCTTCTTCATAAGGCATCACTTTTTTTTTTTACTTTTGTTTCATTTTTTCTCAAAAACATTTCTTTCTATAACATTATGTCAACCTAACTTGTTCAAAGGAATTCGAAAGAATTTTTTGGATCCATTTTTAAGAATCAAAATAGGTTATAAAGAAAGATAACTTTTTTATGAAGAAAACATGTCCACATTAAATCATGATCGTTTTATTTTTTAAACTCTTAACTTAGAAGAAATACAAAGTTCAAATGCGACAAGCTGCCCCTATTTTTGCTTTTTATTCATTTTTTTTATGTGCTAAAATGATTGCTTGCGATCACTTTAAGATAATGCCCCTTGTAAATTGATTTTTTATGGATAAAATAGATGTTGGAAAATGATGAAGAAGGAAATTATTTTCGTGATTTCATGTCATAAATGCTTCAAAATAACGATGAAGGTTTTATAAGTTTATTCTATTAATTCATTTGACTAAATAGTTTTTACTTTGCCTTATGTATTTATTTTTCCTTTTTATCATAAGAATAATTCTATGGACAAATATGAATTCAGTAAAGCATGACATTTTTGTTTTTGTTTTTTTTTTAAATATCATGACACATTTATTGTTATGTACAAAGAAAAGGTGAAGAGAAACTGATAAAAATGTTACTAATGCATATGATGCATGGAGATGCATGTGCCAAATAATGTTGACAAAAGTTAAAGGACCACACGTTTCCCCCTTTATGTTTTAAGGTAAGTTCAGTGTTTTAAGGTCTAAGCATTGTATATGCAATTGAAACACAAGTAGGTGTGAAATTGCATGTGAAGAGAACAGACACTAGTTGGTTCTCATGATAGCTAAACTGGAAGTAGTCTAAACGTGACACCGCTATGTAAACCCTCTAATTCTATGTTACTCTCAGACCCGGGTATATGGTCTCACTCATGATATGCACAGTAATAATTATTCCGATAATAATAAAAAAGAATATAAAAAAATTACCAAAATGAATAAAGACCAATCATATAGATAAATAAAGGGGGAAAAATAAAAATAAATAAATAAAGAGAAACCACATAAATTTGCACATTTAAGTAACGAGGCCTGATTCTCTAGTGTCCCTAGTGGAGTCGCC
The DNA here is from genome assembly GCF_029865625.1 of Vigna umbellata. NCBI lineage: Eukaryota > Viridiplantae > Streptophyta > Magnoliopsida > Fabales > Fabaceae > Vigna > Vigna umbellata. Next base: position 37,792,640 of record NC_142169.1, read on the forward strand.
ATCTGTCGCAACCTAGATCGCGATGGGACGACGAACCGAAAACAAACATGTTTAAGAAAAGATTTTGAGAGTCGCCACCATAATTTATTGTGGAAAAACTATGAAAAATTGTAAAATAAAAGCGTGGTCTACAAAAACTAGATTTTAGGTTCGGGAATCGGTTACGTGTAAGGAAGGTATTAGCACCCTACTACGCCTGCCAAAAGGAGTACCTTTAATTAAATGTATATAGTTGACATGGTTTTCCAAAATATTTAATTTTCCCTAAAAATAATTATAAAAAAACTATTAAGAAACAAAAAAAATTGTTTTATGAACTCGACAAGGATTGACCTTGCTCCTACGTATATTTATTTATAATGGAAAATCAGGGATCACGTAATTCTTTATCTAGAAAAAAGTTTGTAAATTTGTTTGAAAATTATTATGGATTAGTTTAGATTTTTGAAAGGTGAACCAGACAAGGATTGACATTACGTATCTCCATTCATGATGTAAAATCAGAGATCACGTAGTTCTGGTAAAAAAAGGTTGGTTTAACACTATTGTCATTTTTTTAAAAAGATTTTGTATTTTTTTTATTTTAAGAATAGTGAAAAAAAGGAAAGAAACCGACCATAGCCGACGCGTACTTATACCCTTTATTTTATGATTTATTATTTCTTTAAAAGAAAATATGTGATAAGAAAATATTTTTTATTTTTGGAATTGTTTATTTATTATTATTATTTTAAATAAAATTTAAAAATAAATATCACGTGATGCGAGGGATGTAACCAATACCAAAAGAAAACGAGGGAAGATATTCTCTTTATGATTTTTTTAAAAAAACATTATTAGTGTGTAAGAAAAAATAATACCTTTAGAAAAACTTCAAAGGACAATCGAAAGAGAAAAGGAAGGGTGCAGAGGTGACATACCTTTTCGGTTTTTAGTACTCTTCTAGTTCGTCCTTAGTAGTTTTTGTTGGCAAAGTCCCTCTAGCGTGAGAATTTATTTTCCTCTATATTCTCTCCCACTCTTTCTATCTCTATTATTTATGAGTATCTCTCTCTATTTTTTTCGTCCCCACTACACATTGTAGTATTATGGTAATCTGACCGTAATTGTGAATGAAAAAAATAGGGAAAGAAATGGTCTTGGTTGGAAGAAAAACAAATCAAATAAAATTCAAAACATTGATTATAATTATTGTCAGAAACTTTGTCAATTTTTAAAATCATATTTTTTCTCTTTTTAAAAAGAAACTGACACAACAAAATATAGTATAATATCAATACATTATTTTTAATTATTGCTTATAATTATTAGCATAATATTGATTCAAATTATTATCTAGAAACTAATATTTTAAAAATATTTTCAAGTGATTGTCCAACATTAAAGTTTGAAAATTACGTATACATTTTTTAGGAAATTCATTTTATCTTTTTACCCACCATTAAGTTTTATTTTTATTGACTTACCCAGACGAAAGTGGGTGTTTACAATAGGTGAAGAGAGGACTTTATTTTAGAGTTTGCTAAGCTTCTCTCTAATCACTAAAGAAGAGTATCTAAGACGGTACTAAGCTTGGGTTGCAACTCCCATGCGAAACACATTAAAAACGTGTTTCAAAATCTAAATTTTGGTGCGAAAAGGAAAGGGTGCCTGGTGGTTCTGGCTAGGCGTGGCGTTGGTTCCGAAAGGCAATTTTCTTTGCTTTTACAATCTGGAATGTACTGGCTTCAATCCGGAAAGCACTACATTTCTTCTCTTCTTTTCCTCCTTTCCTTTCTTTAGCTTGCCAAGCCTCCTAGGATTAATAGGCATGTAAAATTTACGAATTCTTCGTTGATATGATAATGTCAATCTACTAACTTACTCAAACATAATCCCTTGATAGAGAGAGCCTAGACTAACTTATTAAACTTCAATCCCTTGGAAAACCTAACAAGTTCATCCGGTTTAAGAATTGAGATTTAAGACAACCAAAAGTTCAAGTTATATTCCTAGATACAATTTCCTTTAGGTGTTTAATCCAGTTCTAGATTCACACAATACTTTCCAATATCAAGCAAACAAAAAATCATGCTATGGTTGATTAAATCATAACAAACTTTAAGCGAAGGAAATAAACACTAACAATCAATGAAAGAAACTTATAATCATTAAGAACAATTGTAATACATAAGAGTTTTGTGGTTACAACATTCCCCAACAAAAATGGAGTTAGCTCTCCATTGTCATGGAGAGCTCAAGCTTACAATGGAAGAAAATAGAAGAGGCGAAGACCCAATGAAGAAGAAGGGAGAGCTCCTACGCGCTCAAGCCTGCTCCAAGTGCTCCAAGAATGTGTTTTTGTGCTTCAGTCGCCAAAAAATGCCACTATCGTTGCATGTTAGCATTAAATAGGTCCCAAGTGCCACATTTCCTTTATACCATTCCACCTAGCACAATCAAAACAACATTTACCCCAAATTAAGAAAGAAGATCAAACTTAATGTTTTTAAAAAACTAAAGGGTTAAATTGGAAAAACTAAAAAATATAGATTTTTAAAATGTTCAAATGAAATTAGAAAACAAATCGATGACTTGAATCCAATCGATGGACTCATTACAAGGAGCATGGCTTGGAAAATCTAAAAAGGTTTGGGAATATAAGACAATAGATGCAAGATCCATCATCTCTTTGATTGAAAAACATGAAGCTCGTTCAGCCCAAGCCATCTCGCCTAGCAAAGATGCACCCAACGCATGAGGTTAGTGCCCAACATTGGTCGAAGATCTAAAAGCTTCCTTAACGCATTTAACACATTTCTTTTGCTTGCTTTTCATGTTTTGCAAGGTTGATCATCAGCCCAGTAGTTACAACAATAGAACGTTGGGATCACTATAAAACTCATGCTCATCACTTCTAATAATAGGTTTTAAGAATATATTAAAATGCTTTTGAGATCACTCCTATTCTTTTCTCTTCTTAAAAGTCACTTGCCAGAGACCTTCCCAACCTCCTTCTGACCTTCTTTCCTAGTTAGGTTAGCCTATATAGATCATACCACCACCATGTACACAGTAACCAATCAAACAAACCTCTCACAATTCTGTTTCTTCCGTACATCCTTCTCCATTTCCTCCATTGATTAGCTTCGTGCGTATGTGTGGCTTCAAGTCCTACTTTCATTAGAGCCACCACATATTAAGCCTTATTTATATATAAATTGAGGCGGACTTTCTTTTATTAATATATTATTTATTTATATATATTCACATGCTTAAATTATTCTAACTTATGAGTTGAGATAGACGGAAGGTATATTAAATTAATCATCAAATTATTATATTTTATTTATTCAAGTTCGTAAATACATCAATCTAAATTTAAATTATTTTTTATACATTTAAAATATTTGGATAATTTAACCTACCAACTTTTCACAAACAGCGGAGTTATTGTGGTCAACGTACCCATTCTGCTTTTAACAATGTATATAATATAATAAAGAAACCTACCTTATTTACTATCACTGCAATAAAAATGTTAATTATCATTTTTAATTCATATAATTAGTTCATTATTATTTTTAGAATATTTCAGATACCATCAATCAATAAATTTCATTCATAATGTAAAATGTATACAAATAAAAAAATAATTTAATTATTTCATATAATTGTCTTAAATAAGTTCTCGTATTTTTTTAAATATTAAATAAGTCAATTTTTTTATAAAATTGAGTCAATTTTAATTTTATCGTTAATTAGATTAGACAATATTAAAATTTGTGTATCTTAACTTAATGATTATGTAATTTTTAATAACGTGATAGAGTATTGTAATTAAAGCGTTGCATCCACCCAAGGTGAAATGTGACAAGCATATTTCTAATACATCTTTTTAAATATATTAAATTAATTTTTTTAAACTTACAAAATTATGAGTTTCATGTCATATTTTAGTAAATGTCGTTTTTTTTCATTTGATCATGTATTCTTTTGTAATTTTTAATAAATACCCACTTAAAAAATGTTAAAAAATAAATATTTTTAATATTTTCCTTTAAAAAATCAAATAAATGGAAATTTAAATTTGTATTAATATATTTTGCAAACTTTTAATAATAATAATAATAATAATAATAATAATAATAATAATAATAATAATAATAATAATCGGATAATAGAAAAATTGAAGCAGGAGAAGAGCTGGGCTAGTGTTGAATCTTGAGCATTCGTGTCAACGGACGCCAAATACAATTCCAATGTGGCAAAATGTTAGGAATAAAATATAAATACACACGCCAAAGATATTATTAATATTATTATTAGTATTATTATTAAAATTTAATTTAAATATGAAAATGGACAAACTTTATAAAAAAAAAATACTAAGATATTATGATACATAATTAATGTTGTCTGCTTTTATAAAAAAAATTATACTCAATATAATTGTTTTAATTAAGAATATATAAAATCCTGAACAAATATTCCGTGTGGCAGTGAACAGAATTTTATGACATCTATTATATATACTAAATTAGTTAATTTTAATAATTATCTTAAAATTAGATAAATAATTATATTTGATAGTGGATATACTAAATTAAACACTGAAATTTTTTATATAGTCCTTAAAAATTAAATTGTTTTTATTATTTATTCTTCCATTTTCTAAATAAATCATATTTTTCATAGTGTCCAAAAATAAATAAATAATATTTTACAGCAAATTTTACATATATGTTTTTTTTAATGATAAAAAGAAGAAGAACACGTTATTAATTTTGATGTGCTTGTCTTTCTTCCCTCCAATCATTTTTCCTCTGTGTCTTGTTTTTCTTTCTTTATTTTTTTTCTCTCTCTCCCTCTGATTTTCGGGGAAAATTTCTCTCACTCTTGCTCTCTGGTTTCCCGGCGACAGAGAAGGAAGCAGAAGAGTAGAAGGAAGACATTTCTCTGCTTCTACGGAAACTCTTACCTTCACTTCCTTCCCTTCCTCTTTTCAATTTCCGTGATCATCACAATTATCTCTACTCCTCAATTTCAATCCTCCATGAATCACCTCTAGCCCCTCCTCTCTTTCCTTCTCTTCCATAAGGTACTCTTCTTGTTTTGGTTTGTTGCTCTTTTCGTTCCTTTCCTTTTCCGTCTCCTAGTCTAATTCTTTGTTGTAGTTGTTGTTTGCTTTATTCATGCTTTTTCAAGTATTAGGGGTGTGTCAAAATTAGTTTTTTCTTTGAAATTTTTGCTTTTTCTCACTTGATCGGGTTTACTGGCAAGTTGGTCTTCCTTGTCTTTGTGCATAAGCTTGAGCTGTTGATGAGTGATGAAGAGCAGTATTCTTTGGTGTGGGGTCTCGGTGGTGATGGTGTGTAATCTGAGTGTAACTATCTGTGCTTAAAATTTTGGTTTGTGGGTTTTGGTGAAGTTGATTAATTTTCTTGGTTATGTTTAGTTTGGTGTTATTTTTGGTCAAGTTGACCATGTGGTCTTTCTTACCCTGTTGCGAAATGCGTCAGCTATTGAGTGTTCTTTTGTTTGGTTTTGTTTAGTCCTGTTTAAGTTTGTGCTGTTATGGTTGCCGTCTATGATCGAGTTTACTGTGGTTGCTTGTTTGTGTGTGTTGTGCCGTTGGGAAGTACTTTGGTTGTTGGGTGTTCTATGTTTTTGTTTTATTTAATCTATGAAAACTTTCCTTCCTTGTGCTTTTATGCATACAGAAGAAAAGCAACCTGTTTTGATTCTGGTTAGGTCGAAGCTTGAATTTTTCTAATCAAGATTCCTTCTATGTGATTTTGATAATGATTAATCAAATTAGAAAGAGCAGTATAATGGTTGTAAAATGGGCAACTAGCCAGATCGTTGAGTCATATAATCACTTAAGCCTTTGTAGGTAAAGTTATATAGGATATTTTACCGAAAAAATAAAAAATAAAATGGATTTTCTTGTACATCAAAGAAGTTAATAAGAGAAAATTGCTGAGAAATAGCTTATATATAAGTTGATTTTAGTTTACGTAGTTTTTTTTTCCTTATTTTTTTTCCCAATATTGTTTCTGGAAATTTATCCAAATGTAGCCCTGTTCAACCAAAACCAATGATAATCACCTGGCCATATCAATATTATCTTGAGTTACATTGTAAAATGTCTGAATGCCTCCCTCCAGCTCATAAACGATGTCTTGGTTCAAAATTTAACTAGCATCGCAGAGGTATTGCATATTAGCATTTTATTCAGTGACTAAATTTTTATTGTTGTGCATAATCTGCCCTTCTCACTTTCTGTGTTCACTATTTCTGCTTTTTAAGCTGGATACAGATTACCAGGATACTTTATTGTCAGAGACATTTACGCCAGATGAACTTTTTTTTGTTTGGTCCACAATCAACATTTGATTTTTAATTAGAATCATGTTGTTTTGCTTTGCATTCCAAGGAGCCTGTTAACAGAGATTTTTCTAGATATGTGTTATTTACTAAGTCATTAGTTTGTTACTGAGATTAGTTTCAAAGTGTTTGTGCTCAATTTCAATATGGTCCCTTTGAGTTTTATTGTCACTGCTTAACCTTACTAATTGGTATCTTTGTTAAAATCATACTCGTTATTCTAAATGGGTGATTGAACAATGTGAGCAGCTTCCCTGTGGATTTTTCCTACTAAGTTGAGTTCTGTTACCTAATGAAACGGTACAGAATGTATATGTTATATCTGTGGAGTGTTAACATCATGTTCTTTACTTTCTGTCTTTTCTAAATTGGTGATTGGGGTTCTTAGGGAAGTTCCACTTCTACTGTGCTTTTGTCATAGTTGAACTCAGCATGTATATTGAAGCACTGGGTTTGGAATAATTGGGTAGTTCACATGACACCAGTCATGACTTCTATAATGATGTGTGAGATATCATAGGTTTCGCCCTTGTCCCATTCTCCTAGCATCACACTCTTACTGGGTTGCTCATTTCTATTGTATTGGTCTCATTCTGTGAACTTCATCCATCCATATTAGATATAAAAATTGTACTGATTCGTACAATGTCATGTGTATAGTTGTCGGTAATTCAACTTACTAGATATTGATAGTGATTGTAATCTTTGCTCCGAATATTATACAAATGATTGCATCTTACTCCCGTCTTTGTACTCTGAGAAAACTCAAGAAAGGTATAAAACTACCTGGAAATCTTTGTTTGTCATTGATGAAACTAAATTATGATGCATTCTTACTTGATTGTGGCTGTTTTTCCATTTATGGAACACTCTTCACACAGTGTTTATGATGTGTTCAAGTAATTGATTTAAGATATCTGACTTTCTGAATTCTCTTTTTTTCTTGTCACATTTTACAATATTCTTAGAAAGTGACTGAAAATGGACAAAAATTATGGGGATTCTTCATCAGCTCATGCTGCCGCAGGTTCTCCTCTTTGTCAGTAATACATAAAACTCTTCTATAGTAGTTATTTTCTTTTTCAAATTAGTTTGTGTGTTGTTTCTGTAGGTTCATCTGAGACTTCCTTGCTTAATGCTCGGAAAAAAGTTGCAAGCAGTGCATGGGGAATACCTCGAGCAACTGATGTGTTCCATGATTCAAGTGATATTAGCTTGTTTTCTAGTTCACTGCCTGTTCTTCCGCATGAAAAGTGTAAGCATGAGATGATTTTCTGGTGTACAGATTGCAATCATTTGAAATATTTATTTAGAATCTCCCGTTATTTTTCTCTTTTTTAATGTTGATATGCAGTAGATTTGACTGATTCTGAAAATTATGGCCAACCAGTTGATGATAACTTGCTAACATTAGAGAAAGTTCATAAAGAAGATGAGGGACGTGATCCTTTTGATGATTTTGAAGCCACTGCAATAGGGAACATGCTTCCTGATGATGAAGAGGAGCTTTTAGCTGGGATTATGGATGATTTTGACCTCAGTAAATTGCCCAGCCAACTGGAGGATTTAGATGAAAATGATCTATTTGTCAATGGAGGAGAATTTGAGATGGATTGTGAACCCCAAGAGAGCCTTAACATTGGCATATCCAAGATAAGCATATCAGATGGAGTTGCTTCAAATGGTATAGGTCACTATGCTATCCCAAATGGTGTTGGAACTGTGGCTGGGGAGCATCCCTATGGAGAGCATCCATCAAGGACACTATTTGTTCGAAACATCAACAGTAATGTTGAGGACTCTGAATTACGAACACTGTTTGAGGTATTGGACATTTTCCTATGGTAATCACGCTTTTGCTTCTTTAATTGCAAAATGCAAACATAAGTATATGAATTAAGATAAATAGTTGAAGCATTTACATCGAGTCAATCCTTCAATAGAGTTATGTTTATATATAAAGACAACTGTGTTTGGCAATCTTGCTTTTGCATGTTGAATTATTCTTAGTTGGTTTATTTGCTTGGGGAGATTTCTTGCTTAACCTTTTTAAAAATAACTTTCCAAGTGAACTACGTATTGTTTTAGCGATAATTTCTTTTGTTATGAAGTTAAAGAGTTTCCTATTATTCAACCTTATAATCTGGTAGCTTCTCTAAATTTGGCAAGAGTGATGTTTTCCAATTATTTTATTAACCTTGAAATTTAGTAAATATGAAGCTTGCTATTTTATAGTGACTAGACTTCTTTTATTAATAGAACCAATGATGTTATTTGTGCATCTAACATGGGTTGGGAAAAAAATATGTAATTCTTCATACATGTTCATGGAGGAGAAAGTGTTTTAGAGCAGAGAAAACAAAGTAGCATACTAATCGAAAACTAAAACTACACAGCTGTCAGGTAGTGAAAGGCATAACTAATTTCAATTATAACAGAATCTTATTATACGATACTCTAACATCAGTTGATGAAATATATACTATTCAGTTTTTTACATCCATTTCCCTTTTCTCTCCTTTTTTGGTTTCCCTGATATCTATTAGTAGTATTGAGGTCTATTGCTGTTTGAAATTTGGGCGAAGTCATGGATTATTAGTTCACATTTTTGCTACAAAATTGGTTTGTAGCTGTTTTTCCTGACTGATTATTAGTGTGAATGTCTCTGTCAATACAAATTATTGTGTAAGTAGCATTTTTTCTTAGGTGCTCTGGGCACTATTCTTTCATGTTTAGCCTGAATTCTAAAAGAATAGTGTATCATAGGATAATCTGTTGTCACATTTACTTTTCCTAATAAAGAGGGAACTAATAATCACTTGATTATTGTATAATGAAACTGGAACAGCAAGAAAGAGAATGGTAAGAATGTACAAAATCTTAAAAGGACCCTAAGTTGTCATTTGGCTCTGGTCAGTTAGTGATAAACGTCAAATGGATAGAGGTTATGGATTTCTACTTAAAAGATAGAGGTACGGGTGTCTTTGAAGAACCTTGATTTACCTTTTTGTTCTTTATTGACTTTCTGATTGTTTACCTGGTAGAATTGGTGTGACAATTCTAGTTGGAACTTAAATAGAGTATGTTTTAGTTATCCATTCTCCATTTATGTACAACTTGAAAAATCATTTTCAGCCTTTTCTTATCTATTATTTTTTTTTTTGTTTCCTTTTTATTTGATAGCAATATGGGGATATCAGAACTTTGTACACAGCATGCAAACATAGAGGCTTTGTGATGATATCATACTACGACATTCGAGCTGCTCGCACTGCCATGCGTGCTTTACAAAACAAACCCTTGAGACGTAGAAAACTTGATATTCATTTTTCAATTCCAAAGGTTTGGCTTTTGTGGCATTACTTGATAACTTGTTCTTTTTTATGTTGCCTTCTGAGTTATTTCATCTTCTGCTTGTTTCAGGATAACCCTTCAGAAAAAGATATAAATCAAGGAACCCTTGTAGTGTTCAATTTAGACCCATCAGTCTCAAATGATGACCTTCGGCAAATATTTGGGGCTTATGGTGAGGTCAAGGAGGTAAAATCTGTTTATTTGTTCATCTCATTTTCGTTTGCCACCACTTAATTTTTATATAGTGCTTGCAGTAGTTGTAATTTTGTGTTCAAATTTCAGATCAGGGAAACACCGCATAAGAGGCACCACAAATTTATTGAATTTTATGATGTTAGAGCAGCAGAGGCAGCTCTTAAAGCATTAAATCGAAGTGACATTGCTGGGAAACGCATAAAACTTGAACCCAGCCGCCCTGGTGGAGCACGTAGAAAGTAAGTTTGATTTTATCCTTGTTTGTCATATCATATTTGCTGCATAAATAATTTTTCTCCCTTGACCTCATTTAATGACATACTAGAAAGTTTTGAGAATAGAGGTATACCCAAGAATATCTATCTATTATATATTTCCTTTAAAACTTTGTTATCCTAAAGTGATCTTATAAATATCCCATTTGTATAAATAAATTTCAGTTTCAATATCCCATAATGTCATATTTCCTTGTGCCACTGACAGTTATTATCTATGTAATTAAACCTTTAAGTAAACTAGTGATGCATTTTCTCGTGTTAGCTTGATGCAACAACTGAGTCAAGAACTGGAACAAGATGAAGCTCGGACTTTTAGACATCAAGTGGGTTCACCCGTGGCCAATTCTCCTCCTGGTAAAGATCTCTTAAAATCCAATCATTTTTCTGATTCGAATTCTAGTTTATCATTTTTGAAAGATGTTTTCGGTTTGATAAATTAGTTATCAATTTTCTCAGGTAGCTGGGCACAATTTGGAAGTCCAGTTGAACATAATCCATTAGGTTCTTTTAGCAAGTCCCCTGGTTTGGGTCATGCCAGTCCCATTAATACCACCAACCATTTGTCTGGATTGGCGGCAATTCTTTCCCCACATGCAGCAACCTCTCCCAAGATTGCGCCAATTGGCAAGGACCCTGGAAGGACTGCAAATCAGCTGTTTGCAAACTCCGGATCAACACAAGGAGCAGCTTTTCAGCATTCTATGTCCTTTCCTGAACAAAATGCAAATGCAAGTCCTAGGCCTATATCTAATTTTGGTGAATCAAATTCAGGTGCATCAAGTATTGGAACATTGTCTGGTCCTCAATTTCTTTGGGGAAGTCCAACTCCTTACTCTGAGCATTCAAACACTTCATGGTCTTCATCTTCTGTGGGGCTTCCATTTACTTCTGGAATCCAAAGGCAGGGTTTTCCATATACTAGTCATCGAAGTCCTTTTCTTGGCTCCCATTCCCATCATCACGTTGGATCTGCTCCATCAGGCCTTCCACTTGATAGGCACTTTAGCTATTTTCCCGAGTCACCAGAAGCTTCTCTCATGAGCCCTGTTGCGTTTGGGAATTTAAATAAAAGTGAAGGAAATTTTATGATGAACATGGGTGGTCATGCCTCCATAGGAGCTGGTCTGCCAGGAAATACTGCTGCTGAAATTAGTTCTCCTAATTTCAGAATGATGTCGCTGCCTAGGCCTGGTTCCTTGTTTCATGGAAATAGTTCGTATACTGGACAAGGAGCAACTAACATTGATGGATTAGCCGGACGTGGACAAAGTAGACGACCTGAAAATGCTGGGAACCAAATGGACAGTAAGAAATTGTACCAGCTTGATCTAGACAAAATTGTCAGTGGTGAAGATGCAAGAACTACTTTAATGATTAAAAACATTCCTAACAAGTAAGAACAACCAAACAAGTATCCTAGTGATGTGATTAACATACCAACAATTTAACAAGGATGGTAATTGGTGAATTTCTTGATGACTTTGTGCTGTTCTGGTTGGTTTTAAGGTATACCTCAAAGATGCTGCTTGCTGCAATTGATGAGAGTCACCGGGGTACTTATGACTTTCTGTACTTGCCAATTGACTTTAAGGTATACACATCGTACATATCTTTTTTATTAAGGTTGGGGGATTTCTCATCCCAGAACGACGTATTTCTTCTTAATGCCTATTTTTTCCTGCAGAATAAGTGTAATGTGGGTTATGCTTTTATCAACATGGTGTCTCCTTCACACATCATCCCCTTCTATAAGGTTTGAATTCTATACATTTTTACGACTGAGGTATTCTGTTACTATTTTAAAATTCTCATCTGGTTTTTAAGATACGGACTCCTTAATATGACATCGTATGGAATTATCCAATTTCCCTAATTTTATAGGTAAATTTTAATATAAGATTAAAAGTGTTTTATTGATAGTTTCTGGTAATTTGCAAGTGTTGAAACATGTCCTGGTCTGGAGAAGTATACTGCTAAGAAGTTTGTCACGAAAATTTATGTAGGCCTTCAATGGGAAAAAGTGGGAGAAGTTCAACAGTGAAAAGGTTGCTTCACTGGCATATGCACGGATACAAGGAAAAGCTGCACTTGTGATGCATTTCCAGAATTCAAGCTTAATGAATGAGGACAAACGATGCCGGCCAATTCTCTTTCATTCAGAGGGCCAGGATACTAGTGACCAGGTAATGTGATTACTATCAATTGCAATTGCAAGATTGCTGCGTGAACACATTGGTTCTGAGCTTTAGATGTCATGCAAATCATACAAATTATTAGTGGATTGGAATT